>NC_089240.1:64999438-65744731 GCF_963924675.1 Phocoena phocoena | reverse complement strand
TAAATATATGTACACCTAATATAGGAGCTCCTAAATATTAAGCTAAAATATAAATTTTAACAGACGTAAAGGGAGAAATTGACAACAATTCAATAATAGTAGAGGACATTAACATTCTATTTACATCAATGGACAGACCATCCAGAAAGAAAATCAGTAAAGAAACAGTGGCCTTAAATGACACAGTAGTCCATTTGAACTTAATAGATATCTACTGGACATTCCATCCAAAAACAGCAGAATACACGTTCTTTTCAAGTGCACATGGAATGTTCAGCAGGATAGACCATACGCTAGGCTATAAAACAATTCTTAACATATTTAAGAGGATAGAAATTATATCAAGCAACTTTTCCAACTACAGTCGTATGAAACTACGAATCAATTACAGGAGGAAATGTGGGAAAAACAAACATGTGAAGAGTAAACTACATGCTAGCAAAAAAACAATTGGTCACTGAAGAAATGAGAAAATCAGAAAATACCTTGAGACCAATGGAAATAAAAACACAACCTTCCAAAATCTATGGGATGCAGCAAAGCAGTTCTAAGAGGAAGCTTATATCAATGCAGTCCTACCTCAATAAATAAGACAAATCTCAAATAAACTACCTACCTACCATCTAAAGGAATTAGAAAAAGAAGAACAGAGCCCACAGTCAGCAGAAGGAAGGAAATTATAAAGATCAGAGAGGAGATGAATAAAACAGAGACCAAAAAGTAGAAAAGATCAATGAAACCAAGAGCCTGTTTTTTTGAAAAGATAAACAAAATTGATAAGTCATTAGCCAGGCTCATTTGCAAATACTATAAATAGTTTTATGCCAACAAATTGGACAATCTAAAGAAATGGATGACTACCTAGAAACATACAATCTTCCGAGACTGAGTAAAGAAATGGATAATCTGAACAGATTAATTACTAGTATTGAAAATGAATCAGTAATCAAAAACTCCCTACTAGGGGCTTCCCTGGTGGTGCAGTGGTTGAGAGTCCGCCTGCCGATGCAGGGGACACTGGTTTGTGCCCTGGTCCGGGAAGATCCCACATGCCACAGAGCAGCTAGGCCCGTGAGCCCTGGCTGCTGAGCCTGCGTGTCTGGAGCCTGTGCTCCGCAAAGGGAGAGGCCACAACAGTGAGAGGCCTGCATACCGCAAAAAAAAACCAAAAAAAAAAAAAAAAACTCCCTACAAGCAAAACTCCAGTACCAGACAGCTTCATAGGAATTCTACCAAATATATAAAGAAGAGTTAATACCTATTCCTCTCAAACGATTCCAGAAATTGAAGAGGAGGAACCACTTCCAAGTTTCCTCTACTAGGCTACCATTACTCTGATACCAAAACCAGACAATGACACTACATAAAAAGAAAATTACAGGTCAATATCCCTGATGAACATAGATGCAAAAATTCTGAACAGAATAGTAGCAAAACAAATTCCACAATATATTAAAATAATCATATACCATGATCAAATGGGATTTATTCCAGGGATGCAAGGATGGTGCAATATCCACAAATCAATCAATGTGATACACCACATTAACAAAATAAAGGATAAAGATCACATAATCATCTAAACAGATGCAGAAAAAGCATTTGACAAAATTCAACATCCATTCATGATAAAAAACTCTCAACAAAGTTGGTGTAGAGGGAACATATCTCAACATAATAAAGGCCATTTATGACACACATACAGCTTACATCATACTAAATGGTGAAAAATTGAAAGCCTTTCCTCTAAAATCAGGAACAAGACAAGGATGCCCCCTCTCACCATTTCTATTTAACATAGTTCTGGAAGTCCTAACCACAGTAACCAAACAAGAAAAAGAAATAAAATGCATCCAAATTAGAAGGGAAGAAGTAAAACTGTCACTATTTGCAGATGACATGATGACACACTATATATTGAAAACCCTAAAGTCTCCATCAAAAAAAAAAAAAGAAAAGAAAAAGGAATGTTACCAGAAAGACACCTGAGTTAAACAGGACTCTCTCATTTCTTTACTAAAATTTTAACTTATTTGGAATCCAACTTCAATTTCATGAGTTCAAATTACCTTTGTGCTTGAAAACCTTTTTTCCCTGAGAAAGAAAGATTTAATTTATGATGACATCTAACATGCTTCAGAATGTTAAAAAAGGATGGATATTTTAGACATTGACAGACTATATGGTGAATGTGTAGATGCAAAGGGCCTAATTGACTGGCAAATAGCTGGTTTACCAAGACAAGCCTCTAGTACTAAGTGGATGGGCATTTTTTGGAGAACTGAGAACTAATTTCTACAAGTCTAAAAACCTGCTATTTCTAGTAAGTAATATTTAGGAGTACTCCATACTCAAACACTTTTTTTGAAAGGATATTTAGCTTGATGTCATCACACTGGACTGACACCAGGAATCAGTCTAATGTAGGCTTGATAAGAGCAGAGATGCATATCAAAATGAATATTACGTTTGATCATATTCAGTTTTACCACTACATAAAAGAAGGATGTCCTACAGTCTGCAGGAAGTTCAGAGAAGTATTATTAGAAAAGAAACAAAGAGTAAAAATATCCTACTATACTCTGGTGCCAAAAGGAACATTTCATTGTAATTTTTTTATTAAATATAGCCAATAGATAATAGCTGTTTAATTTGTTTTATTGTGTTTACATTCTTCTTTTTTAGTCTTACATTTATGTATATTGAAAATATACAATAATATGACCTAAAAAATTTAAACAACCAAGAGTTGAAATAAATTGCTGTGACAGGACAGAAATATGAAAAATATGGTTAAAATTAATTAGTCCTATTAATTACTACTAATTGCCACTGTTAAGTAGTCCTATTGTTTTATTTAAATAGCATGTATGTAAAAGAAAAGTAAATACTACAGAAAAACAATTTTAAATGAACATCTATTTTCATATTTTTATATTACAGCAATAACACATGTATACAACTATTTATTACATCTTATGGGTCTTTTCATCTAGTACAGCTGTGTCCCGATTGGCTCTCTAAAGGTTGGTCACCCCAACGGTACAGTACCATTTGGGTAGGGGAAAAAGATATAAAGGAGGTAATATTTGCAAATTAAATAGACAAGAAACTGGTAAACAGTGATGCCTTCTGCGAAAGAGAAATGAGTGGCTGGAACAAGCCAGAGAGGCTTTTTCTTAGTTTTTAAATATATTTTAAAATATTTGTACCCTGCGTATATGCTACCTATTCGAAAAACATTATTAGTCTTACATAGACGTTCCCCGCACTGAGCTGGGAAAGGCGCTTGTGTAGCATGAGGATCAGTGTTCCTCCGGGAACCACAGTGTTAACAACACGTGGGTCGTGGGGAGACCTGTTCAGAGTTCAATATGGCTGTGTGGTGGACGGATTCAGACAGGCCCGATGAGGTAAGACGGTGGCCAAAACTGAAGGGCCTGCCAAGCCCCAGAAATCAGTTTGAATTTGTGTGTGTGTGTGTGTGAGGGAAGCCATTAGAGGGTTTTAAGGATAGGAATGCAATTATTTAGTTTATGACTAAGAGATCTCTCCGGTTGTGTAAAAATGTGGGGGAGCACAATTTCGGGGTCCTCTTGCTGTAGCCTTGGTAATTAGGGCTGTTAGCTTGGACCATTAGCATGGTAGCACTGGATGGAGATGCGGAGCCATGGACAGAGGTTTTGTGACTTTGGGAGGTCACCCTGACAGGACTTGCTGCTAGACTTAAGTGTGGCTTGTTCGGGAAAGAGCATAACATGGCTGACGGCTCTTCCCGCCTGGGTGGGTCAGAGTGCATTTCTCAGAAATGGAGGGCGTTGGTGGATGTTGAGGAGGAAGAAAGAGTTCTCTTTGGGACACTTAAAGCCAGAGACAGTTAACTGATGCATGTTTTTTGAAAGACCCTCAGGCTGTTCTGTGGAGAGTGGGAAGAAGGCATTTGGGGCTCCAGGGGCGAATCTTTCAGGCTGTCAAAGGCTTTAGCTTTGCATCAGTATGAAATGAGCAATTATGACAGGGCTTTGAGTGTAGGAGAGCTGACCAAATGCCTGCTGGGTGGAGAGCAGACCATAGGGTAGAGTTGCCAGATTTAGCAAATAAAAATAGAGAGCACAATGAGGTGGATAGACCTAGAGTCTGTCATACAGAGTGAAGTAAGTCAGAAAGAGAAAGACAAATACCGTATGCTAACACATATATATGGAATTTAAGGGGAAAAAATGTCATGAAGAAGCTAGGGGTAAGACAGGAATAAAGACACAGACCTACTAGAGAACGGACTTGAGGATATGGGGAGGGGGGAGGGGGAGCTGTGACAAAGCGAGAGAGAGGCATGGACATATATACACTACCAAACGTAAGGTAGATAGCTAGTGGGAAGCAGCCCCATAGCACAGGGAGATCAGCTCGGTGCTTTGTGACCGCCTGGAGGGGTGGGATAGGGAGGGTGAGAGGGAGACACAAGAGGGAGGGGATATGGGAACATATGTATATGTATAACTGATTCACTTTGTTATAAAGCAGAAACTAACACACCATTGTAAAGCAATTATACCCCAATAAAGATGTTAAAAAAATAAATAATAAAAATTTTAAATGTCATTGGAATTTTGAAAAAAAAAAGAGAGCACATAGGGCTTCCCTGGTGGCGCAGTGGTTGAGAGTCCGCCTGCCGATGCAGGGGAAACGGGTTCGTGCCCCGGTCCGGGAGGATCCCACACGCCGCGGAGCGGTTGGGCCCGTGAGCCATGGCCGCTGAGCCTGCGCGTCCGGAGCCTGTGCTCCGCAACGGGAGAGGCCACAACAGTGAAAGGCCCGCACACCGCAAAAAAAAACAAAAACAAAAACTAAAGAGCACCCAGTTAAATTTGAATATCAGATTAACAATAAATCATTTCATAGTGTAAGTATAGTCCGTGTAATATTTGGGATAAACTTATGCTAAAAACGTGATTATTGATCTGACATTCAAATTTAACTGGGCTTTCTGCATTTGACCAGGCAGCACTACCACAAAGGCAGGTGGATGCAGGGACTCTGCAGACATTCAGGGAGAGGGAAGGGGCCAGGGTGGCTGCAGGGGACGTGAGGAGGGGCCCCAGAAAAGACAAGGGTGCCCCTTTTCGTGTACTTTTCCGGGGAACAGCTCTGAGAAGGCGAACTTATCAGTTTTCCAAGCGTTAGCCGAGGGCTCTTCGGAGAAGGCTTCAGCGCCGTGGGCTCCCTGCTAGCCCGGCCTCCCTCTGCCTCCGCGGGGCGGGCGGGCGGCTGGGAAGCGGTAGCCAGCGGAGCAAAAGGACCGGCGCGGTAATCCCGCCCTCCGCGCCCGGAGGGGTGGAGCCTGAGCGAGGAATCCGCGAGCAGTCCTCTCTCCCCGGATGACTAGCAGCAGGATAACATGGAGTCGGGCAAGATGGCGCCTCCCAAGAACGCTCCGAGAGATGCCTTGGTGAGTGCGAAGGATGCGAGGCGGGGTGCGAAGCTGGGCACGACCGCAGCCGGGGACCTGAGAGGCGGGCCTGGGGGGAGGACCTGATGATGGGCTCGCGGGTCGACTTCAGCCATGCCAGGGCCGCCAGGAGCTGGAGATTCGAGTGCCCTGGACCCCAGGGCTCTCTCCCGCCACCCCGGCGGCCCAGCCGGAGGGAGGCTGGCGGCCCGCCGGATGCGCAGGCCGGCCTCCCGGCTTTGTCTCCTGGGCCTCGGGCCCGGGCCGCCTAGTCGTCCCGCCCCGTCTGCGAATCCTGGCTCGCGCCTCCAGTGTTCTGATGCAAAGCTACCGCAGTCGCCACATCTGAAAATGACAACCAGCTGTAACCACCCCTACCTCGACTGGGAAAGCCAACCCGGGCCTTTTTCTTCTCTTTGCCCCCGCCCCCACCCCCACCCCCGCCAAAAAAAAAAAGTTTTCAGCAAAGAGATCAAGACGAGATTTGGTGTGAACCTGACACTCGCTTGGGAGGAAAAGGATAAGTACAAGTTTGGAACCCAGAGAAGGGGGAACCTTGTATCATAAATATAATTACTACCTTCGGTCCAGTCTTGATTTCTATACCTAGATTATGCATCTGGCGTTTTTATTTGAATCCACAGGTGATGGCACAGATCCTGAAGGATATGGGAATTACGGAGTACGAACCAAGGGTTATAAATCAAATGTTGGAATTTGCTTTCCGTAAGTTAACAAAACACCAAAATCGCCTAACTTGTGAATTTTAAAAATCGTTCATTGTAAGAACATTTTCAACCAAAATACTTTAACGGTTAATGTCATAACATGTCATTATACACTTGTCCAAACCCACAAAATGTAGAGTTCCAAGAGTGAACCATAATATAAACTACGGACTATCGGGGATTATGATGGGTCCGTGTAGGACTATCAATTGTAACAAACGCACCACTTTGCAGGGAACATTGATAATAGAGGATGCTATGCATGTATGGCATCAGGGAGTATATAGGAAATCTCTGTATATTCCCCTCAATTTTGCTGTGAACCTAAAACTACTCTACAGAAATAAAGTCTTAAAAATATGTGAAGAAAAAAAATTTAATGTTATAGAATTCAGAAAGCAGTAAAAAGGAGCTCAGGCTAGGGAACAGTATATTGTGATATCTGTTTAAAATTGATCATATAGATAGGACAATTAGATATTAGAACCAAAATTCATAAACTTTCTGGAAATTAGTGAAACTTTTTAAGAAAACTGGCCATAAATATTAATCTATTTTCATATGTTTTAAATAATGTTTTGTTCTTAAAGGATATGTGACTTCAATTCTGGATGATGCAAAAATTTATTCAAGCCATGCTAAGAAACCTAATGTTGATGCAGATGATGTGAGACTGGCAATCCAGTGTCGGGCTGACCAGTCTTTTACCTCTCCTCCCCCGAGAGATGTGAGCAAAATTTTATTTGAAGTTCATTTTACTTATAATTTTTAATTGTAGTTCTAATAAGGATTTTTTTTTTAGTTTTTACTGGATATTGCAAGGCAGAAAAATCAAACCCCTTTACCACTGATTAAGCCATATGCAGGACCCAGACTGCCACCTGACAGATACTGCTTAACAGCTCCAAACTATAGGCTAAAGTCCTTAATTAAAAAGGTAAGAATTTTTAGTCATCTTAGCTTTTAAAAAGGGTAAGATGTGTTAGGGGTAAATAGTGCAGTAAATTAAAGGCTAAGATAATTTACTAGGATTTTTTAAAATTTAGTTCCTTGAAAATACTATGTCTGCAATTAGCTACTATGTTAAAATATAGAATATATGATCCAAGATTTTTAGGGCTAAAAGGAACTTTATTGTTCATCTAACTCATCAGGGAAGTGAGCCCGAACTCATCTATGAAGTTAGTAGCAAAGTTAAGACTGATTCCCAGGTCTCATAACTCCCAATCTTTACACTATACCATAACAGAGTAAATGATATACCATCAGGCATTGGACTTGCTTTCTGAAATATGACCTAAGGCTCTCCCACCACTGAGAAAGTTCTCCCCACATTGGGCTACCTCTGTACCTCTGAAATTCCACTATAAGGAAGTTTCTTACTGGGTTAAGATATTGACTAGTTAAGATTAAAAAATCATAAGGAAGTTAGCTGTTATCCCCAAATAACACTCTACCTCAAACTTTAAAACTATATAGAATTATATATTTTATATATATATTCTTATCCATGTTTATATAGATATGTATTGTTTGTATTATATGTGTGTGTATATATATAGATATTTGTGAAAACCCTAGTTTAAATGTTGCATTAGAACACTGAACAGAAACAGGACATTCTTGCCATCAATTATTTATTAATAATTCATATCAGCAATCCTAATTTCATTTCCTGCTAAGTTCAGGTGTCACGTGTGAACAACGTTAAAACTAATTTGTTTTTTAAATCCCCTAGGGACCTAACCAAGGAAGACTAGTTCCACGGTTAAGTGTTGGTGCTGTCAGTAGCAGACCTACCACTCCTACTATAGGTAAGTGCGAGAGGGAAATGGCTTTTCTGGCTGGTAAAGAAGTGCCTCAGCACTTGATTTTGAACTGTAATCCAAGTAAAAAGGTGAGTCAGAAATTCCGATATGTGTTGCCATTAATACATTTACTCGTCCTCTAGTAATGCTATAAACATATTTTATCAGATTTCAAAATGAGAAAGCAACAAGGAATATCTGATCCCAAATGAGTATAGAATTGGGCATTACCCAACATTGTTGCCGGTATTAACTATGGTAACAAAAACAGAAGTTTAAGCAGTGTTCTTTCTGGGTTTTATACAAATAAAGTTGCCAAACTCACTCACAGCAGTAGCCTACTTATTATCAGAAATTAAATTTCTGAGTAAATTGGCAAGAGATGCAATCAAAAGAAGTAAGTTTAAAGTATACAAAAAGCTTAAGACTATCAAAGAAAATCATTTTTAATATAACCTTTTCAAAAGTAGTACTGATTATCCTGTATTGGTCAGTGAGCACCCCTTCAGACTGTTTCCTGTGTCCTTTGTGACAGGTCTCTATCATTCTTTGAGCATTTCTTGCTTCCTGGCACAAGATGTTCCAAGCTCATCTTATATTTTCCTTACCCCAGTCCTAGAATCAGCCATTTCTCTAAAGAGCCCTGGTTCCTCTTAGTGGAGAATGGCATTTAGAAACCACAATGTCATTGTTGCTTAGATAATAAGGAACACATGAATAATGGATTTAGATTTCCTGATTTTTTTGTCCTATGTTCCTGCTGTATTTTTTTCATAGTCAAAGTCTTTTCAGAAAAAAAAAACCCTTCTCTTTGACCAGTATTGATTTCTTAGCTCTTATAACTTGAGTACTATAGATGTCATATAGCTCTAGTGTAAGCAGCATTTGATTTTTGAGATGTGTAGACAACCTCTTCATATTTTCAGGGTGTGAATTCACATTTCAGCATTTTAAAACCAGACTGGTATAGTATTAATTTGTACACTTCTAATTATATGCATGTGACCTTTGTAGACAGGAGTTTGCCTATATAATTTGTGTAACTTTTTTATCATATACTCTTTATCTGTGGGTTCATATCTCTTAAGTGAATACCAACTTTTTAAAAACTCTAGGCTGTGCTAATCAGTTACATGTGTTGGCAAGTTAACCAATTTTAGTTACCAGTTGTGATTTTTATTCCTAGTTAGACATTTATTGTACATGTTTTAGAGATTTTTAAGTCTAGAGTGAGGGAGCTGCTAAAAACTACTATTAAAGATGCAAGTTTTAAACTTTAAAAAAAATTTAAATGTGTTTCATAAAGCATAAGACCTAAGCGTATACTCTGTTCAATTTTAAAACCTAAACTCCATACTTAGATAAATGTTAACAGTTTCCTTATGGTAATGGACAAGAAAACATCCACCTACTGTGAATTTTCTTGACAAAATAAAATACTTATATTGCTTCATTAAGCTTCACCAAATTCTTTGGACCACTCCTTAATACATGGAAAACTTACCTAAAGATGGAGATATGTTAGGCTTCTGTTAGATGCATGTTGATTTAGCTTCATGGGCATAGTAGACACCTCCTAATTCCCAGCAAGTGACAGAGATTAAAAGTGCCACATAAGATAATTAATAGAAAACTTGGGTCTTTAATGCTGTTTATTTAAATGTTCAACTTCATGACTTCATGTAGCTAAAATTCAGTGCCAGATGCTATGTGAAGAGTTTTACTTGGATTATTTTAATTCTCACAAGAATCCTATGAAACAGGTATTGTTATCCCCATTTGATAGATGAGAAAAGCACAAAAAGATTAAATAACTTGCCCAAGGTCACTCAGCTAGTAGGTGATAAAGCCTGGATTCAAACTCAAGCAGATCTTTCATTAATTCCCTGTGCTTTGAAGGTAGTTTCTGGTAAGCTAAAGGAGAGCAGAAATTGAACCTGTATAATAAGTCACCTAACTAACATGGTCTGTTAATTACAACTACAGCAACCCCACAAACAGTGTCTGTCCCAAATAAAGTTGCACCTTCAGTGTCAGTGACAAGCCAAAGATTTACGGTGCAGATTCCACCTTCTCAGTCCACACCTGTCAAACCAGGTAACATGATGGGCAGGGCATGGGGGATTGAAAGTGGTTCTTTTAAAATATTTTTCTGAATTTTAAAATTTGTGAATGGTTCGTGATAACAGAACAGTTTGTATTCCTATAGCAATAATTAAATTGTTTTAATATTGTAACAGGAAGGCGGCCGTAATGCTGCAAATCTGGGTTCTTCAGAGGGGGTCTATAAACACACTAAAATTGTATGAAATTTTACATATATGTAACATTTTGGGGGGAAGGGAGAGATTTCAACATGATCATCAGAGTCTCAAAGAACCCTATGAACTAAAATAAGTTATGGTCTACAAATCTCAGGCAAAATCACTTAGGGTTAAAGCTCAAGAAAATAATACAACTTAGTACATATCCAATGAAAACTGTACTTTTATTCACTTCACGGAAGTATATGTAGAAAGTTAGAATAATATAAGTAGAATTCTAACGTAGTTTATTCATGAATATGTTTAGATTTCACATCTTCTGAAACCTAACCGTACACCATAATATTGGTCTGTAAGGAAGCATGATTCCTGACCTTGAACATGTGCCTTTAGTATGTTCCATGATGAATCCAGTGCACTGCTTCCCATGACTGAGAACTAACTGAAATTTTAAGTAAATTAAAAACAGGGCTTCCCTGGTGGCGCAGTGGTTGAGAGTCCGCCTGCCGATGCAGGGGACACAGGTTCGTGCCCCGGTCTGGGAAGATCCCACATGCCACGGAGCGGCTAGGCCCGTGAGCCATAGCCGCTGAGCCTGCGCGTCCGGAGCCTGTGCTCCACAACAGGAGAGGCCACAATAGTGAGAGGCCCGTGTACCACAAAAAAAAAAACAAAAAAAACCAAAAAAAACTAACAGAACTTCTTTAACCTTATATTAGATACTAATTTACGTACTTTAAATCATTAAAAAATGTAATTTAACTCTTAATGCAGTATAATTATGTTTCTTCTGATAGTTTTACTTCATGCTATTGAAATTGTTATTAAAATTACATTCAGCTTTGTTGAATACTTTTTATTCTCAGAAGCATTATACTTTGTGTACTCTTGCTTTATGTCTCATTTTTAATTGAATACTAAGGGAATGTAGTATTTTAATCATAACTTTATCTAGAGGCCTGTTGCCATTTTTGTGATTTATGAAATTTTTGTCGCCAAAAAAGGCAGGATTATGTTTTTTCCTTCCAGATTGAGTTGGTATAGTGTATTCTTGGCTGTCAAAATACTCACAGCTTTGGGACTTTGAAATGGTAAATATTCATGATGTGTGAAAAAGCATATACATAACTGTATGATCTTAATTACATAAAATGGATGCTTAGTTATGTAGATACACAAACGAAACCTAGAAGGACACATCAGACGGTAAACTGCTTGTGATTATGGATGACTTTGTTTTTTGCTTCTTGTGTTTTTTGGTTTCCTATTATGCACATGTTAACTTTTAAGAAATAAATGTTATTTTAAAAACCTTAAAAAAAGAAATTATTATTAGAATTACATTTCAGCTTTGTTGAATACTTTTTACCATATGTTTCTGATTCTGTGTAGTTCATAGTTTGGGGGTGTTTTCTCCTCTGTTTACAGTTCCCGCAACAACTGCAGTTCAAAATGTTCTGCTTAATCCTTCAATGATTGGGCCCAAAAATATTCTTATTACCACCAACATGGTTTCATCACAGAACACGGCCAATGAATCAAACCCATTGAAGAGAAAACATGAAGATGATGACAATGATACTATGTAAGGAATATAGTGTAGTCTCTATGCATTTCAAACGTGTAGTTGGTTTTGAGCCCAGTATACCAAACTAGAACATTCTTGATCGAAAACTTAAATGTAGCTGCAATATCTTTCACCTTAAAGTGTTATATTTATTTCTTAAGGGTACCAATGTTTTTTCATTAGGCTTCAAGTATAAAAAGTTAAGTGCTTGTTTATTAATGGTTTCATTAATGTTGAGTCCTGCTATGGTAATTCTATTTTTGGAAGCAGTTTTCTGCAATGTATCTGACAGCAACACTTAAGTTTCACTTTCTACAGCCTGATCAGTGGACTAATCTTTAACAGCATAATTTCTAATCTATATTTAAATACTTCTTTTGTAAGATAAAATAGTCACTTTTATTGTCACCCACTTTTTTGACCAGATCTCTCAATTTAGCAAATATTGTTGGAGAGGTTGGATTTAGAGGGATTCTAAATCCATTTTGAATATATTTAAGCTGTTTCTTGATGTTCCCTAACCTCCCACCTCAGCCCCGTTTCTAGATCCCATTCATTTTCTGCACCACCTCCTCCCCACAGGCTTACGTTTCTCCCTATTGCTCTTAAATTTAAAAGGCCAAAACTGGAACTTTAGGAATATAATTCCTGATAATACAGCTCAGTGTCATTTTCATATTTTTAAAACCTGCTTTACATGCCTGATGGTCTATGGTTCACTTTAACCAGAAGGTTTGCATTTGCTGTTTTTCTCTCCATACCAGAGCAGTTGGGTTTTATCCCTTACCTTTTATGCCCATTGAGCATTACTCTGCTTTTGACAGGTAGTTTGGGGTCAGTTACATTCAGTTTCAGTCATATTCCAAGTTGATAACTCCACCATATTTCACAATTTGAAATTTAACATGAAAGATGCTATAGCTTAAAATCTGCCGTGATAAGTATACTTACACTGGACCTAGGCAAAACCACTGAAGAGCAAGTGTTTTCTTCCTTTCTACCATACATATATATGCTTTGATCACTACTGCTTGAACCCCCCTATTGGTATAATTCAGAATTTTCCAGCTTATTGCTGAGGATGTCACACATAAGATGGGATCAAACCTGAAAGTTTTCTAATGGTTTTCCTTCCTCTAGAAGGCCAACACAAACAAATTAGTGTGATGTGACTTGCGTTTAGGTGCATTCTGCATAGGCTTCCCAGTAATATTGCTAAACACCTTTCCCTATTCCATTTATACACATCTAAACATCCTATTGAGAAAGACTGCAAAGCTTTCAAAAATATAAACAGGCTTGTGTTGTTTTTGTTTAAGTAAGTTTGACATATTCAACATAGGAATACTTTTGCAGAATTTCTAAAACAAATTTTTATATCATAATTTAGAACTTATAGCCAAGGATCCTCAAAACTTAAAACACAAGTAAGTTTCATCTTAGGATGGTGCTTGATACATCAAAGAGAAATAGTCCAGTAACAGGGAAGAAATATCTCATCAAAACTGTGATTCAGTGTTTTTGGATATTAGGAAAAGGTGATACCAGACTTATAAAAATAGACCTGATCATCATAGGAGAGAAATGTTCATTATATAGCATAGGATGCCATTACTTGAATGTTCTCAGGGAGGCATGTCAGAAAGCCTAGGTTCTAGTCCTGGCTCCATCGCTAACCAACTGTGTGACCTTACTTCACCCATGAGCCTTGTTCTCCTCACTAGTAATAGGAAAATAACACCAACCCTGCCTACCTCACAGGGATGTTGTGAGGGTTTAATTGGTATATGTGAAAGTGCTTTCAAAATTGTAAAAATGCTATATAATTCTAAGGAATTGTTAACGTATTTGTTCCAAGATTATTAATAAACAATTGAACTTACTGTATTTCTCACTTTTGATTTAAGGGATGCAAAGAGGATGAACAAGGCCCAGTAATTCTGAGGTCCAAAAAGCAAGATTTGCTTAATGGATGATTATAAATCAGGGAATTGCTTGCTTTTATTTGGAATCAGCATGTGACTCATCATAATGAAGCAAAATAAATATGAAAGGATATGGGTTTAAATCTGTTAACATAACATGCTCTGTCTTTAGTGGGAATTTATACATATAATTGAGGTTGCAATCTGAGTGTTCATTCTCTTAGCCAGCCAGTGGGTGGTTTGCCCTTTCCGATGAAGACTGCTTTATCTTGCAGATCTCCCTTTCCTAATTACATCCACCCATTCTAGCATCAAGAATGATTTAAGGGACTTCCCTGGTGGTGTAGTGGCTAAGAATCTGCCTATCAATGCAGGGGACATGGGTTCGAGCCCTGGTGCGGGAAGATCCCACATGCCGCGGAGCAACTAAGCCCATGAGCCATAACTGCTGAGCCTGTGTTCTACAGCCTGCGAGCCACAACTACTGAGCCTGCGCACCACAACTACTGAGCCCACGTGCTGCAACTACTGAGCCCACGTGCTGCAACTACTGAAGCCCATGTGCTCTAGGGCCCACATGCCACAACTACTGAAGCCCATGCACCTAGAGCCTGTGCTCCACAACAAGAGAAGCCACCGCAATGAGAAGCCCATGCACTGCAACGAGGAGTAGCCCCCGCTCACTGCAACTAGAGAAAGCCTACATGCAGCAACGAAGACCCAACGCAGCCAAAAATTAATTAATTTTTTTAAAAAAAGAATGACTTAAGGCAGCTCTTGTCCTCTGGCTTCTAGGTGGAATTTTTTAAAAAGATGTACTGATAGGAAATGAGGTGAGGACACTGTCGTCCCAAGTTCTTCCTTCTACAAGTAGGAAACAAGTGTCTTTGATCTGAGTAAGAATATAGGAATACAGCCACTATGCAGGGAGAATGGAAGATGTGGCCTAAGGGGTCCAGAGTGAAGAGAAGTAACTCAGGAGGTAAGGAAAAAAAACATCAGAACGACAGGTACAAAGCAGTGTGTGTAATTATGCCACCATACACCAACACACACATGCACATGCATACCCTTTTTATATGCATTAAGTAGCTCGAGATTGAAGTAAACCAGTCTTACAGTGATTGGTTGCTTCTAAGAAGGGAAACTGGTAGCTAGGGGACTAAGGTAGGAAGGAGTCTTCTCATTGTACTCCTTTTTGACTTTTGTATCATGTACTAGAGGGAAGTTTTGGACATAAAAAGGAAAAGAAAGGAAGCAGGAAACACTGAACTAAAGAAGAGATTGAACTCATTTATGATGATTATAATTTTTTTTCTATATACAGGCATACATATGTTGTCTGGGGGTTAAAAGTGAATTTGCTACACTTAAGCCTAAACCTTTGCAGTTTTATCAGTAATTCATAACTGTATTAAATCAGGAAGCACATACTTGTACAATTCTAGTTTATATATGCATAAATTGTTTGTTATATACTATCTTCCTTGACTAGGTTGTAAATTCCTTCAGAAGATAACTGCTATCATCTTATACTGCCTCTATTATGTCCTGAGCATACAGCAGGTACTCAAAATATTTGGCTGTTTGCGTTTCCCCATTCATTTTCTGGATTAATGACCGAAATAAATGGGGAAAAGATCCTGGAAGCAGAGTCTGGTAGAAATTACTTATAAGGTACAATCAGGGGTTGACGGATGGACGAATGGCAGTTGTAGAGTCTAAGTGTTAGGTTTATGGGTGTTTACAATTCTTTCAATTCCTCTGTACATTTGAAATAATAAAATGTTGAGGGAAAGGTAATCAGTAGGGGAAGAAAGTCATCAGTATGCTAAAGTTCTGGTCCGGCTATGACATTAATTCTCTGGATCAATGTGTAGCATCTCTGGGCCTCACCTACAAAAAAGATTGTACTAGAATTCCTGCTTCTCAAACCAGGGTAGAGCATGCCATTAGAGATGTGCAGAAATATGGTGTTTTCAAAAATTAACTACAACTATGGTGACAGTATTAAAATACAAATGAATTTTTAGAAAAAATTCAAGCCTTCAAAATTTGTTTTGTTTAAAGCAGCCACCAAAATTTTCTTTTGCTGTTCTCTCCAGAGTTAAGCAAAAAAGCCCTAGTCTAGAAGAATCATTTCAGGGAGTGAGGCACACTGAAAAAGCACCAGCCTTTGGAGTCAGACAGACCTGGATTTGAATCCCTGCTGTTACGGGCTCTGTGATCCTGTCCAATAGTTTAACTATTTCTTTATCCATAAAGGTGAAATACATACTCTAGTATGTAAAATGCCCAGCAGAAAAATTCCAGTTACACACAGCCTTTTGAAATTGCACCATTTACCTCTGCTCATTCCTGAAACTCCCATTAAAATGACAGGAAAGAGAAAGGAGGGAAAATTACAAGGACAATAAAAGAATAAGAATGTCGTTGAAATCGCTTTGGCCTTTTGGCTAAGATCAAGTGTAGGATGTCATTAGATTTTCAGCAATGACAGTGAATCAAAGGCTTTAAGTCTGAGAAACTGATAGTTAGGCTGAAATTCTACATATAACCAAACAGGCAAATATAAGAGTTGAATAAAGATATCTTCAGACATACAAAAAATTTTGCCTCCTACGCCCTCAATTTCTCAGAAAGCTAGTGGAGTCTTGTATTTCACAAAAAGGAGAAGTAAACCAAGAAAGAAGGGGAAAACAGATCCAGGAAAGGGAAGGTTCAACACAGGAGGTTAAAGGAATCCCCAAGAGTTACCCCACAGGGATTTCCTCTGGAAACAGGAAACCCCAGGGCAACAGCTGTACAGCCAACATAGGGGGCAGCCAGTACAAACTGGAACAGGAACATAGAGTACTGCAGGAGGGACATCTCTAATACAAATGAACCTACTGTCCCATATGTTTGAATATGTTGGGAATGAATCAGTGATAGATACATAGAAAAAAAGAAACTAATTTTTAAAACTATTTTTAACTCCAAAGAAAATTAAAAGATACATAAGTAAATATAATCATGGCATATGACATAGCTCAGCTGTGAATAATATTTATAATCACAATGTAGACTCTATTGATCAAATCTAAAATTATGACAAAACTATACTGGGAGAATTAAGAAGGGGACATACATATGGAACAAAGGCTATAAAAGAGCTAAATCTTCCCATGTATGAAATCAAGAAGTTAACAGTTTAAGCATGTTACTTAGAAACATGGACGTAGATATCTGATCCCTTCCTCAAGATTCTGTTCTCACCCTAACAAAATATGACAGGAAAAAAATCCCAGTTTCAATGGATATTTTTATTATTTATTTAATAGATCACCAACTTCATCTCCCTCCTTACCGACAACTGGAATTTCATTTTGTTTCCATGCTGAGTGGTGAAACTATGACAAAGCTAATCAGAATAAGCTACTTCATAAAAAGAACTAAGCTAACACAGCTCACTTTCTTTTAACAGGCATAATACAAATATATGCACTCTAGAATGAACAACGGTTTAGTCTCTAAGAAATTCAAATGGGATCTTGAAGAATGTAGGCAAAGCCAGGGTGCAGTAAAGGTGAGCTGAGATGCCATACAACTGTTTAAGGGTTCCTGGTGCTACATCTCTTGGCCACTAGCCGAATCCTGACATAGAGGAAGATATTAGCTAATGCCAAGTGGAGATGCAGAAAGCACTAAGTTGACTTAGGGGCTATGCACAGGAACCAAAAGGCAGGAAAGTACTAAACACTGCTGAGAGCCTCCACCCCAGGAAGGACTTTACCTGTTTTTGAGAGAACACACACACACACAGTCAGCATTACTATAGGATCCACTAAGCCAGATCTGTCCCCTTCTATCCGCCCAATAACATATCAGCTCTTCTCTAGGGTATATGGCCAGGAGTTAGGTAACTTTTACATTTTGGGTCCCAGGTCTACTAGAGCATAACCTCTTTGAGAATAAGTCTTCCCATGTAGCCCTCCCCACCTCAAATGGAAGCCAGGAGCTTTATTTGAAACTCCTCCATTTGTACTGCCCAGCTAATGACTGCTAATGACACTATCTACCGTCTCCACTCCATTCTATTCACCTCTCACTGCATAAACCCCATCCTTCCCCCAAATAAGTCAGAAAACATTAAAGAACCTCACCTTCCAGGAGCTCTAAACTGGCACCACCTCCGGTGCTTACATGGCTGACTTTATCCTCTGTGTTCCATTTGGCACAGCAAGTAGCAGTGTCTCCACCACCTGTTGAATGAAAGCCAAGTAAAAAGGGGAAAGGAGAGAAAAGAAAAAAGATTGGCACCAAAACTATAAGGCAATGTGCTCTCGAGCCCAAAAGGTAGCCGATAACCCCCCAAGTCCATCTCATTTAGAGGTTCCTCCATGAATTATATACCCATTTAGCTCTCAAGATTCACCTGGCACCAAGGAACCTAGGAAAAGTTAACCATTTCTCCTCTACATTCCTCTGATCAGAATTCTGCCAGCTCACATTGGCAATAGCTTTGTACAGGACTCCTTACCTATGATGGTGATGCAGCCCCTGGAAGTGGCTTTCACCACCTCATCCATGAGGGCTTTAGTTCCTCGGGCAAAAGATTCCCATTCAAATACACCCACAGGTCCATTCCACACAATCTGCTTAGCCCGAGCAACAGCCTCAGCATACTTCTTGCTGCTCTCAGGACCACAGTCCAAGCCCTAAGGGGCAGAGTTAAAAGAGAGGATGAGCTACCAATAAAAGCTACTTAGAGGAGCAAATACCATACCTCCACCAAGACCAGAACTCAAGGCTGAACACCAGAGTGTCTTCTAGAACCAAAAGATACCTCTCATTCTTTAAAATTATAAACCTGTTCATATCCTTTATGGAAGATCAAGTCTAAGGGAAAACCAAAAGTTATTTGATAAAAACATTCTTAGCCACACTATTTTATGATTGTGTGTAACTAGATAAGTGGTTTTCAACTAGGGTCAATTCCGTCCCTCCCTAGGGAACATATGGCAATGTCTCAAGACATTTTTGATTGTCATGATTTGGAGATGGTAGGAGGTTGCTTCTGGCATCTAGTGGCCAAAGGTGCCTTAAACATCCTATAAGGCAACAACAGCCCTCCACAACTAAAACTACCCGAGATGTCAATAGTGCCGAGGTTGAAAAACACTAAACTAGATCAGTGGTTCTCAAATCTTGTTGTGCATCAGAATCACCAGGATGGCTTGTTCGAGCACAAATTTCTGGGCCTTACCCCCAGTTTCTGCTTCAGCAGGTCGGGGGGCAGGGGGCAAGAATCTGCATTTTTTAATGAGTTTCAAAATGATGCTGATGCTGCTGTTCTCTTTTTAATTTATTTTTGGCTGCTTTGGTTCTTCGTTGCTGCACGTGGGCTTTCTCTAGTTGCCACCAGTGGGGGCTACTTTTCGTTGCGGTGCGCAGGCTTTTCTCATTGCAGTGGCTTCTCTTGCTGTGGAGCACGGGCTCTAGGCTGGCGGGCTCAGTAGTTGTGGCTCCCAGGCTCTAGAACGCAGGCTCAGTAGTTGTGGTGCACAGGGTTAGTTGCTCCACAGCATGTGGAATCTTCCCGGACCAGGGATCGAACCCATGTCCCCTACACTGGCAGGCGGATTCTTAACCACTGTGCCAGCAGACAAGTCCGATGCTGCTGTTCTTGAGACTACACTTTGAGAAACACTGAACTAAATAAAACCCACATGCCTATCAAAAGGAAAGTGATGGGACTTCCCTGGTGGTCCAGTGGTAAAGAATCCGCCTTACAATACAGGGGATGCGGGTTCAATCCCTGGTCAGGGAACTAAGATCCACATGCCACGGGGCAACTAAGCCCATGTGCCACAACTACTGAGCTCGCACGCCTCAACTACAGCCTGCGTGCCGCAAACTACAGAGACCACACGCTCTGGAACCCACGTGCCACAACTACAGAGCCCACAAACCCTGGAGCCCAAGCACCACAACTAGAGAGAAGCCCACGTGCCGCCCGATGCAGCCAAAAATAAATTTAAAAAATAAATCTTAAAAGAAAAAAGAAATATGAAAGCTTAAATAATTCTAAAAAAAAAGGAAAGTGATAAGCAAACTAGTATGTCACCATTAACAATTTTGTACAGCTATTAGAATGATAAAATATGGAGAACATTACAATCAGCTAAATAAGTCTTTAATACACACATAAATTTTTCCCTGCTTGCAATAATTATACTTGTACTATCTTAATGTTTTCATATAAGAAAAATTTCTTATACAGGTTTCTAGGCAGCAACATAATCCAGAACAGCCCAAACCATGAAAGTACATAGCATCATCCCCAGCACACAGTCAAGTACTTAATAAACATTAAATAGATGAAGAAAGAAAAAACAGTTTTGCCCCCACATTACTAATGAAAAGTCTTAGCAGCAATCTGATACCACTGCTTTTCCCCATGGATTTTCCCCAAAGGAGGGTCTCACTCAACATTTGTAGCCCTTCTTTTAAAATTCCCATTGGTTGGTTGAGTGAATGATACCAAAATGTATTTGTTCACTCATACTACAAACCACCCAAGTGACTCACCATCCAGCCAGCAGGTATGCCAGAGGCCACAGTGGCTTGGCCAGTCTTGGCATTCTCATCAAACTTATCAGCAGTGACAAAGTCAACAGGCAAGGTAATCTTCACGCCATTCTTCTCAGCTTTGGATATCAGGTCTTTGACGATCTTGGATCCCTCTTCGTCAAACAGAGAAGTGCCAATCTACACAGGAAAGTCAAGATGATGAAGATCAGCCTCTATACTAAGAATGTGATTACCTCACAAAGCAGACAGGAACAAAATACAACACAATACAAAGGAATAATTCAAAGACGAAAGAAAAACAACTTGCAAAATAAATAAAAATGGGAGTTTTTAGGGCTCATGTCAGAAGCTAATTTCCTTTTTAAATTTACATAACCGGCTATTTCTCATGGAGAGCTATTTCACATCCACTTGGCATTGGTTTCCTACCTCCATGTTGTTGAGCACCTTAAGGAAGGTAAAGGCCATTCCACCACCAATAATCATTTCATTGACTTTGTCTAGCATATTACTGATCAGCTGGATCTTGTCTGCAACTTTAGCTCTGGAAGGGAAAGCAAGAATCATCACCCAAAGAACAAACAATGGACTAAGGAACTGATATTACATAAAGCCTGAGTTTTGATATTAAGAGACAGGAACAGAGAAATGTCCCACAGAGTGACAGAAGTATTGGCTAACTTTGCCCTACGTTTCTCCAACCCGAAAAGCCAATCCATTACTAATAAATCCTTTTAAGGTGTAGCTCTTGGCGAAGAAGGGCTTAGAAGACTTACAATCATCTAAAGAAATCACAAGTTCCAAATAGATCTATTTTGCCCCTTCTCTCCCCCCAAAAATCAAAGGGTCAAGATTGCTAATTGTACCTGAGAAAGATTGCTAATTGTGGAATCCCTGAGCTCCCTGAGAACTGTCCTAATCCTAGAGCAGGAACCAGATTATATACGAAATGAATATATACTGAGCAAAAATAGATATTCACACTCTTAGGTCCATGCTCAGCTGCTGGAACATTTGCTTTATGGCATTCGTTATTCTATTGGACCATTTGATTCAACACACTGATTGAGCACTTACTCTGTGACAAGGTTCTAGGTCTCTGAGAAACATCACTGGGCAAAAGAGAAGATCCCTACCCCTTTGGAGCTTATATTCTAGTAGAGGGAAATAAGATAATAAACACAGATGTACCTTTCACCTCCGAGAGAAAAAAATATCTAAACAAAAGAAAAACATTCACTTGAAGCACAACCTTTAAAATCCTTCACATAAGTAATAGCTTGCCTTCCACAGATATTCTTATATATCTAAATCCCACCTAAATGAACCAATCACCTTGGGCCTATCTACCTCTTCATTCAATAAACAAGATGATACCTACTCTGTGAGAGGCCCTATGCTAGGATTTGTGAAATGGAGGTTCAAAACAATAGCGATGTGGGAGAATGGATGGAAAGAGACTATAGATATCTCACTTGTAAAGACTGGTCACCACCAAGGGTAAGAATGGATTAACTGTTTTATATAGAAACAGACACACACAGAAAGAAAGAGAGAGACAGAGAAAGAGGGAGAAACGAGACTCAACGTCTTCTAAAGAATGTGGGATGTTCTACAGATCAAATGCCCTGCTTCTTCAACAAATCAATGGAATGAAAATAATAATGAAGAGGGAACTATTATAGAATAAAATATACCTAACAAGCAAATTCAATGCATGGACTTCATCTGGATCCTTATTCAAACAAACTGACTGTAAAAAGGCATTTCTGAAATGATGGAGAATTTCTGAATACAGACTGGGTATTAGATGACAGTAATAAAATTGTTAAATTTTGTTAGGTATAACACACGGTGGTTATTTAAAAGAAATCTCATCAGTTATGAGATGCATACAGAAGTATGAGAAATGAAATTATATGATGCCTAAGGCTTGCTTTCAAATACTCCTGACAAAAAAAAGGATTAGAGGACAGATGAAACAGGATTGGCAAAAATGCCAATAATTATTACAGCAGGGTGAGAGGTACCTGGGGGTTTATTATACTATTCTTTCAACTTCTGTAATGTTTGAGCGTTTCCATAATAATGGGGTTTTCTCTGCACCGTGCGGCTTGTGGGTTCTTAGTTCCCCAACCAGGGATTGAACCAGGGCCCTCGGCAGTGAAAGCACTGAGTCCTAACCACTGGACCACCAGGGAATTCCCAACACAACGTTTTTTAATAAAATGTAAAATCTTCCCCTAAATTGTTAATGTTCTAAGGAGACTACATTGCAAGAAAGGTGGCAAAAAAAACCCTCCACGTCAACTTCCCCAAAATAGCTATTTTAGGCAGAGTCCAAAACCTAATCATAACCCCTAGGTGGCACTCACTTCCATATTCCAGATCTACGGAAGGTTGGAGAACAAAGCCCAACTCCTAATCTCCAGAGAAGCAAAGATCAGAGTCTGACCTTTATAAACCAGTGCACAAGAGGGGCAATGATTCCAGGACACAGATAACAACCTATACCCACCTTAACTATTTTTAGGACCCTGAAACTGGGCTCATGAACCTGGAGAGCAACTACGCTATCTGAAATTGACACCCAACTCGAGTCAGCATTCATAGGGAAATGCTGAGTGTGTTCATTCCCGTGGAAAAAAAAAAAAGCCCCGCTCGTAAGAGGGTCAGGAGCATCTAGCCATAAAGAGGCTGCCATCTAGATAGCCATGCCAAGTGACAAGATCTTATCCAAGCAGTCCCAGGTCTCTGTCACCTAAAATGTATCCTCCTAGCCTCCTGAGTTGCACTTCTGAAATTCGTATTTTTAACTAAGCCAGTAGAATATCACTATTCACAGGGTACCTTTCCCCACAGGAGAAAATATAAAAAGGTATGTGAGCTGGAGAAATGAGTTCCAAATGATATATTAAACACATATGAGGAGGTTTTCATATCTGAGAGGCTGAAGTGCTTCAAAAATCGTTAGATGAGCAATGGTGGATCTTTCCGATTCTTCCCTCCAGAGCCATTTTCTATCCTTTCCAGCCCTGTTCTCTGTCCCAGGAGGCTGACCTGAGTGGACTGCATCAAGGAGTTCCCTTGCCCTCTGACATCCAGCTAGGTTGCAGCCCATTGTGGGTAGGAGGGGGTACATCAGCAGGACATTAAAAGGAGATCAGAGTATCTATTTCCCTGGCTCCTTCCCTGCTAGATGACTATCCCTACATCCCTTGACCAAAGGCTACGGTTTCTATCAGAGAGACCTCTCCACGCAACCACTGTCTCTGGATTTTGGTAACCATCCCTTTCCTTTTTCCCTTCAGGCCTAGGGATGGTGATGACTGTTGCCCCAGTTTACTGTACTGTCCCTTCTGGGTTTCCCTAAACCCTACCCACACCTTTTTAGACAGTCCCTTTATTAAATTCTCCTCAGTCACCCAGTTTGATTGTGCTATCTGACAATAAACCACCCAAGTTATGGCCTACTACCAGGCAAAAACACTACTTAAAGCATGATCTTGAAGAGTTCTCCATACCCGCCCAGGATGGCCAGGAAGGGTCGCTCTGGGCTCTCCAAGGCCTTGGCAAAGTAGTTCAGCTCCTTCTTCATCAAAAATCCTCCAGCCTTCTCTGGCAGATTTACTCCCACCATGGAGCTAGAAATGAACGAGACATTCAAATGTTAGGTCAATCCCTAGCAATTCTCCCAATTCTAGAGGCCATCTCCTTATCACTGAAAATACTTTCACTTTTGAGATGCCAGGCCACCACGGTTGTCATGCCCAAACTGCAACAAAACACTTAGGTACAAGATAAGATTTTTGACTAATAATGCAGGGTCAAGGGGAACAAGTGAAAAGCAATGACCTAAGGTAGAATTTAAGATACCCAATTAATAGTCTTCAGGCCAAGGGTTTAATCACAATAAATAATCAGCCAGGTGATGACAACAGGAAAGGATTCCTCAGTTTGCTTCCTACTGACAGCCTAAGATTCCACTCCCACAGCATTCACAAAGGGAGAGCTCTCCACAAAATATCCCAAAGTGAGACAGAGGAACATCTTCCTGAAGCTCAACAAAAAGCTCCACAATTCTCAACATTTGCTTTTATTTCCTCTTTAGATCGGAGATACTCAACAAGAACCTCAGTGTAATTTGTAGCTCCAATTAGAGATAGAAGCCAAAAAGATCATAATATAATACAGAAATATCCAAAAGCAAACCAGAGCTTGGGCTGCTCAAGTAAACAGAGAAATAATGCTCCCAGTTTGACAATGAGCAAAAAACTTTTAGTACCTGTGGGCTCGGTGAGCAGTGCCAAAAGCATCATTGACATAGACATCCCCTAGCTTAGAAAGCGAAGCTCGAAAGGCTTCTATTTTGGCTGGCTCAGCTTTAACCTGCAGAGAAAAACAAAAAAAAAAAAAAAAAGGAAAAACAACAACACAGGAAATGTTGATGGCTCCAAAGACAACTGTAAAAGCATTTCATACCAAGAGTCCTCTTCAACACCTCTAAAGACCCTGAGTTGGTAGGATAGCAGTTTTTAAAACTAGCAACAGGATCTGTTCTTTCTTCCTAATATTCCAGGTCTTTGGGTCATTTCTGCATGTTTCTGCTCTCCTCCACCTTCCCTCAAATTGCAAGCCTAAGATTCCTGAACCACAGCTTAACCCCTAATCACATCCCACTGGCCTCTTTCCAGCTCCTAGGACAAGACTCAAATTATCCTTCTCTCTCCTTATCTTGACTCATTTCCTCATTCTAACATATTCTCCTTGTAAAATTTAGGATTATACTTGAGTCAAGCTGCTGGCTACCAAGACCTTTCTGCAAAGGGAAAAAGGCCCTCATACATATTCCTCATCAAAGCAACAAGGGCAGGCTGGAACAGAGAAGGCAGATGGAAACATGACAACAGAAAAGGACCTCAGAAACATTTTATATAATAGCAAAAGGAGGTAATTCATATAGCCTTCCCTGGAAGTTAGGGATCTGATAAAACAATACACTTCTACAAAAAAGAAAGAGGAACAAAAACTAGAAGTAAAACATAGGGCTTTGAATGTCAGCTCACTATCCAGGGATAATACCCACCATGCTCCCATAGGGGAAAGAAAGCAGGGCAGCAGGATGAACAGAGTCTCCAGTAGGAATTAAAGTGAAGATGCACAGGAAGCCAGATAAGAGGGACATGGCAGGGAAGAGCACAAAACAGATGTTTGTTTCAGTCACTGTCCACTCCCATTCTCCCATGTACTGAGAAGAAGGAGGCTGCCACAGATAACAGGTGCTTTCCTCTAATGAACCAAAGAATGCAGGGGCACTAATGCTAAAACTGAAGACTGTAGAGCCCCCATAATCTCTTTACAATGGAATATAATCTGCCACTGGTGACTGCAAGATGATGTGTGTAGTAATGAAAACACTGCCCAAATGGCAGGAGACCTGGGTTCTAGGACCAGGTCTGACGCTAATTTACTGTGTAACCTTTGTCAAGTTGTTCTCTGCCCCTGAAATCTTCCCATCTATTAAAAAGGGAAGATAACCCCTCTATTTAAGAAGAATTGTTTGAGGAAAAATGAGACAAACTGAAAGCTCTTCATGGAAAAGGTACTATAGAAATTAATAGTAATAAGAACCCATTTCTCATTTTTGATCTGCCAATAACTAGAAGGAAGAGAATGCTCCTAAAAAACCAATGCAGGCACACTGGATAAAGGAAAAATTTCATGCCCTCGCTTTGTTTTTATCCACTTTGAACTTATGGCTGGCTCCTGAAATTTCAAGCATGAAAAGCCATTGGACACTAAATGTAAACTAACTAAAAAAGACATAGACTAGCATAGTTGGTTCATCACTTCCTGAATAAAAGGTTTTGCCTCAATTTGCCAGTTGCCTCCTGCCATTTCTAAGCCCAAGCGTATAGCTGGTTGAGTTTCAGTCTAAAAGGGCACCAAATTTTAGGTCAGCATTTGACTCATACTACTCTAGCAAGACCATGCCAAAGGCAAGATAAGGCAAGACCAGAGCCTGCAGTGCTAAGAAAAGAAAGCAGGCACTGCTTGAAAGCAGGCACTGCAATGACCTTAAGAAATGTCAGAAGTACAACAGGAGCTTGAGATGCTAGCCTCAGAGCATCTTGTTCCACAAGATACTAAAGACCTTAAGAGTAGAAAGTACTTAAAGGGTGCTTTCAGCTTCCCTTCTACCAATAGGCAAATTCTAAATCATCCTCAAAGAGCCAGCTTTATCATTTAATATTTGAATTCTGGTTGTCGTTCACAGTAATCTATTTTGTGGGTTATCTATGGTTGCCTTTTTAAAAAATTTTTTGGTTTTTTCCCTATGGTTGCTTTTGCACAACAATGTCAGAGCTGAATAGTTCCAACAGAGACCGTATAAGGTTGTGGCTGACCGTATGGTCCACAAAGCCTAAAATATTTATTGTCTGGCCCTTTACAGAAAGTTTGCTGATCTAATGGACTGAGCTCTATATAAGGCCCAGCAACAGTACCACTACCTCTAACTTTAATCAAATGACTGCCTTTCTGAGACCTAGGTTTTTTTTGAAAATATGATGATATCTGTACTTCCTTAAGAAGAAATTCAAAGAAATATGCTTTACACTTCTTAAGAAAAATGTCTTAAACCCAAGGCAGTATCATCATGACCATCATTTACCCAACTACAATCAAATGTCCCAAATAGTCCCTTTCCACTTGACTTAGGAAAGTACTTTTTCTGCTCACATGATTCTTTTATAAGAAAATCCCAATGATATCAAATTTAATTTAGTGTGTTAAAAGTATCAAGCTCAAGCTTTAAGTTAATTCCCCTTCTAAATAAAAATACAGATTGTCTTTCCATAACACACCAGGGCCTGTTGCTTAGAAAAACAGTTCCAGCCTTGACAAACAAAAAATCTAAAACTGGCTCTCCTGGAGGAACACCTGGTGTATCATGGATACTCACCCCCATGCCCCCAGCCAACAACCACCTGTGAATGTCTGCTCTCAGCACTTGGCAATCACAGCCTCCCACTTTGATAGGATATTATCACATACTATTAGAAAAAACAATCTTCATGTATCACAGGCCAGGTGTGTAACAAAGGGACAATTAGAAGCAGCATGTTCACCAAATCCTCGTACACCCAAATGGTGTTCACGTATTTTTCCAATGTATTTCAAAACCACTTGAGCATCATGAGGAGGGCTTCTGGGATGCTGACAATATCCTATTCTCTGACCTAGGTGGTGGTTACACAGGTGTGCTTACTTTGTGATAATTCATCAAGCTGTGCATTTGTGCATTTTTAATCTTATGCTGTACTTCAATAAAAAGCTGTCAAAATAAACATGAGTTTCCTCTACTCTTCAATCACAGTCTCTTATACACTCAGCCTTCCTCACCCTCACTAATGTCAAAATCACAGGTCCTACCTTGTTCCCAGAAGCATCTTTTCCCTTCCCTTCTTCCTCCACATGAAAGCGAAGGTTCTCCAGCAGGATGACAGACCCAGCAGCTGGGTCAGCACAAGCTTTCTCCACTTCTGGGCCCACGCAGTCCTTCAAGAACAAAACATCCCTGGGGAGAGCACAACATGGAAAACACTTGAGCAGTCAGAAAGTTAAGAACCAATAACAACATGCTTGACAACATCTGTCACAGTCCACCAGCACCAGAGCCTGAAACGTACTTGCCCAGCAGAGATTTGAGTTCTACAGCAACTGGCTGCAAGGAGTACTTGTCAGGCATGGGGACACCATCAGGCCGGCCCAGGTGGCTCATAAGAACAACTGACTTGGCTCCATTGTCCAAGCAGAATTTGATGCTTGGAACGGCAGCCTTGATCCTGCAACCAAAAAGAGACAACAGGTAGAGTAAGGTTACTCCTAAGAATTAGTGGTAACTATTCTATTCATGGCCTCATAAAACATAAAGCCCCCTTTCTTCTCCAAATTCCTTCAAATCTACTGTCAACAACTCAGCGATGGTCCTCAGGTCCATGTGCAGAGGAAGAAGTTAATTAGGATGTCAACCCTCCCCCTAGGATTATACAGTCTCATCATGTTTTGCCCCTTGTGCAGAAAAGAGTTAATATAGCAGGACTGAAGCTGTTATCTTCAGAAGGACCTGCTGGCAAGGTTGGCCCTTGGCTGCTATCTGGGAACTTGGCTTTTGAAGTGGTCCCTCAGTTCTCTGACAAGGGCTGCTCACAGTTCCTAGACTGTCTGTACAAACAAGGTGATTTACGCTCAACACTTGCTCCCCTCTAGGAGGAATTTTGGTAGTTGCTGGGCAGAGGGTGCCTATGTGATCAGCTGCCAGTAAAAATCTTGGGAGCTGAGTCTCTAAAGGGCTTCTCTGGACAGAAACATTGCACACAATTATTGCATTTTTCACTACTGGAGAAAGGAGCACGCTTGGTGTGTCCCATCATAAGAGGGAGAAAGCATGGAAGCCCATGCATGGATTTCTCCAAATTCTGCCTGTGTCTTTTCCCCTTGCTGATACTGTCATGCATCCTTTCACTGTAATAAACTTTAGCAGTGAGAACTATATGCTGAGTCCTGTGAGTCCTTCCAGTGAATCACCAAATATGTGGGTGGTCTTAGGGACCCCTGAAACATCCTAAGTGTTTGACTGTGGAAGAAATATAAAATTCCCAAATCTTGAAACCATTACAAGAAATTTGGGGAAAACTGAAAAACATGTAACTTTTCTGCACCCGTTACAGATCCTAAGTCACTTTTTTATGTAGGTAAAAATAAATACATTATATAGAATGTGGTTTACATAATGCATTGCATTTACTAAATTATAGTTTAACCTAACATTTATTAAACCTCCTTTAAACACTTCAAATTTTTGTTACAAACTCAATACTAACTTTCCATTCTTGGCAGTCTTTAAGAAATTAAAATCGATAACAAAGAAAATCATTTATTTATTCAAAAAATATTTATTGAATGCTTCTTTGGTGGCAGCTACTATATCAGATTCTGAGAATACAATAGTAAATAAAATAGTCTCTGTTCTCATAGAAGTGGTAAGAACTATGGAGAAAATAAAGCAAGGTAGGGGGACAAGAATGACTGGAGAATAGTGGTGAAGAGGATTTTAGAGAGGGTGGCCAGGGAAAGTCTCTCTGATAAGGTGACATTTCAGCAGAGAATGGAATAATAAAAAGCCAAGTTATGTTTCTAAAATATCTTATGCTACTTGGCAGATATAAAAACTCATTTATACCAAATAAAGAAGAAACCTTCATCAGGTACAACGTTTGCCCAATGAAATCAAATTAATCTTCAGGGCTATCCATTACTGGCCAAGTCCTATTATTTCTAATGCTTCATTTTGTTAATCAACTCCATGGAGTTCTGAAAATGAAAAGATCTACTCAGACCTGTTTCTCTGTTTTTTACTTATAAAATACCTTGATAGGCATATTTCCAATCTTTTATGTGTGCTACAGAAAATAATGAAAGTCAAGAAGGGTCAGAGGTGCCTTGTACAAAGACCTTCCACTATGGTGCAGCAGGGATGTGCTTGGCAAAATGCCAAGCTCTATTCTGGGGCCAATATCTGAAAGTGTTCTGAGTCTATACTTGCACTGTACAATATGGTAGCCATTAGCCACAGGTATCTCCTGAATACTAGAAATGTGGCTAGTCCAGATTGGTATGTGCTGGATCTCAAATAATACCAAAAAAGTTAAATGTTCCTTTGATTAATTTTTAATTGATTACATACTGAAATGATTATTTGGGGCTTACTGGATTAAATAAAATGTATTATTACGTTCACCTGTTTCTTTTTACTTTTTTAATGTGGCCACTAGAAAATCTTAAATTACATGTGGCTCATATTATATTTTTATTAGACACTGCTGGTCTATACCATTGGAACGTACCTTTCCAGCTCAAACCTTTCATTTAAAATTTAAAATAAAACCTTCTTTTACAATCTAGTCAAAAGCAAGAGCAGTACTATCACTTAAAATTTCTGCTTCTGAATCTAGGAGCCAAGACATTTGGAGCAGCCTAAACTGACTGAAAATATTACTTCTGTAGTCTTTTCCCTTAAATCAAAATTCTCAAAAACTGATTTTATCAGGGCCAGCTAGAATAGAGGCTTGTAAAACTACATGCACAGTTCTTCATTTTGCAAGGGAAGCCAAGTAACCGTAAACCTTTATATTCTTTAAAAATGCATAACACCAAATTCTTCAAATTTAAAAAAAATGGGAGGAGAAAAAAATCGCTTTCTTAAAATGATTTTTTTCAATTTCTAAATTCTCATAAGAAGGCAAACCAGATGGTGGGTTGTTGAAAGCCAAGATCACATGGCTTAAGTTATCATAGTTCTACAATAAGGAAGTGAAACCATTTCATCCCATATACTCAGACCCAGGTACATCGTAAACCTAGCTCAAGGATTAGCAGGGACATTACCTCTGGTTGTTTGTTATCTGGTTGTTCTTCATAGGAACATTGAAGTCCACTCTGAAAAAGAAACAAAGTGTTGGGTTCAGAGCCATGATCAATTTTCCATTCCCCCAAAGATTAGGAGAGGGACTTTTAGTGAACCAGTTAAATAAGTTGAAGTTCAAAAGTCACCTTAAAAATAATCAGCAGTATCAGAAGATGGTGATTAGCCATGGGGACGAGGGTAGGAGTAGTGACTGGGATAGGACACCAGAGGGAGCTTCAGGGGTTCTGGTAATGTTCTCTTTCTTGACCTGGGTGACAAATGTGCTCCTTTAGTGATCGCTCTTTGAAGCTTATGATTTGTGCCCTTTTAGGTACATATCTCATACTTTTTAAAAGAGAAATTTTAAAAAATAAAAAACAACTTAAATCACAGGAACTAGCCCTGAAGACCAGGGAAGCTAAAGCCAGTACCATCTAAAAAGATTTCTATGTGGGCCCAGCATGATAGTATCTAATAACAGTGGCAGCTGGAGGAGTGAAGGGTTATAGGGAACACGTCTGGATTTTGATTCCTTTGATAGTATTTCTGGGTTCTAAGGAAGCAAACATTATTCAAAAGAAAAAAATTAATTGGAACAATAAAACATGTCAAGAGAATATCATTCTTTTGGGAGAAAGGCTGGGACCTCGGGACTAGAAAGAAACCCAGTATCCAAGACCAAGTTCAAACAGTATCCTTCAAGCAAAACACAGACAATAACAAAAAGACAGCCTCTTTCTAAAAGCCTGAGAGGACACTTTGCTGTACACCTGAAACTAACACAACATTGTAAATCAACTATACTTCAATAATTTTTTTTTAATTAAAGAAAATAAAAGCCTTAGAGGAGAGGATGGAACATGTGACCCTGCCCACCTGACAAACTGGCAATTAGAAAAGAAGTGATCCAGATAACACAAGCAGGAAATTCCCTGGCAATCCAGTGGTTAGGATCCACTGGTTAGGACTGCTGGGGGCCAGGTTCAGTCCCTGGTCGGGATCCCACAAGCCACATGGCACAGCACACGGCCGGGGGGTGGGGGGTGGGGGGGAGTTGGGGGTGTGGGTAGCAATTTACTGCAGTCTCCTTTCTTACCCAACAGATTGCTGCTTTACCATTTTTAAGAACTGATCATTCCTTCCCCCTTCTTGCTAACTCCTTAGAACCTCGGGCTACTTCAATCTGACTGAAAACAACGATGTGTGATAGCTATCTGTAAGGTCTAAGTTTTGCCTGCCAAGATCCTTTTTAAGTGATTTTTTTTCTCATCTCTAGAATGGGGATGATACTACTATCTACTTCACAGTTATTGTGAGAATTAAATGAGTTACCGATTTGGAAAGTGCTTTGGAGAGTAACTGATACACAGTAAGTGCCATAAAAGTGGTAGCTATTGGGCTTCTCTGGTGGCACAGTGGTTGAGAGTCTGCCTGCCGATGAGGGGGACATGGGTTCGTGCCCCGGTCCGGGAGGATCCCACATGCCACGGAGCGGCTGGGCCCATGAACCATGGCCGCTGAGCCTGCGCGTCCAGAGCCTGTGCTCTGCAACGGAAGAGGCCACAGCAGTGAGAGGCCCGCGTACCGCAAAAAAAAAAAAAAAAAAAAAAAGTGGTAGCTATTATTATACATGCTAAGGCTTCTCCAAAACGTGATTCTGTGATCTAAAAGGCAGATCAACCATTACTAAAAACAGCTAGCAACACGCACTAAGGGACTACTGTGAAGGTATGACCTAGTCAAAAAGACTGCTGCCATGTTTGACCACAAAGCTCCATCACTAGGCCTTCCTCTCTAAGGCTGAGGCTTGGCAGACAATTACAAAATCCTAGATCTACTAAGAAGACCACCAATTTCCTATGTCCCCTAGGTCTGTAGTCTAGTTCACTGAAGAACAGCTTTTCCAAAGGTGAGTTGAAGGACTAATTCTATATTCAAACATTTTAATTAAAATCTTAAAAAAATAAAGGCAGTATGCCTCTAAAGAAAGAAATACAGTCTACTTAATTTCAGGCTACTCGATTCTGATTCTAAGCATCTTCTTTAAATATCCTGAACGAGGCCCCTGCCAGCCTTAAAGTGCATTCCAAAGAGGACAGAGTATCCCATTACCAAGAGTCATTTTCTCCCACCCCCTGCAGCCTCCCAGAAGGCCCACATTCAAAAGGGCTACGGGACTTCCCTGGTGGTCCAGTGGCTAAGACTCCGCACTCCCAATGCAGGGGGCTAGGGTTCATCCCTGGTCAGGGAACTAGATCCCACATGCTGCAACTAAGAGTTCGCATGCCGCAACTAAGACCGGGCACAGCCAAATAAATACATAAACAAAAGGGCTAATGGCAAGGGGCTGAGCATAAGCCACCCTTGCAGTGCTGCTCCCTACCCCCAAGCCCTGACAGAGAAGTTCTTTGGAAACATTCAAGAATCTCTCTCATCTATCCACGCTGCCATGGCATAGCTTACTGATGAGAATTGGACTTGTACTCTCTTCTCATTGTTTGTGGAATATCTTCCCTCATCATCCCTAGACTCTCAACAACAGGTCTGCTTTTAGCTTCTCCTGTCTAAGGACTCCACCACTGAAACTGCTCTGACCTACACATTCCACTTGTTCTGTGTAAAATCTGCACCCCTTCCTTTTCCACTTCCCTTAAACAATCCCGAGCTTAGCCTCAGGCACAAAGTCAGATATCACTACACACCAATCATAATGGCTGAAATTTAAAAAATGACATCAAACGCTAGTGAGGATGCAGAGCCATTGAGCACTCATATACTGCCAGTAGGAATGTAAAATGATGTGGCTGCTTTGGAAAACAGTCTGGGAATTCCTCAAAAGTCTAAGCATATGACCCAGCAATTCCACTCCTAGATGTTTACCCAAAAGAAATGACAGCATATGTCCATACCAAGACTAGTGCACAAATGTTCAATATTCACAGAAGCTTTATTTGAAATAACCCCAAACTGGAAACAACCCAGATGTCCTTCAAACTGTGGACCATCCATACGACAGACTACTACTCAGCGATACAAGGAATGAACTATTGATACATGCAACAACATGGATAAATCTCGAGGGCATTATGCTGGGTGAAAAAATGCCATCCCAAAGGGTTATATACTGTGATTCCACTTATATAACATTTTTGAAATAACAAAATTTTACAAATGGAGGAGAGATTAGTAGTTACCAGGGGTTTAGGAATGCAAGGAGAGGGGCCACGACTCTAAAGGAGTAGCATGAGGGAGATCTTGGCAGTGCTCAAACAAAACTAGTTTTGTATCTTGATTGTGGTGGGAGTTACACAAATCTACACATGTGATAAAACAGCAAAGAATTATATACTTTATTCCAATGTCAACTTCCTTCCTACTCTTGATATTGTACTATAATTATGTAAGATGTATCCAATGAGGGAAACTGGGTGAACACAGGACCTCTCTATACTATCTTTGCAACCTCCTGTAAATGTACATAATTATTTCAAAATGAATCTTAAAAATATTAATTTAGTTGTAATAAAGATATCAAGACTCTATCACCTGAAATCGCAGGAGTCCAGGCCCAGTTCCATTAAAAGCTCTCAGAGGAACCATTCCCACCCTCGCTTTACTGCCCCTGACTAGAAAATTGGGGTATTACGGCTCCCTTAGAGACTTTTTTTTCCTCCCCTGCTCTCAGTTCTTCCTCCCTGTTTCTTCTTCCACTACACCAAGGCTGTTGCTTAACAAGTTACAACAGGTTAGGGAAAAAACAGTGAGGTTTAAAAAAATAGGGGGAGGGAGAGAGGTGGGGGAGAGCAAGCAAAAGGGAAGCGCTTCACAAGTCGGCAAAGGAATAAGACTGGCAACCTATGAGAAGAAAAAAGGAAATGACATTGCAAAATTAAACAGGAAATTTACTCAAAGGGCTATAAAGTCAAATGGAGTCCTAAAAAACTGAGGTAGAACCTGGTAATTAGCCAGAGATTTCTGGCTATCTGAAGTTCCCTCAACAAATCAGTCAATTTCCCTTGGCATTCAAAGCAGGGGCCCGAAAACTCTACAAACATCACAGTTCCCTTTTGCAAGATAAAGAGAGGAGGCAAGTGAAGCAGCCACTACTCCAGAGGCCCCACTTCCGGAGCACTGCCAGCAAGCACCACATAAAGGCAACTGAGACAAAAAGAAATTTGAGCTGATGAGGCATGGCTGCCTCTGTTCTAGAGCTACATTAATAATCTGAGAAAAAAGCAACTTCCTGTTCTCAGGCCAAATAAGTTCTATCCAGATTACAGGGAAAAATTATTGACTGCAACCTTCAGCGGACAAAGGTCTATTTTAACCTGTCCCTATTCACTATGTCCAAGAATTTAGAGAATCTGGTTGGTAACCAAGGAGACCCAAATTCTAGTCCTGGCTCTACCACCAACTTGCTAGTTCAGTGACCTTGGACAGGTCATTTTCCATCAGCAAAACAGGACTAGTCAATCATTTCAAGGCTCAGGGTTAATCTGTGTTAAATGAAACTTTGAGCCCTTGGGCAGAAACATATTTCATATTAGGTCCATAGGGAGAAAAGATAAGCACCTCCTCTAGTCTCACTCCCAGCCAGCCCAGATAATTCCTCAAGCCAGTTTCCCTGGGAAGAGAGGAGATAAAGCCCAAGACTGCAATTGTAGGAAGGTAGCCAAGATGATGCCCCATCTCTTGTCTTTCAGCTGGTGCCTGCATCTGGAAAGGTCAGCCTTGAGCACAGTGGAGACGGGAGGAAATCACTAAAATCTAAGATCTAGTTGCATGCCAATGTCCACTTGTCCTGTTTTTCATAGGGTCTATCCACCTTCCTTAAGAGCATCTGAGGGGTAGATAGGGCCCTTATCTAATACTAGGATGGCTATGATTCCTACTTTGTCCAGATTGCAAAGGACTAGGTGATTTAGCAAAAGGGGGACACCAGGTGTTCTTCATGGCCATAAGGCATTGAGTTCTTCTAATTATTTCCATAGCAGGGCAGAGAAGGCCAATTGCAAACTAATAGTGGCCATAATGAAATAAGAGGGAAGGGGAGAGCTACATGAACTTTTAGGGTGTCCATACAGTTCACTAATTCACGGTGCCTACCTTCGTTTAAGCCTTAGGTAAAGGGAGATCCCCTACTGCTTTCTGCATCCATTAATATCCAAAAGTTGCCCTCTCTTGAACCAGCCCAAATTGGGAAAGGGGCTGGATCACATCATGCACATGCCTGCCCATCAATCAACCACTTCCCTAAAAGGACAAGACTACACAACGCTATCAGTTCAAGCCCTTATGGCCCCCACAAAAGCGCCACCCTTGGATCCTGTCAAGGTCAAGTCCATCACTTACATACCTAACTGAATTCCTGCACTTAGCTCCTGGCATGCACGAATGTACATGTTACGAAAAGGATAAATGTAAAAGCTCCACACATTATACTAGTTAACTATGGCAAACAAGGGAAAAGCCATGTTGGTAAGTGACCAGGAATCCACATGTTTGGAGTAAAAGACCCCAAAGCGCATGGGGAGCCTTCCCCACTTCTAATATCCTGCTTCTCTAGCCACCTGTGGGGGTGAGGTTAGAGAACAGCAAGAATGAGCAGCCACACCCTGCTCTAGCATTACCCAGTATGTGGCACAAACCTGGTGCAAAACCCATGGCCTGTAGTCCAAAGACACGTAGAGTGGCAGCAGCCTGTTACATAAGCCCTGCAGGGCCTCCTTCGGTGCGCCCACCCCACCTCTCCCTCCCACCCCCAACGCTTTAGTGGGTTCTACTCCTGAACAACGAAATCAACATTCTCTGGGAAAGATGTCCTTTTGTGCAGGGCCGTTTCTGATTTGTCTGGGACGGTCTACGGTGGTGGGGGAAGGGAAACTAACCAAATGGCCTTTCAAGGTCCCTTCCCTGGGGGTCTAGGCATCTGCAGGCTAAGCATCACATCCCACCTCGCTAACTGGGAACTGGAGGTGATAGAACTGCCTTTCAGAAATAAGAGAAGAGAGCAAAATGGATCCCTGCAATCTGAGCCCTTCCTGGGTGGATCCAACCCTGCAAAGGGCAACTTCGGCTCACTTTTTGGGTTGGGGAAAATGAGGTTAGAAACCGTTAAATCCGGGCAAAGCTTCAGCCACAGTGGTGGGCAGCCCAGTCCTGCAGGGCTAGGACCCATGGGGCCGAGACGAGAACTAAAGTTCACTTTGGGCAAGAGAGAAAGCAAGTCGGCCCCGGCCTAGTCCCGAGGATTACCTCATGATGACCCGCTTCCCCTTCACGTCCGTCTTGTCCAGAGTCAGCTTGTTAGAGAGCGACATCTTGGCAATTCAGCGGCAGCGAGAGACCTGGGGAAGACACTGTGCAGCGACAACGGCAGAGACTGCAACCGACTCGCGTTCGGAACGCGTGGAAAATGCCGAGCGCCTAGCGGGCTCGATCGCCCCGCCTCCCACCTCTCCCCGCCCCTTTCCGGCCGCCGCACCCAGCTCGCCGGCCACTCGGGCAGCTATAGGACGCGGCCCGAAGGCGCCTGCGCGCTGCTATTGCTCCAAGGCGCTGTCAGTCTGCGAGGGCGGTGGTGGGACGTGCTGCTGCCATCTGTCACGTCCGGCACGCAGCGAGCCGCTGAGAACCTTCGTGACCAGAGGCGGGCGGCGGTGCCGCCGGGCCGGCAGGTGGAGGAAAAGGGAGAGGTTGGCGCCGAGGGGTAGACGTGGAGAGTCTGAGGCCCAAGGCCGCAGTCTCGGTCCCTGCGGCCGCGCCCAGAGCAGCTGCAGCGCCACGCAAACCCACGACAGCCTGGGGAAAAGCGCCATCCCGCACGCACCCCATGGAATTGCCCGCAGCCATATCAGGATAGATGCAAATGGCAGCTCCTTTTGGAAAATTTCTGTTTTCCTGGCTCCCCCAAATGGAATTCTCCGTAAGACTGCTAAGGGGCCTTTAAGAATTGAGACCTCTCAGAAGTTGGGAAAGGCCCTGGTTCCCCCTGTCCCCCCCCCTCACCTTTTTTGTAATAAGTACAATGTAATTGTTTGGTTACGACATGAAGCTAATGGCAAACGCTTAGAGCATTTTTCATATATTAACTCACATTGCTCACAAAACTCGCAATCCTCATTTTACAGATGAATTAACTCATCTACAAAGAGGTTTAATGACTTGCTTAGGGTTTCAGATCTTGTAAATGGTGGATTCAAACCTAGGCAGTTAAGATGTAGAGTCCATACACTTACTTAACTATAGTATAGTACAGACAACCATTGCTCAGAACTAGGCACTCGGGTCCAACATGCTTACAGAGTTGGCTGGAATGAAGTAATTTGAGTCAGAAACAAAAATTTCCCACATGGCACTCAAGGTCCAGGTAAGATGTAGGAAATATTAATTCATAGTGCATTGGTATTGAGACACAAGTTCAAAGTTATGAGCTAAGCATTGGTGTCTTTTAATCCTGTCAGTGTATATTTGGGAAATCTCCATGGAGTTACTTCCAACTGAGTCTGCATTTGAGGCCCGGATGGGCCTTCTGGCCTCCCGGTGATCAGCTCTGCATATATTTAGCGCTTATTTCACTCCACCTGGGTTACTGTGGTAGTGGGAAGCAATTCCTTTTGGATAAGATAGACTAGCAACCAAGGTTGTCAGCAAAGAAAGCAAAACAAGCATACAATCTGACACACTGAATTTAATAATACTTCCCAATTATTGAGCGCTTGCTGTATGCCAGACACTGTGCTAAGGACTGAACATACATGACTCATTTACGACTCACAAAAGCTTTGAAGTAGGTACTCTTATTATCTCTATTTTACAGATGAGAACATGGAAGCTCAAAAATATCAGAAAACTTTATCTACTACAGATCTGAAGCAGCATCAGAGATGAAAAGTTCCTAAAATGGGAAAGCGCCTGAGACAATATAAAAAGTCCAGTGTTGCTGGAAAATAGAGTGGAAGGAAGAGAGTTCTAAAATTATACTGGTGAGGCAAGGTAAGGAGAGACCAGATCCTGTGGACTTACAACCATGATAAAGATGTGATTTTTATCCTAAGAGCTATGAGAAGCCATTTGTTGCAGTCACTGTTACCTTGTATTCATGATATATAAAGAACTCTCAAAACTCAATGGTAAGGAAACAAACTCAATTTTTAAAAAATGGTCACAGGACTTAGACACTTCCCTAAAGAGAATAGACAGGTGACAAATAAGCACATGATAAAATGTTTAATACCATTTGATATTAGGGAAATGCAAATTAAAACCACTATGAGGATGTATATGTATAACTGATTCACTTTGTTATAAAGCAGAAACTAACACACCATTGTAAAGCAATTATACTCCAATAAAGATGTTTAAAAAAATAAATAATAAATAAAAATTTAAAAAACCACTATGAGGGGCTTCCCTGGTAGCGCAGTGGTTAAGAATCCACCTGCCAATACAGCAGACACGGGTTCGAGCCCTGGTCGGGAAGATCCCACATGCCATGGAGCAACTAAGCCCATGTGCCACAACTACTAAGCCTGCACTCTAGAGCCCACATGCCACAACTACTGAGCCCGCACACTACAACTACTGAAGCCCGTGTGCCTAGAGCCCGTGCTCCACAAGACAAGCCACCGCAATGAGAAGCCCGTGCACCGCAATGAAGAGCAGCCCCCGCTCGCCGCAACTAGAAGAAAGTCCGTGCACAGCAACCAAGACCCAACGCGGCCAAAAATAAATAAATTAAATTAAATTAACATTTAAAAAAGAAACTCACAATGAGATGCAACTTTATATCAATTAAGATGGCTGAAATAAATATAAAAATAATAATACCAAGTGTTAACAAGGATGCAGAACTCTGCACTGGAACTCTCTTACATTGCTGATAGAAGTGCAAAATGGTACAGCCACTCTGGAAAACAGCTTGGCAGTTTCCTATAAAATTAAACCTATACCTAGCATATGACCCAGCAATTCCCCCACCCAGGTATTCACCCTAGAGAAATGAAGATTTATGTTCACACAAAAACCTGTACATACATATTTACAGCAGCACAATTCATAATTGCTCAGAATTGAAAACAATGCAGAAGTCCTTGAATGGATAAGCAAACTGAAGTATGTTCATACAATGAAATACTGCTCAGCAATACAAAGGAATGAACTATTAATACAAGCAACAACTTGCATGAACCTCAAGGGTATCATGCTGAATGAAATAAGGCACACTCATGAGCTTCATGGTGTATAAGATTCCAAATGTATGACAGTCTGGAAAAGGCAAAGCTAGAGGCATGGAGATCAGATCATTGGTTGCCAAGGACTAGGAGCCGGTGGAATATGTGACTAGAAAGGAGATGCGTGAGGAAGATTTTTGTGGCAATTGAACTATTCTGTATTCTGAGTGTGATAGGGGTTGCATGAATCTATACCTGTATTAAAACTCATAGCACTGGCCCCCAAATAAAATAAATGGAAAAAAAGAAAAAGCTCTACAGGCCAATATTGCATAACTCAAACAGAACATCTACCAGCTAGATTCAGCCCATGAGCTATGAGGTTTTAACCTCTGCTCTTTAGTTTGTAGTACTCATATTAAAATAGAGCACCTCAAAATAATCTATGGTGTTAGAAGTCACGATAGTGGTTTCCTTTGGGGAAGAGGAGTAGGTAGTGACTGATGATCCATATGAGGGCTTCTAGGGTGCTGATAATGTTCTATGTCTTAATCTGGATGGGTTAGGGTAACCGACCATCTAGTTTGTCCAGAACAGAGGAGTTTCCCAAGATGCAAGTCTTCCAGTGCTAAAACCGGGACACCCCTAGGGAAGTTGGAAAAGTTGGTCACTCTACCAGTTATATGGGTATGTTAACCTTGTGAAAATTCATTGAGCTGTATAGTTGTGATTCATGCACTTTTCTACATGTGTGTTATAAAATACTTTGCCTTCAACTGGGCACAGATGAGGTCTGGTTAGCACAGGGTACACTAGAACTGTTATTTACAATAACGTAGACTTCTATTAACTCAACTTAAGGTTGCATTATCATTTTTCTCAGTCATGCCATAGAGCTAAAGCTGTGGTAAATTAAACCTCTCAGATATTTTTCACATGAACTGCTTTTAGGACATGGCAACCCTTTGCATCATTTTACAAGTAATTTCTAAACTTAGAGAGGACTTTAGATTTTTTCCCCCTATTAAAGTTCATCCTGGGACTTTCCTGGTTGTCCTGTGGGTAAGACTCTGCACTCCCAATGCAGGGGGCCCGGGTTCAATCCCTGGTCGGAGAACTAGATCCCGCATGTATGCTGCAACTAAGAGTTCGCATGCCACAACTAAAGAAGTCTGCATGCCATAACTAAAGATCCTGCATGCCACAACTAAGCCCATGTGCAGTCAAAATAAATAAATAAATATTTTAAAAATTCAGGGGCTTCCCTGGTGGCACAGCGGTTAAGAATCCGCCCACCAATGCAGGGGACACGGGTTCGATCCCTGGTCTGGGAAGATCCCACATGCCGTGGAGGAACTAAGCCCGTGCACTACAACTACTGAGCCTGTGCTCTAGAGCCCGTGAGCCACAACTACTGAGCCCGCGCACCTAGAGCCCCCGCTCCACAACAAGAGGAGCCACCGCAATGAGAAGCCTGTGCACTGCAACGAAGAGTAGCCCCCACTCGCCACAACTAGAGAAAGCCCGCATGCAGCAATGAAGACCCAATGCAGCCAAAAATAAATTAATTCATTAAAAAAAAATTTGAGGGGGACCTTGAAGATGGCGGAAGAGTAAGACGCAGAGATCGCCTTCCTCCCCACGGATACACCAGAAATACATCCACACGTGGAACAACTCCTACAGAACTCCTACTGAAGGCTGGCAGAAGACCTCAGACCTCCCAAAAGGCAAGAAACTCCCCACGTACCTGCGTAGGGCAAAAGAAAAAAAAGAAAAAACAGAGACAAAAGAATAAGGACGGCACCTGCACCAGGGGGAGGGAGCTGTGAAGGAGGAAAAGTTTCCACACACTAGGAAGCCCCTCCGCAGGCGGAGACTGCAGGAGGCGGAGGGGGGAGTTTTGGGACCGCGGAGTAGTGCACAGCGACGGGTGCAGAGGGCAAAGCGGGGAGATTCCTGCACAGACGATCGGTGCCGACCAGCACTCACCAACCCGAGAGGCTTGTCTGCTCACCCGCCGGGGCGGGCGGGGCTGCGAGCTGAGGCTCGGGTTTTGGTTTTGGACGGAGCTCAGGGAGAGGACTGGGGTTGGCGGCTTGAACATAGCCTGAAGGGGTTAGTGCACCACGACCAGCCGGGAGGGAGTTAGGGGAAAAGCCTGCACCTGCCGAAGAGGCAAGAGACTTTTTCTTCCCTCTTTGTTTCCTGGTGCGCGACGAGAGGGGTTTAAGAGCGCTGCTTAAAGGATCTCCAGAGAAGGGCGCGAGCCGCGGCTAAAAGCGCGAACCCCAGAGACGGGCGCGAGTCGCGGCTAAAAGCGCGAACCCCAGAGACGGGCGCGAGCCGCGGCTGAAAGCGCAAACCCCAGAGACGGGCGTGAGCCGCGGCTAAAAGCGCGGACCCCAGAGACGGGCGGGAGACGCTAAGGCTGCTGCTGCCGCCACCAAGGGGCCTGTGTGCGAGCACAGGTCACTCTCCACACCCCTCTTCCGCGGAGCCTGTGCAGCCCGCCACTGCCAGGTTCCCGGGATCCAGGGACAACTTCCCCGGGACAACGCACGGCGGGCCTCAGGCTGGTGCAACGTCACGCCGGCCTCTGCCGCAACGTCACGCTGCCTCTGCCGCTGCAGGCCCGCCCTGCACGCAGTGCCCCTCCTTCCCCCATCCCCCAACCCCCGGCCTGAGTGAGCCGGGGGCCACGAATCCGCGGCTCCTTTAACCCCGTCCTGTCTGAGCGAAAAAACAGACGCCCCCCAGCGACCTACACGCAGAGGCAGGGCCAAATCCAAAGCTGAGCTCCTGTGAGCTGTGAGAACAAAGAAGAGAAAGGGAAATCTCTCCCAGCAGCCACAGAAGCAGCGGATTAAAGCTCCACAATCAACTTGATATACCCTGCATCTGTGGAATACCTGAATAGACAAGGAATGATCCCAAATTGAAGAGGTGGACTTTAGGAGCGAGATCTATGATTTTTTTCCCTTTTCCTCTTTTTGTGAATGTGTACGTGTATGCTTCTGTGTGAGATCTTGTCTGTATACTCTTGCTTCCACCATTTGTCCTAGGGCTCTATCCGTCCATGATTATTTTTAAAAATTCTTTTTCTTAATAATTAAGTTTAATTGTAATAACTTTATTATACTTTACCTTCGTTCTTTCTTTCTTTCCTTCCTTCCTTCCCTCCTTTAGACAACGAATCACCCCAAATTGAGGAGGTGGTCTCAGGGAGCAGGATTTATGATTTTTCCCCCTTTACCTCTTTTTGTGAACGTGTATGTGTATGCTTCTGTGTAAGATTTTCTCTGTATAGCTTTGCTTCCAACATTTGTCCTAAGGTTCTATCCGTCCCTTTTTTTTTTTCTAAATATTTTTTAATTCAATAACTATATTATACTTTATTTTATTTTTACTGTATCATCTTTCTTTCTGTCTTTTTTCCTTCTTTCCCTACTTCCTTCCTTCCTCCCTCCCTCCCTCCCTCCCTCCTTTCTTTCCTTCTTTGCTTCTTTCTTCCTTCCTTCCTTTCCTCCTTTCCTTCTTTCTTTCCTCATACTTCTACTAATTCTGTCTACTTTTTCTCCCTTTTATTCTGAGCTGTGTGGATGAAAGGCTGTTGGTGCTCCAGCCAGGAGTCAGGGCTCTGCCTCTGAGGTAGGAGAGCCAACTTCAGGACACTGGTCAACAAGAGACCTCCCAGCTCCACATAATATTAAATGGTGGAAATATCCCAGAGACCTCCATCTTAACACCAGCACCCAGCTTCACGCAACGACCAGCAAGCCACAGTGCTGGACAACCTATGCCAAACAACTAGCAAAACAGGAACACAACCCCACCCATTAGCAGAGAGGCTGCCTAAAATCATAATAAGGCCACAGACACCCCAAAACACACCACCAGACGTGAACCTGCCCACTAGAGAGACAAGATCCAGCCTCATCCAGCACAACACAGGCACTAGTCCCCTCCACCAGGAAGCCTACACAACCCACTGAAACAACCTTAGCCACTGGAGACAGACATCAAAAACAACGGGAACTACGAAAGTGGAGCCTGCAAAAAGGAGACCCCAAACACAGTAAGATAAGCAAAATGAGAAGACAGAAAAACACACAGCAGATGAAGGAGCAAGATAAAAACCCACCAGACCTAACAAATGAAGAGGAAATAGGCAATCTACCTGAAAAAGAATTCAGAATAATGATAGTAAGGATGATCCGAAATCTTGGAAGTAGAATGGACAAAATGCAAGAAACAGTTAACAAGGACCTACAAGAACTAAAGACGAAACAAGCAATGATGAACAATGCAATAAATGAAATTAAAACCACTCTAGATAGGATCAATAGCAGAATAACTGAGGCAGAAGAACGGATAAGTGACCTGGAAGATAAAGTAGTGGAAATAACTACTGCAGAGCAGAATAAAGAAAAAAGAATGAAAAGAACTGAGGACAGTCTCAGAGACCTCTGGAACAACATGAAACGCACCAACATTCGAATTATAGGGGTTCCAGAAGAAGAAGAAAGAAAGAAAGGGACTGAGAAAATATTTGAAGAGATTATAGTTGAAAACTTCCCTAATATGGGAAAGGAAATAGTTAATCAAGTCCAGGAAGCACAGAGAGTCCCATACAGGATAAATACAAGGAGAAACACGCCAAGACACATATTAATCAAACTGTCAAAAATTAAATACAAAGAAAGCATATTAAAAGCAGCAAGGGAAAAACAACAAATAACACACAAGGGAATCCCCATAAGGTTAACAGCTGATCTCTCAGCAGAAACCCTACAAGCCAGAAGGGAGTGGCAGGACATACTGAAAGTGATGAAGGAGAAAAGCCTGCAACCAAGACTACTCTACCCAGCAAGGATCTCATTCACATTTGATAGAGAAATTAAAACCTTTACAGACAAGCAAAAGCTGAGAGAGTTCAGCACCACCAAACCAGCTTTACAACAAATGCTAAAGGAAATTCTCTAGACACGAAACACAAGAGAAGGAAACGACCTATAGTAGCGAACCAAAAACAATATATAAAATGGGAATAGGAACATACATATCAATAATTACCTTAAATGTAAATGGACTAAATGCTCCTACCAAAAGACACAGATTGGCTGAATGGATACAAAAACAAGACCCTTATATATGCTGTCTACAGGAGACCCACTTCAGACCTAGAGAAACATACAGACTAAAAGTAAGGGGATGGAAAAAGATATTCCATGCAAATGGAAACCAAAAGAAAGCTGGAGTAGCAATTCTCATATCAGACAAAATAGACTTTAAAATAAGGACTATTAAAAGGGACAAAGAACGACACTATATAATGATCAAGGGATCGATCCAAGAAGAAGATATAACAATTGTAAATATTTATGCACCCAACATAGGAGCACCTCAATACATAAGGCAAATACTAACAACCATAAAAGGGGAGATCAACAGTAACACATTCATAGTAGGGGACTTTAACACCCCACTTTCACCCATGGACAGATCATCCAAAATGAAAATAAATAAGGAAACACAAGCTTTAAATGATACATTAAACAAGATGGACTTAATTGATATTTATAGGACACTCCATCCCAAAACAACAGAATATACATATTTCTCAAGTGCTCATGGAACATTCTCCAGGATAGATCATATCTTGGGTCACAAATCAAGCCTTGGTAAATTTAAGAAAACTGACATTGTATCAAGTATCTTTTCCGACCACAACGCCATGAGACTAGATATCAATTACAGGAAAAGATCTGTAAAAAATACAAACACATGGAGGCTAAACAATACACTGCTTAATAATTAAGTGATCACTGAAGAAATCAAAGAGGAAATAAAAAAATACCTAGAAACAAATGACAATAGGGACACAACGACCCAAAACCTATGGGATGCAGCAAAAGCAGTTCTAAGGGGGAAGTTTATAGCAATACAAGCCCACCTTAAGAAGCAGGAAACATCTCGAATAAACAACCTAACCTTGCACCTCAAGCAATTAGAGAAAGAAGAACAAAAAAGCCCCAAAGCTAGCAGAAGGAAAGAAATCATAAAAATCAGATCAGAAATAAATGAAAAAGAAATGAAGGAAACGATAGCAAAGATCAATAAAACTAAAAGCTGGTTCTTTGAGAAGATAAACAAAATAGATAAACCACTAGCCAGACTCATCAAGAAAAAAAGGGAGAAGACTCAAATCAATAGAATTAGAAATGAAAAAGGAGAAGTAACAACTGACACTGCAGAAATACAAAAAATCATGAGAGATTACTACAAGCAACTCTATGCCAATAAAATGGACAATCTGGAAGAAATGGACAAATTCTTAGAAATGCACAACCTGCCAAGACTGAATCAGGAAGAAATAGAAAATATGAACAGACCAATCACAAGCACTGAAATTGAAACTGTGATTAAAAACCTTCCAACAAACAAAAGCCCAGGACCAGATGGCTTCACAGGTGAATTCTATCAAACGTTTAGAGAAGAGCTAACACCTATCCTTCTCAAACTCTTCCAAAATATAGCAGAGGGAGGAACACTCCCAAATTCCTTCTACGAAGCCACCATCACCTTGATACCAAAACCAGACAAGGATGTCACAAAGAAAGAAAACTATAGGCCAATATCACTGATGAACATAGATGCAAAAATCCTCAACAAAATACTAGCAAACAGAATCCAACAGCACATTAAAAGGATCATACACCATGATCAAGTGGGGTTTATTCCAGGAATGCAAGGATTCTTCAATATACGCAAATCTATCAATGTGATAAACCATTTTAACAAATTGAAGGAGAAAAACCATATGATCATCTCAATAGATGCAGAGAAAGCTTTCGACAAAATTCAACACCCATTTATGATAAAAACCCTCCAGAAAGTAGGCATAGAGGGAACTTTCCTCAACATAATAAAGGCCATATATGACAAGCCCACAGCAAACATCATCCTCAATGGTGAAAAACTGAAAGCATTTTCACTAAGATCAGGAACAAGACAAGTTTGCCCACTCTCACCACTCTTATTCAACATAGTATTGGAAGTTTTAGCCACAGCAATCAGAGAAGAAAAGGAAATAAAAGGAATCCAAATCGGAAAAGAAGAAGTAAAGCTGTCACTGTTTGCAGATGACATGATACTATACATAGAGAATCCTAAAGATGCTACCAGAAAACTACTAGAGCTAATCAATGAATTTGGTAAAGTAGCAGGATACAAAATTAATGCACAGAAATCTCTGGCATTCCTATATACTAATGATGAAAAATCTGAAAGTGAAATCAGGAAAACACTCCCATTTACCATTGCAACAAAAAGAATAAAATATCTAGGAATAAACCTACCTAAGGATACGAAAGACCTGTATGCAGAAAATTATAAGACACTGATGAAAGAAATTAAACATGATACAAATAGATGGAGAGATATACCATGTTCTTGGATGGGAAGAATCAACATTGTGAAAATGACTCTACTACCCAAAGCAATCTACAGATTCAATGCAATCCCTATCAAACTACCACTGGCATTTTTCACAGAAATAGAACAAAAAATTTCGCAATTTGTATGGAAACACAAAAGACCCCGAATAGCCAAAGCAATCTTGAGAACGAATAAAGGAGCTGGAGGAATAAGGCTCCCTGACTTCAGACTATATTACAAAGCAACAGTAATCAAGACAGTATGGTACTGGCACAAAAACAGAAAGATAGATCAGTGGAACAGGATAGAAAGCCCAGAGATAAACCCACGCACATATGGACACCTTATCTTTGATAAAGGAGGCAGGAATGTACAGTGGAGAAAGGACAGCCTCTTCAATAAATGGTGCTGGGAAAACTGGACAGGTACATGTAAAAGTATGAGATTAGATCACTCCCTAACACCATACACAAAAATAAGCTCAAAATGGATTAAAGACCTAAATGTAAGGCCAGAAACTATCAAACTCTTAGAAGAAAACATAGGAAGAACACTCTATGACATAAATCACAGCAAGATCCTTTCTGACCCACCTCCTAGAGTAATGGAAATAAAAACAAAAATAAACAAATGGGACCTAATGAAACTTCCAAGCTTTTGCACAGCAAAGGAAACCATAACCAAGACCAAAAGACAACCCTCAGAATGGGAGAAAACATTTGCAAATGAAGCAACTGACAAAGGCTTAATCTCCAAAATTTACAAGCAGCTCATGCAGCTCAATAACAAAAAAACAAACAACCCCATCCAAAAATGGGCAGAAGACCTAAATAGACATTTCTCCAAAGAAGATATACAGAATGCCAACAAACACATGAAAGAATGCTCAACATCATTAATCATTAGAGAAATGCAAATCAAAACTACAATGAGATATCATCTCACACCAGTCAGAATGGCCATCATCAAAAAATCTAGAAACAATAAATGCTGGAGAGGGTGTGGAGAAAAGGGGACACTCTTGCACTGCTGGTGGGAATGTGAATTGGTTCAGCCACTGTGGAGAACAGTATGGAGGTTCCTTAAAAAACTACAAATAGAATTACCATATGACCCAGCAATCCCACTACTGGGCATATACCCTGAGAAAACCAAAATTCAAAAAGAGTCATGTACCAAAATGTTCATTGCAGCTCTATTTACAATAGCCCGGAGATGGAAACAACCTAAGCGCCCATCATTGGATGAATGGGTAAAGAAGATGTGGCACATATACACAATGGAATATTACTCAGCCTTAAAAAGAAATGAAATTGAGCTATTTGTAATGAGATGGATAGACCTAGAGTCTGTCATACAGAGTGAAGTAAGTCAGAAAGAAAAAGACAAATACCGTATGCTAACACATATATATGGAATTTAAGGGAAAAAAATGTCATGAAGAACCTAGGGGTAAGATAGGAATAAAGACGCAGACCTACTGGAGAACGGACTTGAGGATATGGGGAGGGGGAAGGGTGAGTTTCGACAGGGCGAGAGAGAGTCATGGACATATACACACTAACAAACGTAGTAAGGTAGATAGCTGGGGGGAAGCAGCCGCAAGGCACAGGGATATTAGCTCGGTGCTTTGTGACAGCCTGGAAGGGTGGGATGGGGAGAGTGGGAGGGAGGGAGACGCAAGAGGGAAGACATATGGGAACATATGTATATGTATAGCTGATTCACTTTGTTATAAAGCAGAAACTAACACACCATTGTAAAGCAATTATACCCCAATAAAGATGTTTAAAAAAAAAAAAAATTCGAAAGCAGCAGTGGAATTAAATTGTCGAAAAAAAATAAAGTTCAACCTGCTTTTGCTCTTATTCTATTATATTTTACTGAAATATATGTTTGGCTTTGGGGATTTAATGTGTTAGCCTGGCCCCACATGATATTTTGCATTCTATTTAAAGGCATGAAAGAGCTCTCATCCACCAAATTCTATCCCCTTCACCCACCCTTGACATTATATATCAAAACCACCACTTTTTTCTGAGTAGCCCCTCCCTCATTGACTCACCTGCCAATACAGTTCCAAGCCCTTAGAACACTTTTGTTGTTATAAATTCAACTAAATTTTATTCATAGTAGTTGGGAAATATATGTACTAATTAAGGAGATTTTATGGTTAACCAAGTGTAATGGCGATGTGACATTTCACTCAGAACCCCCTCTTCAGAACTAAGGCACTCATTTCTAGCTGCTGGGAATATTGGTTGCCGACTGCTCACACTGAGTACCTCCTCAGAAATTGTCCTGTGTTGAAGGGAGCTGCCTTGCCTAAGGTCATGCCCCCTTCTCAGGGGCAGCCTACATGCAGTGATTGCTCAATGAAGGTGACAAAGGCCTAGTTTCTTTTCTTCATTTCAGGACATTTCTGAAGGACCATCTCAGTCTGTGAGATTGGTTGCGACCTCTTTGCAGCTTCTCCCTCTCTATCCAATCCTGATTTCCTTACTCCTTTACAGGTGTTGTTCCCAAAAGCAGCCCCCAATAATCCACCTACACACAAATCTCAAACTCAGAGTCTGTTTCCCAGGGAACCTTGGGAAAAATTCAAAGATGACTCCCATGATCTTCACCTTCTGGTATTCACATCTTTGTATTACCCTCTCCCCTTGAGTGAGTGGGGCCTGCAACTTGCTTCTAACTGATGGAATATGATGAAGATGATGGCATGTCACTCCTATGATTAGATTACAATGTAGATATAAGACTCCCTCTTGCTGGCATGCACTAGAGAGACTCCCTTGCTGGCTTTGAAGTAAACTGTCATATTGTGAAAGGGACTATGGAGAGGGCCACATGGAAAGGAACAATGGGTGGCCTCTAGGAGCTGAGAGCAGCCGTTGGTAAATAGCTAGCAAGAAAACAAGAACCTCAGTCCTACAACTGTAAGGAGATGAAGTCTGCCAACATTCTGAGAAAAGTGGATCTTTCCTTAGCTGAACCTCTGATGAGACTGTCACCCTGGCCAACACCTAGATTGTAGTCTGGTGAGACTTTGAGCAGATTACCCAGCCAAGATGAGCCCAGGCTCCTGACTTACAGAAACTGTGAGATAATAAATGGGTGTTGCTTTAAACTGTTGAATTTGTTACACAGCAATAGAAAACTAATATACCAACCTATGACACCAAGAGCTAATACATACACTTGTAGAAAGAGTCAAGGAAGACTGGAGAATGAGAAGCCTTCATGGTGTACAACATTTGATTTTGAAATTATATCAAACTGTTCTTAGAGATATCTCAAGTTGTAGAGAAAATCTTTTGATGGGGATTCTATTTTTAATTAGGTAACTTGACATTCTGCTCCAGAATGGAATGAAGTTGACACATCCTAAAATTTTTCAGTATCTAAATTTGTCAAAACAGTCAAAGGAATTAAAAGTAGAGATAGGGCTTCCCTGGTGGCGCAGTGGTTGAGAGTCCGCCTGCTGATGCAGGGGACACGGGCTCATGCCCCGGTCTGGGAAGGTCCCACATGCCATGGAGCGGCTGGGCCCGTGAGCCATGGCCGCTGGGCCTGTGCGTCCGGAGCCTGTGCTCCACAACGGGAGAGGCCACAGCAGTGAGACGCCCGTGTACCGCAAAAAAAAAAAAAAAAAAAAAGTAGAGATAACTTAATGGACAACATTTTGTCTTATAAAAATATTAGTCAAGGAGAGGTACTCTGAATGGAGGCAAAAAGACAGAACCTATGAATATATTTGAGCTGAAGTATATATACTTTCTAATAAAAATATTAGTATTGAGAATGTTTTCCATTTAGTAGAATTTTCTTCTTCTCCTGTAGAGGGTGTTTTCTCAGTTAAAAACATTGTGATGAGAATCAATTGAAGATGTTTGCAATTTCAAATTTATTAACCATAAAATGCAACTGTGAAAGAAATTGCGGGCAATTTTATGAAAAGATTTAAAACATTATGACCATATTGGAAAAAAATACGTTTTCAGAAAAATATTGGTAACGTGCTCTTAGAGACAGGTGTGGCTAAGAAACTGATTAAGGTATGTGAATATATACCAAAAAAATTCTGCTTGTGTTATTTTTTAATGTTCAGATAATCAATATGTGTTTTTTGCTTTAATGTACAGTGATATATGTTGTTTTTATTTTTAGAAAGAATTTTATTTTTGAAATTAGTTTTTAACAGAACTGTTTTATAGCCTACCAATATAATAAAGCTAACTTGTTGATCAGTAGGTAAATATTTCATATATACTGAATTGCTTTAGTGCCTCCTTTCACTCTCTAAAGTATTCCAGTTTAGTTAATATGGTCTCCCTAAGGCTTTAGGATCTTTTCTTTTTGGCTTTATCCCTATCCTTTAGGTTAGCAGTCTCTATAACCCAGATCTCATTTCATATGCAAACTTCATCTTCTGCAAATGTAAAAGGTCACTTATTTGGGCCGCTTAAGCTATCCATTCTTTATCACATTCAAGTGGGATAACAAGGAAAGGGATGCAGGAAGTTCAGAGGTATAAACAGGTTCTTGTTTTTGTTCTCTGGGAGGCCTCTTTTTGCCAATTAATTCATTAACAAGCCCCAAGAGTTGCCTCAGAAAAAGATTGATATCTCCAAGGACATGTGAGTAAAGCAATGAGAAAAGAACAAGTAAAAGGAAAAAAAAAACCCACACACATATGAGAACACATACAGAGAGAGAGAGAGAGAGAGAGAGAGAAGCTCTAACAAACAATAAATATGATTCTGAGGGGAAAAAACACCAAAATTGTGAGGGCAGGAAGGTAAAGCCTATATGAACCCTAGACACCTTTGCATTAGTCCCCTGGAGAGAAGAGTTTATGCCATTCTTCAGGTTACAGTGCCTCACTGTTGCAGGGAGGGGGACCCCTTCCAGGGCCCAAGAGTGAACTCTTGTCTAACACTTGGAAATGAATTGTCCAAGGCGGCACGTGCTGACAGTGCAAGAGACTTTATTGGGTAGGGGCGCCCGGGCGGAGAGCTGCAGGGTAAGGGAACCCAGGAGGACTGCTCTGCCATGTGGCTCACAGTCTCAGGTTTTATGGTAATGGGATTAGTTTCTGGATTGTCTCTGGCCAATTGTTCTGACTCAGGGTCCTTCCTGGTAGTGCGCGCATCACTCAGCCAAGATGGATTCCAGCAAGGAGGATTCTGGGAGGTTGGTAGGACATATGGACTGGCGTCTCCTTTTGACCTTTCCTGAATTCTTCCGGTTGGTGGTGGCTTGTTAGTTCCGTGTTCCTTATCAGGACCTCCTGTCATAAAATAACTCATGCAAATGATTAGTGTGGTGCTGGCCAGTTTCTTTCAGTGCTTCCCCTAACACCAGTACCTTCAACATTGGAGTCCTTTGCATCAGGCCACCATTGTAGTAAAGACCATTTCCCCCTATTATCTAATAGAACTCCTAAGTTGTAGCCAGGTAGATGGCTATCCAGCAAGAGACTACATTTCCCCATCTCCCTTGTGGCTTGGAGTGGCCAAGTGACCAAGTTCTGGAAATCATTGTGAGCCATTTCCACATTGTGACACTGAAAGGGAAAGTTCATGCTTTCCTTTGGCCCTTTTCCCCATCTGCTGGCTAAGAGCTGCCAAAAGATGAAGCAGCCACCTTGGACCCAGACATGGCAGAGCTTCCTTACCAGCCCTGGACCACTTACCTCTACTCTGTTAACCTAAAAGAGAAACCAACTTCTATCTTGTTAAACTACTTGTGTACAATCTTGGGTCTTTTTCTTATAGTACCTGCACCCTCCTTAATAAAACCATGCTGAGCTAAACTTGCAAAATTTTAAAAGTACACACCGAGTCACTGGAACATGAGTAGACAGACCAATGGGACAAAAGAGAAAGTCCATCATAGAACCAAATACATACAGAAAATTAGTACAAAATCAAATCAGTGGGGTAAAGACGGACTTTATTTTTTACATGAATAGTGTTGACACAACCAGGTATCTATACTATAGAAAAAGATAAAGTTCCATCTCTTCCTCACACCATACAGCAGGTTAAAACTCTAAGTAGAATGAAGATTTAATGAATTTACCCTTTGAGCCAACAGTTTCATTTCTGCAAATTTATTCACGATAAGGACATAGCTGCACTTTATGGATAATGTATGTACATTTTCTCATTGTTTGTAATAGCAAAAGACAGGAAAAAAACTTGTGTCTACCAATAAGGGATTAGATTTTTAAAACTATAGTATATAATTGAATGTTATACTATACGAAGTTGTAAGAAAGAATGAGAAAGCTCTGTATTTTCAGGATGTACTTAGGTGAAGAAAGCCAGATGCAAAATAGTGTATAGTACTATGCTACCTTTTGTATAAGAAAGGGGAGAAATGAAAATATATATTTATTTTTGCTTGTATCTGTATAAAGAAACACTGAAAGGATATATCAGAAACTAATAAAATGGTTAGCTATGAGAATGGAAAGAGTGGGGTAGATGGGGACAGGAATGGGTATGGGAGTTCTAAATCTAAGTATTATGTAAGTAATAATTATTACTATTAAGTATTAATAGGCAGTGCGCAGGCACGGCGGCGCGCCTCTGCGGGGCGCTGGGCTCACTGCGCACGCGCGGCCATCAGCTTGGTCCCAGGTGGAGCTGTTTTAGCCGAGCTGGCGCCGCCGTGAGCCTCCGAGATGAGCGCGGCAGAGGCTGACCGCTGGGCTTGGCTGCTGGTGCTCAGCTTCGTGTTTGGGTGCAATGTACTCAGGATCCTCCTCCCGTCCTTCTCCTCCTTCACGTCCAGGGTGCTGCAGAAGGACGTGGAGCAGGAGTCTCAGATGCGAGCAGAGATTCAGGGTATGAAGCAGGAGCTCTCCACCGTCAACGTGATGGACGAGTTTGCCAGATACGCCAGGCTGGAGAGAAAGATCAACAAGATGACTGATAAGCTCAAAACTCACTTGAAAGCACGGACAGTTCAGTTGCCTAAGATAAAATGGGTTATAAGTGTTGCTTTCTACATATTGCAAGCTGCCCTGATGGTCACACTATTCTGGACATACTACTCTGTCCCTGTGACCGTGGTGCCGAGTAGATGGATAACTCCACTAGAACGCCTGGTAGCATTTCCCACTGGAGTAGCAGGGCTTGCAGCAAAGGAACTGACGCCTAGAGAACTTACGTGTCCAGTGTCACCGAAATGTGAAGTAGCAGGGCTACAGTTCAACCCAAGCCTGCCTCAGTAATCCAAGCCCAATACCTGGGGTCTGATACCCCACTTATTGAAACACCACCTCTGGTTCCCAAATTCTGTGACTCCTTTTCAATTCACACTATGCTTAGCCCCTCTGCAGCATTTCCTGCTATCGGCCATTCTTTCACTTCTGAAAGAATTTCTTTTGGGTTTTAAAATTAGTACATGTCATCGTAGAATGATTAGAAATATAAGAAAAAACTTTTAAAAAGACTCAGTAGCTATGGATAACCCCTCTTAACATTGTGGTATATTTTTTCCAGTCTTTTTTTCTATTTATTTTTGTATGGTTAAGGTTATCTGGCACATACAATTTTTTACCCCTCTTATTATGTAAACATTTTCTCATATCAATAAATTTCTTCAGATAGGAGATGGATGTGCTGCTGGCTGTGCTGAGAGGGCAGCTTAATAAGTTTCTTTATTAAGGAAAAAATATATATATATATTTGTATTTGTTTAATGTCAGGAAGTACTTGGTTAACTCTATCACTATTGCTTATTCTGAGGTATCTCCATATTTTAAAATATCAGTATAAGAACATTTTTCTATATTGACCTTTAATTAGATTTCCACCATGAATTGACTTTAAATACTTTAGACTGATGAACAAAAAAGTTCTGTTAAGAAGTCTCTTCTGTATCAGTGCTAAAATCCAAGTACCATGAGCTCCAAGACCAGTGGCAGTGCTGGCACTCTATTTGGTTCTGTCAAAGTCCCTTACATCCTTTAGGACCAAGCCCATTCACCCATATTTGTTCAATTTATAGCTGCAGTTCCTGTAGTAATTCAGCATGTATCACAGACACACTGTATATATCTACAAATTTTTAAGCCTAACTGCTTGAGAACAAAAGTTGAAATAAACATAGAGGGAAAATATTTAGTTTCAGGAGGCAAGATTTTACTGAGCTAGATGAATACAAAAATAAACGATATGATGTTTGTGCTTTTTTATAAATAAATTTATTTTATTTATTTACTTTTGGCTGCATCGGGTCTTTGTTACTGCACGCGGGCTTTCTCTAGTTGCAGCAAGTGGGGGCTACTCTTCGTTGCATTGTGCATGCTTCTCACTGCGGTGGCTTCTCGTTGCGGAGCATGGGCTCTAGGCGTGCTGGCTTCAGTAGTGGCTCGCGGGCTCTAGAGCGCAGGCTCAGTGGTCATGGCACACAGACTTAGTTGCTCCACGTCATGTGGGATCTTCCTGGACCAGGGCTTAAACCCATGTCCCCTGCATTGGCAGGTGGATTCTCAACCACTGTACCACCAGGGAAGTCCCTGTTTGTGCTTTTTAAGAGGTGGTTATGTCACCTAAATATTTATGCACAATTTCTGAGAGTTCAATATGTATATATACATATAAAGAGGTGACATATACATATATTTTTAAATATTGAGTCAATTTAGCATTAATATTTGTGTAAAGTATGTATTCATAATTCCTACTTATTTTGCTTAACATCTCACATAAAAGCATTTTTCATGTTATGGTACACTTTTCAGAAACATACTTTTATGACTATAAAATATTTCATCATATAGATGAACCATAATTCACTCAACTATTACTTTCTAAAGGTAGACATTTGAGTTGTTTACAAACACTCAAGAGCACCATAAAAAAAGGACATAAGGAATGTCTTTGTGCATAAATCTTCCTGTATTCTGATCATTTCCTTAAAATAGAGTTCTAGACTTCTTAGAATTACTGGATGAAGGTACATGATACATATGTAGAATTGTTCTCCAAAAGGATTTTACCAACTCCACCAGTCTCACCAGCAGTGTTTGAGAGTGCCCATTTCCTTATACATATAGAGGATTTTAAGGGTTAGGACCACTCACATTCAGTTTATTAAAAACAAACAAAAGTTAAATATTAGCTCACCACCCCTTTCTTGCCCTTTCTATACTCTCTCCTCCACACCATGTGCCCAGAGTCCTCTGTGCTGCTTCCCAGCCACCCAGGGTCTCTCACTGAGCTGTCCCACCCAAGCTGGCCTTCCCTAGAAAAGTTGACACTCTAGATTTTTCCCTCCTTATCTCATCCCCACACCCAAATTCAAAACTTTATATCCTGCATCCTATCCTCTTGGCCTGCCCTGGCCAGCAGATCAATCTTTATTTTTTTTTAATAATTTTGTTTTTATTAAACCAAAGAAACGTTGGGTCTTCCTTGCTGCGCGTGGGCTTTCTCTAGTTGTGTCGAGCGGGGGCTTCTCTTGTTGCAGAGCATGAGCTCTAGGCACATGGGCTTCAGTAGCTGTGGCACGCGGGCTTAGTAGTTGTGGCTCGCGGGCCCTAGATCGCAGGCTCAGTAGTTGTGGCACACGGGCTTAGTTGCTCTGCGGCATGTGGGATCTTCCCGGACCAGGGCTTGAACCTGTGTCCCCTGCATTGGCAGGTGGAATCTTAACTGCTGCGCCACCAGGGAAGTCCCAATCGATTTTATATATTCATTACCAACAATGTATAATAAATGATAATAAAGAATAAATGTGTTAGGCCAAAAAATGGTCCCCAAAAGATATTCACATCAAATGCCTGGAACTTGTGTATGTTGCCCTATTTGGAAAAGAGTCTTTGCAGATGTCCATTGAATTAGGCATCTTAAAATGAAGAGAAAATCCTTGATTTTCCAAGTGGGCCCTAAATGCCATTACAAGTGTCCCTTTAAGAGCGAGGCAAAGGAAGATCAGGCACACAGAACAGGAGAAGACCATGTGAAGAGGCAGGCAGAGATTCGAGTGATGCAGCCACAAGCTCAGGAACAGCGGCCAGCAACCAACAGAAGCTGGAAAAGGCAAAGAACAGATTCTCCCCTAGAACTTCTAGAGGGATCATGGCCTCGCCCACACCTTGACTTTGGACTTCTAGCCTCCAGAACTATGAGAGAATAAACTTCTGTTGTCACCATCTTTGTAGTAATTTGTTACAGTAGTCACCAGAAACGAATACAGTGCATCACCACGTTCTCTCCGTTAACTCTAAGGCTGTACTTTAGGACAAGACTATGGGAGGAAGAGATATTGTGGTTTATTAAATAACCACCAGGTGGCAGTACTGTGCAGAGGCTAGCAAGGAAACCGGTTCTGCTACTTCACGTTCTCTCCGGTCCCCTTTCCTTTCATCACTGCAACTCACTGATGCCAATCTTCTTTCTAATCCTAAAAAGCTGCTGGCTTGGGCCTTGGGCATCCACATGTACTTTAGATTATAGAGATTAGGTTGGGCATGTCAGGGGATGGTAAGCAATGAAATGAGATCTGTCTTTTAGTACTCTACAAAGCTTGAAATACCATCAAATCTGAGCTGTATCCTTTGAGCGAAACAACCCAGGTCTCCCTTTAGGGATGACCTTTAGCAAATGGTGAAGTGGACAAAGCTGGTGACCTCTATGTTTCTAGCTACTCCTTTTCAGTAAGCCCATCCTCAGACACCCAATGCTCTTTCTGCCCCAGGTCCTTCAGTCATGAGGAAGGTGAATTTCTTAGCTAACATATGGGCCAGGCATCCTCCCAAGACCACTTAGTCTTTAACACAGCCTAGAGAAAGCTGTTGTAATTATCCTGATTTTACAGAGTAGAAATACTGGAGTTTAGAGCGGTCAACTAACAGGGTTACAGTTCTTAAGTGGTTGAGTCACGCCTCAAACCTTGGTCATCTGATATTAATTGCCATATCTTAGTGCAACTCGGCTTCTGGCCATCTTTCTCTAATTTAACATTTACTGTCTGTATCACTCATTTGACTAGCATTTTAATTATCTGTTACACAAATATATGTTATCTCCTAATTAGATCGCAAACTCCATTAAGCCAGGGACTACACCTTAAGCTGTGTTTGCAGCCATGTTATCACCTGTGACAGTGAGCCTAAAAGTTTTAGCTTTTCACTAGATGCTTAACATTTCTCATCTTGGGAAACAGTTCCCCCCAGTTAGAACCCCTGTCTATGTCACTTTATTTAATGATTTTCAATTTAGAAAGATTCCATTGAGAACTTTGTTTGGAAACTACAAAATTGTTAGGACTGGACTTAGAGCCACCATAATCCACAATAGCTTTATCTCAGTTCCTCCTAAATGTTTTAGGATGCAATAGGCCACCTATTACAGGCTTAAATTCCTCCTAGAGGTACAGTATAATAAAATCAAAGATGATTATAGTAAGTGACATTATTGGGTCAACGTCACCTTCTTAATCTGCAGACAAAACTTTACAGCAGTGTCCAGATATATCTACAAACCTGTTTTTATAGTTCCCAAGTTAATAGATCCTCTATTCTCATTTTTGCATTGTATATCTGCATTTTCTTAGGCTAATTCTAACTCAAGTTGTTACCTGATTTAAATGAACACATATGTAGCTTCCAGAGCCACTTCTTTTCACTTCGACAATTAAAATGAATGTTATTTTAGACATAATAATTAAATCTACCCAATGATGAAGATTCTTTCTGGGATTCTATGAACCCTTCTATATTTTCACGCTTAGAAATATATCCTCACTATATTATCTTTTATCTCAAAACTCTTATGTCAATTTTGCACTCATTTAGTTGGATTTCACTGTACCTATATATTATTCTTGCAGTTTTTTCCCAGCTTTATTGATATATAACTGACATAATATTGTATAAGTTTAGGGTGTACAATGTGTTGATTTGATACATTTATATATTTCAAAATGATTACCATCAAAGTATTCTTTGATTTTTTTAATCGTCTTAGGCAAAAGCAATACAATATTGACCTACCTTCATATTTACTGGTAGAATGATAGGGGTGCATTAGTTTAATGGGCTACCCATTACAAAGTTATCAAGTGAGATCACAGGTATGAAAGTGCTTTGGAAATGGTAATTAACAACACACATGTAAAATTATGGTATTGTTACTGTTACTCTTTCGAGAAATATTACAAGAAGAGAAATCCAAAGAATATTTAATGATTACATTTTGATCACTGTGTAACCTAAGTGGAGTTAATATTTGAAGATAGGAGAACCTTTCCAGAGATTTCTCAATGTAAATAATTGCTTAACCCAGTGCCTTTCAAGCTATAATGTGTATAAGAATCCTCTGGAGATCTTGTTAACATCCAGATTCTGGTTCAGTTAACATGCAGACTCTGGGCTGGGCCTGAGAGTATGCATTTCTGACAAGCTCCCAGGTGATGCTCATGCTTCTGATTTCTGGACCACACTGTGTGTGCCAAGGAATAATTTTGGCTCTACCTCTTAAACTCAATCACTAATCCTATTATTAAAGGCAAATGTGTGGTTGCAAGGAAACATATTAAATAGGTGGAGACATCCCTTTCTCATAAATACAGAGCTGGCACTGAAACTCTGGTTTGGAAGATGAGCTTAAAAATCATCCAGGTAGGGGCTTCCCTGGTGGCACAGTGGTTAAGAATCCACCTGCCGATGCAGGAGGCATGAGTTCGAGCCCTGGTCCGGGAAGATCCCACATGCCGCAGAGCAACTAAGCCTGTGCGCCACAACTACTGAAGCCTGTGCACCTAGAGCCCATGCTCCGCAACAAGAGAAGCCACCGCAATGAGAAGCCCACTAGCCCCGGCTCTCTGCAACTAGAGAAAGCCCGCAGGCAGCAACGAAGACCCAACACAGCCAAAAATAAAATTAATTAATTAAATAAATTTTGCAAAATCATCCAGGTAGGCCCATATAAATAATTCTAAACAGAAAGATTTCTATCCCTTTTTTCAGTATCTGTAGGGAAAAAAATTCAGATCTTTCTAACAAATTAAGCTTAATATATTTTTAGCTTTACTGGCAGGAACATTTCTCTTTTTCTCATCTAAATTTTTTTCTGTTCCAATTTAAACCACTTGTTACTGCAGATTGATTGATGATAGAGAAATTAACTACATAATCATTTCCAAATATCTTTTTTATATAATTACAGCTCCAATGGCTTCATTTTAAAGTGCCTATAGTTTTAGTAATTTGGTCTAGGAAATGAATTTCCCTGTATCCCAGCTAAGTAAATATTTGATACATGTAAAAACATAATGCAAACCTTTGTATAATGGGTATGCCTTGAGTTAGTGCCCCAATCCCTTCCAAGACTAAAACAACAGGAATGACAATGGCACCATTTTATCTGTGGTGGTGTGATGGCATTTTTTTTAATACAAAAGACAATTCCATTTCTTTTTTAAGATGACCTCAAAGACTGGCGAGACAGTTTCGTTCAAGGAAATAATCATCCCTTTACTGGATTAAATAATATGTTCTGTGGGAAAATACACACTGTTTTCCTATTTGAAGATTTAAGTTGTGAGGAGAAAATCCTATTCACCTGGCTGATAGTCACAAGCAGGACCAGCTTCATGGGCATGTGACCAGTGCAGTCACACAGGGCTCCACACTCAGAAGGTCCCTGTACTTGGTTTAGTGCTCTGCCATCACTGTCTTGAAATTCCGAATAACTTTTGGACAAGTGGCCCCGCATTTTCATTTTACATTAGGCCCTGCAATTATGTAGCTGGTCCCAAGTACATGGGTGAACACTGCTGTTCATCTGGTTTCCTGGAATATGTGTATAAAATTTAGTCTCTGTTCCAGCATGATTGCCTCATCGTTTCGAAAATGAAATGAGTTCAAGTTATTAATTATCCACCTTTCCTTCCAAGAAGGACTACACACACATGCACCAATGTGTACTTTCCTACTAGGCTACAGCCATCACCCTCTTCATGGTATTGTGCCCCTCATATCACACACTGTAATTTCAAAGAATCCTATACAGCCATTGATTGGCATGCTGCCCAATGATCTTAGTCTGCTAGTCATTTTCACTTATTAATTTCATGGCAGAATAATGTATAGAGATGTTTTTGTTTTATTTTTCCTGCTGTGGAAGAATCAGGAAGAATAAGAGAAATATAGCTCCCCCCATCCAAAGGGAACATACTCCTATGCCTGTTGAAGTTGTCTGAAGACAGGAAGTTGTCTTCCTGTCTTAGTTTATTTAATCATGCCAGTTTGTGTGTGTGTGTGTGTGTGTGTGTGTGTGTGTGTGTGTGTGTGTGATGGGAGGAGAACAGGGCACAGAATGGTGACTGAAGCACCCAGAGAGGTGAAGTTTACGTAAGACCAGGAAAAGAACAGAGGTCTACTTGCTGTTTCCTTGAGTGGTGGGATCCAAGACACATTTCATCTCCAGGGAGGTGAATGGCTATCTCCAATTTCAGCAAAAAATGCAGTGCCAAGCATAGCCCAGAGGCAGCAGAGTCCTCAGACTCCAGGGATCCAGCTTGGATGATGGGCATACAAGTGGTATTGTGGACCAAAGACTGGAGAAATTGCCCCCCATTTTTATCAGGATGCAAAAAAAAAAAGAGCTGTTTTTCACTCCTGAGCACTTCCTTTCTACAAAAGTCCTCCACCAACTTTTTCTTTTTTTGCTTTATGCAAGAACATGAGGGGTTAGTGGGTGAGGGTGAGGAGCCCATAATAACTAAGATAGAATTTTTAACAATCTAGCAGAACAGGGCCTCAAAATCAGATATCATTTGATTTAAAGAAAATTAAGTAATGTCATATTTCTTTCATCTCCCATGAGGCAGTTGTAAACCTTTCCTGCAACAATGTAATATTTAACCCACAAACATCCAGCTGATGACTCACAATTTCCCACACAAATGCCCTTGGATTTTTCCCTAACAATTTAACAAAAGTCCTGTCCCAAACATGCCGACCTCTCTTCACACAGGGGAGTCATGTGTAGTACAGAGAGACCTGGCAAGGGCCCACTGAGGTAGACATTTGACTACCTCAGCTGCTAAAGATTCTGCCCATCAGGGTCTTTCTTCCTCAACAAACTCCTCTCAGAGTCTTAGGGATAAAGGGCAAAGACCAAGTCCTCATGGAGAGACAATCAGAAAAGGACAGTGTTGGTACCCTACTAATCCGACTATAGGCTGATCTCCTCTAGATCCCTATGGCCCCTCTTGCTCCAGGAATTTATAGCACTTTTGCTGTAAGAAATTCCTTCCTACAGGAATCTGTAGCACTTTTGCCTACTACCAGAGCCATGGCCCCTAGGCTGGGTGTTGCTCCCTACAGATATTGCCTGCTACAGGACACTGGTCTGTATCTGGTGCTTGAAGCATGAAGCCATTGGGGCTACAACCCTATGAATAGCTGCCAGAAACTGCTCTATGAAGTCTTTTTTATCACAGCTAGGTGATAGCTCCTGCAGTCATCATTGCACTGCTAGATCATCAAGGCTACTTCCCATTGAGTAAATCAATGGATCCAAACTAGGACTCTCCTAATGCTTGGGCTCTGACTTAAACAGAAGCTGGCCTTTGGAATTTCATGCCCTAAAGGAGAATACACCAGAATCCTAACTTTTGGTTTTTTGCTTTTATTAAACCCTGTGTGTGGTGTTTATGTTGTTATAGGTTCTTAGAAGGAGTATAGTTCAATCTATCTTGACAGGAACTGATTTGGATAAACTAGCTGAGCAATGTTCTCAAGCACATATGAGGGCCCTACTTTCTGGATATCTAATCCCCTAATAGCGGGATTACATCCCCTAACACTGTTCCTGAAGCTTCCTCAGGCAGCTCCCTTCACTCTTCCAGTTGCCTGATGGACATTAACCAAATAATGGTCATAAGCAACCTTCTCCCTGCAGAGCAGGTACATTCACTCACACTCTTAGTCGATACACACCTTGGGCAACATTGGATTTGAGGTCACAAAGACTTTCAGTCACTGGGCCACAATCAGCTATGTGTTGTCTTTCTCCACAGATTTGTTGCCCAATGCATTTCTAATATGAGCCCAGAAGAGTGGCCACTCTTGGGCACTGTCTGGCCAGGTGATAAATGTCTGCCTATTCACAAGTTTCCTGAGTCAGTGGTAGCTGGATAACTTATAGTTTGGGATCTCTTCCAGGAAGATCAAGATGATGACATCCTCGTGCTCACAGAACATCTTGATGCTGGCCAGCTGTACTTCAAGCTGGCACCATTCACTGTGCAGGTAGTGGTTACTGACCACACACAAAGTTTTCCGGCTGGTGTTGATGTCATTCTGGATGTTCTCAAAGATGTCTATGCCTGGATCAAAGTCCCAGTGGTGAAGACAGAGCTTAAAAGTGGGCTGGCCACCTTCTTCTAGGGCTGGAACAAGCTCTTCATATACCCACTGCTCATCAGTGGCAGTGAAAGAGACAAAGGCATCATAGATGAACTCCTTCTCTGTCCTTTGCCACTTGGCCAGGTACCAGGCTTAAAATATGTAGAGCTCATACCATAGAGATGGAGTCATCTTGGCAATGAACCAAGAGGAGACCATGGTTGTGAGGACCAGACTGAAGGAGCAGAAGAAGCAAACATTTCCTAGGTCAAAATTACACATAGAATCATCAAAATCTATCAACAAACTCTGGATATTTGGCTGCTGACAAGTATAGCTCCAGAGGTAGGGGATATGGACATTTGCTGTGTTTATTGACCAATTCTTGAAACATGCATTGTCACAGCTGCACTGAAGTTTGTTCCCATAGAGATCAAAGTACTTCAGAGACTTCAGATTCTCCAGATGACTTTGATTAATGACTCTTATGTTGTTGAATCTTAAAGAGAAGTCCTGAAGGCTTTCTAATCCAGAGAACATGCCAGGAGTCAATGACTCTAAGTTGTTGTTTTCCAGGTGCAGCATTTTTAGTCTTTTGAGCTTTTGGAATAAGAAAATATTTAAACTGAGACTTCAGTCTCCAGATTTTGTTCCTGAGATATCCAACTTTGTGAGATTAATCAGGGAGTCAAACTGAAGGTGGTCTAGGAATACCATGGGATTTTTCCCTAGGAGTAGCTCCTGCAGGCCATTCAGCCCTTGGAAGAAGTTGGTTGGAACAACCTGAATTCCATGTATTTGTCCTTCTAGGTTGAGTTGTTTCAAAGACTTGAGGTTCATAAATGGAGGAAATGGCAAAGTCCTACTGGTTTCATAACTAATTTTATTAAAACTGAGATTCAAAACTTCTAGATTTTCCAGGCCCAAGAAAAGGCCTGCTTGAAAACTTGACAAGATATTGTATGCCAAGTCAAGTTTATAGAAGTAATTTAGGTCAGAAAATGCATTCTCCTCTATGTCTTTCAGGCGGTTCTGGGAGAGAATGAGAACTTGGAGCTTCTTCAGAAACTGAAATGTTCTGTGTTTCAGTGTCCGAATATTGTTGTATCCAAGGTCTAAACTCTCTAAATTTGGAAATTGAAGAAAGGAGTATTTGTCAATTTTTACTATACAGCACCCAGCCAAGTTGAGCTCCTTCAATGAATACAGCCCATAGAAGGCCATATTACTGAGTACTATGATGGGATTTCTAGAGAGAAAGAGAGATTGTAGGTACCTCAAGGGTGAAAATGCAAAATCTGGAAATCTTTTAAACTTATTGTGCTCAGGTCTAGGGCTCTCAAGTTCTGGAGGGCACTCCAGGTCCTGTTGCTGACAAAGGAAAGTTGACACGTGTTTAGATTCAGCCTTTGGAGGCTGGGCATAGCATCAAACTCACTGTCATTGAGGTGAACAAGATCACTGCTTTGGCTCAGGTCAAGGGACAAAAGCCTGGTACAGTTGGCAAGGCGCTTTACGCCCCCTGCATTAATGGCATTTTCCCAAAAAACCAAAGTCTCTAATACAGGTAAATTTCAGAGGAGGCGACACCAAATATAGATTTGATATATCTTCATTTAGTCAAAATCTCCTTTATATTTTTTAAAAGTTTTAAAATATTCTCTGTAAATTTTTGTGTTTCTGTGTTAGGGTATGTCCTAGAAACTTTTAGATATTATTATTGAGATATTGAGAAATATCTTATTTTTTCCTATTTAATTTTCTAGTTAAGTATAGCAAGGGTGCCATAACTTTTTAATTTTTTGTGTTCTTGTTGATCATAAGCATAGAAAGCTTTCTGAACTCCTAATAGTTTTTAAAATATGACTGTTTATTCTATTAGGTTTATCTGTTAATGATTATGTTCTCTGTAGGTAATGGAAGTTATATATCTCTTTTTCAAATTCATACATTTCCTATGTATTTTTTATGTTGGTCTCATAATATTGGTCACAACCTCCCTATATTAAATCATAGTGATGATAGATTTTTTTTGTTAATGGGATGACATCTATAGATTTTCAATTAATTATTTTATTTGCTATAAGTTTCAATATATATCAAGTCAGAAAATTTCCCTCATACTCCTAATTTTTTAAGGAAGAATATAGTTGAGTTTGACCAGAACACAAAGAGAGAGGGGGAAATAGAGCCATCAACTAAGGGAGAGTGTACAGGGGCAACAAATTTCTTGCACAGATGATAAATTGGCAGTAAGTACAGAAGTGTGAAAATATCAAGCACTTACTATGTGTCCAGCATTTTCATAGGCATGAATGACTCACTACAAAACTCAGCAAGATAAACAGTCTTAACCCCACTGTATACATGGGGAACTGGAAGCTCAGAGACACAAATATTGTACAGCTAATGTGAGGCAGATTAGCAATTCAAAGAAAAGGCTATATCTTATTTATGTGGAAATCAGATGTAAGTTTACATACATTTTTAATAGCAGTTTAATTAAAGTATATTTTATATACCATAAGCTTTATTCTTTTAAAGTGTATATAATGAAGTGGTTTTTAATATAGTTGCAAGTTTTTGCAATTATCACTATCCAATTCCAGAAAATTGTCTTCACCGCCCCCCGCAAAAAAAGCCCTGCACACATTAGCAATCACTCTCCATTCTTGCTTTTATGTAGGCCCTGACGACCACTAACCTATTTTCTCTCTCTATGGGTATGCTTATTCTGGACATTTCATATAAATAGAAACACAGAATATGTGGCAAAAAAAAAAAAAGCAAAGGCTATATCATCTCAGAACCTCATGTTCTTTCCACTACCTTCTGTCGCCCCTTAATTCCAAAAGAGAAGCCCCCAAACATTTGTAACAATGATTACATCACAGGGATACTTGTAACAACTCTATCTCAGTGGTCATTTTGAAGAATGCTAATTTGGTGTATAAATTCTAGAATATTCCACAAAAGGTGGTGTCCTAAGTTTATACTTACACTTTATATTCATGTCAATGACAGAGAAAATGAAAAAAACAATGATCTAATGATAGTTTCAATTTTAAGTCAGCCCACTGGTATTAGGACTGAGATGAGTAGATTTATTCAGTGCTAGGAGGCCAATGCTTTAAGGCATTTTAAGTTTGTTAGGCAACAGGAAGGAAATGGATCAAAGGATGAGAGATTTCATTGCAAAAGTAAATATAAGAAGAAGGAGAAGGGCAAAGAGGAGAAGGAGCAGAAGAGGAAGAAAAAGTAGTAGCATAAGTAAATATGTCTTGCATAAGTGTGAGGTGACTCAAGGAAACTGGGTTGAACAAGATGGCATTGCCGGGATGAATGTATTCTCTGCTCTCACAGATGACAAGGGTTACCAATATGACCCCTAAAATCTATCCCTGTTTGTCACAGGAAATTTTAAATGAAGGAAAACTGTAAAGCTCCAAACATCCAAATTGCCCACCCTGACAAGGTACAGAAAGGGACAAGCTTTGTTGATAAAGCTTCCATGGGTACAGGGCTAGTGGAGGAGGTTTCTTTTACCTGAAACTGCTGGTGTTACTGCAATCAAAGGAGCATTCAGAGCCAATACCAGAGCAGGGAGCTGGGGCCTATAAACCATAGAAGAAAAGTACTTAAAGGTAACCAAAATGAACGACTTCTAGAAGCAGTTGTGGAACTGGGTTCAGCATGCCAGGGAGATGAGAGCAGAGAGTAGGCAGTCAAGAAAGTGAATAGGAAAGAATCTGTGCAAAGACCCAAACAGCACTGGTTTTTGCAGCTTGAGTTTAGGCCTGTCACACTGAACTTTTCAAAGTACTGGAACAGGGCAGAGAGCCAAACTCGTCTGGTTGTGGTATTCAAAATGAGGCAAGGATAGTGAAGAAATAAGAACTTTCTATAGTAGACTAAAGATACATGCTCCCCAATGTTCATAGCAGCACTATGTACAATAGCCAGGACATGGAAGCAACCTAAGTGTCCATAAAGAAATCAATGGGTAAAGAAGTTGTGATAATTACTCAGCCATAAAAAAGAACAAAACAGTGCCATTTGCAGCAACATGGATAGACCTACAGATTGTCATACTGAGTGAAGTAAGTCAGATACAGAAAGAAAAATATCATATGATATCACTCATATGTGGAATCTAAGAAAAAGGTACAAATGAACTTATTTACAGAAACAGAGCCTAGACATAGAAAACAGACATACGGTTACCAAAGGGGAAGGAGGGAGAGACATAAATTAGGAGCTTGGGATTAACAAATACACACTACTTTATATAAAATAGATAAACATCAAAGGTCCTACTGTGTAGCACAGGGAACTATATTCAACATCTCATAATATCTTATAGTGGAAAGGAATCTGAAAAAATATATATATATAAACAATCACTTTGCTGTATACCTGAAACTAAGACAACATTGTAATTCAACTATACTTCAATTAAAAAAGAAATTTCTACAGTAAACTAGATGTCTGTATACTATGTAATACAATTTTATGATATTGTCACTGTGCTGTCCTACTTAATTTCTATATTAGAAAAATATATCTATGCTGACCATATTTTATGAACCAAAAGTCAAGACATGCTAGTCTTACATTGGGTTAGAATATTTTTCATTGGAACTAGATTTAAAATTTCAGGATGTATTTTTACAATATTTGTAAAGGTTAGTCTAAAGCATAGCATTTGATTAAAAATGATATTTGTAATCATTTTAATTAAAAAAAAATTGGCATCAGGCTTTCAGTTTAGAACACAAACACTTATTTTGAAAACTTTTATAAGCAAATAAGGTTTGATCTACATCACTTCAACCTAGACCATCTTTTCCTAAAATATTATATGGCATGGATTGCCTAGATAGCAAATTCTTTACTGAAAAAAGTTAAAAAAATTTTTTCCAATAGGTGGTACATGCAGATATTTAAAATTCAAACAGCACAAAATGATGCACAGTAAAAATGTAAGTCTCCTCACCCCAATTCCTCAGCCCTCCTCCTTTGTTATCAGCTTCTCCTGTGTAAGGCCAGAAACTATCAAACTCTTAGAGGAAAACATAGGCAGAACACTCTATGACATAAATCACAGCAAGATCCTTTTTGACCCACCTCCTAGAGAAATGGAAATAAAAACAAAAATAAACAAATGGGACCTAATGAATCTTCAAAGCTTTTGCACAGCAAAGGAAACCATAAACAAGACCAAAAGACAACCCTCAGAATGGGAGGAAATATTTGCAAATGAAGCAACTGACAAAGGATTAATCTCCAAAATTTATAAGCAGCTCATGCAGCTTGATAACAAAAAACAAACAACCCAGTCCAAAAATGGGCAGAAGACCTAAATAGACATTTCTCTAAAGAAGATACACGGACTGCCAACAAACACATGAAAGAATGCTAAACATCACTAATCATTAGAGAAATGCAAATCAAAACTACAATGAGATATCATCTCACACCAGTCAGAATGGCCATCATCAAAAATTCTAGAAACAATAAATGCTGGAGAGTGTGTGGAGAAAAGGGAACCCTCTTGCACTGTTGGTGGGAATGTAAATTGATACAGCCACTGTGGAGCACAGTAGGATGGTTCCTTAAAAAACTACAAATAGAACTACCATATGACCCAGCAATCCCACTGCTGGGCATATACCCTGAGAAAACCATAATTCAGAAAGAGTCATGTACCAAAATGTTCATTGCAGCTCTATTTACAATAGCCCGGAGATGGAAACAACTTTAGTGTCCATCATCGGATGAATGGATAAAGAAGATGTGGCACATATATACAATGGAATATTACTCAGCCATAAAAAAAACGAAATTGAGCTATTTGTAATGAGGTGGATAGACCTAGAGTCTGTCATACAGAGTGAAGTAAGTCAGAAAGAAAAAGACAAATGCCATATGCTAACACATATATACGGAATTTAAGAAAAAACAATGTCATGAAGAGCCTAGAGGTAAGACAGGAATAAAGACACAGACGTACTAGAGAATGGACTTGAGGATATGAGGAGGGGAAAGGGTAAGCTGTGACAAAGCAAGAGAGAGGCATGGACGTATATACACTACCAGACTTAAGGTAGTTAGTGGGAAGCAGCCGCATAGCACAGGGAGATCAGTTCTGTGCTTTGTGACTGCCTGGAGGGGTGGGATGGGGAGGGTGGGAGTTGGGGAGACGCAAGAGGGAAGAGATATGGGAACATATGTATATACATAAGTGATTCACTTTGTTGTAAAGCAGAAACTAACACACCATTGTAAAGGAATTATATTCCAATAAAGATGTAAAAAAAAAAAGTATTCTGGGGTACTTCCCTGGTGGCGCAGTGGTTAAGAATCTGCCTGCCAATGCAGGGGACATGGCTTCAATCCCTGGTCCGGGAAGATCCCACATGCTGTGGAGCAACTAAGCCCGTGCACCACAATTACTGAGCCTGCGCGCCCTAGAACCCGTGCTACACGACGAGAAGCCACCGCAATGATAAACCCGGGCACTGCAACGAAGAGTAGCCCCCGCTCGCCGCAACTAGAGAAAGCCCGCGGGCAGCAATGACGACCTAGCGCAGCCAAAAAAAAAAGTACTCCGGTTTGAATGATAAATTACATGGTCACCCTACATATGTATAACTAATAGTTATTAGTGCCATTTATTGTGTGCTAACTTTTGTCATGTAAGATGTCACTTAATCCTTATCACAAACCTGTGATATAGGTGTTATATCATTATTCCCATCTTGTGGATGAGGAATCTGAGTCTCTGAGAATTTAAGTATGTATCCCAAGATTATAATGAACAAGGCTGACATCAATTAGGCCCAGTAGATATAGTGTCTAGGGCCCAAAATGCGTTCAGGGGTCCACACAAGTGTTTTATTGTCTTTTTAAAATCAGATGAAAAGGGCTTCCCTGGTGGCACAGTGGTTGAGAGTCCACCTGCCGATGCAGGGGACACGGGTTCGTGCCCCGGTCGGGGAAGATCTCACATGCCGCAGAGTGGCTGGCCCCGTGAGCCATGGCCGCTGAGCCTGCGCACCTGGAGCCTGTGCTCCACAACAGGAGAGGCCACAGCAGCGAGAGGCCCGCGTACCACAAAAAAAAAAAGATCAGATTAAAAAAATGAACTTTCAGGTTGAAGGAAATGTTTTCATATATAATATTATTTGTCTTTATACCAAGTGTGGGAAAGTCTAATTTTCTGTAGGTTTTTTCTTTAATGGAAGGGGCCCACAAGGTAAAGGCACCTAGGGCCCATGAAAGTCATAATGTAGCCCTGGTAATGAGTGACAGAACAAGGATCCAAACCCAGCGCCCAAGCTCTTAAACACTAAATGAGAAGCTAAACAGCTGAGGGAACAGGAAATAGACAGACTCAGAGCATCACATGACTGTCGTCAGCTATCTGAACAGCAGCCATAAGAAAGTACTTCTGTGCTTATTTGATGTTTCTCTCCTGCCCTTCTGCCTCAGCTGGGCTTGTTGAAATCTTACCCAAGACTCAAGACAGAGCTTAGTTCCTACCAACTCTATGATGCCTTCCCTAACTCCCATCCTTGGAATTGGTTTCACCTTCTTCTGTACTCCTGCAGCTCATCTTTATTTTATTTGTATTCTATTCTATTATATATATATATATATATATATATATATATATATATACACACACACAATAGCATGTGGTATAACATGTTGCTCCTTTCTCCCCCTGGACTTCGGTAAATATTTAATTTCTCAGTCTCAATTTCTTCACCTGTAAAATTAGGATAATAATTGTACCTTCAGCATAAAGTTGTTAAAGATTAAATGAGTTAATATATGGCAATTACCAGCACCTGGCACAGAGTAAGAGCCATACAAATATTTTTTCAATAAATAAAATAATTATATTTATGATTGCTCCTTTCTCCCCCCTTCACTTTGTTGTGTGTGTGTATATATATATGTGTGTGTGTGTGTGTGTGTGTGTGTATATATATATATATATATATATATAAAATATTTTGAAATCCAGAGCTGAAGCTTTAAAAAGTTTGGACCAAAGTATAGCCCAAAGGAAGGCTGACCTCCCAACTCTGGTTATATGTGATATATATCTGATAATGTGACCCCCATATCATGCTTGCCTTTTGGGCGAATCTCCAAGGGCCTTCTTTTGTCAATGTGAAATGTCAAGACCCTATTTCAGAACCCAGAGAGTAATAGGGACATCCTAGGTCCTTTCTTGATTTCTTGGTCAGTGTTGGCATTGCAGTAGCAAGAAGGGACTGCTTATCTTTCGGACATAAGATGCACTTTCCAGTTTGGCAGATGGTCAGAAAACTTAGATTTTAGTCTTAGCTCAGTGAATCATCTGGAACAAATCGTATACCTCCCCTGCATCTAAACCTATCAGAAAGAGGTCACTGCAGCCTGGCTGGCTTCTTAAACAGCAGCATTACTGTGAAGCTTACGTAAATGACAGCAAGTCTGGTGATTGTAAAAGAACAAAAGCTCCCTCAAATCAGACATACCTGAGTTCAAATCCTGCCTGACATTGTGTCTCCTTTGGGAAGTCAGATCACATAAGCTCAGTCTTTTCTGTAAAAGGCAGTAAGAATCTCACAAGATTATTGAAAGGATTAAATACGGTGATATAAGTAAAATGTTTAGCACATAGACCCTCAATTAATGTAACCATATTTGCCCGTGCCCAACATACTTTTGCCCACATGTATGTAAACATTACCCTGTTTCTATATACCCCTATTATGACAGGAAGCCAAGAGAAGATGTAAAATAATGGACTGACTTAACTGCAAACAGAAGTTCATATTATCTCACTGCTGCTCCAGGATTCAATATTTACATGAATGAAATAATTTTTGCCTCTGAAACCTTTCAAACTACTTTTAAACCAGTTTTAAAATAAGTACGATGAGTACAGACATTTCCCCACAAAAATTTCACTGTGTAATGGAGGTGGTATCATTGTCTTGTGCATTTAACACATTGTCAAATGTGGGTAGTTTAGCTCATTGGTCCTTCTCTCAGCCCTGCCTGCCCCCTTCACACTTTTGGATGATGACAGGTATTAGTCCCATTTTCTAAAATGGAGAAATAAAAGCAAAAGAAGTGCCTGATCTGAGGTCATAAGAGTATGTGACTAGGGGAGCTGGGAGTAATGGGGAGATGATGAAAGAATTGAAGGGACTAGAGATGTCTAGTTTGAAATGCAGAATATTCATGGACTACAGTAGCTGTATTTTGGCAACCACTGTCCCGGGTCACTATTTTCTGCAGAGCCTCTTCTTCTAGGCCTCTATACAGGAACTCTATAGGGCAAACTGCTTCTTCTAGACCTTTAAGGGAGGAGAGAGGGGACCAATAGGCAGAGGCACTCTAGCTTCCCTACCAAGAAACACAGGCATCACTCTCTGCCTAGGCCTTGATTCCATTACAGAGACAGGCCCTAAGCCAGAAAATGCCATCTAATCCTAAAACTACAACCTATAGTCTAGACAATGGACTGGAAGGCCCATGACAAAAACTCAGCACAGTCTGAGAAACTTGTTCCTATGGATAGAATGCACTTGTGGTTCTCAATCCTGCATGAGCAACAGTATCACATAGGGATTAAAAACAGGGATTTCCTGGGCCCCACTCCAGAATCTGTATTTTAAACAAATGCCTCAGGTGTGCAGCCAGAGATGAGAAGCCCTTAATCCAGTAGTTCTCAAGTTTGAACATGAGTCTGAATCACCTGAAAGGCATTTCAAAACATAGATTGCTGGGCCCCACCGCCAGAGTTTTAGATTCATTTGGTCTGGAGAGGGGCCCAAGAATTTGAATTTTTCCCAAGTTCCCGGGTGGTGTTTATGTTACTGGTCCAGGGACCACAGTCTGTGAACAACTCTCATTGCCTGCTTATCTGAGTTTGGCCTCTATGTCAAAAAATTCCCATGGCCTCTTCCTCAGTTTACCCCTGCACCAAATAATTGCTGAGGAAAATGGAACCAGCCCCAGCCCTCAGTTATCAAGTCAATCTCTACTTACCCTGTGTATCACTGCAGAAACAATCAGCTCACAACCCTGCCAAGGTCTCCTAGGCTAAGCAGAGAGTGACACACATGCACGCACCTCAAGCCACCTGCTTCATAATGTAAAATTTCCCCCCAACGACGCCTGGACCCTGAAAGGTAGGACTGGCCCAGCAGGGAACAGCAGTCTCGGACGTCACTGTCTCGTGGGGGTCCACCTAATACAGAGTGCAACTTGGGGACCTGAGACTCAGTGCAAATATGTCAGCGCCCAAATCAAGACATTTCCCAGCAGGAGATACGTGTAACTCCGAGAACAGAAGACAAATCTTGTCACATTTACAAGGGTTATCATACCTCAGGAGGACCCTTGAGGTTCTTTTCCAAGGCTGATGACCACATTGTGTTTCACCACCGTGTCCTTCAGAGACATTCCTAAGCTTGTATAAGGGGGTAGGGACTAAAGGACATTTCCCTGTAACATGTGGAGAAAGTCCTGGTGAGGGTTTTTAGAAAACATGGTTTCATGACTCACACAGAACCTGAGAGTATGACACTCCTTCAAATAACACTCCACATCATCTTCAGAAAGGCACTTTAACAGTCTTGATTGAAAGTTTGCCACAAATTAAAGTGTTCATAGCTTGTTATTACTATTATTTTGTTAATATTCTATGCTTTCTCTGTGAAATTGGGAAGAGTGGATGTTTTTATTTCTACTCTTGGAAGTTTCTTGACAGTGCTATTATTTGAAAATTCAGCTGAGGATAGGGGAGATGAGAGAGGAGGTGATCCACAGTGCATGCTCTAGTCTGAGGGGTCTTTGGGCTTGATGTCCAGAAAAGACACCTTGGAATTACTTAGCACTTTCCAATTTACTATCCTGTCACATAATTCTCTGTGAAGTTTTACAGAAGAGGAAGGAGGCCCAGACAAGTAGCACGACTTTGCACTCAGCTAGTAAATGGTTATGCATGATTGAGATTCAAATCCAGGCCTCTTGGTGTGGAGAAAAGAGAACCCTCCTTCCTACACTGTTGGGAATGTAAATTGGTGCAGCCACTATGGAGAACAGTATGGAGGTTCCTTTAAAAAGCTGAAACTAGAATTACCATATGATCCTGCAATCCCACTCCTGGGCATATATCTGGAGAAAACTCTAATTCAAAAATATACATGCACCCCAATGTTCATAGCAGCACTATTCACAATAGCCAAGACATGGAAACAACCTAAATGTCCATCAACAGATGAATGGATGAAGAAGATGTGATATATATATATATACATATATATATATATATATATATATATATACATATACAATGAAATACTAGTCAGCCATAAAAAAAATGAAATAATGTCATTTGCAGCAACATGGATGGACCTAGAGATTATCATACTAAGTGAAGTAAGTCAGACAGAGAAAGACAAATATCATATGATATCACTTATATGTGGAATCTAAAAAAATGATACAAATGAACTTATTTACGAAACAGAAAGAAACTCACAGACATAGAAAGCAACCTTAGGGTGATCAAAGGGGAAGGGGGAGGGATAAATTAGGAGTTTGGGATTAGCAGATACAAACTGCTATATATAAAATAGATGAACAACAAGGTTCTACTGTATAGCACAGGGAACTATATTCAATATCTTGTAATAACCTGTAATGGAAAAGAATATTAAAAAGAATATATATATATATATATATATATATATATATATATATATATATATATATACACACATGTATAACTGACTCCCTTTGCTGTACTCCAGAAACTAACGCAATGATGTAAATCAACTATACTTCAATAAATAAATAAATAAAACAAGTCCAGGTCTCTTCACCTCCAATCCAGTGCTGTTACCACCTCAGCACAGGTGATGCAAACAGAGATCTTGACGTCTTCTCCCCAAGTGCTACTGCAGGGACTGTGGGTGATGTGGGCTCAGAGTGCTATCTAGGATTCTCCTCCATCCTTCTAACTGCTTACTCTTGGTACTTCTGAGGTGTGGTGAAACCCAATCAAGAATCACTGCGGGATGTACAGAACGGACCTGAGGACACAGTGGGGCAAGGGGAAGTGGGACAGAGTGAGAGAGTAGCATTGACATATATACACTACCAAATGTAAAATGGATGGCTAGTGGGAAGCTGATGCATAGCACAGGGAGATCAGTTCGGTGCTTTGTGACCACCTAGAGGGGTGGGATAAGGAGGGTGGGAGGGAGGCTCAAGAGGGAGGGGATATGGGGATATATGTATACATAGAGCTGATTCACTTTGTTGTAGAGCAGAAACTAACACAATGTTATAAAGCAATTATGTGCCAATAAAGATACTAAAAAAAATAAAAAAGAATCACTGCGGGGTTTCCCTGGTGGCACAGTGGTTAAGAATCCACCTGCCAATGTAGGGGACACAGGTTCGAGCCCTGGTCCAGGAAGATCCCACATGCCGCGGAGCAGCTAAGCTCGTGCACCACAACTACTGAGCCCACGTGTCACAACTACTGAAGCCCGTGCACCTAGAACCCGTGCTCTGCAATGAAGAGTAACCCCCGCTCACCACAACTAGAGAAAGCCTGCACGCAGCAACAAAGATCCAATGCAGCAAAAAAAAAAAATTTTTTTAATATCTTTATTGGGGTATAATTGCTTTACAATGGTGTGTTAGTTTCTGCTTTATAACAAAGAGAATCAGTTATACATATACATATGTTCCCATATGTCTTCCCTCTTGCGTCTCCCTCCCTCCCACTCTCCCTATCCCACCCCTCCAGGCTGTCACAAAGCACCGAGCCGATATCCCTGTGCCATGCGGCTGCTTCCCACTAGCTATCTACCTTACGTTTGTTAGTGTGTATATGTCCATGACTCTCTCTCGCCCTGTCAAAGCTCACCCTTCCCCCTCCCCTTATCCTCAAGTCCGTTCTCCAGTAGGTCTGTGTCTTTATTCCTGTCTTACCCCTAGGTTCTTCATGACATTTTTTCCCCTTAAATTCCATATATATGTGTTAGCATACGGTATTTGTCTTTTTCTTTCTGACTTACTTCACTCTGTATGACAGACTCGAGGTCTATCCATCTCATTACAAATAACTCAATTTAAAAAAAATATCCAACCTGCTATAAAGAAATGGAAACAAACATACAATAAATGCTTTAAAAAAAAAAAGAATCACTGTGGTGGTCAAAATGAAAATTAGCTCTAAACTTACATATGTTATCTTAGAGAGTTTATTAGACTGAGAGCAGAAGTGCATTTTTAAAGCACTATGATACTTTGCACAGCATATTCTGCCCAGCAGTCATAGCAGCACCTAATTTAGGATGTACTTGGGGATCCCAAATTCTTTTCTTTTTCCAGTTTTATTGTGATATAATTGACATATAACATTGTGTAAGATTAAGGTGTACAACACAATGATGTGATATTTGTCTATGCTGCAAAATGATTACCACAATAAATTTAGCTAATATCCATCACCTCACATAGTTACAATTTTTTTTTTCCTTGTGATGAGAACTGTTCAGACCTCTCTCTTAGCAACTTTCAAATATACAAAACAGTACTTTTAGCTATAGTCACCATGCTGTACATTAGATCCCCAGAACTTATAACTGGAAGTTTGTACCTTTTGACCACCTTCGCCCGATTCCTCTCCCCCCACCCCCTGCCTCTGGCAACCACAAATCTGATCTCTGTTTCTATTAGTTTGTTTTTGTTAGATTCCACATATAAGCGAGCTCATACAGTACTTGTCTGTCTCTGTCTGACTTATTCCACTTAGCATAAAGCCCTCAATGTCTATCCATGTTGTTGCAAGTGGCAAGATCTCCCTATTATTTATGGCTGAGTTTTATTCCATGCGTATACATACCACATTTTCTTTAACAATTCATCTGCTGTTGGACACTTAGGTTATTTGTAGATCTTGGCTATTGTGAATAGTGCTGCAGTGAACATGGGGGTGCAGATATTTCTTCAGATCCCAAATTCTTAGAGGCTCTTAGGTCATTGGGTACAAGTAGAAAGGTGTAAGCAGTAGGGAATAAGGCTTGTTGGGTGATACGAAAAGAAATGCTATGCCACCTCCACGTAATAATACCACTGTCTATGGTGGAATTTGTGAATGAATTACTTTAAGAAAACATTATTTTCTTGAGCCCTCAGTCTCTAATAATGCCATCTATCTCTTGCTACCATTCTGGGAAAGGATTTCTTTCCATAATTCCTTATATATTGCTGGGATGCAAAAAAAAAAAAAAAAAAGAGATGAGATCCGAAGAGGAAGAAAATGTTTTCTGCTTTTGGTCACATGTCCTAAGATCTCAGTAATCATCTTGAGGTTTTTATTTATTTATTTATTTATTTATTTGCGGTTCGCGGGCCTCTCACTGTTGTGGCCTCGCCCGTTACGGAGCACAGGCTCCAGACGTGCAGGCTCAGAGGCCACGGCTCATGGGCCTAGCCGCTCCGCGGCATGTGGGATCTTCCCGGACGGGGGCACGAACCCGTGTCCCCTGCATCGGCAGGGGGGCTCTCAACCACTGCACCACCAGGGAAGTCCCATCTTGAGGTTTTTAAGATTCACGAGAGCAGTTTTTTTTATTTTAGAGAAATCGACTACAGAATGATGAGCAGCAGGAACATGTACCAAGAGCTTCTCACAGGTATGTTGTTTTCTTTGACCCTTGACTGCATCCCAGCAATACACAAGGAATTATGGGAAGAAATATCTGCACCCCCACGTTCATTGCAGCGCTATTCACAATAGCCAAGATCTAGAAATAACTGAGGGAGTTTCAAATCCTGCTTGGCATGTGTTGCGAAACAAACAGGTTTTCAGTGAGAAGATTTCACCTTTTTCCCATCACAAGCTCCTCCAGATTTCTTTGCTCCCTGGGAGCTCTTGGGGCTGCTCAGCTGGTTCCAGCCCTTTGTTGGCAGCAACTCCAGCCAATGCCTGGAATTGTACATGTGGATTGGTAGGGAGCCCTCTCTTCCCCGTTTTCCTCACTGGAACTGGTGCGCTTCCTCTTCATCTAGATCCTAGCTGTGTCTGAGCACTGTGGTCAGATGTAGAGAACAAATGCTTGGACACCAAGGGGGGAAAGTGGTGGCGGGGTGGTGGTGGTGGTGGTGTGATGAAGTGGGAGATTGGGATCGACATATATACACTAATGTGTATAAAATGGATAACTAAAAAGAACCTGCTGTATAAAAAAATAAATTAAATAACATTCAAAAATTAAAAAAATAATACACAAATAAACTTTGACCTTTGGGGAAAAAAAATGAAAAATAAGATCTAGCTGAAAATAAGTATGCATTTAGTTACATATTCCATATTTCTTCTCTCAACATTGGTATGATACTTTGATGTGTAATCACCACGCTAAACTCAATGCTATGATCATTTATGCTGCCGCATCCATGATTGCTGGACACTAAGCCAATCAATCTGCTGTTGCTTCCTTGATGTCTACAAATAGCCCTAATAGTTCGAAATTATAGTCAAGAAGTTTGAGGGTACTCTTGTTGCAATTGCCCTACTTAAACTCATAGTACCAAAGCTGCTTTGGGATCTTTTCCTGCGATATATTTTGCCTAATGGAACTGTGTCATGATAAACAAATGATGCTATTATTACTTTGTAGATTGTAGACATACCTCTATTGTTATATGAGGCTGGAAGAATGACCTTCCACCTCTTCCTTTCAATGGTTAATAGGCACTGTAAGATTCTATAGGAAAAATTAGTGCAACTCTTTCCATAGCAATTGAAACACACGTCTCAAGAAGGGATCACCCATCTAGAGACTGTCATACAGAGTGAAGTAAGTCAGAAAGAGAAAAGCAAATATCGTATATTAACGCATATATGTGGAACCTAGAAAAATGGTACAGATGAACCGGTTTGCAGAGCAGAAATTGAGACACAGGTGTAGAGAACAAACATATGGACACCAAGGGGGGAAAGTGGCAGGTGGTGGTGGTGGTGGTGTGATGAATTGGGAGATTGGGATTGACATATATACACTAATATGTATAAAATGGATAACTAATAAGAACCTGCTGTATAAAAAATAAATAAAATTCAAAAATAAAAAAGAATTAGCTAGCAAAGCTGGAAGGAGTTTATATTAACTGGAGTTTAAACCAATATATAACATATAATGTATGTGTGTGTGTATATAATATGCAAACATCTATGTGTATATGTACATATGCAAACAACTGAAAAAGTCTTTAAAATCTTAAGTTGTTTTTATCAGCCCAATACTTACATACTGATAAAAAAAAGAATGAAATAATGCCATTTGCAGCAACATCGATGGGCCTAGAGATTATCATACTGAGTGGAGTAAACCAGACAGAGAAGGAAAAGTATCATATGATATCACTTATATGTGGAATCTTAAAAAAATGATACAAATGAACTTATTTACAAAACAGAAACAGACCCACAGACATAGAAAACCAATTTTTGGTTACCAAAGAGGAAAGGGCAGGGGAGACATAGAAAACCAATTTATGGTTACCAAAGTGGAAAGGGCAGGGGAGGGATAAATCAGGAATATGAGATTAACATATACACATTACTACATATAAAACAGATAACCAACAAGGCCCTACTGTATAGCACAGAAAAATATACTTAATACTCTCTAATAATTTACAATGGAAAAGAATCTTAAAAGGAATGGATACATGTATATGTGTAACTGAATCACTTTACTGTACACCTGAAACTAATACAACACTGTAAACCAACTATACTCCAATATAAAATAAAAATTAAATTTAAGAAAAGGATATGAAGTTTGTTGTAATCTGTTACAGCAGCAATAGGAAACTAATATAGTCGCCAGTTGGTATGTGGCAGAACTGGAATTTTGCAGATAGGTCTGGTGGGCTCCAAAATCATTGCTCTTTCCATCACTACGGAGATGCGGTGCTTCTAAAGAAATGGAGGATGCGACAGTAGAAGGTAAAAAGCTGCAAGAAGGAAGAGCTTAGGAGGGCTGATCCTGGGCTCTACCAAATAACCTCTTCCGCATGGCCTGTTGTTTTTCATTTCAATAGTTATAAAGTTATTTGGATTTAAAAAATAATCTTTTCAAGTAATTGCTAGTACTTCTGGCTAGATCTAAAGGTCACTGGTACTTTAGGATGGATTAATCTCAGTTTTTTTATTATGTGGTGATAATAACTGCAATGAAGAAATTGAAGTTTTGATTGGGTGAGGGTGAAGCAAGTAATGTTGAAGTAATGGCAGCACTTCAGTTTACAGACAGGCCTGGGGGCTGGGGGAAGGGCGCTGACAATGAAAAGCTGGGGGCCATTCGAGGACAACAGGTACAATGTGCCAAAGACGACTCAGCCTATTTCAAACTTCTCCACAGAGAGAACTGCCTGCATGGAAGTTTTCAGATTTCTTAAATTGCATGAGATCCTATTTATACTAGCAATTTCACTTAAACCTTGTCCTCAAGAGCCTTGCCTTTCATACCTTACTCATAACTCATTTCCACAACTAGTGGTCACATCTATGAAAATGAAGCTGTTAAGCAAGTAGGGCTGGCTGGCCTGAGGTGAAATTTATGAAAGAGGCAGCCTCACCTCTCTCATCTCTATTTGAATCTTAGCAAGGCCTTTAAAGCCTTCCCCAACTGGAAGGTTTCTGGCTTTTTGTTTAGTTTTTGTCTTGAAGGTTTTGAAACCTCACCTGGGATGTCACCATCACTGTACGTCCTTCTCAGAGATTAGTCAAGGCGCCAATAGGAAAGGGAGGCTGGCCAGCTAAGTGGAAAGCTCAGTGATTTTACTATTATACTTCCATTTCTAATCCTATTTCAATACCCTGAATAATCCCAAAGTTTGGGAGGGAAGTAAAACTTCATTTTTCCTTACAAATAGGTTTAAAACCCTTTCCTTAACTTGAAGCAGTGTTTGGGTATGGGGATGAATTTTGGGTGGGATCCTCATACACACTGTATATGGCTCCCCAAAGGCAAGAAAAGCTCTTGCCTCCATTTAGCTCATTTGGGGTAGACAATCTATAAAGAACGTATTATAGACTATAAAGGAAAGGAGGACAATTATATTCCTTTGTTTCTCATCCGCACTAAAAGATCCAGCAGGTGAAGTCTGAAGGAAAATAGATTTCTTCCCTCCCACTCTTAGTGAATGTGTGGTGCTGCCTCCAATCCTGCCCCACCCTTGATTTTAAAAAAAACAAAATAAAACAGAACACAACACCTAAAAACACAGGGTAGTTTGGAACTGCTGGTAGAGGAGTTGGATGGTTTAACAAAAGAGACACTGACAAAAAAATCATTTTTTTTACAATACTATAATTATAAAGTTGAAGGCACATCCTTGGCAGATATATATTCAATTACATGCTTATGGAAAAACAAACTACTGAATATCTTGACTATAGTAGATGATTATTGCACAACATCGTCCACTGCTGTTTTGGGTATCAAACAATCAATGTTCAACAATGGTTAGTTAAACACTTCTTTAACTAAAAGCATAAGTTTGAGACGCCTGGTTTTGGCTACAAAAGGCATTTACTATCAGTGCCATTAGAGAAGCTCTTTTAATTGAAGAACAAGAATTCATGCTTTTGTGTTTTATCTGGTTACTCATACCAGATAAACTTTCAGAAGGACTACAGAAAGTTAGTGTAAAAATAGCTAATAATTTGGCACGAATCTGCATTTTTTATATTTGGTAAAATAATATTTTTAAAATAGAGAAAAGAAACAAAAATATCCAAAAGGAGTGATTCCAGGAATGTTTTTACCTTATTAAAACAACCAGTAACCAGATGCCTCAGCCAAAGAAAATAATAAAATAGAGTAAAATAAATACTAAGAAAAATAATTTTAAAGCAAGATCCATAAGTAGTGGAAAAAATTCTCAATGAACATACATTCTTGATTTTCAGCTGTGTACATAAAAGATATGCACACTTAAATGTTTGGAAACATCTTGCCTACAATGCTATTTAAGCATTTTGAACAAAGAATACATTCAATAAAAGAATAACTTTTAAAAATTTGAAGCACAATATAAAATTATTTGTTCACAAGGCATCAAATCTAACACCTAAAACGTTGATACTAAACTATGAAAAATAACATTTCTATTTTCACAACTGACAACCATACTTCTTTAGACTATAACACTAAACAGTTATGTTTTAACCGTTGAAATTTAAAAGGCATCTTTGGATATTTAAGATAAAAGGTGCCCCTTAGTTGAGTCTGAACCAGCACTGGATATTAAAACATCCTTGTTATCTTCAGACTGAGGGCGTGGTTGCTGAGTGAATACAAAAGAGTGACAAAGGAACAACAAATAAAGAACTTCAAATATTCTAATATCAAATTCAAATATAAATCCATTTTCCTTCTATATGGGTAATATATGTATATGTGTATTATATGAATAAACACAGATGCATACACACACATTTATAAAATTTGTTCTCACTAGTTACTAACTGAAAGCAGTGTTTTTGATCCCCTCCATATGTCTCTCTCCTGGTGACTACAGCTGCTCTATGAAGCTAATGGGAGTTCAGAATTGCAAGAGACTTGTGGTAGAGAATTCAAAGATGGCTATAGATATTTAAAGCAGGATTCTTTATAAACAGCATGTTTTCTGTTCCTGTACTAAGGGCTGAAATTACATCCTTGATTTTTCCCAGATTATATAGGCTGCTCTTCTCATTGCCCTATGACATGTGGATCCCTTGGCATGTGAGGCCAAGTGGACAACTCTAACACACACAGAATAATAAAAGTAGTAACTGGCTATGTTCAAGTGCTTCAGAGAGATAGAAGAGTGAAAGTGAGGGGAAGGGGGAGGGGGGAGGAAGGGAGGGAGGGAGAGAGAGACACACAGAAAAGTGTTTCTTTTTCAAAAGTCTATATTATACCTTTGCCGTATTAGCTATTTCTTCTAGAAGAAACAAGTTGTGGTATGATGGGCCACTGGAATTAAAATAAAAAACAAATATTAAAATTCAAATTGAAAGCATGGAAGATGGCACAGGCATTGGTCTAAAAGAGCCTAGACCTACAAACTCATTCATATTTCATTAAAATTGGTTTGCTTTTCTAGATTAATAGCACCTTCATCAAGTTTCAGCTCTGTCTTTAAGATAGCTGAGATAAAAATGAAATCTTTTCCAAATCTGAAAAGTCAGCATGGAATTATGTTGTAAACTTTTTTGAGTGCGTATGAAAGAACAAGAGAAAAAGGAAGTTGGAAAGGAGAGAAGAACCCCATCCCCCACTCCCACCTGATTTTAGACTCTGCTCTGTAAAAGCGATTTTTGATATTTATCACTGACCTCAAGGGGAAATAAGAACTAACATTTACTGAGCACAAATCCTATGTGCTAGGAATTGTGCTAGCAGCTTTACATATGACAATGGGAATAGATGTTAGGAATTTATGTATGAGTTTTCTTCACTTACATATTCTGCATCTGAAATCCACCTTGCAGTTAACAAGTTAATTTAAATAGTGATACAAGTACCAGATCTCTGACCAGTGTATTAACTCCCAGGCACTCACAGGGGGATTTCTAAATTTATATGTTGATGAGAACAAGCCCGTGAATATGCCAACCACACTAACTAGCAAGTGCAAATGTTTTAAACTAGAGAAAAATATAGATTTAGCTAAAAGGTATCACAACCTAGGGAAATTCTCGTTTCTGTATTACGATTTACTGTATTTCTTGGTAAAAGCGGCTTTGTGTAATAGCATTATTTTAAAGTCATTTTGAGAGATTATCTAAAACAATAAAAGACAATTAAAATCTATTAAATTATAAATATCAGCTAATGTCTTGCATTCTCTCCAGAAAAGGACAAATTTAGTGAATCCAGGTAATTTTATATGACCGGTACATGTTAAACATGGTAGTGTCAATCTCTGGAAAAAAATCAATTGTAGAAGTGGCTCAAAATCTTAAGTTTCTGAACTGAGGCTGATAGATGATACTAAGAACAACTTATAGCTGAACCCAGCAAGAGTGAACTGAAAGCTTGCACAGAGCTAGGGAGTCACTGAAGGAGGAATCTGATGTATTTTTTACAACAATGGAAAGGTGGGAAGCAGGGAACCATATAGGTCCTGAAGGTCTTTTGAGCTACAAGATAAAGAAACAAGTTACAGGAAAAGTTGTCAGTTATTTTTGTCAATGAGAAATTACCTACACTTAGCTCACTTGAAAGAACATAATAAAAGAAAACACATTGGGGCATCTAAGAAAGCGACGGCTTTGTGACCACCTAGAGGGGTCGGATAGGGAGGGTGGGAGGGAGGGAGACGCAAGAGGGAAGACATATGGGAACATATGTATATGTATAACTGATTCACTTTGCTATAAAGCAGAAACTAACACACCATTGTAAAGCAATTATACTCCAATAAAGCTGTAAAAAAAAAAAAAAGAAAGCAACGGCAAAGACAAAGATGCAGGGAGAAGAAGGGGGAAAGAAAGCCTGTAATAAATAGGCCTGTCTATTTTTAAACAGTTTCTACTATTTTGCTTCTAAAACAGGATTCTTTATACAGTGCTTTGAAAGCCATTGCTCCCCAATCTGGCAGGGAGGAGGGCTCGAGAATCTCCTCAAGATTATGCGCTCAAATCTTCAAATTTTCAATGATCTTTTCTTGAACTTTTTTTTTTGGATCAAATAAAAATTATCTATGACCTTAGCAGCAATTCAGCAATCTTCAGTTGTAGGACTTGTAAACCTCCCTGGTCTACCTTATCTGTTGCTAGTGAAAACAAAAAATACTGGAAATTCATTTTCAATAAAGCTAGGTTCCAAGCTGATGCCCTGAAAAAGATATTTTTGCCATTAGACAAATGCAATTCAAATAGATTCCCTAACATAAGAGCATGAGACCAACATAAAGCCCTGCAATATTTTAAAAAGCTAAGGTGACCATGAATGCTGTGTCAGTGCAGAACAACATCATCTAGCAGCACTCTCTGTGGCCTGTTACAACGCACTGTCGTCATCTTCCCTGCAGTCTCCCACCAGGAGTGAGTGCTTGTCAGGTTCACTAGTACCAACACTGTTCAGTGATCGTTTATCAGACAGCAGTGAGTTTATGGAGGCTCTGCTGTAATTAACAATCCGGTCCAGCAAACCCAGTTTAGGAGAATTTCTTGAGGTATCATCTATTCCAACATGAACACTTATTTCTGAAGGACTTTTCTGTCCCATCTGGCCTCGGGCATGTACTTCATAATTCTCATAAGTTGGTTTCCTGTAACTGAAAAGATGCAAAAGTATACTAGTTTGAAATAATCAAACGCGAACTATCCGCTTGTTACATTCAAAAATGAAAAGAGATTAACCTGGTTTGAAATGTATAAAGGTGGTCAAAAGGAGTTGTGTGAGGTCACATGATCAGAAATCCTACTTCTGAGAGCCAGTGTACTAGATTTTACCCCACTCAGTGCTTGTGGTTGCTCTGTATATACTACATAAGGTGATAATTACGTAGTTAACATTTATTATTAAGAACAGTTTGGGCTTATCATTGACCAACACAAGAATAAAACCTAGCAAGACTGACTGTGGGTGATGAAAGGAATATAAAAGAGAAGCGTGAGCGAGCTATCATACTTACAGTTTAAGGAGGAGTGAAGAAAGTACTACTGAAACAGATGAAGCAGCCATTGCAGCAGATCCCATCCAGGGCTGCAAAACCAAACCAACGGGCATAAAAACTCCTAGAAAACAATTTTGGATTAGTTAGACCAAACAGTACTAAACAGATTACCACTGTGTTCCTAATACATATATACAAATAATTTCCTTCTTTGATATTTATTCAGCAATTTATCCTCTTGTTGGTAGAGATTTATGTCGTTGCCAATTTTTCACTAATAGAGTGTTGCTGTGAACATTCTTGTACATGCCGCCCTGTGCATGTGTTTGAGAATTCCCTAGGGTATATACCTAGAGGTGAAACAGCTAGATTATAACATAGGCGCACCTTCAACTTTAGGTAGATATTTCTCAGTTGCTCTCCAAAGTGGCTGTACCAGATCACAAACCCTCCAATAGTGTATGAGAGTTCATATTCTACAAACTCATCCACACTTGGTTTTGACAGACATTTTAAAATTTGTTCATATGATGGGGATGAGATAGACTTACTGTACTTATAATTTTTATGTGCTTATCTGTATTTTTTCTACTTTTTATACAGTGACCGTATATTACTTGTATAATTTTTTAAAAATAACTTGCTCCATGAATTAATCTCTCTGGACTTTGTTCTTTTACTCTTTGTCCTCTCCATCTGTGTGTCCCTGTTGATAAACAGTTTTGTAATTGTTCTCATGTTATCTCATGTCCTTCTTTGGCTCTAAAACCAGAGAGAACAAGAAGAAAGTGATAACTATTTTTCTTATGTTATTACTAATACTAACATCTACCAAGCCCCTAAGTAATGGGGATGATCGGATGCTTATTAAATAATTCTAAACTGCCTTTTCTTGGTCGTATTCCTTTGTTCAATTTCTCTCTCTTTCTCACATCTGGTTCCCAAACTTTAAAAAAAAATGTTGGCTATTAGAACATTAAGAAAATTCTCTGCATGCTATAATTACAACAATGAAACAAGACAAAAACCAATACAGAGTAAAAAAGACCAGAAAGATGTATACTAAAATACCAACAGTAGTTGTATTCAGGTAGTGAGATTAAAGCTAAATTTATTCTCTTCAGCAAAAACTAAATGAGTAAGCAAATAAGTACATATGTATGTGAGAGTATATGGAGAAAAAGATGAAGCAATGTGGCAAAATATTATTAACTGGTGAATTTCGGTGAAGGGTATTTTGTTTTATTGTATCATTTTTCTCCTTGTTTTTGTACATTTGAAAATTTCAAAATACAAAGTTGAAGGTAAAGGTAAGGTAACAATATAATAAACCTATCAGAAGGCTTATACATTCTAGGCCATAATGAACATGCTGAAAATTTAAATTATTGATTTTAATATTACCTCTCACCATACCAGCAGGCTACATACAAAACTGAGCTCAAAACTAATAATAAGAAGACTAAAACTTCCAATACGGTAGGCCTCTAACGACTTCATGAAAAAAGCAATACAAGTTAACTGTCACATACCAGCAGCTATGGGAATTCCAATCAGATTATAAATTAGAGCAAAGACAAAATTTATCCGAATCCTCTTGACTGTCTTCCTTGATAAATCAATACTTGCCACTACATCCAGAAGATCATTCTGAGAACAGAAATATTTGTGATATTAGCAAGAGACTGTAACTTGACCAGTAACTTGTATTTGATACTATGTATACCGAAGATGATGTGTACCTTGCGGTAATATGTGAATTAACTACAAATCTGAGATATTGCTAAAAATTTGAGGCTGTCTTGGAAGGGGGTTTTCAGGAATTTTTCTCAGGTTCTGAAAATACTTTTAGGGTTGTATGCTGGTACAGGGACTAAATCCCACTAAAATAACCTCAGCAAGTATTTGTTGAAGATAAGAGTATCATACGTATATTCCCAAATCTAATGCTTCACTTTAGAAGCTTGTCATTCTCATTTGCTTCGCTGAAATGAGAAAGTCTGGAAGTAATTACTAAGACTTCTCATACTTCCATCTTGAACTCTCCCAGTCTCAATGGCTAGGAGCATGGGAATTCAAAGGGCACAATCATTTTGTTCAATATACGACACTATCCCTGACCATGTAGAGCAGTCTCACACTCCTCAAAGGTCAGACCATAGGACTTACCCGTATCAAAACCACATCGGCTGCTTCAATGGCTACATCTGTGCCTGTGCCAATGGCAATTCCAACATTAGCCATTGCCAGAGCTGGGGAGTCATTGATTCCATCTCCTACCATTGCTACCCGGTTCCCCTCCTCTTGGAGTTGCTTCACCTTAGCAACCTTGTGGGAAGGTAGAACTTCAGCAAACACCTTAGTAATGCCAACCTACATGGGCAAAAATAAACTCCATTCATTTCAAGAAATATTACTGAGTACCTGAAATATAACTCGGCAATGATAAGCCATCAGTTTCCACCTACCAAATGTCCAAATTGTAAGAGACTAATAACATCCAGGGATAGTAAGGATATGGGGAAATGAGCTCTCTTATATACTGTTGGTGGGTGTGTAAGTTGGTACTGTCTTTTTGGAGGGTATTTGGCAGCATCTATCAAAGTGTGCATGTCATTTGGTTCAGCAATTCCACCCCTAGCTATATTTTGGACATACCTGTGCATGCATAAAAATAAGTATGTCCAAGGATGTATATTACTGCCTTATTTGTAAAACAAAATTTTCAAAACCACATAAATTATTTTTTTTATTAGAGGAATGGTTAAGTACATTGTGACGCATCCGTACTATGGAATTCAACGCAATAATGTAGAAAGAATGAAATAAGTTTATATGTTCAGACATGGACAAAGCTCCAAGGCATATATATTGCTATCTGAAAGAAAGCAAACTGCTGAACAAGTTGTACAAAAATGATCCAATTTATGTTCAAAGTACCAGAACTATACATCTGTATATGAACATATAAGCATATGAAAAAGTGTAAGGGGGTAGGGCTGGACAGGGAGGCTTGGGAAACTGGTGACTTAAACGTTCTTCTTTACAGCCTTCTGTATTTTTTATACAAGAATGTATTTATATATTATCTTTATTATTTAATAGAAGAGGGGAGAAGGCATTGCAAAATAGAAAAGACTAATATGAGAAAAGTTTTAGAGGGAAGGCAAATGTGGGGGTGAGTAGCAGAAGAATGCTATGGAAGATGGTTCTATCAGTGGTATCCAGGATGGACTAGAGAGGAACGTGCGTGGAGCTACTGCTGTACTTTAGGCATGAGAGGATGAGAGCCTGGCTTAGGCTGGCAGCACCGGTGGAGACTATCAGCAACATTTCAAAGGAAGCATCAACAGAAACTGTGTACAATGTCACTCAAGCATCCCATGAACTAAGCAAATAGCTTTTTACTTATAACAGTTCCAGGCAAAACCCAAAGTCCTTCCCGCATAGTATGCCAATTTTTCTTTAAGGAACCAGATATGGCTACTCGGGGATAATGAAAATAATAGTTAAATGACTTCTTTAGCAGCTGAAGGCAAGAAAGGAAACGTATGTGAAGAATGAGAAGTTACCACATACTCCCACCCCAACAACTAAGTAAACCCATTACCTGAGAAGCAATAGATCTAGCTGTTTTACTGTTGTCTCCAGTCATCAGAACTACTTCTAAGCCCATAGATTTCAGAATATGGACTGCCAATTCTGCTTCAGGCTTCACTGTATCAGCGATAGCTACCAAGCCGCACAGCTCATCTAATATAGGAGCACCAGAAGATAGAATTTGGAATACGGTGAAAGCAGAATAATATTCTGACTTAAAATTTCAGAAAGAAATGAATTTTGTTAAGTGAAGTTGTTCAGGACTTGGCTTAACTCAAAATATCTCCAAGACCACATAGACTTTATACCACAAACCCTGCAACAAGCCTCCATACTTGGTTGTGAAAATTTCAGAGTGAGGTAGGGCTTACTAATGAAGGTAATGATAGGAAACTGAAGAGACTTTACTGGATACTAAAATACTTATTTTCTTTCTTTAGAGAAGTATTGGCCAATAGCCCCAAACACTTTAGCTAATTTAAAGGCAAATGAAACTGAAAACTCATACTTCACCCTTTTTAAGGTGAAGGGGTGGATGGAAACAAAACTGGCATTTTATACTGGGAAAAAAATCACTACAAGTAGCTATTTTAAAAACAAAAATAAATGGCATTTTCTGCTTCTTCCTGGGCCTAAAAAGGCCATAGTAAGATAATGCCTTCATACTTAGCAAGGATTATAAATGTTGACTAATTAATCTCACAGCTAGAAATGTACCCTAAGAAATAATTTAACAAAATACCTAAAACCTCAAAGATGTTTACTGTGGTGTTACTTACAACAATAAAATATTAGGAGTAGCTTAAATTTCCAACAGGGGAATGATTAAGTTAGTCATAGTGTATAAGTATGACAAATGGTGCCACATTAAAATACGATTGGAAATATTTACTATTAAATAAAATAAGACAAAATAAAACAGTATGTGTACAAGGAATTTTAAATTTTTATTCAACTTTGAGGTAAAATTTACATACAATAAAATGCACCCATTTATAAACAGTATATGTACTAATATTGTAATTCTGTGTGATGTGTATGAATATATATCCAGAAATGTCAATTAAAACTGACATTGTGTTTAGATGATGAGATTATGAATATTCTTTTACTTTGCTATAATATTTTTAGGTTTAAAAAAAAATCCTTGATTAGCTTTTTTTAAAACCACAGGCTACGGAGGAAAATAACAAAGCCAGGCAAATGCAAGAGAATTTTAAATTAATCAGTAACAATTATGTATTGCTGACATTTTTACTTTGCATTCTGGCTGCTTTTGAATAACCCTCATAGTTCAGATGTCTCTCAAAAATACACAGAAAACAAGTGAAATCATGACACTGAGTCATAGTGTACTTAAGGAAAACCTTACCATCAACTGCTACCAATACAGCAGTCCGACCTTTTCTCTCATGTTCAGTCATGGAATCGTTTACATCGTTATTAATGACAAGACCATTTCTAATCATCCACTCCCGGTTACCAATAAGAACTTTGTACTGCTGAGCATCTGAAGAAAGTACAGAAATGACATTTAGTGAACTTGTTTAATATTTATAACAACCCTTTAGGGACAGTCTTCCTCTCTAATCTTGCACAGTCACTACGTTGGTTTTTTGGTAGAAAACAGCCTACAACAGTAATTTCCAAATGTTCAAGGAACATACTCTGCTCTTCCATGCCTCTGGGCCTTTGCACATGAGGAGTGAGGACCACCTGGAGGTCCTCATCCCCCCCCTCTTCAAATACCAAACTGCATCATATATATTCTTTAAGAGCCAGTTCAAACGTTACTTTCTTGGTGACGCTTTCCATGTGACACTTCCTTATGATCTTCCATAGCAACTGAATTAAATTAAAAATATTTATTGTGCATCAGTACAACCATCAGTGTTGGACAAGAACACACAACCATACTGATGTCTCATTTTAAATGTGTGACCACTAACTTTAAGTGGGCCCTTAGTGATGCCTGGCTATTCTACTACATTTCCCTAGTCCATTCATTCTCCATTCCTTCTAGATGGCTACTTTATACCTTCTCTTCTCCCATTCTCATACCAGATGATGACTCTGCTTCTTACTTCAGGAAGAAAATAAAAGCAATCAGAAGAGAACTTCCACAAGCTCTTATTGCCACATCTACCCAACTGCCTGTGCCTGTGTACATACTGATCTAGCCTCTCTTCTGTTATTATAAATGGCCCCTACTCCTATTTAAGGGCAACTTCTCCACTTGCATACTAGACCCCCCTCCTTTGTCTATTTTATATTTATTTATTCGGCTGTGCCGGGTCTTAGTTGCAGCACACAGGATCTTCGTTGCAGCACACAGAATCTTTAGTTGCAGCATGCAGGATCTTTAGTTGTGGCATGAGGGCTCTTAGTTGCAGCATGCGGGATCTAGTTCCCTGACCAGGGATCGAGCCCAGACCCCCTGCATCGGGAGTGCGGAGTCTTAACCACTGGCCCACCAGGGAAGTCCCCCTTTGCCTATTTTAGAACGTCTCTCCAACAATTCTCCCCTCTCTCTCCTGCATAATCATATTTTCTACTTCTGTTGTACATAGTCCTATCTTTAAAAAAGAAAATGAAACAACCTTCTCTTGATCTCATTTACCTCTCTAGCTACTACCCCATTTCTCTGCTTCTGGTCATAGCAAAACTTCTCAAAAGTGTTGTCTCTATCGGCTGCCCTCCAATTCATACCTTCCCATTCTCTTGTGAACCCACTCAAATACAGCTTTTGTCTCTGTTACTCCAAAGAATTGTTCATACAGTACACCAGTGATCTTTAATAAATCTAATGGGTAATTCTTCGTCCTCATCTTACTTGCCCTATTAGTAGCATTTTAACACAGTTGATCATTCCCGCCTTGAAATACTTTCTTCATTTGGCTTCTAGATCACCACATTCTTATGAGCTACCTCCTCACTTACCACTTCTTCTGTCTTCTTTGCTGATCCTTCCTCATCTCCCTGACCTCTTAATTTGTAGTGTTGCAGGGCTCAGTCCTTAAACCTCTTCAGGTTTAATCTCATTCCCCCTCTATCTACTCTCACTCCTTGATGATTATTTTTTCTTTTGGCCGCACCTCGCGGCTTGTGGTAGCTTAGTTCCTCGACCAGGGATGGAACCCAGGCCCATGGCAGTGAAAGCGCCAAGCCCTAACCACTGGACCACAGGGGAATTCCCAACTCCTTGATGATTTTATCCAGTCTCATGGCTTTAAATACCATCTATATCAGCGCTGTCCAACAGAACTTTCTTGTGATGATGGAAATGTTGTACATCTGCTCTGTTTAATACAGTAGCCACTAACAACATGCGGCTATTGAGCACTGAAATGTGACTAGTATGGCTGAAGGGCTGAATTTTAAATTAAATTAAATTTAAATTAATTTAAATTTAAATAGTCACACGTAACTAAGTGACTACCATATTGGCCAGCACAGATCTATAAGTGGATGACTCCCAAGTCTACATCTCCAACACAGTTTGTTTCCTTGGAACTCCAGACTTGTGCAGCCACCTGCCTCCTTGATAGTTCCATTTATACGACATCTCCACTTGAATACCTAACAGGCACTCAAACTTAACATATCAAAAACTGATCTCTTGATCACTTTTCCTCAATATTGCCCCTCCTGTGATCTTCTCCATCTTGTTTAAATGGTAACTCCATCCTTCTAAATTGCTTAGGCCACAAACTTTGGCCTAATTCCCCATTTCCAATCTGTGAGATCTGTCAGCCAGCTCACATCCAGGGGAATTCCCTGGTGGTCCAGTGGTTAGGACTCCAAGCTTCTGTTGCAGGGAGCACGGGTTCGATTCCTGGTCAGGGACTAAAATCCCACAAGACATGTCACGCAGCCAAAAAAAAAAAAGATATGTCCAGAATTTGACCACTTCTTAACAGCCTCTACTGTTATTACACTGGTCCAAGTCACCCTTATCTTTCACCTGGATTATGGCAATAGCCCACTAACTTATCTCCCTGCTTCTGACCTTCCCCCTACCCCCTGCAACAGTGTATTTTTCCCAGAGCAGCCCAAATAATACTTTTTAAACATTAAGTCAGCTTCTGTCATTCCTATGTTCAAAACTCTCCAACGGCTTTCCATCTCAGGGTAAAAACCAAAGTCCTTTCGATGTCCTTACCTCATCCCTTACCTCCTTCCCATTCATTTACTCTGTTCTGGCCACTTTGTTCCTTAAACTAGTCAAGCACACTCCTGACTCAAGGCTTTTGTACTTAACATTCCTCCTTCCTGGAATGCTCTCATCACAGATATTCACATAACTTTTTCCCTCCCCCTCCTCAGGTTTCTGCTCAAACACCATCTTCTCAATGAGGCCTACCCTGACCAGCCTATATCAACAGGACCTGCTACTCCCAGCATTCCTTATATCTCTTGCCCTTCTTCATTTTCTTCACAGCACTATCTCCATCAGACAGACTATATTTGCTTATTTATTTGCTCACTGTCTTGTGTTCTCCCACCAGGAATGTAAACTCCATGACATAGGGACTTCGTCTATTCTGCTCACTGCTGATTCTTTGGTGTCTTGAACAGTGCTTAATAAAACCTGTCAGGTGAATGAAATTACTGTGTGTCAGTGTGCTTGATACTGTGAGTTCACAGACAGATAATAAAGAAATCACAGTTTAGTAGAAACAGGCAGGCAAATAAAGAATTCTCATGCAGTGTGCCTAGCACATCTAGAGATTAAGTACAGTTATGACTAAAAAAGAAGAGCAAATATCTCTGCCTATGTATGTCAGTCAGTGAAGGCTTCACTAAAGAGAGATGTGAGCTAAGTCTTCAAAGATGAGAAAATAGCAAATGAGGTGATCTAATGAGCATGAAACGACACGATGTAAGGAGAAACTCTAAGTAGTTCCATATGGACAAAACACAGTGTACGTGGGTGACAGTGGAAAAAGACAAGATGGGTGGTGCAGGCAGGCAGGAGATGTATCATGGGGAACAGATCTTGAACAAAATCCACAGAGACTGGACTCTGTTCTGTCGGAGATGGAGAGCCTGTAAAGCCAGGGTCCTTAACAGATTTCCATGGAGGGGCTTTTGGATACATACAAACATCCAAAACAGAAGTTTTCTGAGTGGTGGGCATAGCTTTTACCACCTTCCTCCAAAGGTTCATGATTCAAAAATAGGTTATAAACCACTGCAATAAAAGGTATTAGTCAGAAAGTGATATACTCAGGTTTGCATGTTAGAAAAATTACTCAAGAACAGATGGGTAGGGGGGGCGTGCTGGCACACTTAGGTATGTATAGCATGTTTTTGGTCAGATGGATAGACCAACAGGAAACTCGGGAAACTGGCCTTGGCTGCAGATATGGATTTTAGAGGGGCAGTGGAAACCTACAGGTGGTAGAATAAGTGATAAGCATGAACAAGACTGTACAGAGAGGGCTTCCCTGGTGGTGCAGTGGTTGGGAATCCGCCTGCCAATGCAGGGGACATGGGTTTGAGCCCTGGTCCGGGAAGATCCCACATGCCATGGAGCAACTAAGCCCGTGCGCCACAACTACTGAGCCTGCCCTCTGGAGCCCACGAGCCACAACTACTGAGCCCACGTGCCACACCTACTGAAGCTCACATGCCTAGAGCCCGTGCTCTGCAGCAAAGAGAAGCCACCGCAATGAGAAGCCTGTGTACCACAACAAAGAGTAGCCCCCGGTTGCTGCAACTAGAGAAAGCCAGTGCACAGCAACGAAGACCCAACACAGCCAAAAAATAAATAAAATTAAAAAAAAAAGACTGTACAGAGAAAGTATGTAAAATGAACAAAAGACAAAGAACAAAACTCTGAGGACACCCAACATGTGAGAGCAGGAGAAAAGAGGAATCAGAAGAGGATTAGAAAGAACAGCCAGGTAGGTGAGAGGAGAATCTAGAGAAAGCAGGGTCACGGAATCAAGGGAGAAAAACATTTTAGGAAAGAAGAAATGGTCAACATTGTCAAATGCCTTAGCGAGGTCATACAGCAATGAAGACTGAAAAGTGACCACTGGAGGGCTTCCCTGGTGGCGCAGTGTTTGAGAGTCCGCCTGCCGATGCAGGGGACATGGGTTCATGCCCCAGTCTGGGAAGATCCCACATGCCACGGAGCGGCTAGGCTCATGAGCCACCGTTGAGCCTGCGCGTCCGGAGCCTGTGCTCTGCAACAGGAGAGGCCAGAACAGTGAAAGGCCCACTTATCGCCAAAAAAAAAAGTGACCACTGGAGAGGGGGCTAAATGAGATCGCCAGTGGACTTAAAACAGTTTCACTAGTATGGATGGGGCAGAAGCCAAACTGTGCAGTGAAGAAGTGGATTCAGCCAGCCTAGACTACTCTTTCTAGAAGCTTGGATATTAAGGAAAAGAAAGACAGGTAGGATAAAATCTAGATGGGAATACAGTGATTTTGATGGAAGAAATGTTTATATGTTTAGGAGAAGGAGCTACAACAGTGTGTTGGAAAAAAAAGAAACAAGGGGACATAACAGAGCATGAGGTTCCTGAGGAATCAAGAGAGGGTGGGATCTAGGGCAAAGATGAGGGGATTCATTAGGCAAGATGAGGGATACTTCTTTCCCTGAAAAAGGAAACATTCTGAGCAAAAAAACCTGAAAGAACACATGTCTGAGAACCTTAAATTTCTGTGTGAAAAATAAGCAGGACAATTTACTTAGGGAACTAGCGGGAAGGCCACAGGAGCTTGTGAAGGATACAAAAGGTTTGGAGCAGCTGTGGTGAGAAATAAAAGAAAGAAAGCTGAACTAAAAGATGGAAGATCAGCTAAGGCTAGACTTTATCACCCTCTACTGTAATCAAGGAGCACAGCTGAAAAATGTTCTTGGGTAACTGAGTAAAATAATTAGAAGGCCTACAGTGAAACTGATTTACGAAAATGAAACCATGACACCAATCTTGTTTCTTATATAACAGTTCAGATTATAAAGTTAGACATCTGTTAATAACTGTCCCATAATTGGTACTACAAAGAAAATTAGCTTACTTGAGAGCTGGGCATCAATAATCATGGAAGATGAAGTTGATGACTGCTCATTACTTGTATCTATTTGAACCAGGGATGCATTTTTAATATTATTTTCCTCTATCTTCCAGTTATCCTTGTGTAGCAAGCCTTCAATATTGGTGACTTTACAGCTAATACCACAGCCTGGCACAACCTGGAAATCTATGCAGGTACCCAAGGTTTCAGTGTCCAGCTCCTAACGGATAGAAACAGAAGGATTTCCTCTGCTGTTCTAATAATCCAAGGTCCTCATTAGCAAGATCAAAGATTACTGCTGGTTAATTCTAAATGTTTAGACACAATCTACATGCCTGGTTAATTCTGAATGTTTAGAATAAAACTATCACTTATCATTGCCTATTTGACAGTGGGTTTTTGATAAGGACGAAGGAACAGAGCATTGCATATAATGTTCAAAGTTAGAGGAGACGCTCACAATACTTATTTTAAATCCCACTTTATAAGATTTATACCAACTTTAAGGAAAGAAAATGTGGAAGGTTTATCAATTTTCTCTGTCCTTTCCAGTAGAGAATTACAAGTTACATATTTAATTCTATTTTCAAGTCAGATTTTCTATTCAGTACAGGGAAAAGGGTAACAAAGAACAGGGCCTTCAGTTACCAGAGGGTCTCTCTAGTATGATTCTGTGTCCTTAGTGAGCCAAAGAATTCTGGTGACCATCACTGTTTCCTGTCTCTTTATATCTTCATCCTCTCTGTTATTTGATTTGGGTGTAAAGAAGCCAGGTCAGTAATAGTTAATAGGTAAAAAGGAAAGAACAAATAAAGAAATGGCAACACCAGTGGTGAAACTGCCATGTTCTAACTGAAAAACTATGTGAGATAATTTACAAAGAACTTATACAAATCAATGAGAAAAAGGTAAACAATCTTATGAAAAAATAGGCAAAGGATACAAGCAAACAGGGTATAGAAAAAGAAATTCAAATGGCCAATACACATGTGAAAAGATGCTCAACCTTATTCATAATTAAAAAATGCAAAGTAAACCATCAATGAATAAATATTTTTTACTTATTGAATTGGAAAAAATAAACTGTTGGTGAGAATGTGGGGAAATGGGCATTCAACTTCTCGTGAAAATATAAACTGGTACACCTTTTTGTGTGGGTGTTGATAATATTTGTCATTTGAGCATTGGTAATATTCATCAGAATTTAACAGCATGTATCCTTTGATCTAGCAGTTGCATTGATAGGCATTGAACATTAGAGATAAATGTGCAAAAGCTGACAAGGATGTTAACTGTACACTGTAAGGGCCAAAAAACCAATCATACAATAGAATACAATATAGTCATTAAAAACAATGAGGCAGATCTATATGTCCTGATATGGAAAAATCATTTAATAAAGTCTTTTTAAAAGGTACCAAAGATTGGTCATTGTATCACCTTTCTATGTAAAGTTTAAAAAATAATAAATGCTGGTATATGAACTAAAAATGGTTAACAGATGCACACTTTTGTGAATATACTAAAAATTATTGAATTGTAACTTTACAAGGGTGAACTTTATGGTATGTGAATTTTACCTCAATAAAGCTGTTATTTAAAAAGACTGTTAACAGGTTAATACTTGTTAAACTTTGGAGAGAGGAATTATGGAAGGGGGCAGGGAATGAGGTTTTCCTTTTTCGTTATGTAATGCTGAACTATCTGAATTTTCCTACCATAAATATGTATTACTTCTATATTAATTTTTTAGTTGACTGGGGTTATCTGTGTGGTAGGGTTATAGTTAATTTTTGTTTTCATCTTTATACTTTCCTGCATGAAGAGATTAAGACATACAAAATAAAATGAGAAAACATGAGTCTCTCTAGCTTCATACCAACTATATATATGTAAATCATGAATAAACAAGGGAAAAATTGTACCTGCTTGCAGTATTTGGTTATTGCTGCTCCTAGAGGGTGTTCACTGTTACTTTCAGCAGTTCCCACAATGGCCAGGATCTTATTGCATGACATTCTGTTACTTTCCACTAGAACCTTTACTTGATTCACTACTGGGGTTCCATGGGTTATGGTTCCAGTTTTATCAAATACCACTACCTTTACCTGTAAGAAAATCAAAATACAATGCACCTATATGGCTTGATAATTCTTAATATCAGCTTTCCAGAAATGAGAAAAAGGTTTACTTTGACAAACACATTACTATCTTGTTTCGTAAAAGCTGACCTCTGATTTAATTGGACTAAATAAACTGTCTTTGGGAGAATAAAAAGAAGGGAGAAAAAGGGAAGAAATATCCTTAGTTACACCTAATAGCCCTCCCTTGCAAATGTTCAACGTACTGTGGACATATGTTAAATAACTAGAACTACTTGTTAAGAGTTGACTGTTAATAGGTAATTAAGAGATGCCTCTAGTGCTTCTAGGGAAAGAGAAAGGCTTTCAGTACTAATGAATAGATCTGTAGGGGAAATCTGGGCAGTAGGCAAATGATTATAAGTAAGTAATTAAGTTGAAGTGTGCACCAGATAAGACCTTCTGTGTTGCTTTGACTTTATTGGGTCTAGATGAGAAGCCTGCCCTGAGAAGAGACAGCTCAGGGAACCAACGAGGGAAACTCAGACCAGGTAGGAAAAAGGAAGAGTCTGGAACTAAAGAACAGTCACCTCACAGTAAACTCGGATAATGAAACTTGAGAAATGAATAGCTTGAGGAACTGAGATGAAAAGAGATATGACAATTAAGTACAAAGCATGATTCTGGATGAAATTAAAAACAGCTATAAAGGATTATGGAGTCAGCTGAGGAAACTGGAATATGGACAACAGATTAAAAAAGAGTATTAATATCAACTTCTTGATTTTGATCTTTGTACTGTGGTTATGTAAGAGATTGCCCTTGTTCTTAGGAAAGGGGCTTCATATCTGCAGTAAAGGGTATATGGGAGTTCTTTATACCATTCTTTCAACTTTTATTTAAGTTTGAAATCATATCAAAATTTAAAATTACTATAAAAATTAGTAGCCTGTATTCACTGGCTAGATGAGGTTCCAAATCTGTTCTAAGTTGTGTTCTGTGTTTACTACATGCATCTCTTTATAGTTTATATCCTCATAATAAGAACATACTAGAAGGAACATCATTTTAGTTTAAGTCAAATAGCCTTGATTGAGATTGTGATGGCAATTCTAATAGGAGAGAGATCAGGGACAGGATTATATTCCTCAAGTCATAGTTGCAAACTGTCAGCTGGTGGCAGCAAAGGCAGAGGAACAGCAAGCCCTATATAATGGCGAACAGCACAAACATGGAGCCACACACAAACGGGTTATTAGAAGCCTGATAGACTTGGGCAAATTGCCTGAGCAAATATCTATGGTGTCTTCCTGCCCTAGAGACCAGTCTAATCTGAGCTGGGATAGGACTCCAGGTTTTCCACACCAGGGTCTACTCTAAAGAGAATAGGTCTGGAGTAGTTTTAGAGGTCTCATATAACTAAGGCCAATCCAGAGCAGAACCAAACTGACACCTTTCCTACCTCAACCCTCACGATAGTGCCAGAAGAGGCTCAGCTTATGGGCTATGTAGAAATAATTTAAGACTCTATTTTTCAATACGGGTGCTATTGCCAGTTTGAATGAGACAACTTAGTTCTGGGAAGTATCTTACCTTATGAGCCATCTCCAATGGCTCACCACCTTTGATTAGTATGCCATTTTGAGCGCCTACTCCGGTACCCACCATCACGGCAGTTGGAGTGGCCAATCCCAGTGAACAGGGGCATGCAATGCACAGAACTGTGATTGAGGCTTGGAAAGCAAAGCGTATTATTGTTTCTGTTCGGGAGATACTTCTGTTGTAGCCCTTGAGAAGAAACGCATGAATTTTGATTACTGATTCAGAGCTGGATAAAACAAAAGGAACAAAGCTTAACTCTATTTAAATAAAACCAAAATTTTGGAGTCACACATAATCCTGCTTAGCTACCAACATACGTTTTAGCTATTAGTAAGAAAACACTTTTTTTCTTTTATGAATATAAGATATTGTTGACATAACTGGTAAACAAGTTACAGTCCTAAAATCAAGATTTCAATTTTGCTGATTCCAGAGTTACAAACTATGGAGTGAATATAAGGAACATAATAAAAGTCAACTCCCCCCCCCATATTGAGAGAATAAGTGTTTTATTAGGGACTTTCAAATATAGCTGCAAACATACGACCCAATTCTCAACATATTTGATCCTGAACAAAAATAATTCTGTACTTCTGTACACTAACACCATAAAGCTGTCTTTCACACTATTCTTTAAAGACAATGAAAAAAATCACCCAGTTTGCAAAGGTTGCTTCACCACATTTCAATAAAATTCTTTTGGACAAAACAATGTGAACTGAGTATATCTGGTAGTATAGCTCTTAGTGACATTGAGTATTTGCTTCTGTGGTTAAGTGTGATCGATAGTATTAGGAGAAATCTCCTAAGGACTCCCTGAACTCATGAGAAAAATTCCTGAAGGAGACACGTTCCAAAATACTTCCCAGCAATCCTCTTGTTCAATGAGTACTCCACCAATATGAATCATTTAAAGAAACTTTTTAATATTATACTAATGACCATATCATGTAATAGATACATAGATGTTATGATTCTACCTGTTCTTTAATTGAAGGGAAAAACAGCATGAAACAGTGTACAGCATGGCATTTTTAAAAGAAAGAAACACAACAAAGTAAGACTTTCTTAGAAATAATGGTTTTACAGTGCTATGTTCTTACTAAGTTCTCAAATACTTAAACTAAGTGATCATCTAAGAGTTATATATATAGAGAGAGACAGAGTTGGAAGAGATTTTCATAGACATCTAAGCTTATGCTTTCATATATGTCATAAGTGTATGTTTTCACCTACACTAATTCCAACCCTGAAATTTAGGTATTATTATCACTATATTACAGATGACAAAACTGAAGATAAGAGAAATTCAGTGACTTAAAGGTTTTATCTCTAACATGAGGTACAGTCCAGGTCCCATATGTTAGAGAACATCATAGAACTAGAGAAAAGCAGACACTAATATTATATTTATAAAGCACTTAATAAATTACAAAGTGTGTCTAATATATATCATCTTTTCTAACTTTTACAACTGCAAGTTATGTTGGATGAGCATTATTAAAATCTCACTTGAGAGGTGAGGAAACCGAAGCTCAAAGAGAAATCAAGTTGACCTAAGATCACACTGATGGTATGTGGCAGAGCTGAGATCCCAAGGTTTTCCTCAATATATCCATTGTCCTTTATGAAAGCAAAATCATGCTGGGACTCAGACTAAGTATAAAATGTGAAAGGTCACTATAGGCATACCTCGGAGATATTGTGGGTTCAGTTCCAGACCACCGAAATAAAGTGAGTCACAAGAATTCTTTGGTTTCCCAATGAATGTAAAAGTTATGTTTACACTATACCGTAGTCTACTAAATGTGTAACATCATTATGTCGCAAGAAACATGTACATACCTTAATTAAAAAATAATGCTGTTGGAAAAATGGCGTCGATAGACTTGCTCGACGCAGAGTTGCCACAAACCTTCAATTTGTAAAAAACACAATATCTGCAAAGCACGATAAAGCAAAGTGCAATAAAACGAGGTATGCCTGTACTTGCTTTTGGAAAATCACAAGTCATAATGAAAAAAACCTTTTATGTTTTCTTTTATATTTACAGAAATGCAAATGTTATTCTTATCATCCTCTCACTCCAGTCTGTTAAAGATACCAGTAATTATTAGTTATTTTCCAATTACTTACTTATGCAAAAGATTCACACAGTTTTACATATGAAAAAGGTGTTATAAGTCACTCACAGGAAAGTAGGTTTCCACGATTTCAAAATTCAGAAATCCAATTATAATCCAAACCAAAAGGGTAGCAATGGAAACAATGACAATAAAAGGAACAAAGTAGCCACTGAGTTTGTCTGCAAACTGCTGGATAGGAGCCTAGAATTAAAAAAAAAAAAGATACGTATATCAAAGTCTCCTTTTTTGATAATGAATACAGAGCATATTTGGTATTGAGCACAAATATTTTAATAAACTCCATATTAATACAGCTAGAATTAATCAAAGGAACACATAAAAACTAGATCAAGATTTATACTGAGTGGGCTTTCATGAAAATACTTTGTTTCTCCTAGGGAGTTAATTTACCTTTGATGTTTGTGCCTCCTCTACAAGTCTGACAATTTGAGAAAGGGTTGTGTCTGCTCCAACATGGGTTGCACGGATAAGGAGTGACCCATTCTGGTTAATGGAACCAGCAATCACTGTGCTGCCAGACTTCTTAGCCACAGGCATTGCCTCCCCTATATAAGGAGTAAAGATACATTTAGGGAGCATAAATAAATACTATCTTGAAATATACAGTTATTTGTCAATTGTCAATATCTAGAAAGGAGATTCTTATTTCCTGAAATAGAATCTGGACAAATGCCTAGGTGAAGGTTGCCCTCTCTCTTTCCTTATGTCAGTTCTGGGCCAAACCCAGGGATATATATCTTAAACTGGAAAAACCTAATGTGTTAACTCTTATTGGCAGGTACTTTTGGACTTCCACCCTAGTCTTAGATCATTGCTTCTCAACCTGTTCCCAAGGAGCCTTTATAAATGTAGGAGAGAGTTCTTGGCTGTAATAACTACAGGTGGAGCATGGGTACTGCTACTCCAATTTAGTAGGTCAGGGTCACGGATATTAAATGTACCGTGTGTAGGATAGTCAGTCAGAACTAAGAACTGTCCCATCCAAACTAGCAATAGCACCCCTACTGAGAAACACAGAATCCTAAATTATTTCCACACAATTCATAAACTGAGCCACTATCGTAAGGACTGAGGTAGGAAAGGTGTTATTTTGGTTCTGCTCTGTATTGGCCTTAGTTATCTAAGATCTCTAAAATTACTCCAGGCTTATTCTCTTTAGAGCTGTCCCTGATGTGGAAAACCTGGAGTCCTATCCCAGCTCAGGCTAGACCAGTTTTTAGGGCAGGAAGACCCAAAAGGTATTTGCTCAGGAAAATTTACCAAAGTCTACTGGGCTCTACAGCAGAATGTGACAACTTCCTCTGGTTATACATTCTAGTAATTAACAATCCTCAGTGAAAAGAGCCTTCAGTAGCATAAATAAAACCACAAAGAAAATCTGCAGAAACTGATTTAATACATTCTTTAAAAAACTCATATTCTCTTCGCTCATTATTTACTCGGTCCATAGTTTCTACAAAAAGCTCTTCACATTTCATGTCTATTTTTTTAAACATCTTTATTGGAGTATAATTGCTTTACAGTGTTGTGTTAGTTTCTGCTGTATAACAAAATGAATCAGCTATAAGCATATGTATATCCCCATATTCCCTCCCTCTTGCATCTCCCTCCCGCCCTCCTTATCCCACATCTCTAGGTGTTCACAAAGCACTGAGTTGATCTCCCTGTGCCATGCAGCTGCTTCACACCAGCTATCTATCTTACATTTGGTAGTGTATATATGTCAATGCTACTCTCTCACTTCCTCCCAGCTTACCCTTCCCCTTCCCCGTGTCCTCAACTCCATTCTCTATGTCTGTGTCTTTCTTCCTGTCCTGCCCCTAGGTTCATCAGACCCTTTTTTTTTTTAGATTCCATATATATGTGTTAGCATATGTATTTGTTTTGCATTTTCTGACTTACTTCACTCTGTATGACAGACTCTAGGTCCATCCACCTCATTACAAATAACTCAATTTTGTTTCTTTTTATGGCTGAGTAATATTCCATTGTATATATGTGCCACATCTTCTTTATCCATTCATCTGATGATGGACACTTAGGTTGCTTCCATGTCCTGGCTATTGTAAATAGTGCTGCAATGAACATTATGGTACATGACTTTTTGAATTATGGTTTTCTGAGGTATATGCTCAGTAGTGGGATTGCTGGGTCATATGGTAGTTCTCTTTTTAGTTTTTTAAGGAACCTCCATACTGTTCTCCATAGTAGCTGTATCAATTTACATTCCCACCAACAGTGCAAGAGGGTTCCCTTTTCTCCACACCCTCTCCAGCATTTATTGTTTGCAGATTTTTTGATGATGGCCATTCTGACCGGTATGAGGTGATACCTCATTGTACTTTTTTTTTAACATCTTTATTGGAGTATAATTGCTTTACAATGGTGTGTTAGTTTCTGCTTTATAACAAAGTGAATAAGTTATACATATACATATGTTCCCATATCTCTTCCCTCTTGCATCTCCCTCCCTCCCACCCTCTCTATCCCACCCCCCTAGGTGCCACAAACCACCAAGCTGATCTCCCTGTATTATGCGGCTGCTTCCCACTAGCTATCTATTTTATGTTTGATAGTGTATATATGTCCATGCCACTCTCTCACTTTGTCACAGCTTACCCTTCCCCCTCCCCATATCCTCAAGTCCATTCTCTAGTAGGTCTGTGTCTTTATTCCCGTCTTACCCCTAGGTTCTTCATGACCTTTTGTTTTTTTCTTACATTTCAAATATATGTGTTAGCATACGGTATTTGTTTTGCATTTTCTGACTTACTTCACTCTGTATGACAGACTCTAGTTCCATCCACCTCACTACAAATATCTCAATTTCATTTCTTTTTATGGCTGAGTAATATTCCATTGCATATATGTGCCACATCTTCTTTATCCATTCATCTGATGACGGACACTTAGGTTGCTTCCATGTCATGGCTATTGTAAGTAGAGCTGCAATGAACATATTGGTACATGACTCTTTATGAATTATAGTTTTCTCAGGGTATAGGCCCAGTAGTGGGATTTCTGGGTCGTATGATACTTCTATTTGTAGTTTTTAAAGAAACCTCCATACTGTTCTCCATAGTGGCTGTATCAATTTACATTCCCACCAACAGGGCAAGAGTGTTCCCTTTTTTCCACACCCTCTCCAGCATTTATTGTTTCTAGATTTTTTGATGATGGCCATTCTGACCGGTGTGAGATGATATCTCATTTTAGTTTTGATCAGTAATTCTCTAAAGATTAGTGATGTTGAGCATCCTTTCATGTGTTTGTTGGCAATCTGTATATCTTCTTTAGAGAAATGTCTATTTAGGTCTTCTGCCCAGTTTTGGATTGGGTTCTTTGTTTTTTTGATATTGAGCTGCTTGTATATTTTGGAGATTAATCCTTTGAAGGTTGCTTCGTTGCAAATATTTTTTCCATTCTGAGGGTTGTCTTTTCGTCTTGTTTATGGTTTCCTTTGCTGTGCAAAAGCTTTTAAGTTTCATTAGGTCCCATTTTTAAGTTTTTGTTTTTAAGTAACTTTTTTTTTTTTTAACATCTTTATTTAGGTATAATTGCTTTACAATAGTGTGTCAGCTTCTGCTTTATAACAAAGTGAATCAGCTATACATATACATATGCTCCCATGTGTCTTCCCTCTTGCGTCTCCCTCCCTCCCACTCTCCCCATCCCACCCCTCCAGGCTGTCCCAAAGCCCCGAGCTAATATCCCTGTGCCTTGCGGCTGCTTCCCCCTAGCTATCTACCTTACTACGTTTGTTAGTGTGTATATGTCCATGACTCTCTCTCGCCCTGTCAAAACTCACCCTTCCCCCTCCCCATATCCTCAAGTCCGTTCTCCAGTAGGTCTGCGCCTCTATTCCTGTCTTATCCCTAGGTTCTTCATGACATTTTTTTCCTTAAATTCCATATATATGTGTTAGCATACGGTATTTGTCTTTTTCTTTCTGACTTACTTCACTCTGTATGACAGACTCTAGGTCTATCCATCTCATTACAAATAACTCAATTTCATTTCTTTTTAAGGCTGAGTAATATTCCATTGTGTATATGTGCCACATCTTCTTTATCCATTCGTCCGATGATGGGCGCTTAGGTTCTTTCCATCTCCGGGCTATTGTAAATAGAGCTGCAATGAACATTTTGGTACATGACTCTTTTTGAATTTTGGTTTTCTCAGGGTATATGCCCAGTAGTGGGATTGCTGGGTCATATAGTAATTCTATTTGTAGTTTTTTAAGGAACCTCCATACTGTTCTCCATAGTGGCTGAACCAATTCACATTCCCACCAGCAGTGCAAGAGTGTTCCCTTTTCTCCACACCCTCTCCAGCATTTATTGTTTCTAGATTTTTTGATGATGGCCATTCTGACTGGTGTGAGATGATATCTCATTGTAGTTTTGATTTGCATTTCTCTAATGGTTAATGATGTTGAGCATTCTTTCATGTGTTTGTTGTCAGTCTGTATATCTTCTTTGGAGAAATGTCTGTTTAGGTCTTCTGCCCATTTTTGGATGGGGTTGTTTGTTTTTTGTTATTGAGCTGCATGAGCTGCTTGTAAATTTTGGAGATTAATCCTTTGTCATTTGCTTCATTTGCAAATGTTTTCTCCCATTCTGAGGGTTGTCTTTTGGTCATGATTATGGTTTCCTTTGCTGTGCAAAAGCTTTGAAGTTTCATTAGGTCCCATTTGTTTATTTTTGTTTTTATTTCCATTACTCTAGGAGGTGGGTCAGAAAGGATCTTGCTGTGATTTATGTCATAGAGTGTTCTTCCTATGTTTTCCTCTAAGAGTTTGATAGTTTCTGGCCTTACATTTAGGTCTTTAATCCATTTTGAGCTTATTTTTGTGTATGGTGTTAGGGAGGGATCTAATCTCATACTTTTACATGTACCTGTCCAGTTTTCCCAGCACCATTTATTGAAGAGGCTGTCCTTTCTCCACTGTACATTCCTGCCTCCTTTATCAAAGATAAGGTGTCCATATGTGCGTGGGTTTATCTCTGGGCTTTCTATCCTGTTCCACTGATCTTTCTGTTTTTGTGCCAGTACCATACTGTCTTGATTACTGTTGCTTTGTAGTATAGTCTGAAGTCAGGGAGCCTGATTCCTCCAGCTCCTTTTTTCGTTCTCAAGATTGCTTTGGCTATTCGGGGTCTTTTGTGTTTCCATACAAATTGCGAAATTTTTTGTTCTAGTTCTGTGAAAAATGCCAGTGGTAGTTTGATAGGGATTGCATTGAATCTGTAGATTGCTTTGGGTAGTAGAGTCATTTTCACAATGTTGATTCTTCCCATCCAAGAACATGGTATATCTCTCCATCTATTTGTATCATCTTTAATGTCTTTCATCAGTGTCTTATAATTTTCTGCATACAGGTCTTTCGTATCCTTAGGTAGGTTTATTCCTAGATATTTTATTCTTTTTGTTGCAATGGTAAATGGGAGTGTTTTCTTCATTTCACTTTCAGATTTTTCATCATTAGTATATAGGAATGCCAGAGATTTCTGTGCATTAATTTTGTATCCTGCTACTTTACCAAATTCATTGATTAGCTCTAGTAGTTTTCTGGTAGCATCTTTAGGATTCTCTATGTATAGTATCATGTCATCTGCAAACAGTGACAGCTTTACTTCTTCTTTTCCGATTTGGATTCCTTTTATTTCCTTTTCTTCTCTGATTGCTGTGGCTAAAACTTCCAAAACTATGTTGAATAAGAGTGGTGAGAGTGGGCAACCTTGTCTTGTTCCTGATCTTAGTGGAAATGCTTTCAGTTTTTCACCATTGAGGATGATGTTTGCTGTGGGCTTGTCATATATGGCCTTTATTATGTTGAGGAAAGTTCCCTCTATGCCTACTTTCTGGAGGGTTTTTATCATAAATGGGTGTTGAATTTTGTCGAAAGCTTTCTCTGCATCTACTGAAATGATCATATGGTTTTACTCCTTCAATTTGTTAATATGGTTTATCACATTGATAGATTTGCGTATATTGAAGAATCCTTGCATTCCTGGAATAAACCCCACTTGATCATGGTGTATGATCCTTTTAATGTGCTGTTGGATTCTGTTTGCTAGTATTTTGTTGAGGATTTTTGCATCTATGTTCATCAGTGATATTGGCCTGTAGTTTTCTTTCTTTGTGACATCCTTGTCTGGTTTTGGTATCAAGGTGATGGTGGCCTCGTAGAAGGAATTTGGGAGTGTTCCTCCCTCTGCTATATTTTGGAAGAGTTTGAGAAGGATAGGTGTTAGCTCTTCTCTAAACGTTTGATAGAATTCACCTGTGAAGCCATCTGGTCCTGGGCTTTTGTTTGTTGGAAGATTTTTAATCACAGTTTCAATTTCAGTGCTTGTGATTGGTCTGTTCATATTTTCTATTTCTTCCTGATTCAGTCTTGGCAGGTTGTGCATTTCTAACAATTTGTCCATTTCTTCCAGATTGTCCATTTTATTGGCATAGAGTTGCTTGTAGTAATCTCTCATGATTTTTTGTATTTCTGCAGTGTCAGTTGTTATTTCTCCTTTCTCATTTCTAATTCTATTGATTTGAGTCTTCTCCCTTTTTTTCTTGATGAGTCTGGCTAGTGGTTTATCTATTTTGTTTATCTTCTCAAAGAACCAGCTTTTAGTTTTATTGATCTTTGCTATCGTTTCCTTCATTTCTTTTTCATTTATTTCTGATCTGATTTTTATGATATCTTTCCCTCTGCTAGCTTTGGGGCTTTTTTGTTCTTCTTTCTCTAATTGCTTGAGGTGCAAGGTTAGGTTGTTTATTCGAGATGTTTCCTGCTTCTTAAGGTGGGCTTGTATTGCTATAAACTTCCCCCTTAGAACTGCTTTTGCTGCATCCCATAGGTTTTGGGTCGTTGTGTCTCCATTGTCATTTGTTTCTAGGTATTTTTTTATTTCCTTTTTGATTTCTTCAGTGAACATTTCATTATTAAGTAGTGTATTGTTTAGCCTCCATGTGTTTGTATATTTTACAGATCTTTTCCTGTAATTGATATCTAGTCTCATGGCGTTGTGGTCAGAAAAGATACTTGATACAATTTCAATTTTCTTAAATTTACCAAGGCTTGATTTGTGACCCAAGATATGATCTATCCTGGAGAATGTTCCATGAGCACTTGAGAAAAATGTGTATTCTGTTGTTTTTGGATGGAGTGTCCTATAAATATCAATTAAGTCCATCTTGTTTAATGTATCATTTAAAGCTTGTGTTTCCTTATTTATTTTCATTTTGGATGATCTGTCCATGGGTGAAAGTGGGGTGTTAAAGTCCCCTACTATGAATGTGTTACTGTCAATTTCCCCTTTTATGGCTGTTAGTATTTGCCTTACGTATTGAGGTGCTCCTATGTTGGGTGCATAAATATTTACAATTGTTATATCTTCTTCTTGGATCGATCCCTTGATCATTATGTAGTGTCCTTCTTTATCCCTTTTAATAGTCCTTATTTTAAAGTCTATTTTGTCTGATATGAGAATTGCTACTCCACCTTTCTTTTGGTTTCCATTTGCATGGAATATCTTTTTCCATCCCCTTACTTTCAGTCTGTATGTGTCTCTAGGTAAATTTTTGTTTTTAATTCCATTTCTCTAGGAGGTGGGTTAAAAAAGGATTTTGATGTGATTTATGTGACAGAGTGTTCTGCCTCTGTTTTCCTCTAAGAGTTTAATAGTGACTGGCCTTACATTTAGGTCTTTAATCCATTTTCAGTTTATTTTTTGTGTATGGTGTTAGGGAATGTTGTAATTTCATTCTTTTACATGTAGCTGTCCAGTTTTCTCAGCACCACTTATTGAAGAGGCTGTCCTTTCTCCATTGTATATTCTTGCACCCTTTATCAAAGATAAGGTGACCATAGGTGTGTGGGTTTATATCTGGGATTTCTATCCTGTTCCATTGATCTATATTTATGTTTTTGTGCCAGTACCATACTGCCTTGATTCCTGTAGCTTTGTAACATAGTCTGAAGTCTGGGAGCCTGATTCCTCCAGCTCCGTTTTTCTTTCTCAAGATTGTTTTGGCTATTCAGGGTCTTTTGTGTTTCTATACAAATTGGGCAATTTTTTGTTCTAGTTCTGTGAAAAATTTCATTGGTAGTTTGATAGGGATTATACTGAATCTGTAGATTGCTTTGGGTAGTATAGTCATTTTCACAATGTTGATTCAATGTTGATCCAAGAACATAGTATATCTCTCCATATGTTTGTATCATCTTTAATTTCTTTAATCAGTGTCTCATAGTTTTCTGTATACAGGTCTTTTGTCTCCTTAGGTTTATTCCTCGTATGTTATTCTCTTTGTTGCAATGGTAAATGGGAGTGTTTCCTTAACTTCTCTTTCAGATTTTTCATCATTAGTGTATAGGAATGCAAGAGATTTCTGGGCATTAATTTTTTATCATGCAACTCTACCAAATTCATTGATTAGCTCTAGTAGTTCTCTGGTAGCATCTTTAGGGTTCTCTACGTAGAGTATCATGTCATCAGCAAACAGGGACAGTTTTACTTCTTCTCCAATTTATATTTCTTTTATTTCTTTTTCTTCTCTGATTGCCGTGGCTAAAACTTCCAAAACTTTGTTGAATAGTAGTGGTGAGAGTGGACAACTTTTTCTTGTTCCTATCTTAGGGGTAATGGTTTCAGTTTTTCACAACTGAGAATGATGTTGGCTGTGGGTTTGTCATATATGGCCTTTATTATGTTGAGGTAGGTTCCCTATATGCCTACTTTCTGGAGAGTTTCTATCATAAACGGGTGTTGAATCTTGTCAAAAGTTTTTTCTGCATCTATTGAGATGATCATATGGTTTTTCTCCTTCAATTTGTTAATATGGTGTATCACAATGATTGATATGCGTATATTGAAGAATCCGTGCATTCCTGGGATAAACCCCACTTGATCATGGTGTATGATCCTTTTAATGTGCAGTTGGATTCTGTTTGGTAGTATTTTGTTGAGGATTTTTGCATCTATGTTCATCAGAGATATCGGGCTGTAGTTTCTTTTGTGACATCTTTGTCTGGTTTTGCTATCAGGGTGATGGTGGCCTCATAGAATGAGTTTGGGAGTCTTCCCCTCTCTGTTGTATTTTGGAAGAGTTTGAGAAGGATAGGTGTTAGCTCTTCCCTAAATGCTTGATAGAATTCACCTATGAAGCCACCTGGCCCTGGGCTTTTGCTTATTGGAAGATTTTTAATCATAGTTTCAATTTCAGTGCTTATGATGTGTCTGTTTATATTTTCTGCTTCTTCCTGGTTCAGTGTCAGAAGGTTGTGCTTTTCTAAGAATGTGTCCATTTCTTCCAGGTTGCCCATTTTATTGGCATAGACTTGCTTGTGGTAAACTCTCATGATCCACTGTATTTTTGCAGTATCAGTTTTTACTTCTCCTGTTTCATTTCTAATTCTGTTGATTTGAGTCTTCTCCTTTTTTTTCTTGATGAGTCTGGCTAATGTTTTATCAATTTTGTTTATCTTCTCAAAGAACCAGCTTTTAGTTTTACTGATCTTTGCTACTGTTTCCTTCATTTCTTTTTCATTTATTTCTGATCTGATATTTAAGATTTATTTCCTTCTACTAACTTTCAGGGTTTTTTTGTTCTTCTTTCTCTAATTGCTTTAGATGTAAGGTTAGTTTGTTTATTTGAGATTTTTCTTTCTTTTGAGGTAGGACTGTATTGCTATAAACTTCCCTCTTAGAACTGCTTTTGCTGCATCCCATAGATTTTGGGTTGTCGTGTTTTCATTGTCATTTGTTTCCAGGTATTTTTTGATTTCCTCTTTGATTTCTTCAGTGATCTCTTCGTTATTTACTTGTGTATTGTTTAGCCTCCATGTGTTTGTATTTTTCACATTGTTTTCCCTGTAATTGATATCTAGTCTCACAGCACTGTGGTCAGAAAAGGTACTTGATACGATTTCAATTTTCTTCAACTTACCAAGGCTTGATTTGTGCCCCAAGATATGATCTATCCTGGAGAATGTTCCATGAGCACTTGAGAAGAAAGTGTAATCTGCTGTTTTTGGATGGAATATCCTATAAATATCAATTAAGTCCATCTTGTTTGATGTATCATTTAAAGCTTGTGTTTCCTTATTTATTTTCATTTTGGATGATCTGTCCATTGGTGAAAGTGGGGTGTTGAAGTCCCCTACTATGATTGTGTTATTGTCGATTTCCCCTTTTATGGCTGTTAGCATTTGCCTTATGCATTGAGGTGCTCCTATGTTGGGTGCATAAATATTTACAATTGTTACATATTCTTCTTGGATTGATCCCTTGATCATTATGTAGTGTCCTTCTTTCTCTCTTGTAATAGTCTTTATTTTAAAGTCTATTTTGTCTGATATGAGAATTGCTACTCCAGCTTTCTTTTGATTTCCATTTGCATGGAATATCTTTTTCCATCCCCTCACTTTCAGTCTGTATGTGTCGCTAGGTCTGAAGTGGGTCTCTTGTAGACAGCATATATATGGGTCCTGTTTCTGTATCCATTCAGCCAGTCTATGTCTTTTGGTTGGTGCATTTAATCCATTTACATTTAAGGTAATTATTGATATGTATGTTCTTATTCCCATTTTCTTAATTGTTTTGGGTTTGTTTTTGTAGGTCTTTTCCTTCTCTTTTTTTGCCTGCCTAGAGAAGTTCCTTTAGCATTTGTTGTAAAGCTGGTTTGGTGGTGCTGAATTCTCTGTACTTTTGCTTATGTGTAAAGGTTTTAATTAATCCATCAAAACTGAATGAGGGGGCTTCCCTGGTCGCACAGTGGTTTGAGAGTCCGCCTGCCGATGCAGGGGACACGCTTCGTGCCCTGGTCCGGGAAGATTCCACATGCCATTGAGCGGCTGGGCCCGTGAGCCATGGTTACTGAGTCTGTGTCCAGAGCCTGTGCTCCGGAAGAGGGAGGCCATAACAGTGAGACGCCCGCATATCGCAAAAACAAAAGAAAAAAAATGAATGAGATCTTTGCTGGGTAGAGTAATCTCGGTTGTAGTTTTTCCCCTTTCATCACGTTGAATATGTCCTGCCACTTCCTTGTGGCTTGCAGAGTTTCTGCCAAAAAATCAGCTGTAAACCTTATGGGGATTCCCTTATACATTATTTGTTGCTTTTTCCTTGCTGCTTTTAACATTTTTCTTTGTATTTAATTTTTGATAGTTATTTAATGTGTCTCAGCATGTTTCTCTTTGTGTTTATCCTGCATGGTACTCTCAGTGCTTCCTGGACTTGATTGACTATTTCCTTTCCCATGTTAGGGAAGTTTTCGACTATAATCTCTTCAAGTATTTTCTCAGATCCTTTCTTTATCTCTTCTTCTTCAGGGACCCGTATAATCCAAATGTTAGTGCATTTAATGTTGTCCCCAAAGCCTCTGAGACTGTCCTCAATTCTTTTTATTCTGTTTTCTTCATTCTGCTCCCTGTCAGTTAGTTCCACCATTTTATCTTCCAGGTCACTTATCCGTTCTGCTGCCTCAGTTATTCTGTTACTGATTCCTTCTAGAGTATTTTTAATTTCAGTAACTGTGTTGTTCATCACTGTCTGTTTCCTCTTTAGCTCTTCTTGATCCTTGTTAAATGTTTCTTGTATTTTCTTCATTCTGTTTCCAATATTTTGGATCATCTTTACTATCATTTGTCTGAATTCTTTTCCAGGTAGATTGCCTATTTCATCTTCATCTATTTGGTCTTGTAGTTTTTTACCTTGCTCCTTCATCTGTAACATAGTTTTTTGTCATTTCACTTTTTTTTCTTTGATGGGTGGTGGTGTATTCCTGTCTTACTGGTAGTTTGGCCTGAGACATCCAGCACTGGAGTTTGCAGGCAGTTGGATAGAGCTGGGTCTTGGTGCTGATATGAGGACCTCCGAGAGGCCTCACTCCAATTGATATTCCCTGGGGTCTGAGGTTGTCTGTTAGTCCAGTGGCTTGGACTCTGAGCTCCCACCACAGGAGCTCAGGCCAAACCTCCAGCCTCAGAACCAAGATCCCACAAGCTTTGTGGTGTGGTAAAAAAAGAAAAAAAAAGGTAGAAAGAAAGAAAAAAAGGAGCAGTACAATATCAACGAATAAAAAATAAAATAAAATTAGAAAGATAAATATTGTATTAGGAAAAATAAAATTATAATTGAAACAACTGCAACAAGGTAAAATAAAACCACAACAGAAAAAAGAAAAAAAACCAAGGTGGGGGGCAAGGAAGAAGCCAAAAGGAGAGATCACTAACAAAGTATAAAGAATAAAATAAAATTACAAAAATAAAAGAAAAAAAAAAGACTTGGCTATGGGGGTGGAGTTTAGGGGGGGTGGAACTTAGGCAGGGGCAGGGTTTAGGGTGTGGCAGGACCTAGGCGGGTGGGGAAGTGACATTTGAGCGTGGGGTGGGGCCTAGACGGGGAGACATTCAAGCATGGGGAGGGGCCTCTGCTTAGGACCTGCGCTAAAGGGGACAGGCAGCACGTGGAAATGAGGGCCTCTGGAGTGTTGAGTTCCCGAGTTTGGAGGTAGGGCCCTGGGTGAGGGTGTGTGGGTGGAGTTTAGGCCCAGCTCATTGGAGGGGGTCTCCGAGTGTAGAGGTAGGGCCCTGGGTGGGGGTGTAGGGCAGGGCTTGGGCTCTGTGTGGCAGGAGGGAGGCTCCAAGGGCAGAGGATTAGGCCTGGGAGCCCAACAGGTGCCCCGGTGCCTAAGTGGACAGGGAAAGCACTGGCCCCTTCCCTTTCGTTCCTTCTTGCCCCTCCCCCACCGCCTCCCCCAGGGTCTCCCCTGTTCCTGATGGACTCCTAACCGTGGGTGGGTCCCACTGGGTGTAGGAACGCCTCCCCTCCCCCAGCCACCCCTCAGGGGTGCCAGTCCCAGAGGTCCGGACTTTACTTTTGCTTCCCCTTCCCTCCCACTCCCTCAGGACCTGCATGGCTGGAGGGGACCTAGGTGGGTAGAGAATCAGGCCCGGGATCTCAGGAGGTTCCAGGGCCCAAGTGAGCAGGGGAAGCCTGGCCATGCTCCCTTTTGATCCTCTGTCCACCCAGTGGTTCCCTAATTTCCTCCTTCGGGTGTGGGATCCTTGCCCCTCAGGGGCGCCAGTCCCATCCCACCTCCACTTCTCCTCCCCCTTCACTCCCCCCATGCCCCATGTCCTACCCAGTGGCTGGGGGTTCCTCCCATCCCGTTAGGTGTCTGTGGTTCCCCACTGGTGCCTGGTAGGTGCCCTAGTTGTGAGGAGATGCGAATTCTGCATCCTCCTAGTACACCATCTTTTGGACTTCTTTCATGCCTATTTTTAATTAACACTTTGGATTCACTTCACTTTCATGTCATGATCCTCTGAAAGAACATACCTGTGATGAGGGACTCATCTACCATAGAATGTCCTTCAATAACACGCCCATCCACTGGAAATTTGCCTCCTGGAACCACTTTAATGATGTCTCCACGTTGTACAAGTTCCACATCCACTTGCTCTTCACTGGATATGAGTTAAAATAAAAAGCACCATGACAGTATGCTTCTCCCCCTGATCTTTCCATGCAAGCTTTTTAGTTGACATCAAGCTTATGGCCCCATAATTGCTACCAATGGAAGTTAAAGCCAACATTTAAGTTAGGAACTACAGTGTCAGTCTTTTTCACTGTTGGGGAATAGCTCAGTAGCTAGCACAAAGAAGCACTCTAAATATTTATTGAATAGTCATTGAAAGCTTTAGAAAGAATGTAATGGGTTTTACTGAACAAAACAACTAATTTATTGTATACATTTGCCTAAATAATTTTATGAGGAAAGGAATGAGAAATACAAAAGAATGAAATCTAATCAAGTCTTTAGCTCTAACTTCCAGTTTACAGGTAATATAGGAGTTATAGAACAAGTTAAATGATTCCAGACAGAAACAGAGACAAATTTGGACTGTGGGATTTTCTAAAGGACTACTGATAGATGTTTCTTTACCAAGTCAAATGTATGGAGAGGGAGGAGCAGGGAGGAACAAGGGAGGGAGAACTGGAGAGAGGAGCTATTCTACATTAAAACAAACATGTCAGGAGAAAGACAGATACTGTATGATGTCACTTATATGTGCAATCTAAAAAATACAACAAACTAGTAAGTACAACAAAAAAGAAGCAGACTCACAGATGTAGAGAAATAACTAGTGGTTACCGGTGGGAAAAGGGAACGGTGAAGAACAATATAGGGTAGAGGATTAAGAGGTACAAACTACTATGTATAAAATAAATAAGCGACAAGGATATATTGTACAACATGGGGAATATGGCCAATATTTTATAATAGCTATAAATGGAGTATAACCTTTAAAAATTGTGAATCACTACATTGTACACTTGTAACTTATATACTATTGTACATGAACTATAACTCAATTTAAAAATCAAAAAAAAACCAAACAGGGGCTTCCCTGGTGGCGCAGTGGTTAAGAATCTGCCTAACAATGCAGGGGACACGGGTTCAATCCCTGGTCCAGGAAGATTGCACATGCTGTGGAGCAACTAGGCCCATGCGCCACAACTACTGAGCCTGCGCTCTAGAGCCCATGAGCCACAACTACCGAGCCCATGCACCACAACTACTGAAGCCTGTGCACCTAGAGCCCGTGCTCTGCAACAAGAGAAGCCACCACCATGAGAAGCCCGTGCACTGCAGCGAAGAGTAGCCCCCGCTCGCTGAAACCAGAGACAGCCCGCACACAGCAATGAAGACCCAACACAGCCAAAACAAAACAAAAAACTCAAAACTTAAAACAAACAAACATATCAGTCAAATGCAGTGACACATGGACCTTTTCTGAATTCCATTTCAAACAAAGAAACTTAAAACAGTTTGGAGACAACAGGAGAAATGTTAATATGGACTGTGTATTAGATCACATTAAAGAATAATTGTTCATTTTGTTAGATGCAGTATGGGCATTATGATTATATTAGACTATGTCCTTTTTTAGAAATACAACAGGAATATCTGCAGTAAAACCATATAACCATATAACCATATAACTGGGATTTACTTTAAAATTCTACTGCAACAACAGAAAGAAAAATAGATTGTATAGACGAAGTAAAGTGTGGCAAAATGTGAATAATTGTTAAATCTGGGAGATAGATTATGTGAGTTCATTATACCTTTCTCTCTACTTCTGTGTATATTTGATATTTTTCCTAAGAAGTTAAAAAGAGAAGGAAGAATAATGAAGGTAAATACCTCAAGACGATATTATCAGAGTCGAGAGTTACAATAGTTGCTTCTGTAGCTTGTAGTGAAATTAGTTTGGCAAGAGCCTCTGATGTTTTGCCCTATAAATTAAAACACATACGTTAACAATGCTAAGAAAGAAAAAGTCTTATGTAAAATAAAGGCATAATCTTTAACATTTACTTAAAAGACAACTTTAGGAATGTTAATTAATTCAAATCAGAAAATGTTTCACTTTGAAAATATGAAGTACACAAAATATAAAATGTATTATTAGGTATAATTTATAAATAAATAATGTAAATTAATAAGAAAAACATCAGAACCCAATAGGTACATGAGCAAAGGACATAAATAGGCAATTCATTTAAGAAGAAATATAATACCTGCTGTGTAGAAAATGTTTACCTCTGCTATTAATGGAAGAAATGCAAACTAAAGCAACTCTATGATACCATTTAATGCCTACTAACTTAGCAAAAATTTAGATAGGAGTCAGTGCTGATGAAGTTGTAGTAAAACTACTTCACTAACATACCCTTGATGGCAAAAATTGTTAAGATTAGTAGAATGAGCCATAGAAAGATTTATGCCCTTTAATCATATCCTTTGTAATTTATCCTAAGATAGTAATTCAGTAGAAATAACTATTAACCATGTTTAATGCAGGATTACCTAAAATTAAACTCTGGAAACAATCTAATTGAGAATAAAATCAGAATGGTTTAGTAAATTATAGCACATTGATTTGAGAGAATATTATTCAGAAACACTGAGTAATTATCTAGACTGCAAAAATGGGGAAAAAACTTTAAAGTGTTAAGGGCACAAAGTGGTATGGATACCATGTTTGCCACACCGTAAAATATAAACGTATGTAGAACAGGATTAGAAAGTGATTTCCGTTATACCATGGGATTGTGGGTGAATTTTTTTCCATCATTATTTTAAATCTGTGGTCGCATCAATTTTTCCATTAATAATGTGATATAAGTAAAATAAGTACTCTTAAATGTCTCTTAAAATAAACAAGGACACACTGTATTATCTAAAGTATTAATTCCATAAATTTGGTAAATCTTCTAAAGGAATATTTAACCTAAAATACTGCCAAAACAAAAATACTTCTTTTAGTACATCGTTAACTACATAAATCAATGTATATTTCCAATAATTGGTCTAGAAAATATTACGGTCATTTACCCACCCAAGATTTTAATAAATGTCACCCTTTCTTACTTTACCTTTGCTACATGTTCCAGCCACCGGCCTAGTGCAATAAACACAAATAGCATAGGAGGTGTGTCAAAGAAAGTAACAGGGTTCACTTTGGCTCTCTCATACATTGCAACCAGAAGAATAACCAAAGAATAAGCAAATGCAATGGTAGTTGCCAGCACAATCAGTACGTCCATATTTGCAGTTTTATGTTTCAGTGCTTTGTAGGCCTGAATGTAGAAGTGCCAGCCTCCAAAAAACTGTAATATAGAAACAGTGATTAGTGCTTTTAAAAAAAGCTGAAATTCACATATATACCTCAATAACTAAGATGTAGTATCAATGTTAATTTCCTTTGGCTTTTATTTAATCCATAAACAACTAAGGAGAGATTATTTTTTTTGGCTGCACCATGCGGCCTGCAGGATCTTAGTTCCCCAATCAGGGATCGAACCTGGGCCATGGGGAATTCCCCTAAGGAGAGTTTTTTTTTTTTTTAAGCTGAAACAATAGTGCTTGTATTTTAGCAGATAAGTGTGTGTGTGCGTGTGGGGGAGGGTGGATTCAAATTGCTGTACAAGCCCTTGGCAGCTCTCTGCTATGATCCAATGGATATTCCATAATATAAAGAAAGTCAAGTGGTTCTCGGATTCTTCTTTTTGAAGCCAGCAAAAACAAGAACCAGGAAAAGAATTACATTATTTTGACAATGATTTTTTATATAAAACTCACCTCCCTCTTCTCAAATTCAACCTATCACAAGCTATTGGATCTGTCCACTGTTTTCGTTAGGAAACATAACCGAAAAGCTTATTGTTCATTAGTATAGAGAAACATACTAAGATGTTTTAAGAATACTTACTGCTTTTTATAAGGATCAGAAAAAGGAATAGATCTATTAGATGGAAGTGTTCCACAGTAAAAGTTTATCTCAAAAGAAGAGTTGAAAAGTCCAAAGAAGACATACAGATGGCCAAGAAACACATGAAAAGATTTTCAACATCACTAATTATTTGAGAAATGCAAATCAAAACTACAATGAGGTATCACCTCACAGCGGTCAGAATAGCCATCATCAGAAAATCTACAAACAATAAATGCTGGAGCGGCTGTGGAGAAAAGGGAACCCTCTTGCACTGTTGGTGGGAATGTAAATTGATACAGCCACTATGGAGAACAGTATTGAGGTTCCTCAAGAAACAAAATAGAATTACCATATGACCCAGCAATCCCACTACTGGGCATATACCCAGAGAAAACCATAATTCAAAAAGACACATGCACCCAATGTTCATTGCAGCACTATTTACAATAGCCAGGTCATGGAAGCAACCTAAATGGCCACTGACAGACGAATGGGTAAAGAAGATGTGGTACATATATACAATGGAATATTACTCAGCCATAAAAGAGAATGAAATTGGATTATTTGTAGAGATGTGGATGGACCTAGAGACTGTCAAACAGAGTGAAGTAAGTCATAAAAAGCAAAACAAATATCATATATTAACGCATATATGTGGAATCTAGAAAAATGGTACAGATGAACCGGTTTGCAAGGCAGAAATGGAGACACAGATGTAGAGAACAAACGTATGGACACCAAGGGGGAAAGTGGGGGCCAGGGGAGGATGATGAATTGGGAGATTGGGATTGACATATATACACTAATATGTATAAAATGGATAATTAATAAGAACCTGCTGTACAAAAAAAGAAATAAAATAAAATTAAAAAAAAAACATACAGAGAGTAATGAACTTAAGTGCCATGGAGAAATAATATAACTATTATGATTATTTTACAGAATAAATTAATAATAAATATATTAAAATAAAATATATTTAATATAATTTATATAAAGAGAATTTTAATGCATTTAATATAAAATATAAATATAAAGAAATAAAATATAACATTTTATCAATTCTTTTCCAACTTAGGTTGTTACAGAATATTGAGCAGACAATGTTATGTGGCAGCCTGGATGGAAGGGGAATCTGGGGGAGAATGGATACATGTATATGTATGGCTGAGTCACTTTGCTGTGCACCTGAAACTATCACAACATTGTTTATCGGCTACACTCCAATATAAAATAAAAAGTTAAAAAAAAGAATATTGAGCAGTTCCCTGTGCTATACAGTAGGTCCTTGTTGGCCATTATCCATTTTAAATATAGCAGCATGTACATGTCAATCCCAGACTTCCTACATGCATATGTATAACCGAATCACTTTGTTGTACACCTGAAACTAACACAACATTATTAATCTATTGTACTCCAATATAAAATAAAAAGTTAAAAAAAGACAATAAAAATAAAATAAAGTATAACATTTTATTATTATAATAACTTTAAATATAAAGTTACATACAATAGCAGATATGAATACCAAATTCATAACTGAAGATGAATTGAACTCTTATTCTCTGCTTTGCCATTAAACAGTATCCTTCGGGGTTAAAATGGAATTTATTATTATCTACTTTAACCACTCAGTTTAAGATTATTTTTGTAAAGCATCCAGCATAAAATGATCGTACTTCTGGCCAATATTTGTTGTACGATTGAAAATAGCCTCATCTATCACATTTTGGCTATTTTTCATTATTAACAAATATACTTGCTAACATTTCACTTGCCTGTACAGGTACACACAATAAAAAAGATAGCAAATTCATGATGGACAATCCTGGCAGGATCTGGCGCTCCAGGAACGTAGAAGAATGAATGCTAATCATTTCTTCTTGGCTCATGTTCTGATTATGGTGAAGAGTTGCAAGGTGGTGGTCCATAACCATCATATATATCATCAGCCCCATTACAGGAATACAGAAAAACAGGCTTACAAGAAAGGCCCGTCGCCATCTAATATAGAAAAGAAAAATCATTTGAGTAAATAGGTAATGGTTAAAGATTCTATGTACTATAAGGAAATATAACTTGTGACCAATTCCCACCCAGTGTAAGGATGATATTGAAAAACTGACATGCTAACAGTTTATTAAATTTGTAAAGAGGAATCAAAATCTGTTTTTCACTGACATTCCAAAAGTACTTACTGTCTTATCTCTCGCTTATGGTCTAGGTGGCTTGCTGACCGGTCCTTCTTGACCAAAGAAGCTTCAAAACCTAAGCTCTAAGGAAATTCATGAGAAAACAATTATTTCACTGAATGTATAAATATTACCTACAGAAATTCTAAGCTGTGGTATTGTCATTAAGAACAACTCAATTCAATTACTAAGTGCAAGTCATTCTGGGGAATATAAAGATGAAGATGTGCTTCCTTCTCTTAATTACCTTTGTTTCTAATCTTTCATCAAAGAAATGAGTATTTTCTCAACTCTATTTGATGTCTATCCTACTGTTCTCAAACTACTGATTTAACTCAAGTGCAGTTGTCCTCAGTAGAGGTTCTTATATCAAGAAGTCAACTAAAGCCTCCAATAAGTAATTTTGGAAAAAAGCAGAATCTATTACTTGGTCAGGCCGACAGAGTGTATGATGACCTAATAAAGACAGAATTGAGATATATACACTACTATGTATAAAACAGATAACTAATAAGAACCTACTGTATAGCACAGGGAACTCTACTCAATATTCTGTAATGATCTATATGGGAATAGAATCTAAAAAAGAGTGGAGGGCTTCCCTGGTGGCGCAGTGGTTGAGAGTCTGCCTGCCGATGCAGGAGACATGGGTTCATGCCCTGGTCCGGGAAGATCCCACATGCCGCGGAGCGGCTAGGTCTGTGAGCCATGGCCACTGAGCCTGCGCATCCGGAGCCTGTGCTCCACAACGGGAGAGGCCACAACAGTGAGAGGCCCGCGTACCGCAAAAAAAAAAAGAGAGTGGATATATGTATAACTGATTCACTTTGCTGTACAGCAGAAACTAACACAACATTGTAAAGCAACTATACTCCAATAAAAAGAAGAGAATTCAGCAGTAAAATCATAAATCGTACACTTAGACAAGCATCTTACTAGTACTGATGTATATTAATCACTTTATTTTTAATTTTAGCTTTGACATCTATCAAGTCATTGATCCATCCATCCCCTGAAAGTACAGAAAACTGAATATTAGGCCACAAAAGCTAGCACCATACTAAATATATTATTCAAGGGTTTGCATATGCAGTCCTTATTCTTGTTGTACCCGAAAAAAGAACACGAACGAAAATTTTCCGCAATAAAATAAAGTACTGAAAGAAAATTACACCTAAGTAAGACTCATATGAACATAGACAGTAACATACACTATATTTCAAACTGCTAGGGAAAATGCTGCCATCTTACGTTTCTTGGCAGTATAACACAGTGAAAAGAGCAAGCATGAGCATTGGAGTCAGAAAAATTAGGCTCAAATCCCAGCTATGACACTTACTACCTATGTGACTTTGAGGAAGTAACATCTCATAACCTGAGCTTCCTCACTTCCAAAATGAAGATGACAGCACTGTTGTGAGAATTAAATCAAGAGTTGAAGCTTTGCAATTTTGGTAACTGGCACATAGTAGATACTCAATAATGCTAGCTTCACAAAGATGTTAATGGTATTACTATCTACATTAACAGGATCTTACCTGAATGATTAATATGCTTTTTAGATCATTAGAACACCAATGCTAGACCACAGTGAAACTTCTAAAGCACTTTAACATGTATTACCACTTAAGATTTACTGAAGACTGCAGGATGAATTTGTCACAGAGAAAAAGGTTTGGTCTTTTAAATTTCTTACTTTAACTATGATACCATTTGCTTTGACCTAACAAACAATACAGCATCTAGCAGGGTGCTTCACTTTCTTAGTGATTAACATGAATTTTACTCATAACAAATTGTACTTTGCTTACATTTTCTAAATATTTTTAAATGATCTGTGGTTCTGCCTTAAGTCTGCTCCTGATTAATAGTGCCAATGTGCCTTTACCTAATTCCTCCTGACGAAGACCAAAAAAAAAAAAAAAAAAGAAAAAGGCAGACACTCTTACATTAAATTTTGAGACAGACGTTGTCTATAGAGGTAAACAAAGGAATCAGATTTTTCTCATCATCTCTATCTGATACAAACCAGAAGTGATTCAAGGTAGTGCTGACTAGATAGGTAAGAACACAGAAATGCAAAGTCTTGGCACTTACTTCAATTGTATGAATAATATCTCTGGGACCAATAATTTCTGGATCATATTTAATATGTGCTTTGTTGGTTGCCAGGGCCACAGAGCAGTAGAAGATCCCTCCATGTTTTGTGAGGGTAGACTCTATTTTATGTACACAGGAGGCACATGTCATTCCTCTCACCTGTTAAAGACAAAGGTTTTGTTATTCAGAAATATACTTTTTTCCTCCATTAAATGTGTGTTGTTACTTTAAACTAAAAGAACTCTTGTAACAAGGGATTAACACACAAGATCTTATCTGCACTATTAATATGCTTTAGATTATGATCATTAGATCACTGTTTTTATATCACATCGAACAAAGATATGGTCCCAGCTGCAACATTAAGGATCTCATTAAGTCTCCGTCTTCCTGTTATTACTCAGTGATAGAGGATTTGACAACTATCATTGCTTCTTGTATTCAATGTCTTGCTTCCCTCTAGATTTTTTTCACCCTGCTAATGTATATAAGTATGTATGTGTGTGTGTGTGTATATATATATATATATATATATATATATATATATATATATATCCTTTAGTATTACTTCTAGTGAAGGTTAATGGATAACAAAAGTGTTCTACCTTTGTCCAAAAATGTATTTTGCCCTATGTCTTGAGTGAGGTTATACTTTAGTTGGGTATTAAATTTTAAAATGGAGGGGCAGGACTTCTGGAATGACTGTGTGAGAAGCTCAGCAAATCCTTTCCCCAAAGAGCAATGATATAACTGGACAAAAGTTTCAAAAACCAACCACTGAAAGATTATGGGAAGTAACCAAAAAGAGTACACAACAAATTCCAAAGTACTTATTCAAAAATATCCACCAAAAGAATACCATTAATAGTGGAGTGAGGATTTCTGAAAATTCTCTCCTCCACAAAAGCAATTAGAAAACTGGCAAAACTTGTTGGAACCACCTTTTTCAGAAAAGTTGGAAAAAAGGGAACCCTTGTACACTGTTGGTGGGAATGTAAATTGCTGCAGCCACTATAGAAAATGGTATGGGTGTTCCTCAAAAAACTGAAAATAGAACTACCATATGACCCAGCAGTTCCACTCCTGTGTATATATCCAAAGAAAGCAAAAACACTAATTAAAACGATACATGTACCTCAATGCTCATAGCAGCATTATTTATAATAGCCAAGATATGGAAGCAACCTAAGTTCCATCAATAGATGAATGGATAAAGTAGATGTGATACACACACACACACACACACACACACACACACACACGATGGAATACTACTCAGCTATAAAAAAGAATGAAATTTTGCCATTTGCAACAACATGGATAGACTTGGAGGGTATTATACTTAGTGAAATAAGTCAGACAGAGAAAGACAAATACTGCTTATCATCTATATGTGGAATCTAAACAATAAAACAAAGAAATGAATATAATAAACAGAAACCTACACATAGAGAACAAGCTAGTGGTTACCAATGGGGAAAGGGAAAGGGGTTGGGGCAAGATAGGGGTAGGGATTAAAAGGTACAAACTACTATGTACAAAATAAATAAGCTATGAGGATATATTGTACAGAACAGGATATACAGCCAATATTTTACAATAACTTTAAATGGAGTATATATAATCTGTAAGAATTTTGAATCACTATGCTGTACACCTGAAACTAATATTGTAAATCATCCACACCTCAATTTAAAAAACTGATTAAAAAAGAAATCTGAAAATTAAACAAAAGCTTACAGCAATGCAGGAAGCATTTATTCAAGAAAATCAGATAAATTCCAATAAAATATCAAGCTATATGGCATTACAGTTTGCCATATTCCCATCCCCTCTCCTCCAGTTCTGGGGTAGCCATGAAGACCGATAGGCCACAATCATGGTGAAAAACAGCATCAGGAAAGCTACCAGAGAGGACAGAAAAGGACTGGAGTACCTTCAAAGCCTCATTCCCAGACAACTGTCATTATTTGGCCTGTCTGATGGTTCTCTGAAATATCCCACTTGCAAAGATGTCTGTTTGTCCTGATGATCCAGTGAATACAAAAAGCCTTTTCCCCAGGAGAATTTGTCAGAAACAATTAGAGGAAATTATTTAACCTTGTGGCTGCCTGAGCCAATGGATAACAGTTGGAGCAAACAACAGACTAACAAAAAAGACTAAAAAGGAAAGCCAGGAAGCAAGACGTCCATAAGCGCTGCAACATATTCCTAGGAATCTAGAAGGCCATGCACATGCATAGGGTTATGCACATGTCCAGGGCTGTGTGTATGTTCAAAAAAGAACTGAAATGGCCCTAAATTCTCACCTCAGGCTGACCTTTAGGCTCCATAGAAGCAGGAGTCGAAGGGTAAGGCAAAACTGACAGCTGCATGGCTGAGTGTTCAAGGCATGCCCCAACATTTACAAAGAGCTCTTTAGCAAAGACTGGGAGACTTATTGGTTCCAGATATTTAAGGCAATCACTGTCTGATCATTAGCTGACAACTGAGCTAACCAAACAGAGATTTCAGTGGCCACACACAACAAAGAACACAGACTTTATAGAATTAGTTCAGAAGTCACTGAACAAACAATAACAATGACAAACAGCAACAAATAACAAACCCTGAGGAGAGGGGAAGAATCTTATTTCCAGAGTTACTACATTATATTTTCAACAAAAACTGTCAGACATACAATGAAACAAGAAAGTATGGCCTATACACAGGAAAAAACTTTCCCTGATGAAGCCCAGACATTGGATTTACTAGGCAAAGATCTTGAATCAGCTATTTTAAATATATTCACTGAACTAAAGGAAATGATGTCTAAAGAATTAAAGGAAAGTATGAGACAATATCCCACCAAACAGAGAGTATCAATAAAGACAGAGAGATTATTAGAAAGGCCCAATGGAAGTTTGGAGTTGAAAAGTACAATAACTGAAATGAAATCAGTGCCTATAGTGAAATTTATAAGTGCCAATATTTTAAAGTAAGAAAGATCTCAAATAAATAACCTAACTTTCTACCTTAAGACACTAGAAAAAGTAAAACAAACTAAACCTAAAGCAAACAGATGGAAGGAAATAACAAAGTTTAGAGTGAAAATTAACAAAAGAGAGAATAGAGAAAATCAACAAAACCAAAAGTTGGTTACTTGAAAAGATTGACAAAATTGACAAACTTTTGGCTGGAGTGATGAAGGAAAAAAAAAAAGGAAGACTCAAATGATTAATATCAAGAATGAGGACTGACTGCTAATAGGTATGGGGTTTCTTTTTTGGGGTGATGAAAATGTTTTGAAATTTGATAGTGGTGATTAGTTGTACAACTCTGAGAATATATTAAAAACAACTGAATTGTACACTTTAAAAGGGTGAGTTTTATGGTATGTAAATTATATTTCAATAAAGCTATTAATTTTTAGAAGTCTTTAAAAAGTACAAACCAACCCATTCTTTGTAATAGCTGCTTAGTATCCCATGGTATGGATGTATATATCAGTCTCCAATGACCGACATTTAGTTTGTTTCCTATCTTTTGCTATTATAAAAATACTATAATAGGACTTCCCTGGTAGTCCAGTGGTTAAGACTCTGTGCTTCCAATGCAGGGGGCGCAGGTTCGATTCCTGGTCAGGGAACTAAGATCCCACATGCCACGTGTGGCATAGGCAAAAAAAAACTCTTTTCTGAATTCTTGCCAAGTTTTTCCTGCAAATTCTATTAACCACACAAAACGTCTTACTTACAACAAGTTCCAAAACACCATCCCCTTCATCAGCATTTTCTATCACAGTGGCTCCAAATCCAAGCTCTCGGATTAACTCGGCTATCATCGGGGGTTGTATGACAGCAGGGTTATATCTCACTTCTGCCTTCCCAGCCATCAGAGCCACAAGTACAGAATATATTCCTAGGAATATTGATAAGAAAAACAATTCAGATAACATTTCTCATAAAAATAATAATCTTATAATAGTTTTTTTTTTATTTAACTGTGAAAGGATTAAGTGAATCTGAAGAAATTTATTTCTTAACTTTTATACAGTATTGAGCCAAAATCAAATAAAACTATTTTAAAAGAAGGCTTCATTTTAAAAAACTTTTTAGTATGGAAATTTTCAAATACATACACACACACACAAAAGAGAAAACAACATAATAAACTTGATGTACCCATCTCTCAGCTTCAGTAATTATCAGTAACACTGGGCTGCTCTTGTTTCATATATATTCCTACCCACTCACTGTCTGCCCTTTACCTTGATTATTTTGAAGCAAATCCCAGATTTCGTATCATATGTAAATATTTAAATACATATCACTAAAAGATAAGACTTTTCTTTAAAAAAGAACCATAATACCATTATCAAACCTAAAATAATTCCTCAATATCATCAAATATCCAGGCAATGTTCACATTTCCACAACTGTCTTACAACTGTTTAACACTCTTTGTTTGTTTGCTTGAATTGGGATCCAAATAATGCCCATGAATTGTAATCCATTGAGACCTTATCATGTAAATATAAAGTATTTTTAGAAACTCGTAAGACAGAGTCCTAGAGAAAGGAACTCGTGTACTTAGGAAATGACTGCAGTTGTAGCAAAGAACCCAAGAATATACCAACATACACATTACAATATTGCCAAATAACAGTAATTTCTTTCTCAAGTTTTATTGTCTGACACACACTAATCTAAAATGCTCTTATTCCTAAGGAAAAAAAAAGTGCCACACAACTTAACAAAAAAGTTCATTTTATGGCAGTCATGCTGTTCTCTGGTATAAGCATTTTGTTAACAACCATCCCACTTCTCTAGGCCAGCTATTGCTGTAACTGCCAGGAAGAAAATTAATAACGTGAAGCAGAAACAGCAGTTCTTTCTAGGAATCAGCAACCCTTGGTGGCTACCGGACAGGGAATAGGGATCAACAGTCCATAGGTTAGATCTGGGTTTTGAAAAAAAGAAAAAATATCCAAATATTAATTTAATAATAGTTTTTAATAAGGAGACAAAGTATCTAATATAAACTAAGTTTTCTGTATAAAAGTGGTTAAAAATAAAATAAAATACTATTCTTTTCTTTGGAAAAAAATAATAGTTACACACTGGGTTTTGTGGGTACCAAATAATTCAGAAGATCAGATCACAGGAAAGTATCAGTAATAAGAGAAGGGTATAGAGAAAGTAGGAAAAAAATCTTCTTGCTTCAGTTGAATGTAATCTACAGCCAAAGAGAAAGAGAAAATCTGGTTTTTCAAGTTTCAAAAACATGTTTCATACTTATATAAATTATGGAAAAATTTTAAAATTCTTACTTCAAAATATAATTAGAACTCTTATCAATTCATTTTTAAAAATATAATGCAGATGAAACTGAGGGAAGACCAGTGTCACTTAATTAAAAAAACAAAAGTGAATGTAGTGACCCCAGCTAGGGCAACGGTATGCCTAACTGGGTTAGGAGAAAGTAAAGGGGTAGTAGAAGGTAACTGGAAGTATCAGCTTAATGGATTAAAGAAGAAAAAAGATCTATAACTGTAATTTTTAACAGGCATTGCTTGTCTCATGAGAAAGGCTATTTCTGAACTGCCCCAAAAGAGTTTGTTCTAAAATTAAACAGACCCCTTGAAAACTTTTTGCTTTCATTTGCTTGCAACTTCCCTCCTGTTCTTTTTTAATCACTCAAAGTGTAATTTAGCCCTGACTGCATTATAATTAGATATAATGGAGGCTGAAATGAAGGACGCAGAAATGACAGAATGCAAACAAGATAATATTGAACTGAAGATGACTCTAGTGTATAACATACATTTTGTTACAATAATGTTCTGGCCTTTACATATAAGGTGATTCCACTGGCTACAGAATTCCATTATCACAGTATATACTTTGAGTTATTTCCCCAATAGTGGGGATAAGCTTATAATAATCATATTTATTCAGCCCTTCTGACTAACAGCATGTATCATTAAGACATCTTGGGCGAGGGCTGTTTGAGTACCAAACCTATGACTTCAGGCTCATTAAACATACTCACGTATCTCTACAGTTAACAAATCTACTATGCATACTGCGAAGTCCATTGATGTGAGTGCAAAAATTTAAGCTAAAACATCTGAGTGTGACGGATTAAAAAAACAATATTGTAGAATGGCTTGAAGATGGTGGACAAGAAGGACCTGCCCTCACTCCCTCCTGTGAAAGCACCAGAATCACAACTAACTGCTGAACAATCATCAACAGGAAGACACGGGAACTCACCAAAAAGATACCCCACATCCAAAGACAAAGGAGAATCCACAATGAGACAGTAGGAGGGGCGCAATCACAATAAAATCAAATCCTATAACTGCTGGGTGGGTGACTCACAAACTAGAGAACACTTATACCACAGAAGTCCATCCACTGGAGTGAAGGTTCTGAGCCCCACGTCAGGCTTCCCATCCTGGGGGTCCGGCAATGGGAAGAGGAATTCCTTGAGAATCAGACTTTGAAGGCTGGCGGGATTTGATTGCAGGACTTTGACAGGACTGGGGGAAACAGAGACTCCACCCTTGGAGGGCACACACAAAATAGTGTATGCATCAGGACCCAGGGGAAGGAGCAGTGAACCCATAGGAGACTGAACCAGACCTACCTGCTACTGTTGAAGGGTCTCCTGCAGAGGCAGGGCGTGGCTGTGTCTCACAGTGAGGACAAGGACACTGGCAGCAGAAGTTCTGGGAAGTGCTGCTTGGTGTGAGCCCTAGCAGAGTCCGCCATTGCTCCCACCAAAGAGTCCAGTAGGCTCAAGGGTTGGGTCGCCTCAGGCCAAACAACCAACAGGGAGGGAACGAAGCCCCACCCATCAGCAGACAAGGGAATTAAAGTTTAACTGAGCTCTGCCCACCAGAGCAGCACCCAGCTCTACCACTCCCTCCCATCAGGAAACTTGCTCAAGCCTCTTAGATAGCCTCATCCACCAGAGGGCAGACAACAGAAGCAAGAAGAACTACAATCCTGCAGCCTGTGGAACAAAAACCACATTCACAGAAACACAGACAAGATGAAAAGGCAGAGGACTATGTACTAGATGAAGGAACAAGATAAAATCCCAGAAAAACAACTAAATGAAGTGGAGATAGGCAACCTTCCAGAAACAGAATTCAGAATAATGATAGTGAAGATGATCCAGGATCTTGGAAAAAGAATGGAGGCACAGATCGAGAAGACACAAGAAATGTTTAACATATACCTAGAAGAATTAAAGAACAAACACCTAGAAGAATTAAAGAACAAACAAACAAAGATGAACAATACAATAACTGAAATGAAAATTACACTAGAAGGAATCAATAGCAGAATAACTGAGGCAGAAGAACAGATAAGTGACCTGGAGGACAGAATGATGGAAAAAACTGCCATGGAACAGAATAAAGAAAAAAGAATGAAAAGAAATGAAGAAGCCTAAGAGACCTCTGGGATAACATTAAGCTCAACAACATTTGCATTATACAGGTCTCAGAAGGAGAAGAAAGAGAGAAGGACCCAAGAAAATATTTGAAGAGATTATAGTCAAAAACATTCCTAACATGGGAAAGGAAAGAGCCACCCAAGTCCAGGAAGCACAGACAGTCCCATATAGGATAAACCCAAAGAGAAACACGCCGAGACACATAGTAATCAAACTATCAAAAGTTAAAGACAAAGAAAAATTATTGAAAGCAGCAAGGGGAAAACAAGAAATAACATACAAGGGAACTCCCATAAGGTTAACAGCTGATTTCTCAGCAGAAACTCTACAAGCCAGAAGGGAGTGGCATGATATACTTAAAGTGATGAAAGGGAAGAACCTACAACCAAGATTACTCTACCCAGCAAGGATCTCATTCAGATTGGATGGAGAAATCAAAAGCTTTACAGAGAAGCAAAAGTTAAGAGAATTCAGCACCACCAAACCAGCTCTACAACAAATGCTAAAGGAAATTCTCTAAGTGGGAACTATAAGAGAAGAAAAGGACCTACAAAAACAAACTCAAAACGATTAAGAAAATGGTAAAAGGAACATACATATTGATAATTACCTTAAACGTGAATGGATTAAATGCTCCAACCAAAAGACACAGGTTCATTGAATGGATACAAAAACAAGACCCATACATATGCTGTCTACAAGAGACCCACTTAAGACCTAGGGACACATACAGACTGAAAGTGAGGGGATGGAAAAAGATATTCCATGCAAATGGAAATCAAAAGAAAGCTGGAGTAGCAATACTCATATCACATAAAATAGACTTTAAAGTAAAGAAATGTTACAAGAGACAAGGAAGGACACTACATAATGATCAAGAAATCAAACCAAGGAGAAGACAACAATTATAAATATATATGCACCCAACATAGGAACACCTCAATACATAAGGCAACTGCTAACAGCCAAAAAAGAGGAAATTGACAGTAATATACTAATAGTGGGGGAATTTAACACCTCACTTACACCAATGGACAGATCATCCAAACAGAAAATTAATAAGGAAACAGAAACTTTAAATGACACAATATACCAGATATATTTAATTGATATTTATAGGACATTGCATCCAAAAACAGCAGATTACACTTTCTTCTCAAGTGCACATGGAACATACTCCAAGATTGATCACATGTCGGATCACAAATCAAGCCTCAGTAAATTTAAGAAAACTGAAATCATATCAAGTATCTTTTCTGACTACCACCCTATGAGATTAGAAATGAATTAGAGGGAAAAAAACGTAAAAAATACAAACACATGGAGGGTAAACAATATGTTACTAACTAAGAGATCACTGAAGAAATCAAAGAGGAAACCAAAAAATACCTAGAGACAAATGACAATGAAAACACGACGACCCAAAACCTATGGGATGCAGCAAAAGTAGTTCTACAAGGGAAGTTTATAGCTATACAAGCCTACCTCAATAAACAAGAAAAATCTCAAATAAACAATCTAACCTTACACCTAAAGGAACTAGGGAAAGAAGAACAAACAAAATCCAAAGTTAGCAGAAGGAAAGGAATCATAAAGATCAGAGCAGAAATAAATGAAACAGAAACAAAGAAAACAACAGCAAAGATCAATAAAAGTAAAAGCTGGCTCTCTGAAAAGTTAAACAAAACTGATAAACCATTAGCCAGACTCATCAAGAAAAAGAGGGAGAGGACTCAAATCAATAAAATTAGAAATGAAAAACGAAAAGTTACAAGAGACATCACAGAAATACAAAGCATCCTGAGAGACTACTACAAGCAACTCTGTGCCAATAAAATGGACGACCTGGAAGAAATGGAAGGTTATACCTTTCTAAAAATTTGTCCAAGACTGAACCAGGAAGAAAGAGAAAATACGAACAGACCAATCACAAGTAATGAAATTGAAACTGTGACTAAAAATCTTCCAAAAAACAAAAGTTCAGGACCAGATGGCTACACAGATGAATTTATCAAACATTTAGAGAAGAGTTAACACCCATCCTTCTCAAACTTTTCCAAAAATGTACAGGGGAAGGAACATTCCCAAACTCATTCTATGAGGCCACCATCACCCTGATACCAAAATCAGACAAAGATGCTACAAAAAAAGAAAATTACACACCAGTATCACTCATGAATATACATGCAAACATCCTCAACAAAATACTAGCAAACAGAATCCAACAACACATTAAAAGGATCACACACCATGATTGAGTGGGATTTATCTCAGGGATGCAAGGATTCTTCAATATATGCAAATCAATCAATGTGATACACCATATTAACAAATTGAAAAATAAAAACCATAGGATCATCTCAATGGATGCAGAAAAAGCTTTTGACAAAATTCAACACCTATTTAGGATAAAAACACTCCAGAAAGTGGGCATAGAGGGAACCTACCTCAACATAATAAAGGCCATATATGACAAACCCACAGCAAACATCATTCTCAATGGTGAAAAACTGCAACCATTTCCTCTAAGATCAGGAACAAGAGAAGGATGACCGCTCTTGCCACTATTATTCAACACAGTTTTGGAAGTCCTAGCCACGGCAATCAGAGAAGAAAAAGAAATAAAAGGAATATAAATTGGAAAAGGAGAAGTAAAACTGTCACTGTTTGCCAATGACATGATACTCTACATAGAGAATCCTAAAGATGCTACCAGAAAACTACTAGAGCTAAACAATGAATTTGGTAAAGTAGCAGGATACAAAATTAATGGACAGAAATCTCTTGCATTCCTATACACTAACAACAAAAGATCAGAAAGATAAATTGAGGAAACACTCCCATTTACCATTGCAAGAAAAAGAATAGAATACCTAGGAATAAACCTACCTAGGGAAACAAAAGACCTGTATGCAGAAAACTATAAGACAGTGATGAAAGAAATTAAAGATGATACAAACAGATGGACAGATACACCATGTTCTTGGATTGGAAGAATCAATATTGTGAAAATGACTATACTACCCAAAGCAATCTACAGATTCAATGCAATCCCTATCAAATTACCAATAGCATTTATTTTACAGAACTAGAACAAAAAATCTTAAAATTTGTATGGAGACACAAAAGACCCCTTATAGCCAAAGTAGTCTTGTGGGAAAAAAACGGAGCTGGAGGAATCAGGCTCCTTGACTTCAGACTATACTATAAAGGGACAGTAATCAAGACAATATGGTGCTGGCACAAAAATAGAAATATAGATCAATGGAACAGGATAGAAAGCCCAGAGATAAACCCACACACCTATGGTTAACTAATCTATGACAAAGGAGACAAGGATATACAGTGGAGAAAAGACAGTGTCTTCAATAATTGGTGCTGGGAAAACTGGACAGCTACATGTAAAAGAATGAAACTAGAACACTCCCCAACACCATACACAAAAATAAACTCAAAATGGATTAAAGACCTAAATGTAAGACCGGACACTATAAAACTCTTAGAGGAAAACATAGGAAGAACACTCTTTGACATAAATCGCAGCAAGATATTCTTTGATCCACCTCTTAGAGTAATGGAAATAAAAACAAAAATAAACAAATGGGACCGAATGATAGTTAAAAGCTTTTGCAAATCAAAGGAAACTACAAACAAGACACAAAGACAACCCTCAGAATGGGAGAAAATATTTGCAAACAAAGCAAGTGACAAAGGATTAATCTCCGAAATATACAAGCAGCTCATGCAGCTCAGTATCAAGAAAAACAGGGCTTCCCTGGTGGCGCAGTGGTTGAGAGTCCGCCTGCCAATGCAGGGGACACAGGTTCGTGCCCCGGTCTGGGAGGATCCCACATGCCGCGGAGTGGCTAGGCCCATGAGCCATGGCCACTGAGCCTGCACGTCCAGAGCCTGTGCTCCACAACAGAAGAGGCCGCAGCAGTGAGAGGTCCGCGTACCGCAAAAAAAAAAAAAAAAAAAAAAAAATCAAGAAAAACAAAGAACCCAATCCAAAAATGGGCAGAAGACCTAAATAGACATTTCTCCAAAGAAGATATACAGATGGCCAACAAACACATGAGAGGATGTTCAGTATCACTAATCATTAGAGAAATGTAAATCAAAACTACAATGAGGTAACACCTCACACCAGTCAGAATGGCCATCATCAAAAAATCTACAAACAATAAATGCTGGAGAGGCTGTGGAGAAAAGGGAACCCTCTTGCACTGTTGGTGGGAATGTAAATTGATAGAGCCACTATGGAGAACAATATGGAGGTTCCTTAAAAAACTAAAAATAGAATTACCATATGACCCAGCAATCCCACTACTGGGCATATACGCAAAGAAAACCATAATTCAAAAAGACACATGCACCCCAATGTTCATTGCAGCACTGTTTACAATAGCCAGGTCATGGAAGCAACCTAAATGCCCATCGATAGACGAATGGATAAAGAAGATGTGGTACATATATACAAGGGAATATTACTCAGCCATAAAAAGGAATGAAATCGGGTCATTTGTAGAGACGTGGATGGATGTAGAGGCTGTCAAGCACAGTGAAGTAAGTCAGAAAGAGAAAAACAAATATCGTATATTAATGCATATATGTGGAACCTAGAAAAATGGTGCAGATGAACCAGTTTGCAGGGCAGAAGTTGAGACACAGATGCAGAGAACAACGTATGGACACCAAGGACGGAAAGTGGTGAGGGGGTGGTGGTGTGATGAATTGAGAGATTGGGATTGACATATATACACTAATATGTATAAAATGGATAACTAATAAGCACCTGCTGTATAAAAAAATAAAATAAAATTCAAAAATTAAATATATATATATTATAGCTACTCTAAGAATTTGTAACCTAAAATGACAACTTGTACACAATATTAAGTAACTTTTGAACACTTTTACTGTAAGCAAAGATCAGTGATCAAATTGTTGGAAGAGAACAATTCTAAACAAACTTGGCTTTGGTCCAGTGCTTGGCCTGGATATAGTAATATTGAAACTTATGGATTGTAGTTGTTAGTTTTAAGCATAACTTTATCAGAAAATTCATGTTTCTTAACATCCATTGCAGCCAAGGTCCATAAAGAATAGTAATCTTATGTATTTCCTTTTGCTATTTGACTACAAACTTCATTGATATTAAAATGTGGCCATGAGGTAAACAAGACAGGAACTATATCTAAGGGAACAAAACACTAACAAAAACTGGTTGTCAGGAAGTCAAGGTTGTCCTGAAAATCACTGATAGTCTTTATGAGGCCTTGGCAAGAGTCATAAACATGGTTACAAAACACATAAGAGGACAAAAAGGACAGAGTCCTCAAACTAGTACATAAAATAACAGGTTTTAAGAGTGTCTTACCTTCTTCTCGTCTTAAATTCCGTTCAATGTTTGCTACACAGGAAGCACAAGTCATACCAGTGACCTGTATGTAACACTTAGATGAAGTCTTTGCCTCCTCTTTGTCATGAATTGGTGTCATCATTTTGGTATGAAATTCATTAGTTGAGGTCAAAAGTGGCATTTCCGATGAGGACTGAGCTATTACTACCAGTGGCTCATTTGTATCTGGTGGACAGGAAAAGATTCTTTTCATTTGAGGTATTCTCCAGCTGCATCCTTGTCACTCATCACAATCCACACCACCTGGCACTGTCAATCCACTCCTTTAAAATTGTAATGGACCAAAGCCCAGTGCAATGTTATCTCTACACTTTCTAGGAAGTGACTTCCAAGTTCAACACTGCCCGTCCCAATTCTCGGGAAAATCTGAACTAACTGAATAAACAAAACTATACATCAATATCTTCAAGCCATTATCTCTACCCCAAACCCAAGTAGACAATGGTTTGTTAATAGATAGCTCTTATTTTTATCATGAATTTTTATCATTATGTTAACAATTTACATACTGGCAGTAAAGCAATTCGTGATATAGTAAGTGGAACCAAAAGTAGTTGGCAAAACAGCATTGAAGTATAATGTCATTTAAAAATTGTTAGAGTGTATATATGAGAACCTGCAAAAGAAAGCCTAGGAGGGTACATACCAAACTATTAATGGTGGCTCCTTCTGGGGAATGGGGTTAAAGCAGGAACAGAATAACAGACAGATGAACAAATTTCCTCTACAGACACTTCTGTATGTTCGAACTTTTAACACCAATATATCGTATTTTTAAAATTAAAATGCCTTTGTGGACAATGGAAGAAGAGGCAAAGAGTAAGTCAGCAGTAATATTCATTTTTCGCAAAGGAGTGTTCAGAGACTCTTTCCATAGAATGTTTATGGACTGTGAAACAGTGGAAAGCTTCTGTCATCCAAGAAGCTCCCCTGCAGTCTCAGGAAAGTTGCTATTCTGTTTTACTTTATCCACTGCAGTATTAATCACCTCCCAAGAAGGGAGAAAGTATTCCCTTTTGCACATCCATGTATCAATACATGCAAAAAAGCTAGAGTTTCTACTCTCCTGCACAGATAAGGAGGAAAAGAAGTGATGTGGAAATTTCCACTAACCTAACTTGTTATTTCTTCCCCTTGGGCAAAAAACTGGTTCAGGTCTGTTTGGCTAGCCGACAGAGGAAAGCTTGCATAGCAGAGTTGGTTTTTAGGGTGCTGAAGAAGGGCATCTTTTGAAGAAACTTTAACAAAAGCCTTAGCATTTCCCTAATGAATAATGATCTAGACTTCTCAAATCAGTTATAATAATGGCTCTTAAATTTTAACACACATACCATCACCTGGGAGATCTTGTTAAAATGCAGGTTGTGATTTAGTATATTTAGGGTGGGGCCTGAGACTCTACTTTTCCAACAAGCTTCGAGGTGACGGCAGTACTGTCAGTCTGAGTAGAGCAAAGGACACTCTGAATAGCAAAGGACAAGATTCTCCCAATTCTGAAATGAGTCAGTCTCTGGTCTTAAGTGGATCAGTTCAGAAAATGATATTCATTAAGATTACGAGAGTATTATTTAGAACAAAGAGGAAAAATTTACCAAATAGTACCAAAAATTCAAAAAGGAGGCTCATTTGCCCAAAGGAAATAGCTTTGGCTTTGAAAAAAAACATTATTTTAATCTAGCCAGGAGCTTATTCATTCTCTCATAATTATTAATATCAAGACTTAAATTTGAACTTGGACAATGAAAAAAAAGTTTATACTACCAATTACTTTAAGTCTTGTTCCAGAGTAATTTAGTTCTTTCAGGTACCAGAAGTAACCTAAATACCATCTACAATTTTCACACTCTAGAAGTACAGTATTAAATTAAAATAAGTCATAGTGGTGACCCCCCCCTTTTTTTTTTTTGGCTGCATTGGGTCTTTGTTGCTGTGCGTGGGCTTTCTCTAGTTGCGGCGAGCGGGGGCTACTCTTCGTTGCTGTGCGTGGGCTTCTCATTGCGGTGGCTTCTCTTGTTGTGGTTGTGGCTCACGGGCTCTAGAGCGCAGGCTCAATAGTTGTGGCCCACGGGCTTAGTTGCTCTGCGGCATGTGGGATCTTCCCGGACCAGGGCTCGAACCCATGTCCCCTGCACTGGCAGGCGGATTCTTAACCACTGCGCCACCAGGGAAGCCCCAAGGTGATCCCTTTTAGCTACATTGGCATGACTTCTCAACAAAGATTCATAAAATTGTGACCTTTACCCCAGTGAGTGTGGCAAGAAGAGCAAAACCTTCCATCTGCCACAGAGGCAGTACAGGTGTTAAAAAGCCACAATGAATTAAATGGCTAGTTTCTTTAAATTAGCTTTTCTATAAGCTGTAGCCACACTACTTATGCTTAAATGAATTCAAAAGGAAGGCTGACTCTCCTGCACTTGAGGCAACAATCAGAAAAGATTCCAAAAATTTCAAGAAAGGGTTTCCAATCTGATCCTCAAAACTGGCAGGTTCAGTCTAAAGTAATATGAAGAATAAATACATAATCAGAAAATGGCTTAAAAACAATTATAAACATCATGTCTGCAACTTACTCTCAAATGATTCATAAAATGGTATATACGTGTGTGGGTAATGTGTGTTTGAATATATGTCTGTCGACAGAGAAAGAGAATGATAAAACAAATGTGGCAAAATATTAACAACTGTGGAATCTGAGTAAAATTGTTAAACAGGAATTCTTTGTACTATTCTTGTAGCTTTTCTGTAAGTTTGAAATTAAAGATAAAAAAGTTACAAAAAAGGAAAAGGAATTTGAGTATTGTGTTTGCTTTAATTGGTTAGTGAAGACAACTTCATATACTATGTCTTTTTAAGAGAATGATGAGATTGATGGTCATGATAAAAAAACACCTCCCATTTTTCTCACTACCTCCTTTAACATTTATGGCCCACCCAGGACTGGTATAACATGAAGGCGAAATGCACTGATCCCTGTACCTCTAGGAACAGGTCAGAGTGGCAGACTGTGAAGCCTGGATCAGCACTGACACTGGCATTCAGAAAATGGGTAGCCACAATTCTGGTGGCATCTTAAACTCTGATCTCTAGTAGAAACACACAATGCAGTCATTTGTTATCAACCAGATATATATATATTCTTTTTCAGATATATATCATCTTTTTCAGATTCTTTTCCATTATAGGGTATTACAAGATATTGAATATAGTTCCCTGTGCTATACAAGGGTCCTTGTTGTTTATCTATTTTATATACAGTAGTGTGTATCTGTTAATCCCAAATTCCTAATTTATCTCTCCCCCCATTTCCCCTTTGGTAGCCATAAGTTTGTTTTCTATGTCTGTGAGTCTGTTTCTGTTTTGTAAATAAGTTCATTTGAATCATTTTTTTTAGATTCCACATAAAAATGATATCATATGATATTTGTCTTTGACTCACTTCACTTAGTATGATAATCTCTAGGTCCATCCATGTTGCTGCAAATTACATTATTTCATTTCTTATGGCTGAGTAGTATTCCAGTGTGCACGCATATTCGCGCACGTGTGTGTGTGTATCTTTTTTAAGGCACAAGAATCTTGGTCTTTTGAGATCTTCTTTATCAAAGTGAGACTTCTAAGTGAGAATATAAAATGGTGCAGCCATTTTGGAAAACAGCTTGGCAGTTACTGAAAAAGTTAAACATATTCACCATATGACCTAGAAATTCCACTCCTAGTATATACCCAGGAGAAATAAAATAATATATTCATGCAAAAACTTGTAACAAATGCTCATCACAACATTATTCATGATAGCCAAGGAGTGGAAACAACCCAAATCTCCATCAACTAATGAATGGAGAGACAAAATGAGGTATATGCATACAATGGTATACTATTCAGCAGTAAAAAGGAATGAAGTACTGATACATATCACAAACATGGATGAACGTTTGTTATCTTGAAAACATTATGCTAAGTGAAATATGTTAAATACAAAGGGACAAATATTCTGACTCCACTTATATGGTACTTAGAGTTGTCAAATTCATAAAGCCAGAAAACAGAACAGTAGATAAAAGGGGCTGGGCTAGGGGGAGGTGAAGGGGAAATGGGGAGTGACTGCTAACCAGTATGAGGTTTCTTTGGGAGGCTGATAAAAATGTTCTAAAATTACATAATGGTAATGGCTGCAAATTCCTATGAATATACTAATAACCACTGGATTGTGTACTTTAAAAGGGTGAATTTATGGTATGTGAACTACATCTTGACTTTAAGAAGTGACAGTTCTATAATTTCTAACATTTGTCATGAACATGAAAATTAAGAATGTTTACATCTCTGGGTCCTTTTCCACTGACACTTATCTACCATAATAGTTTGAGCATGTGACTAATTTTTTATGCTTCTCAGTTTTAGTGAGCTTGAAAAGAGAACACTGCTATTTGATATCTTTCATTCTGACCAGAAGAGCAAAGGTTAATGACATTGTCTAGAAATTAGTTATTCAACTTTTCCATTGTTATTTACAGCAAGAAGTTTCATTTAGGGAATTTCCAGTTTAATTCAAGGCAAGGTTCAATTCTAGTTTAAAACAAGTTCACATGGGCAAATTCCATTGGATATACGTCTTTGGTTTTAGTTCAAAGTAAGTGCTGCCAGGAAACAGGAAGACTTTGGGCCAGTTCTAGAGTCAGGTTCATTTGAATGCCTAAATTCAAAACTACAGTTAAAATTCTATTATTTATTTCTACTTTTTTCTTTTTAAAATAACATTTGCTTCTCCTATATTATATATACAAAAATACATACATACATCCTTGTCACACACACACACACAAACTTAAAATACATAAGAAAGCAAATTGAAACCAAAATATAACCTTTATCCTACCACTCACAAATAACTACACTCACAAATAACTACTGTTAAAATTTAGTTCATGTCCTACCAGGAATTTTATTCATTCATATACATAAATAACGTATACATGGTATAAATCCTTATACATGTGTTTATAAAATTTTGATCATACTGAACATACAGCTTTTTTGCTTGCTTTTTTTTCAGTTAACAAAATATCTCAGACACTTTCCCGTGGCATTAAGTATCTTCAATACCATAATTTTTTATGGCTGCTTAGCAATTCATCATATGAAGGTATCATGCTTTATTTAATGTTTCTAGTTTTTAAATATTATAAATAATTAGGCAAACATCCTTATGCATCCTTGTATACACTGCTGACTACTTCCATATGTCTTATTTCCAAAAAGTGGAATAGCAGTGCCTATTACTCATTTCTCGTTGATAAAAGCCAAAAGAACCAGCAAAGTGTTAATAAAAGAACATTAAAGGAATCAAAGAAAAAAATGATATTACCTGACAAGGAAGCATCAAATCCCATGTCTTCTATTGCTTCTCTCAAGGTTTCTGGAGAGGTTAGTAAAGGATCATACTCAACAGTCCCTTTGCCATTTGCAAGTGATACTCGTATGGATTTTACACCTGCCTTTTTTAATATGACACCCTCAATAGACTGCACACAAGAATTACAAGTCATGCCATCAATGTTTATCACGGTTTCTTGAGTCAGAGGCTGGCTAACTATGTTCAAAGGACTCTTTTGAAGAGATGAGCTGGAGGGAGAGTTTGAAGTACTCTCAATTTCATTTGTACTACTAACTCTATATTGCCCTGGTGATATGGCCTCTATTGCTTTTCTCAGAGTTTCTGGAGTGACTAAACTTGCCTTGTACTTGACTGTGGCAGTTCTATTCTCTAAAGAAACGACTACACTGCTTACATATTGGAGTGTAGATAAAGCACTTTCAATATTTGACACACATGATTTACAGTGCATGCCATCTATGATGAAAATGACTGTTGAATTGGTATATGATGGACTCCTTTGCTGTGATCCTTCTGAGGATTTGACTGGTGTGTTCTTTAGACGTTCTATATCAATAGCTCCCAGTTTGAGGTACTTGGGCTGTTTTTTGATGAATGCTGGAAAGCCCACAGCTTCAATCTGCTTTTTTATTTCCTCTGCTGTGATAAGATGAGGTTGATAAACAACAGTAGCTTCTTGATTGTCCAGGGAAACTAGTTAATAAAAAGGAAAATAATTATTTACTTCAGTCATTCCTGGGCCACTTCAGAAAACATTCTGTCGACCAAATCAATACCATATATAACTGTTTCTCTCATTGTTCTCATTATCCTTTCTTAAAATAATTCTGTTCTTTTCAGAAAATGTTAATGATATGGAATAGTAAGAAAGTAAAAGATGTGACCACTACATTTGTGGTCTCCAAGTTTCTGCATGCCTAAATAGAAACATATTAGAGGTCAAGATGACCCTAGGCATGTTGTGTTAAGAACCCTGAACTTCATGAATCACCACCCTGGCTGCCTTTTATGCTAGTTCAAGATTCACATAACTTTTATTTATAACCATTAACTTTACCAACATTAATGCTGGGAATACACTGTACCTCAGACTTCAATGAAGCAGTAACATTCTAGTCCCACATATTCAAAACCCATGCTTAAGAAAAAAGCAAAAGTTAAAAAGGCCAAAACAGAAAACTAAGCCTCGCAAATCAATCAAACAAATAACATCAGGCATACTACCTTTAATTCGCTGAACACCTTGCAGTTTCCCAATTTTTCCTTCAATGGTGCTAGTACATGAATGGCAGGTCATCCCTTCCACCTTCATCTTCAGCATGACTTCGCCTGCTTGAGCCATACTGAAATCTTCGCAGATTCCTGACGTTTTCTCCAGAGTTCCTGGATCTAAACTGAGAGCCGGAACCAGCTCTACTATCTGACTGGCATTCACTATAGAAGGGATTATCACCACCACTGCAGTTCTCTGCTGAGGGGAAATTTTAATGTCTGTCACACCCTTCGTCTTGAGCAATGTGCTTTGGATATGCTCCCATGGCGGAGCCAGTGAAGCAGTAACAGTCAGAAACAAGGTCTCAGTTAAAACAGGGAGCGGCTTAGGATTGTGCAGAACAGCATCAAAGCCCATGTCATCAATGGCTTCCTGTAGGGTCTTTGGAGTCTGCAGTTTAGGGTCATAAATAATGGCTGCATTTTTTTCTTCCAGTGAAACCTTTCAGAAGGAAATTTCAGAAGTCAGTTTAATTAAATTACATGACATGGAACTTAAAAATATCAATCATCTCACCACCGACAAGAATGAAACAAATAGACAGACAAGATGAAAAGGCAGAGGGCTATTTACCAGACGAAGGAACAAGATAAAACCCCAGAAAAACAACTAAATGAAGTGGAGATAGGCAACCTTCTAGAAAAAGAATTCAGAATAATGATAGTGAAGATGATCCAGGACCTCAAAAAAGAATGGAGGCAAAGATCGAGAAGATGCAAGAAGTGTTTAACAAAAACCTAGAAGAATTAAAAAACAAACAAACAGAGATGAACAATACAATAATTGAAATGAAAAATACACTAGAAGGAATCAATAGCAGAATGACTGAGGCAGAAGAATGGATAAGTGACCTGGAAGACAGAAGGGTGGAATTCACTGCTGCAGAACAAAATAAAGAGAAAAGAATCAAAAGAAATGAAGACAGCCTAAGAGACTTCTGGGACAACATTAAACGCAACAACATTTGCATTATAGGGGTCCCAAAAGGAGAAGAGAGAGAGAAAGGACCCAAGAAAATATTTGAAGAGATTATAGTCAAAAACATTCCTAACATGGGAAAGGAAAGAGCCACCCAAGGCCAGGAAGCACAGACAGTCCCATACAGGATAAACCCAAAGAGAAACATGCGGAGACACATAGTAACCAAACTATCAAAAGTTAAAGACAAAGAAAAATTATTGAAAGTAGCAAGGGGAAAATGACAAATAACATACAAGGGAACTCCCATAAGGACAACAGCTGATTTCTCAGCAGAAACTCTACAAGCCAGAAGGGAATGGCATGATATACTTAAAGTGATGAAAGGGAAAAACCTACAACCAAGATTACTCTACCCAGCAAGGATCTCATTCAGATTCAATGGAGAAATCAAAAGCTTTACAGACAAGCAAAAGCTAAGAGAATTCAGCACCACTAAACCAGCTCTACGACAAATGCTAAAGGAACTTCTCTAAGCGCAAAACACAAGAGAAGAAAAGAACCTACAAAAACAAACCCAAAACGATTAAGAAAATGGTAATAGGAACATACATACTGATAATTACCTTAAACATGAAGGTATTAAATGCTCCAACCAAAAGACACAGGCTTGATGAATGGATACAAAAACAAGACCCATATATATGCTGTCTACAAGAGACCCACTTCAGACCTAGGGACACATACAGACTGAAAGTGAGGGGATGGAAAAAGATATTCCATGCAAATGGAAATCAAAAGAAAGCTGGAGTAGCAATACTCATATCACATAAATTAGACTTTAAAATAGAGAATGTTACAAGAGACAAGGAAGGACACTACATAATAATCAAGGTATCAATCCAAGAAGAAGATATAACAATTATAAATATATATGCACCCAACATAGGAGCACCTCAATACATAAGGCAACTGCTAACAGCTATAAAAGAGGAAATCAACAGTGACACAATAATAGTGGGGGACTTTAACACCTCACTTACACCAATGGACAGATCATCCAAACAGAAAATTAATAAGGAAACACAAGCTTTAAATGACACAATAGACCAGATAGATTTAACTGATATTTATAGGGCATTCCATTCAAAAACAGCAGATTTCTTCTCAAGTGCACATGGAACATTCTCCAGGATAGATCAGTAAATTTAAGAAAATTGAAATCATATCAAGCATCTTTTCTCACCCCAACACTATGAGATTAGAAATCAATTACAGGGAAAAAAACACAAACACATGGAGGTTAAACAATATGTTACTAAATAACCAAGCGATCACTGAAGAAATCAAAGAGGAAATGAAAAAATACCTAGAGACAAATGACAATGAAAACACGACAATCCAAAACCTATGGGATGCAGCAAAAGCAGTTGTAAGAGGGAAGTTTATAGCTCTACAAGCCTACCTCAAGAAACAAGAAAAATCTCAAATAAACAATCTAACCTTATACCTAAAGGAAGTAGAGAAAGAAGAACAAACAAAATCCAAAGTTAGCAGAAGGAAATAAATCATAAAGATCAGAGCAGAAATAAATGAAATAGAAACAAAGAAAACAATAGCAAACATCAATAAAAGTAAAAGCTGGCTCTTTGAGAAGATAAACAAAATTGATAAACCATTTGCCAGACTCATCAAGAAAAAGAGGGAGAGGACTCAAATCAATAAAATTAGAAATGAAAAAGGAGAAGTTACAACAGACAGCACAGAAATACAAAGCATCCTAAGAGACTACTACAAGCAACTCTATGCCAGTATAATGGACAACCTGGAAGAAATGGACAAATTCTTAGAAAGGTGTAACCTTCCAAGACTGAACCAGGAAGAAAGAGAAAATATGAACAGACCAATCACAAGTAATGAAATTGAAACTGTAAATAAAAATCTCCCCAACAAACAAAAGTCCAGGACCAGATAGCTACACAGGTGAATTCTATCAAGCATTTAGAGAAGAGCTAACACCCATCCTTCTCAAACTCTTCCAAAAACTTGCAGAAGAAGGAACACTCCCAAACTCATTCTATGAGGCCACCATCACCCTGATACCAAAACCAGACATAGATACTACAGAAAAAGAAAATTACAGTCCAATATCACTGATGAATATAGATGCAAACATCCTCAACAGAATACTAGCAAACAGAATCCAACAACACATTAAAAGGATCATACACCATGATCAAGTGGGATTTATCCCCGGGATGCAAGGATTCTTCAATATACGCAAATCAATCAATGTGATACACCATATTAACAAATTGAAGAATAAAAACCATATTAAAAAAAAGAACGAAACAATTCAAATGGAGGTTCTCTAATAGTTCTTATCTTTACTATTCTCTTTGGAAAGAAACACAAAATGTCTTGTGTACCTACAGGAATGGTAAAGCTCTATGTAGGTATACATGACTCATGTACTGATCAGGCATTTGAAACGTACATAGACAAAACGTGCCCTAGAATTTCATAACAGAGAACAAAGTACTCTTTCTTCCATCTCCTTTCACAACTTATTCCAACACTCCACACTCTACCAATTCAAAAGTTAATATAGGAAACAGGATCAGCTACAGACAACAAATTTGATATTAAGTTTAAAGTTTTAAAATGTTCAATTAAGACACCTTTGTTGGCAAGAAAAGGTATAAACATGCTGGCAACATTCATAGGGTTTTGCAGCAAATATTTCTATAACCTTCTAAGTCACTACAGTCTAGTATTATTTTTGTTCAAAATAAGAACATCTTTATTGTTCTGCCTGATTTGATTATAAAAACAATGATTGTATTCTTAAAGCTCAGCAACTGTATATAAATTTAACTACTACCGGGACATCTTACCCTGCATCTCTTTTGCTAACAGGTTACAAAGATTTATGAAGTAGTCACACACACACACACAAACTGGATTGGGAGTCAGAAGGTTTGAGCTCCAGTGTCAATTCGCCACTTATTAGTCAACCACACTCATTAGTTCTACCATCTGAAAAATGAAGAAATGTGCCCTATTATCTTCCAGGGTTGTTATAAGGATGATATGAGTAAATAGACAGGAAAGTAGTTCTTTGCAGCAGCAAGTCATATAAAAGTAAACACTGAACAATGAATATCAAGCATTTATTTATTTTTGGCTGCATTGGGTCTTCGTTGCTGTGCACGGGCTTCCTCTAGTTGCAGCAAGTGGGGGCTACTCTTTGTTGCGATGAGCGGGCTTCTCACTGTGGTGGCTTCTCTTGTTGCGGAGCACAGGCTCTAGGTGCAAGGGTTTCAGTAGTTGTGGCACGCAGGCTCAGTAGTTGTGGCTCGCGGACTCTAGGGCACAGGCTCAGTAGTTGTGGAGCATGGGCTTAGTTGCTCTGTAGCATGTGGGATCTTCCCGGACCAGGGATCAAACCCGAGTCCCCTGCACTGGCAGGCAGATTCTTAACCACTGCACCACCAGGTAAGTTCCTATCAAGCACTTATTATATGTGCCAGTAACTGAGATTCTCATGATACAAAGCTGATCATGACACAGTCACAAGGAGCAATACTAGAATAGAGGATAGAGAAAACGGACACCCATTCATTCCTGGGAATATGTGTCAAAAAAGGTTTCTTAGAGGAGATAATACCTGAGTGTTAAAGGAAAACCAGAAATCAGCAAGGATACATGAAGCAGAGAATTTATGACAAATGGAAACACAAAAGTAGAGAAAGATGACAGGCTTGCAGAATTAGGCAACTGCTTTATTATGCGGCCTCTTGTATGCCAATAATAGTCTGTAATTTATCCTGTAGGTAATAGAGAGCCATGGAAAAGTTAAGCAGGGGAATGATATAGTTATATTTGCATTTAGTGAAGAATCATTTTGGAGTGACGTGAGTGATGGAACTGTGCTGTCCTGGCTGTGGGGGTAGTTAAAAGAATCTATACATGTGTTAAAATTTACCAAACCTAAAAACAAACAAACAAAACTGATAGAACTATATACCAAAAAGAAGTCAATATTTTGGTATAATTTTAAAAACAAAAAAATTAAGAGATTAAAAATTCAGTTCCTCAATTGCATTAGCCACATTTCTACCGTTCAGTGGCCAATGTAGCTGCCATATGGGACAAAGTAGATACAGAACATTTTCATCATTACAGAATATTCCATTGGACAGTACTACTCTATGTACTACTATACTTTTTATGATAAATCGCCAAACTTTTAAAAAGGGAAGGGGATTTTTTTCCCCTTTATGTTTAAATACATTGTATCTGGTATCTTTTAAACAAGACCTGGTTTTGAGCTTATCCTCCCCTCACAATTTCAATTTACCAACATACGCAATGAGAAAGTTTTTTTTTTAACATCTTTATTGGAGTATAATTGCTTTACATTGTTGTGTTAGTTTCTGCTTTATAACAAAGTGAATCAGCTATACATATACATATATCCCCATATCTCCTCCCTCTTGCGTCTCCATCCCACCCTCCCTACCCCACCCCTCTAGGTGCTCACAAAGCACAGAGCTGATCTCCCTGTGCTATGTGGCTGCTTCCCACTAGCTATGAGAAACTGTTCTTAAAGCTGATTTTTAAAGCAAAAATCACTTTGTCACTACATGGTTTGCTATACTTTCTACTGCTATAGCCTGTCTTCTATTTATAAAAGACATAAAAAAATAAGGAAACTATGTATATAAAATACTACACAAAAAAATTGTATTACCCTATGTTGTTTTCATGCTGCAAACCAGAAAACACTTCCTTATTTAGTAGCTTCCATTTGTGTGTTTTAAAGATGGATCGACCACACCTAGCACAAAAATGTTCCCCTTTGGGATAACAGCACTCAACTTTTCCTCTGAATTTTAGATATCAAAGAGACTTTTCAAGCCTAAGGTCTCAAAGGAAACAAAAACAGGCAGCACCTTTGCTTCTTTTAAGAGGAAATTCACATAGTGATTATCACAATACTGTTCTGGATGCCAAATCCTTGGGCAGGAAGCTAAAATAGCATTTATTTATTTAACAAATATTTACTGAGTACCTATTATGTTCCCAGCACCGTGCTAGCTTGCTAGGGGTCCAATGGTGAGCAAAAGCAGGCACAGACTCTGTAGAGCCAGAAATTGCTGGCAGCAGTCTGTCTGATTCTGGGTCTGTGCCACTCTCCTTTCACATGATCCCCACCAATGTAAACCACTTTCGCCTATTCCCCACAGTGCTCGAAAGTTTCAACAGCTTCTCTTTCTCAGAATCTTTCATTAGGAATCAATGCTGTTGCTCTGTTTTTTTTTCCCCAGAGAAACTATTTTTCTATTCTATCAATAATTCCTCTGAAAATAAACATCTAACAGTCTACAAGTTATGAATGTGGCTCCTATGAAGGACTCAAGATGGAGGACCGTTCACTATATTTAGATGAAGGTAGGAGTTGAAGAGAACAAATCAAACGTACTCTGTGGCCTCAATAGCATTAACAGTGGTGTAAAGGGTGCTCATTGTCCATAGGAATTGTAAAGATCCATTATTTTAATGGAGCTCTTTGTCTGCTGAAATGTCTAAACCTTGCAAGTCAAGCACCGTATACTTTATCTGCCTGTGTTTTCTGTATACTTTTATAATTACAGATTATAAAAAGTGATCCAATTTCCTATCTGAAGGCTAGGAAATTGAATAAATTGCCCAAGAAATCCAGCAAGAAAATGAAAGAGCTAGGATTCAAACGTAGGTCGATTTAACTCCAAAATCCATGTTCTTTCCATCTATAAGTGGTGAGGCTAGATGATCTTCAATTTCCTTGAAAAACTAAAATTCTATGCCTATGCTTTGAGCAATGTGTGACATAAATAAAAACACCTGAAAAGTATGAAATATTTCTAGTGTATGAACCAAATTTTAGTTCTATGTTTACTTTCGCCCCACACATTTCATGTCTACTCTCATACCAGTTTAAATAAAAAATAATTTAGAGAATATATTTCTTTGGGTTTTTAGCAGGATTTGACAATTACTACATTCTAACATTTCTCCATTTTCAAAAGCCACTTTGGGAAAGGTCCTTTGCTAAAGTTTCAGCACACTGAAATTCCTTTTTATCCTCCCAGGAATTAATTTATATGTCATCATAAATTCAGATTAGCATGCTACTCAGCCAGTGGGGGAGCCTTCAAAGGGTTTAAAGCCCACTTTCTAACATTTTCATAACAACTCAACATAGAGTGATTCAGAGGTTTTTGAGAGCTTGAAAGGATTCTGTCATTTTTCAGACTAAAGTCAGAAAAGTAAAATGATTTACAATAATCTTGACTTTCTAATATGCTTGATTCTCCTCCCACAATTTTGACAACTAAAAACTATATAAAATACATAATAGGAATCTTATTTATATTACATATGTCTGAATACAAATTCTATTATTGTTTGTTGAAAAAATAATATATATATATATTAACACTCTACTTTGATGCTTCAATATAGCATACTGAAAATTAAAGTAAGATAAGAGTAAGCCATCAAGTTATATTAATATTTATCCTATTTGACCAACCTAAATAAAGGTTACCACTTAAAATTATTAAATCAATGTATGAACTAGCAAAAGACAATTTCTTAAGAGACTAAGAAAATAGCCCAAAACCAATCTAAAATTTTAAAAGCCAAATGCTTTAAAATGAAAAAGATGTGGAGATTTTGTTAGTTTAAGTTGTAGCATTGTTTTTCTGTAAACTGAGTGCTTTGTCAGAATTTTCATTGCTAATATAATTTTATTTTGCTTCAAAAATTATACAACTGGGACTTCCCCAGTGGTCCGTGGGTAAGACTCCTCGCTCCCAATGCAGGGGATCCAGGTTCGATCCCTGGTCAGGGAACTAGATCCCGCATGCATGCCGCAACTAAAAATCCCGCGTGCTGCAACTAAGACCTGGCGCAGCCAAAATAAATATGTTAATTTTTTAAAAAATTATACAACCAATGCATGATTATTCATTATAACAATTTAAATACAAAGAAAGGAAATAGTGAAAGTCCCTCTTTACATCATTCCTCCACTGCTAGTTTCTACCTTGGATTTGACATTTCTTTGATCCTTGGGATAAAGTTCAACTAAATCAGAAACATAAGCCTCTTTGAATAACTGTCTGCATCTTCATGGATGGACGAGTATTACCTAAGAATTTATATAAGGCAAAATGCCTATATTACTCTAACATGGTGTTTGAAAAAAGAAGTGTTCAGTGTACTATCATCATTTGCCATAGCAAAAGTTAGGGGGAGAAAGTTCCAAATAGAAACAAAAAGATTGATTTCTTTTTTTTTTTTTTTTTAAGATTGATTTCTATACGCTGATAGGGAACAGTATCTAAGATGTATTTGCTAAGTGAATAAAGCAAAGTATAGAACAGTATGTATATAGTATGCTTCCATTTATATAAAAAGGGGATACACAAACACACACACATATACAGTTGACCCTTAAACAACAAGCAATTGGGGGAATTCCCTGAGGCTATTACAGTTGGCCCTCTGTATCCTCAGTTCCACACCCTCGGATTCAACCAACCATCGATCATGTAGTACCACAGTTCATATTTTTTGAAAAATATCCATGTATAAGTGGACCTGTGCAGTTCACACCCGTGTTGTTCAAGGGTCAACTGTATAAACACACACATATAGATATATACATGTAAATCATTTTATATTCAGAGTCTATTTCTGGAAGAATCTATACATACTAAACTGATAACTGGTTTCTTTTGGGAAGGGGATTTTACTCTGGACATGTGTTATTTTTCCAATAATTTTTTTTTAAAGTTACTTTTAAGGGGTTTTTTGGCGATGTTGTGCAGCTTGTGGGATCTTAGTTCCCTGACTAGGGATTGAACCCTGGCCCTCTGCAGTGAAAGTGCCAAGTCCTAACCACTGGACCACCAGGGAATTCCCTAGGTGGTCATTTTTTTAAAGGATAGTCTGTATTAGGAAAATGGACTGCAGCCTTTAACTGAGTAAAGGGAAAAAGTACTCAAAATGCAGTTAAATTTCAAGGACAAAGTAATTTGTTAATAAGGCATTAACCTTTAGAGCCATTCAGTACTTATATCTAATTAAATTTATTTTACATTACCACTTTCAAAAGGCCAGACAATCCCAGAGAAAGACCTTCACATTATCTGCCCATTATATTTTTCCCCTGAACAGACCACTGGGGTGATTAAATAAACCTTCAGGTTAATCCCTTTAAAGTCTACAGTCTTGACACTGGCAGAACAAGAGTATTACACTCATTTATAAACTTCACAATTTAAGACACAATTCCCAAAATGTATTTAAACACTGAAACTGCAAAGACATATAATCATATTCATTCTACTTTTCCAAAATTAGAGACTTCTTGACTATTCAGTTTCCCTGAATTCTGTTAAAGCTCTAATCTGTTCCGCTGTAACATTTTTTAAATAAAGCAACCCCACTCAATTTAACATCACAATTACATTACTTCATATCAGAGTTTTATTCCAAACACTACAAGAGCTCCTTGACTTAGTCGAAACAATGTCCTATTCAAATCTGGTTTCTAAACTGACTGCACATTGGTCTTAATTATAATCTCACAAACTATGATCCAGAAATTTCAAACCTTAACAGTCCTTGAAAAGTGATCAATATTTATATATTAACATGTTAGGCTGCATTATGACTATAAATTATGTTTGGACAAGGACAATTTTCTTTCTTTTTTTTTTTCTTTTTGGCCATGCTGCAGGGCATGAGGAATCCTAGTTCCCTGACCAGGGAATGAACCTGTGGCCCCCTGCAGTGGAAGCACAGATTCCTAACCACTGGACTGCCAGGGAAGTCCCAAGGACAATTTTCTATATGGTGCCTAGAAAGAGGTGAATCCACCTTTTGTGGACTTAATTAAAGGACTGTGGTCAAAATGTTTTACTTTTGCAAAAACAGATAACCATGTGAACACACTAAGACTCCTTCCAGGGTCTCAGAACTGGTCAATGCCAGTGAGAGGCTCTGAAACCTAAACTTCATTAACATCACTATAAATCTGTCTCTGGGCCTAGAAGACAACACTCAGTAAAATATTTTTTAAAGGAATGAGAAAAGAGGAAAGATCACTAGTATACTCTATATCATGTGGGCTTTTGACTAAAGAAGGAGAGGCAGAGCTGGAAAAGGCAGAAAAAGTGTGTTTCCTTTCATTTTCAGCAAACAAATTATGACTGTGCCCTGGAAAGTATAGCCTTAAGTATCTGTCACTGCGACCCATATAAATCACTGTTGATAACACAAAGTGCTTTCATATTATATTTCTGCTACTCTTCCTTTACAACTTAATCCAATTTAATTGCATTTTTCTGACCTTAAATAGGTCATATTAAGCAGTGGTGAATTCTGGGAAGATGCGGTAAACATAGAAGCCTTACATATGAGTGGGGTGCAACAGTCTTTGGGGAAAATTTATACAGGAATGTACTTGCAAATGTCAAAACAGAATCTAGTCCTTTAGTTATACATAGATATGCTGGCAAAAAATTAATAATCAAAAATAGTTTGTCAGAGAGTTGGGGGTTTTGGAAAACGCATTAGTTGTCAGTAGACAATAAGAACCTAAATCACTTGGAGAAACTTTGTGAACTAGTTTCTGGATGGTTAAAACAGCTTTACTTCAATCAGCACAGACACTTAATTAGTAAGATTTAGCTTCTATTCTGGCCTTCAGCACCAGCCATGTTAGATCAAGCGGAGGAAGTTTAATTGGTTTCATTTGAGGATAAATCAAGTGGAAGTGCCATATTTATTATTCACTGAAATTAAATTATTCATTTTTTTTTTTAAATTATTCATTTTTAAAGTTTGGGACTGCGGGTTGCAGAACTACTTTGCCATCCTCTTTTCTAATTAGCAAATTGAAAAACCATCCATTTGATTTTCGGACAGTTACAATTAGTGAAAAAAATTACAAAATGTTTTTATAAATGTATTTTAAATATAAACACATTTGAGAAAACCTGCAGTATAGTTAATAAAAGTTACCTGTCATCTCTCAGCTTTTCCAACTTGGCTCTCTCCCCAAAGCAAATTAAAGGCAGGAGCATCCTTGGGGGGAGGAGGGGAGGAGGCAATGAGGAAGCCTCTGAAGTGTAGTTATGCCAAGGTAGATGGTAAATACAAAGGAAAATCCTACTTTTGGAGAATGTGAAAGGGAAAAATTCATATCCAAGTATTCACATGGATGCCTACAGGACAGAAAACTTAGCAGAAGGCATATTACACTGTGTAAAGAAAGCTTTTCCTGCCACAACCATCAACATAGTCTTAACTGACCAGAGTGTGTAGTTTAGTAAGCAAATGAGAAACACTGCTTTCCTCCCTCCCATACATGTAAAATGGATACAAAGTTTACTTTGTGCTCTCTGGCCAAGATGAATATGAAACTCAGACATGCAAAAAATCACCAAGAGTTTCAGATATAGAAAAGAACTGCCCACATATTGGCACCACACGTCACATGTGGTAAGAATCACTATGCGCCAATTAGCCAACTTTTTGTAATAAAAACAAGACAAACTGAAGCCAATCTGCTCAAGATCTCATGAGACGTCTGAATCACAGACGAGAATACCATAAGGAGGGGACTTCCCTGGGGGTCCAGTGGTTAAGACTCCACACTTCCAAGGCAGGGGGCACGGGTTCGATCCCTGGTCGGGGAACTAAGATCCCACATGCCGCGCGGCACAGCCAAGAAAAATAAAAAAGAATACTGTAAGGACAAGAAAGCATGAATCCTGTACTTCACAGAAAAGCTAAAACCCATTTTGAAATCTCTGAAGAATAAACAGGTAAAAGATTAATGTTTCGATTAATATTAAAAGACAGATCAAAAGTATTTGATCTGGAGATACACAAAATATTCTGGTTCCATGAAATTAAGCCGTATGAGCTGTTTGTAAATTCTGGAAATTAATCCCTTGTCGGTCACATCATTTGCAAATATTTTCTCCCATTCTGTGGGCTGTCTTTTTGTTTTGTTTATGGTTTCCTTTGCTGTGAAAAAGCTTTTGAGTTTAATTAGGTCCCATTTGTTTATTTCTGTTTTTATTTCCATTACTCTTGGAGAGAGATCAAAAAAGATATTGCTGTTATTTATGTCAGAGAGGGTTTGGCCTATGTTTTCCTCTAAGAGTTTTATAGTGTCTGGTCTCATACTTAGGTCTATATCCATCTTGAGTTTATTTTTGTGCATGGTGTTAAAGAATGCTCTAATTTCTTTTTTTTTACATGTAGCTGTCCAGTTTTGCCAGCACCATTTATTGAAGAGACTGTCTTTCCTCCATTGTATGGTCTTGCCTCCTTTGTCATAGATTAATTGACCATAAGTGTGTGGGTTTATTTCTGGGCTTTCTACCCTGTTCCTTTGATCTATATTTCTATTTTTGTGCCAGTACCATGTTGTTTTGATGACTGTGGCCTTGTAGTATAGTCTGAAGTCAGGGAGCCTGATTCCTCTGGCTCCGTTTTTCTTTCTCAAGATTGCTTTGGCTATTTGGGGCCTTTTGTGTCTCCATACAAATTTTAAGATTTTTTGTTCTAGTTCTGTGAAAAATGCCATTGGTAATTTGATAGGGATTTCAATGAATCTGTAGATTGCTCTGGACAGTATAGCCATTTTGACAATATTGATTCTTCCAATCCAAGAACATGATATATCTTTCCATCTGTTTGTGTTATCTTCAATTTCTTTCATCAGTGTCTTGTAGTTTTAAGAGTACAGGTGTTTTGTCTCCTTAGGTAGGTTTATTCCTAGGTATTTTATTCTCTTTGATGAGATGGCAAATGGGATTGTTTCTTGAATTTCTCTTTTGGATCTTTCATTGTTAGTGTACAGAAATGCAATCCAATCAAAAAATGGGCAGGAGACCTAAACAGATATCTCTCCAAAGACGACATACAAGATGGCCAAGAGGCACATGAAAAGATATTCAATATCGCTAATTATTAGAGAAATGCAAATCAAAACTACAATGAAATACCACCTTACACCAGTCAGAATGGCTATCATCAAAAAATCAACAAACAGTAAATGCTGGAGAGGGTGTGAAGAGAAGGGAACCCTCCTACACTGTTGGTGGGAATGTAAATTGGTACAGCCACTATGGAGAACAGTATGGAGGTTCTTTAGAAAAACTAAAAATAGAGCTACCATATGATCCAGCAATCCCACTCCTGGGCATATATCTGGAGAAAAACATGGTCTGAAAGGATACATGCTCCCCAATGTTCATTGTAGCACTGTTTACGATGGACAAGACATGGAAGCAACCTAAACGTCCATTGACAGAGGAATGGAAAAAGAAGATATGGTACATATATACAATGGAATATTACTCAGCTATTAAAAAGAATGAAATAGTGCCATTTGCAGCAACATGGATGGACCTAGAGATTGTCATACTGAGTAAAGTAAGTCAGACAGAGAAAGAGAAACATTGTATAATATCACTTGTCTGTGGATTCTAAAAAAGAATGATAAAAATGAACTTATTGACAAAACAGAAACAGACTTACAGACTGAGAGAATGGAACTTATGGTTACTGGGGGTAAGGGTGGGGAGGATGGATAGTTAGGGAGTTTGGGACTGACATGTACACACTGCTATATTTTAAATGAGTAACCCACAAGGACCTACTGTATAGCCCAGGGAACTCTGCTTAATATTATGTAAAACCTAAAGAATTTGAAAAAGAATAGATACATGTATATGTATAACTGAATCACTTTGCTATACATCTGAAACTAACACAACATTGTTAATCAACTATACTCCAATATAAAATAAAAAGTAAAAAAAATATTCTGGTTCAAATTTAATGATTCATGCACTTAAAATATATAATGAGCTTCTGATTATTAGAAAGAATCCATCAGATTCCTAATTTAAAATCCTGCACTAAATCTGATGTCCAGTTAGACAAAGCTCCCTTTAGAATATTAACATCTACTCTGGGCAGTGTGTCTAAAATTTATCTTTTACATGTGGATATGAACTAGTCAAAAGAAAAGCATTTTAGGACTGATGCAAGCTGATCAAATTCCAAAGTTGCATTAACTTTCCATCATCACTATAATGAATATTGTATAAAAGCAAATTTATAGAAAACTTCTGGTAAATATTATAGAACCACTGCCAATATAAAGTTGTTTTAATGATGCTGAAAACTTAAATATATTAAAATAATAAGTACATTATACAAATGAAGACACAAGCCAGTTAAAATTACACATTAACTTATTAAGCCCTGGCAGTGAAAATAAACATGCTGAAGAGTCAGCAATTCACAGTAAAATATTTAAGAAAAACCATTCATATATTACCATCATTATAGTAGAAATCCCCAATCATTTGGCAAGGAGATATTGTTAATTTCTTTGGGCCCTTAGATACAAGTTGCAGAGAAATAGGAGAGAACAGGTGGGGAACCAAAGTGAATGAAGCATGGGAAAGAGTTCTGTGCTCCAAACAGTGCTGAGAATCCTGAAGAGTGACAAGGAAAACGATGGGCAGGGGGCAGCAAAAAGGCTTGGAAACGGCATGGAGATATACTAGGAAATTCCAATCCACTAGTCAAATAGTACAACAGGTAGGAAGGTCCAGATAAACTCTTAAAAGCATCAGCAAAATACATTATCAAATTCAAATGATGAGAATGTCATGAAAATAAGTAGCAAGGATATCATGAAAATAAGTAGCAAGGGTGACAGGTACAGGGAGGTTCCTTGTACTAGGTCTTCACTTTTGTGTATGTTTGAAATTTTTCATTAAAAGTATTCTTTGACCAAGTGGGGCTTATCCTGGGAATGCATGGCTAGTATAACATTTGAAAATCAATCAATGTAATTCACCATATTAACAGCCTTAAAGAAGAAAAATAATATCATATCGAGATGCAGAAAAAGCACTTGAAAAAATGCAACATCTATTCATGATTACAAATAAAAGCTCTCAGAAAACCAGGAAGAGAAAGGAATTTCCTTAACCTGATACAGGGCATCTACAAAAACCCTCTACTAACACAATACTTAATGGTGAAGGACTGAATGTTTTCCCCCTACGATCAGTAACAAGACGTAGATGTTCACTGTTACCACTCCTATTCCAAATTGTAATGGAGGTTCTAGACAGAAAAGAAATAAAAGACATACAGACTAGAAAGCAAGAAATAAAACTATTTTTATGCCCTGATGACATAACTGCTTATGTAGAAAATCCCAAAGAATCTACAAAAAGAGCTAATAGACTTAATGTCAGTTTAGCAAAGTTCAGGACACAAAGTCAACATACAAAAACCAACTGCATTTCTGTATGTTTGTAATGAACAACTGAAATTTAAATTAAAAAAAAAAGTACCGGGGCTTCCCTGGTGGCGCAGTGGTTGAGAGTCCGCCTGCCGATGCAGGGGACACGGGTTCATGCCCCGGTCCGGGAAGATCCCACATGCCGCAGAGCGGCTAGGCCCGTTAGCCATGGCCACTGAGCCTGCATGTCTGGAGCCTGTGCTCCACAATGGGAGAGGCCACAACGGTGAGAGGCCCGCGTACCGCAAAAAAAAAAAAAACAAAAAAAAAAAACAAAGTACCATTTAAACATCATCTAAAAACAGAAAATACTTGAATATAAGCCTAACAAAATATATGCAGAATATGAAGACTGAAAATTATAGATCCCTGATAAAAGAAATCAAGGAATACCTAAATAGAGAGATATAGCACGTGCACAGGGTTGAATACACAATATTAAGATGTTAATTCTATCCAAATGGATCTACAGAATCAACACAATCGCAATCAAAATCTCAGCAAATATTTTTGTAGAAACCTATATACTGATTCTAAAATGTATATGTAAACGGAAAGAAAATAGAACAGCCAAAACAATTTTGAAAAAGAACAAAGTTGAGAAATTACACTACCTGATTTTAAGATTTATCATAGGCTGCTCTCACCTTTTGAGACAGACCGCATTCTGTCTGTGGAATGTGTATCTCTCTAAGTAAATCCATTTCTTACCTATCACTTTATCTCTCACTGAAATCTTTCTGTGACAAGACGTAAAGAACCTGAGCTTCATTAAGTCCTGAGACCAGGAACTAAGGCCTCCACCCAGGTGGAGGATGCTAACTTCAGGCTGAATACGAGATTCCTGGAGCACCATCCTGTTACCTCACCACCCACCAATCAGAAGAAAGTCGCACACCCTGCAGCCCTCACCCCAAATTTTTCCTATTAAAAACTTCCCCCTGAAAACCATTAGGAACTTAAGGAGGTTTTTCAATCATGAGCCACCCATTCTCCTTGCTTGGCCCTGCAATAAATCTTTCTCTGCTCCAAAATAAAGAAAAGATTTATTATAAAGCTACAATAATCAAGACTCTGTGGTATTTATTGGCCAAAGGACAGACATACAGATCAATGGAATAGAACAGAGCATACAGAAATATACCCATAAATACATGGCAAATTGATTTTCAACAAAGGTGCAAAGGCAATTCAATGGAGAAAGAATAAACTTTTCAACAAAAGTTGAAAAGTTGGAAAACTGGACATCCATATTAAAAAAAATTAACCTCAACCCATACCTCATAATGTATTCACATTAATTCAAAATGGATAATAGATCTAAATGCAAAACCTAAAATGAAAGAACTTTTAGAAGACATAGGAGAAAAATCTTTGTGATCCTGGGTGAGGCCAAGATTTCTTAGATATGACACCAAAAGCATGCTCCATAAAGGAAAAAAAGTAGGTAAAGTGGAATTCATCAAAAGTAAAAACTGCTGCTCTGGGAAAGATACTTTTTTTTTTTTTTTTGAGGTACGCGGGCCTCTCACTGTTGTGGCCTCTCCCGTTGCAGAGCACAGGCTCAGAACGTGCAGGCTCAGCGGCCACGGCTCACGGGCCCAGCCGCTCCGCGGCACGTGGGATCCTCCCGGACCCGGGCATGAACCCATGTCCCCTGCACCAGTAGGCGGACTCTCAACCACTGCGCCACCAGGGAAGCCCTGGGAAAGATACTTTTAAGAGATTAAAAAGACAAGCCACAGACTGGAAAAATTATTTGCAAAACACATATCTAAGAGAAGACAATTCAGAATACATAGAAAACAATCAAAATTGAATAATAAGAAAACGAAACACCAAGCTAAAAATTTCACAAAAGGTTTGACAGACACTTTACCAATAAAGGTATACAAATGCCTAATGAACACATGAAAAGATGCTCAATATCATTAGCTATTAAGGGAATGTGAATTAGTGAGATACCACTACATACTCACTAGAATGTCTATAACTAAAAAGACTGTTAATACAAAGTGTTGGAGAGAATGTGAGAAAAGTGGAATCCTCAAACATTGCTGGTGGGAAGATAAAATAGTATAGCCACTGTGGTAAATCAATTGTCAGTGTCTCAAAAAGTTAAACATACACTTATCATATGATGGAACAAATCAAATCCTGGTAATTTGCCCAAGAGAAATTAAAACTTATGTCCACACAAAGACTTGGATGTGAACATTCAGAGCACTGCTTTTCATAATCACAAAAGAAAGTATAAACAATCTAATGTCTCTCAAAAGGTGAATGGGTAAACAAACTTTGGTACATCCACACAACGGAATACTCCTCAGCAATGAAAAGGAAAGAACCAGTGATACATGCAAGAACATGGACAAATCTCAAATGCATAATGCTAAGTGAAAGAAGCCAGACTCAAAAGGCTATATAATGTATGATTCCATTTACATGGCAGTTTTTAAAAAGCAAAACTGCTAAAAGCAGATTTACTAAAACAGAAACTCTGGGCATGGAACCAGCAATTTATGTTTTACAAGCCCTCCAGGTGATTCTCATGGTATGGTTTGAGAATCACTGTTCACTATACCTCTAACTGGCAAAAAAAGAACCATAAGAAGCTAATATGAAGAGAAAGGGGCACATGAGCCTGTTTGATATATCAATTCACCATCATCAAATATTAACTGAACAGACAAAGGGTGTACAGTAGGTTCTCTGAGAAGGGACTACAGAAGTGATCCTCAACTGAGGGCAATTTCGCCCCTAGGAGACACTGGCAATGTCTGGAGACATTTTTGGTTGTCACAAGTGGGAGGAGAGGCTACTGGCATCTGGTGGGTAGAGGCCAGGGATGCTGCTAAACATCATAGAAAGCACAGAACAGCCCCCCAAAACAAAGAATTATCCAGCCCAAAATGTCAATAGTGCTGAGGCTGAGAAAGCTGGACTTAATCAAAACATTTTTTTAACCCCAAAGGCTTTAAAATCAAAGACATTTTTACAAACATGGAAATAAAAACATTAAAAAGGTAATGACAAATAAAATATAATTCAAGGTGTCTCATACTAAAAATACTAGAACTATTCTGAGGAGAATTTATAGAGACTAGTGATACAGAGCTAAAACAGCAATTTGGTGGTAGGAAGCACCTTTATGATGAAAATACCAGGTTCCTTTATTTTTAGAAGTTATGTGAAAGAATAAATTGGAGATCACAAGTTTGAGAACCATATACAAATTAAACTGCATCTGTAGACACTGTATGACCACAAAACATACTGGCCCAGGAATCATGGAACTTGAGTTCTAGTTTTGTTTGGTATTAGGTAGCTGTGTAACTTAGCACAGGTCACTTCCTTATCTGGGCTTCAATCTGTTGATCTGTAAAATGAGGGGGCTAGACGACTTAAGTCATATCTAAGATCCCTTGCAGCTTTAACATACTATGTCTATGTCAAAAAAATGAGCACAGGACACATTCAAATACATTTTTTACAGGATATGAGGGGGCACAGTATCATTTTGTTCCCTTTGGGGTAGTTTTGTGTTGACTTTGGTACTTTTGGCTTTTGTGTTTAGAAGGCGCTAAACAAAGTTTAGGTTTTCTTATTTATTTATAACAATTATATTAACAATTCATGTTCATTGCAGAAAAATTAGAATATACAAATAAACCACTCTTTTCCACTAAGTAGGATTCTGAGACGAATTATAGCAGGAATGTGTTAAGATAGTCTAACAAAAGTCAATTTTATTTTTGCAATTAAAAACTGAAGTGAACTCAAATCCCTACCTCCTTTCTCAGTCCTGGGCTCTGCCCAGGGAGGCTTCTACACAGTCTTTTTTGGCAGTTTGTCTCTGGGAAATGGAGAGGCTCCCTTTCCCCCTGCTTTGCCCCAGGAAAGCCAGCAGGATCTCCCTGATCTCCTGTTGTCCTCCCTCCCCAACAGAGAGTTTCTATCCTCTTTGATAAAAGCTCAGAGTTTTTATGGATCAGGAGAAAATGCAGGCCCTGAGAAACCTATCCCCGCAGAAAGGTTCCCTTGGGCCATGCTTCGGGTTTTCTGCTCTTTATATTTTTATTTTAATCTCCATTTTTCTGCCCTCCCCTTGCCCTAAGTCTAAGCCCAGCAAAGACGAGTGCTCAGGGCAGCTCCTAGGCCTGGACAGCTCTCAGGGAGGAATTAGATAAATGTTCAGCATGCCCGTGCCTAGCCCATCTAGTTTCATTCTTTAGTTACCCAGGCCATTAGCTTCGGGTTATCCCCTCTTATATCTGCAAACCCAATGCTTGGAGCAGCAGCATAGGGCTCTAACAGGTGATACCTCTCTCTTTCATTTCAGAATTTGCCAACTTAGGGGCCTGGCTCTGGAAGGCAGTTTTCTTAAAGGGGACTGCATCCTGGGTGACCCAAAGTCTCCAGACCTAGAGGGACAATTGTGCCCTCCCTTCTCTCCTTCATGTTCTCTGGCTGGATTGATTCAGCTGTAGAAACCATTTGGTCTGTTGCACTCCAACGTACCGCTAGGTTCCTTCCAGAGTCACTGTCTCACATTAGCTTCCTTTTGGAGGGAGGGTGATGTGGTTGAATACTCAGAGAGCAGAGGCAGTGGGTGCACGTCTTTAGTTCCCCATCTTCCAGTTTCACCTACGGCCTTCCCCTTGCCCTAAACCTGAGCGCATCATGCCAGGCCTCACTCAAACAGGATGGTGTCAGCTCACTCCTCAGCAGTAATCTAGGGTGTGTGGGAAGCTTATGGCTCTGGGGAAGAACAGAATCGAAGAGGGGAGTGATATGGGTGGAGGCACCAGTTTTATATCACACCCCCTTTGTAAGCCGGTGAGCTGGGCTTCAGTTTTCCCCAGACCATACACACTTTTAATTTATTTGCAAGAAACTAATTGTATTTTCACTGCAGTATCTTGTTATTTTTTATTTGTGATTTAAGAAATGTGAAGAGAAAATACACAGACACATAATGGTTAAGTGTTTCTTTCATTCCTTGTTCTAGAGCTAACCACTCTAAAACTGTTTGGTAATGTCACTTAATGTAATTAATTGTAACGTATTCTTTTAAATAAAATGATTTATTGATTAAATAACATTGAAGTGAAAATGTTTAGAAAATTAGTTACACTTTGTATTCATGCTCTTAGAGAAGACTACATTATTACTAAACATAGTAACTGTCATGCTATAAAAGAGAAAGAAACCTCACAATCCTTTCTCTGAGAACATATATTTTAGATCAACATGAGATTAAGAGTAATAAAAATTATATCAGCATCTATATACTTATAAAATATATATTGATAAATATACAAACATAACATCCAGATTCCATCTTCAGATGTTTTTAAATTTTAAAAATGTATTATTTATTTTTTAACAAAAAAATAAGTTAATGGGCTGAAGAAAACTTATTCAGCTTCAAGGTTAAAAGTGTGATAGTCTTTATGTCGTACGTGTCAGTGTGTCTGCATCTGTCTCAGTGTTAGAAGTAATTTCCCAGAAGAATTCCAGTCAACAGCATTTGACTTCACTGATTTCCAAGGAGTAACTTACTTTAATGTGATGTACACCGTTCAGTTTTCCAATGCACTGTTCAATGGTCCAAACACAGGAACTACATGTCATCCCCTCAACAGAGATGGTGACAGAATTCACACTCATACTTGGATCCATTTTGATTTCTTCTTTATATTCCTATTAGAAACAATGAACTTGTTAATTTCAGCCATGGAAATAATCCTTCCTCTGACATGCACTCCAATGTTCACTGCAGTGCTGTTTACAATAGCCAAGACATGGAAACAACTTAAATGTCCATCAACAGAGGAATGGATAAAGAAGATGTAGTACATATATACAATGGAATACTACTCAGCCATAAAAAAGAATGAAATAATGCCATTTGCAGCAACATGGATAGACCTAGAGATTATCATACTAAGTGAAGTCAAACAGAGAAAGATAAATATCACATGATATTGCTTATATGCAGAATCTAAAAAAAAAGATACAAATGAACTTATTTACAAAACAGAAATAGACTCACAGACTTAGAGAACGAACTTATGGTTACCAGGAGGGAAGGGTGGGGGGGATAGATTGGAAGTTTGGGGCTGACATGTACACAATACTATATTTAAAATAGATAACTGGGCTTCCCTGGTGACGCAGTGGTTGAGAGTCCACCTGCCGATGCAAGGGACACAGGTTTGTGCCCTGGTCTGGGAAGATCCCACATGCCGCGGAGCGGCTAGGCCTGTGAGCCATGGCCACTGAGCCTGCGCGTCTGGGGCCTGTGCTCTGCAACGGGAGAGGCCACAACAGTGAGAGGCCTGCATACCGCAAAAAAAAAAAAAGATAACCAAGAAGTACCTACTGTATAGCACAGGGAACTCTGCTCAAAACACTGTAATAACCTAAATGGGAAAACAGTTTGAAAAAGAATATACACATGTATATGTATAACTCAATCACTTAGCTGTAGACCTGAAACTAATACAACATTGTTAATCAACTATGCTCCAATATAAAATAAAAACTTAAAAACCGAAAAACAACAAAAAACTTTAAGTTAAAAAAAAATAAATTATCCTTCCTCAACTTTCCCACCTCCCCAGCTGAAAATACCCTACTAATAAAATATGGCTAACATTCTTTTCTCTCACCTCATTTTACCCCCACCACAGGGCCTTTGGGTTAGCTATTCCCTTGATTTAGGACTTTCTTCTCTTAGATATTTGCTTAGCTAACTTCCTCATCTCTTTCAAGTCTACTCAAATCTAACCTTACTAATGAGTCTTTCAATGACCACCCTGTTGAAAATTGCATCCCACACCCCTTCCACACACAGATACTCTGATTCCCATTACCTTTGCTCTATTTTTTCTTATTTTCATAGAACTTATAACCTTCTAATAAACTCCATAATTTACTTACTATGTTTATTGCATATTACCTGTCTTCCTGTGGTGGTTTTAAAATATGTTCACAAATTCTTTGCTACTCCTTTCCTTCAAGAGGTGGAATTTAACTCCTTTCTCTTTGAGTGTGGCCTGGACTCAGTGACTTGCTTCCAAGTCAATAGTGGAAGTGACAAAGTGTGACTTCCAAGATTGGCCATAAAAGGCACTGCAGGAGGGGAAACAAGTCACTGTGGCTTCCTCCTTGTCCTCTCTCTTGAATCACCCCATCTAGGGGAAGCTACCCGCCATGGCATGAGGATACTCAAGCAGCCTTTTGGAGAGGTTCACATGGTGAGAAATTGAGGCCTCCTGTCAATAACCAGCAAAGACATAAGGCCTCCTACCAGGTGAGTTAACTGCCTTGAAAGCTGATCCTTCAGAATCAGTTGTCTTTAGATGCCTGTAGCCTCAGCTAACATATAGACTTACAACCTCACAACAGACCTTGAGCCAGAACCACCCAGCTAAACCACTCCCAAATTCATGACCCACAGAAACTGTGAGATAATAATTGTTGGTTGCTTTAAGCCACTAAATTTTGGAATAATTTGTTACACTGCAATACACTTCCCACTAAAATGAAAATTCCATGAAGGCAGGAATCTTTGTTTTTTTCACTGATAATTAGTTTGAATCACATGAAACTGCCATTTTATTGAGATATAATTGACATATAATATTGTATTAGTTTTAGGTATACAATATAATGATTTGATATATGTATATATTGCAAAATTACCACCATAAGTTTAGTTAACATCCATCACTATACATAGTTACATTTTTTTTTCCTGTGATGAGAACTTTTAAGATCTACTCTCTTAGCAGCCTTCAAATATACAATATTGTTAATTATAGTCACCATGCTGTACATTATATCCTCAGGAATTATTTACCTTATAACTGGAAGTTTACACTTTTTAACGACCTTCATCCATTTTGCCCACTCCCTACCCCCCACCTCTGGTAACCAACCCATCAATCTGTTCTCTGTGTCTATGAGTTCAGGTTTTTTCAGATTCCACGTATAAGTGAACTCATACAGTATTTGTCTGTCTCTGTCTGACTTATTTCACTTAGCATAATGCCCTCAAGGTCCATCCATATTGTCACAAGTGGCAGGATTTCCTTCATTTTTACGGCTGAAGAATGTGTATATGTATATCACACTTTCTTTATCTATTCATCTATCAATGGACATTGGTTATTTCCATGTCTTGGCTATTGTAAATAATGCTTCAATGAATACAGGGGTGCAAATATCTTTGCGATAGTGATTTCATTTCCCTTGGATAAATACCCAGAAGTGGAATTGCTGGATCACATGATAGTTCTGTTTTTTAATTTTTTTTCAAGAACCTCCATACTGTTTTCCATATCCATTTTTAAAATGTAAAAATCTTAGAAAAGTTGAAAGAAAAATTCATCCCTAGGTGCATCAGTCTCAGTCTTAACTTCAAATGGCATTAATTATGGAACAACTGTAACTTATAGTGTGATTTGATCTGAAATAGACTCATAATTATTAGTCTATTTTTGTTATTTACTTTTAAAGTTAGAGCTAAAGTTATTCCAAATGCAACACTTAACAATTCAGTTATGTCCACTGATTCTTCTTATGAAATTACTACTAAATTACTGTCTATTTTTACATAGAAAGACTTACAATATATATTCAATATAAAAGAATACATTTTGTCTAACTTTTGATTTTAATGACTTGAAACAGCCTTTATTCAAAGTCAAAAAAAATAATGATTCTAATGAACCACACTGCCAAAGATTTTCACATTCTGGTAATCTATGACTTACAATCTATATGTAAAAATAAGCTGTTGTTGCCCTGAGAAACTCTTCCTTCCTCTAGCCAGAGCAGCTGCTGTCAATAGGACAATATGTGAATCTTTGAATGAATGATAAGTGGAATAGGGAAGAAGTAGTAAAAAATGAAGTTCTCCATATTGCCTGAATTCTCCATTGCATGAAATTTTACAATCTAAAGAATATTATACTAATAAACAGCTTCCCTGTTTTCCAAATCTTTACTATGAAAATTTTCAACCACACATAAAAGGTGAATAATACAATGAACATCTATCTGTATACCCTCTGCATGAATTCAACAATTGTTAACATTTTGCTATACTTGCTCTATTTTTCCTAAACTATTTTTAAGTTTTAGAGATCATAATACTTCAGCACGCATATCCAAACAATAAGGACTCCTATAAAACCACAATACTATGATCACAGCTAAGAAAATTAATCATTGTACATCCTTTAATATAAATTCTCTATTTAAATTGTCCTAAATGTCCTAAGAATATCCCTTACAGCTTTTATTTTTTTCCAAACCAGGATCCAGACAAGGTTCACACTCTGCATTTGGTTGTGTCTCCTTTGACTCATTTAATCTAAAACAGCCTCTCTCCTTTATCTCTTTTCCCCCAAGTAACTTTTTGAAGAATCTAGGTCAGTTGTCTTAATAGACGTTGTATCCTCTTTTTAAAATACAAACTCCTCTTTGATAGGTTAAGGGGCTGATAGCTGGCATTACACCTCCTAATATCTAGGTATGATCAGTTACTACAATAGAACAGAAGCCCAAATGGGACAGGAAAGGCAGGTAATTGTGAGCAAAGGATCCTTGGGATGTAAGAACTCACGGGCCTAGGTGAAAAGTCCAAGGCAGGGTACTTAAGGCAAGCATGAAGGCATTAGGGGCTCCAACTAGGGAGAGGGTCACTGGGAAGCAGTAATGAGTATGAAAAGGGAAGGTGATAATGTCTAAAACAAACAGATCCTATCAATATTTTGTCTACTGTTAGCCCTGTGCCTAAAAAAGGAGTTGCTTCCTCTTTCCTCTTGTAGCACATGGCTGCCTGCCTCAAGGTCAGAACATTCAGACTTAGTACCTATATGGCTCAAATATGTTATGGGTCAAAATGGGGCTTTTGAGGGTTGACTCAGGTACATTACCAAAATTGACTAAATTGTTTTATAAGAAACTGTCAAGTTCAAAAAACAGAATTGGTAACAAACTTTTGGAATACAATACACTCAACAGATGAAGGCTAGTTTACCTGGTTAGTTAGGAATGTAAAACTGAAAAACAGTTTTATTATCGGGTATGCTCCAGACCAAAGTATTGGAGCATCTCTCAGGCTTACTGAGGAACTGAAAAAGACTAGTTAAGCAGAAAGGCACTTTTTTTTTGGCTGTATGCGGGCCTCTTACTGTTGTGGCCTCTCCCATTGCGGAGCACAAGCTCTGAGCGCGCAGGCCCAGCGGCCATGGCTCACGGGCCTAGCCGCTCCGCAGTATGTGGGATCCTCCCGGACTGGGGCACGAACCTGTGTCCCCTGCATCGGCAGACGGACTCTCAACCACTGCGCCACCAGGGAAGCCCCTGAAAGGCACTTTTAAAGTGAGTGGATAATTCACCCTGGAAATATGTATTAGGGAGGAAAGAAATTCTGAGCATGAATGAAAATTACATTAATACAGCTACTTTTCCCACTACATCCTAATTTAAACATGTCAAATCAACTATGAATAATATGTATTTCTTCTGCCCTCATAATTTGCCTGTACTTTTTCTTCAAAACTATACTTAAATTGGACCTTACACTCAAAACCTCAGAGGAATTCCATTCCCCTCATACTACTCTATTTTACATATATTATTTATATATATATTTTTTTCTATATAAAATATAACACACACAACTCTAATTGATTTTATAATATATGTATAACCATCTTTTGAATCTTAAATGTCTCAATGATAGGTACAAAGTCAAGAACAGTTTTTGTAATCTCCCACTGCATTTAGCAAAATGACTAAGAAAACAAAGTAAGAGTGTAAATAATTTCATACGGTGTGGAAAAAAATGTATGTTTATGGGAGATGACAATATCAGAGAAACAAATCTGGCATGCAGCTATTAGCAATGAGGTGACTCTGAGAAAAAGAGCATCCAACAACACTGAGGGAAATAACTTCCAGTTATTAAAGTATTTTGAGCCACTCCCTAAACACAGATGGTAATCATCATCAGTAATAACATTTTCTAAGAGGAAGTACAGTATTATGACTAGATCACCATCTCTGATTTGGAAACAGAAACTGCGTAAGTTGAGTACAAACATGACACATACGAAGTCTGACTGCACAAAACCACTTCTTAAAGCTGATCAAAGAAGCTCAAACATTATTTTTATTTTTTATTAGTATTTTAAATTTATTTATTTTATTAATTGATTTTTGGCTGTGTTGGGTCTTTGTTGCTGCATGCAGCCTCTCTCTAGTGGTGGCGAGCGGGGGCTACTCTTCGTTGCAGCCTGCAGGCTTCTCATTGCGGTGGCTTCTGTTGTAGCAGAGCACAGGCTCTAGGCGTTCAGGCTTCAGTAGTTGCAGCACGCAGGCTCAGCAGTTGTGGCTCACGGGCTCTAGAGTGCAGGCTCAGTAGCTGTGGTGCTCGGGCTTAGTTGCTCCGTGGCACATGGGATCTTCCCGGACCAGGGATTGAACCCACGTTCTCTACATTGGCAGGCAGATTCTCAACCAGTGCCACAGGGAAGCCCTCAAACATTATTTTTAAATCACCCTAAAATAATGAGGCCTCATAATTTGAGAAACGTTTCTGGATTCTTAATATATTATATGGTAAAATTTAATTCTTTTTTTGGATACAGCTCTACATGGATAATTTTTGATCACTACAGTAATCAAGAAAATGCAAATTAAAACCACAATGATATCATTTACTCCCATCAGGTAAACAGAACTTTCAAAATATGACAATACCAAGTGTTAATGAGAATGTGGAGCAACAGGATCTCCCATATTCAGCTGGTGAGAACATAAATTAGTACAACCATTATGGAACCTGTTTGGTAATATCTGGAAGAGTTCAAGATATGCATATACTAGAACTCAACATTTTCACTCCTAGGCATATTACCCTAGAGAAAATCTCACATGTGTACAAGGACACATGAACAAGAATGCCCATTGCAAAAAAAACCAAAACCAAAACAACAACAAAAACCCAACACTTTGGAAATAATCTGAAGTCTATCAACTGGAAAATGAAAAAATAAGTGGGATATATACATCATGGAGCATGACACAGTACTTAAAATGAATGAACTAAAATAGTGGTTCTCAGAGGACTGGCTCAAGATGGTGGAGTAGAAGGACATGCACTCACTCCCTCTTGCAAGAGCACCAGAATCACAACTAACTGAAAAATCATCGACAGGAAGACACTGGAACTCACCAAAAAGGATGCCCCACATGCAAAGACAAAGGATAAGCCACAATGAGACGGTAGGAGGGGTGCAATCATAATAAAATCAAATCCCATAACTGCTGGGTGGTGACTCACAAACTGGAGAACACATCCCACAGAAGTCCACCCACTGGAGTAAAGGTTCTGAGCCCCACGTCAGGCTTCCCAACCTGGGGGTCTGGCAACGGGAGGAGTAATTCCTAGACAATCAGACTTTGAAGGCTAGCGGGATTTGATTGCAGGACTTTGACAGGACTGGGGGAAACAGACACTCCATTCTTGGAGGGCACACACAAAGTAGTGTGCACATTGGGACCCAGGGGAAGGAGCAGTGACCCCATAGGAGACTGAACCAGACCTACCTACTAGTGCTGAAGGGTCTCCTGCAGAGGCAGGGGATGGTTGTGGCTCACCGTGAGGACAAAGACACCAGCAGCAGAAGTTCTGGGAAGTACTCCTTGGCGTGAGCCCTCCCAGAGTCCAACATTAGTCCCACCAAAGAACCAGGTAGGCTCCAGTGTTGGGTCCCCTCAGGCCAAACAACCAACAGGGAGGGAACCTAGCCCCACCCATCAGCAGCCAAACGGATTAAAGTTTTACCCAGCTCTGCCCACCAGAGCAACACCCAGCTCTACCTATCACCAGTATCTCCCAACAGGAAGCTTGCACAAGCCTCTCAGATAGATTCATCCACCAGAGGGCAGACAGCAGAAGCAAGAACTACAATCCTGCAGCCTGTGGAACAAGACCACATTCACAGAAAGATAGACAAAATGAAAAGGTAGAGAGCTACGTACCAGTTGAAGGAACAAGATAAAATCCCAGAAAAACAACTAAATGAAGTAGAGATAGGCAACGTTCCAGAAAAAGAATTCAGAATAATGATAGTGAAGATGATCCAGGACCTCCGAAAAAGAATCGATGCAAAGATTGAGAAGATGCAAGAAATGTTTAACAAAGACCTAGAAGAATTGAAGAACAAACAAACAGATGAACAATACAATACCTGAAATGAAAGCTACACTAGAAAGAATCAATAGCAGAATAACTGAGGCAGAAGAACAGATAAGTGACCTGGAAGATAGAATGGTGGAATTCACTGCCGCAGAACAGAATAAAGACAAAAGAACGAAAAGAAATGAAGACAGCCTAAGAGACCTCTTGGACAACATTAAACAAAACATCATTTGCATTATAGGGGTCCCAGAAGAAGAAGAGAGAGAGAAAGGACCCAAGAAAATATTTGAAGAGATTATAGGCAAAAACTTTCCTAACATGGGAAAGGAAAGAGCCACCCAAGTCCAGGAAGCACAGAGAGTACCAGGCAGGATAAACCCAAGGAGAAACACGCCAAGACACACAGTAATCAAATTGACAAAAAATAAAGACGAAGAAAAATTATTGAAAGCAACAAGAGAAAAACGACAACTAACATACCAGGGAATCCCATAAGGTTAACAGGTGATTTCTCAGCAGAAACTCCACAAACCAGAAGAGAGTGGCATGATATATTTAAAGTGATGAAAGAGGAGAACCTACAACCAAGATTACTCTGCCCAGCAAGGATCTCATTCAGATTCGACGGAGAAATCAAAAGAGTTACAAACAAGCAAAAGCTAAGAGAATTCAGCACCACCAAACCACCTCTACAACTAATGCTAAGGGAACTTCTCTAAGTGGTAAACACAAGAAAGAAAAGGACTTACAAAACCAAACCCATAACAATTAAGAAAATGGTAATAGGAACATACATATTGATAACTACCTTAAACGTGAATGGATTAAATGCTCCAGCCAAAAGACACAGGCTCATTGAATGGATACAAAAACAAGACCCATATATATGCTGTCTACAAGAGACGCACTTCAGACCCAGGGACACAGACAGACTGAAAGTGAGGGGATGGAAAAAGATATTCCATGCAAATGGAAATCAAAAGAAAACTGGAGCAGCAATACTCATATCACATAAATTAGACTTTAAAATAGAGAATGTTACAAGAGACAAGGAAGGACACTACATAATAATCAAGATATCAATCCAAGAAGAAGATATAACAATTATAAATATATATGCACCCAACATAGGAGCACCTCAATACATAAGGCAACTGATAACAGCCATAAAATAAAATCAACAGTGACACAATAATAGTGGGGGACTTTAACACCTCATTTACACCAGTGGACAGATCATCCAAACAGAAAATTAATAAGGAAACACAAGCATTAAATGACACATTAGACCAGATAGATTTAATTGATATTTATAGGACATTCCATCCAAAAACAACAGATTACAGTTTCTTCTCACATGCACACAGAACATTCTCCAGGATTGATCACATCTTGGGTCACAGATGAGACCTCAGTAAATTTAAGAAAATTGAAATCATATCAAGCATCTTTTCCAAACACAATGCTATGAGATTAGAAATTCATTACAGGGAAAAAACGTAAAAACACAAACACATGGAGGCTACACAATACGTTACTAAATAACCAAGAGATCACTGAAGAAATCAAAGAGGAAATCAAAAAACACCCAGAGACAAATGACAATGAAATCACGACGATTCAAAACCTATGGGATGCAGCAAAAGCAGTTGTAAGAGGGAAGTTTATAGCAATAGAAGCCTACCTCAAGAAACAAGAAAAATCTCAAATAAACAATCTAACCTTACACCTAAATGAAGTAGAGAAAGAAGAACAAACAAAACCCAAAGTTAGTAGAAGGAAAGAAATCATAAAGATCAGAGCAGAAATAAATAAAATAGAAACAAAACAATAGCAAAGATCAATAAAACTAAAAGATGGTTCTTTGAGAAAATAAACAAAACTGATAAACCTTTAGCCAGACTCATCAAGAAATAGAGGGAGAGGACTCATATCAATAAAATTAGAAATGAAACAGGAGAAGTTTCAACAAAAATTGCAGAAATAGAAAGCATCCTAAGAGACTACTACAAGCAACTCTATGCCAATATAATGGACAACCTGGAAGAAACAGACAAATTCTCAGAAAGGTATAACCTTCCAAGACTGAACCAGGAAGAAAGAGAAAATATGAACAGACCGATCACAAGTAATGGAACTGGAACTTTGATTAAAAATCTTCCAACAAACAGAAGTCCAGGACCAGATGACTTCACAGGTGAATTCAATCAAACATTTAGAGAAGAGCTAACACCCATCCTTCTCAAACTCTTCCAAAAAATTGCAGAGGAAGGAACTTTCCCAAACTCATTCTATGAGGCCACCATCACCCTGATACCAAAACCAAAGATACTACAAAAACAGAAAATTACAGACCAATATCACTGATGAATATAGATGAAAAAATCCTCAACAAAATACTAGCAAACAGGGGCTTCCCTGATGGCGCAGTGGTTGAGGGTTTACCTGCCGATGCAGGGGACACAGGTTCGTGCCCTGGACTGGGAGGATTCCACATGCCGTGGAGCGGCTGAGACCATGGGCCATGGCCGCTGAGCCTGCGCATCCGGAGCCTGTGCTCCGCAACGGGAGAGGCCACAGCAGTGAGAGGCCCGCGTACCGCAAAAAAAAAAAAAAACAACAACAAAAGAAACTAGCAAACAGAATTCAACAACAGATTAAAAGGATCATACCCCATGATCAAGTGGGATCTATCCCACGGATGCAAGGATTCTTCAATCTATGCAAATCAACCAATGAGATACACCATATTAACAAATTGAAGAACAAAAACCATATGATCATCTCAATAGATGCAGAAAAAGCTTTTGACAAAATTCAACACCCATTTAGGATAAAAGCTCTCCAGAAAGTGGGCAGAGAGGGAACCTACCTCAACATAATAAAGGCCATATATGACAAACCCACAGCAAACATCACTCTCAATGGTGAAAAACTGAAACCATTTCCTCTAAGATTAGGAACAAAACAAGGTCGTCCACTCTTGCCACTATTATTCAACATAGTTTTGGAAGTCCTAGCCACGGCAATCAGAGAAGAAAAAGAAATAAAAGGAATATAAATTGGAAAAGAAGAAGTAAAACTGTCACTGTTTGCAGATGACATGATATTATACATAGAAAATCCTAAAGATGCTATCAGAAAATTATTAGAGCTAAACAATGAATTTGGTAAAGTTGCAGGATACAAAATTAATGCACAGAAATCTCTTGCATTCCTATACACTAGCAACTAAAGATCAGAAAGAGAAATTAAGGAAACAATCCCATCCACCATTGCAACAAAAAGAATAAAATACCTAGGAATAAACCTACCTAAAGAGGTAAAACACCTGTACTCAGAAAACTGTAAGACACTGATGAAAGAGATCAAAGATGACACAAACAGATGGAGAGATATACCATGTACTTGGATTGGAAGAATCAATATTGTGAAAATGACTATACTACCCAAAGCAATCTACAGATTCAATGCAATCCCTATCAAATTACCAGTGGCATTTTTTTCAGAACTACAACAAAAAATCTTAAAATTTGTATTCAGACACAAAAGACCCCGAATAGCCAAGGCAGTCTTGAGAGAAAAAAAACGGAGCTGGAGGAATCAGATTCCCTGACTTCAGATGATACTACAAAAGCTACAGTAACCAAGACAATATGGTACCGGCACAAAAACCGAAATATGGATCAATGGAACAGGATAGAATGCCCAGAGATAAACCCACGCACCTATGCTCAACTAATCTATGACAAAGGAGGCAGGGATATACAATGGAGAAAAGACAGTCTTTTCAATAAGTGATGCTGGGAAAACAGGACAACTCCATGTAAAAGAATGAAATTAGAACACTACCTAACACCATACACAAAAATAAACTCAAAATGGATTAGAGACCTAAATGTAAGATCCGACACTATACAACTCTTAGAGGAAAACATAGGAAGAACACTCTTTGACATAAATTGCAGCAAGATCTTTTTGGATCCACCTCCTAGAGTAATGGAAGTAAAAACAAAAATAAACAAATGGGACCTAATGAAACTTCAAAGCTTTTGCACAGCAAAGGAAACCATAAACAAGACGAAAAGACAACCCTCAGTATGGGAGAAAATATTTGCAAATGAATCAACAGACAAAGGATCAATCTCCAAAATATATAAACAGCTCATGCAGCTCAATATTAAAAAACAAACAACCCAATCTAAAACTGGGCAGAAGACCTAAATAGACATTTCTCCAAAGGAGACATACAGATGGCCAAGAAGCACATGAAAAGCTGCTCAACATCACTAATTATTAGAGAAATGCAAATCAAACCTACAATGAGGTATCACCTCACACCAGTTAGAATGGGCATCATCAGAAAATCTACAAACAACAAATGCTGGAGAGGGTGTGGAGAAAAGGGAACCCCCTTGCACTGTTGGTGGGAATATAAATTGACACAGCCACTATGGAGAACAGTATGGAGGTTCCTTAAAAAACTAAAAATATAATTACCATATGACCCAGCAATCCCACTACTGGGCATATACCCTGAGAAAACCATAATTCAAAAAGACACATACACCCCAATGTTCATTGCAGCACTATTTACAATAACCAGGTCATGGAAGCAACCTAAATGCCCATCGATAGACGAATGGATAAAGAAGATGCAGTGCATATATACAATGGAATATTACTCGGCCATAAAAAGGAACAAAATTGGGTCATTTGTAGAGACGTGGATGGATCTAGAGATGGTCATACAGAGTGAATTAAGTCAGAAAGAGAAAAGCAAATATCGTATATTAACGCCTATATGTGGAACCTAGAAAAATGGTACAGATGAACTAGTTTGCAGGGCACAAATAGAGACAGAGATGTAGAGAACAAACATGTGGACACCATGGGGGGAAGTGGCAGGAGGGGGTGATGGTGGTGGGATGAATTGGGAGATTGGAGTTGACATATATAGACTAATATATATAAAATAGATAACTAATAAGAACCTGCTGTATAAAAAAATAAAATAAAAATTTAAAAAATAAATAAAATTGTGGTTCTTACTGGGAGGAGGGGAGATTTCACCATGAAAGGAATATCAGGCAACGTCTGGAGACATTTTTGGTTATCACAATGTGGGGTGTGGGGTGGAGGGGAAAGTGCTACTGGGATATCACTAAACATCCTATAATGGACAACAAAGCTCCTCACAGCAAAGAATATCTGGCCCCAAATGTCAACAAAACAGAGGTTGAGAAACTCCAAACTAGGGCTACAGGTAGCAACATGGATAAATCTCACAAACATAGTTGAGGAAATAAAAAGTTTCAGAAGGATACAAAATTCTAAAAATGTAAAATACCATATGTTTTTTTTGTATGCAAACATATGTAGTAGTAAAATAAAATTTAAAAATATAAAATATATATAAAATATAAAAATATGCATGGGAATAATAAACTCCAAATTCAGGAGTTTGGCGAGGGAGGAAAAGATGCAACTGGAACATAAATGGAAACTTCAACTATGTATGTAATGTTTAATTTCTTAGGCTGAGTAGTGGATGCACAAATATGTTATAGGGTTCCCTATACTCTTTGTAGACCTTAGTTATTTCACTGTAAGAATTTTTGAAAGGAAAATAAACGAATGAACCTGGAGGACATTATGCTAAGTGAAATAAGCCAGACATGGAAAGACAAAAACTGCATGATCTCACTTATATGTGGAATCTAAAGTTGAACTCTTAGAGACTAGAAGGATGGTTATCAGGGCCTGAGGAGTGGGGGAAATGGGGAAGTGTTGGTTAAAGGGTACAGAGTTTCAATTATGCAGGATGAATAAACTCTGGAAATCTAACGTACGCATGATGACTACAGTTAATAATTGTTTACTTAAAACTTGCTAAAAGAGATGTTAATTGTCCTCAACAGCAACAAAAAATGGTAACTATGTAAGGTGATGGATATGTTCATGAGCTTGATTGCAGTAATCATATCACAATGTATATGTACATCAAAATATCACGTTTTACAACTTAAATATATACTATTTCTATTTGTCAATTATACCTCGATAAAGATAGAGGAAAAAAGATTTTTAAGAAACACAGTCCACCTTAGGGGGAAATAAAGAAGAAAAATATATAGGGAATGTGCAGAAATTAAGAGATAAGTTACCAAAATTGAAATAATTCAATAAGTGAGACCAATGATAAACTCAAACATATAAAGAGACAAAAATCACCCAGTCTATTACACCAGGGCTATAAAAACACCCCTGTTTTGTCAAGCAAATTAATAATTTCTAGCTATGCAAACACTCAACTAGTTGCCTTCAGAGTATATATATTTCCAAATCAATTTAATTTTTTAAAAGTTTTAATTTTTTTAGTTTTTTCCTACCCATTTGCTTTTATTTAAAATCTACCACCTCTGAATTGAAAACAAAAGGGGAAAGCATTAGCTTCTTTATTATTTTACATAAAACATCTCATTTAAATTGTGTGAACCTTTAAAATGAACAATGATCTTATTCCTTAACTTGTTTTCAAAATACTGAGTGTCTAACCTCTTTCATCACACAACTGTCACTATACAAACAGAAGACTAAGATTTCAGATGAAACAGCTGGAGTAGACTAGTGTATGTTTCAAAACATAATTGTTCTTTTCGTTTGACCATTCCCAAAAGATTAGGAGTCAGTACTTCAGACATATTAGTAAGGTCAAAAAAGACCAGCACACTCAAATTAGGAAAAGGCTATGTGCTTTGCTGGCCACTTTTGTGACTCCTTGACTAATCACCGCTTCTTACAAAAGAGCTGTCCTTGTGATAACTACAGATATTTCAGATTCCTATAGCATTTCATATACATAATTTCACAACAATCCTGCAATATAAATGAGGTACTTGCCTCCTTTTAAAATTAAGGAAGCTAACACTCAGACTTACCTCTGCTCATACAGCCAATTCAAGCTGAAGTCTAGAGCTAACAATAGCCTCAAAGGGATTGACTTAATAGGGCAATGTTTGCAAAACGTATAAAAGAAAACCAGCCAGGGCTTCCCTGGTGGCACAGTGGTTGAGAGTCCGCCTGCCGATGCAAGGGACACGGGTTCGTGCCCCTGTCTGGGAAGATCCCACATGCCGCGGAGTGGCTGGGCCCGTGAGCCATGGCCTCTGCACCTGCGCTCCGCAACGGGAGAGGCCACAACAGTGAGAGGCCCAAGTACCGCAAAAAAAAAAAAAAAAAAAAAAGAATTTAGTTGCATAGCACAGGGAGATCCGCTCCGTGCTTTGTGACCACCTAGAGGGGTGGGATAGGGAGGGTTGGAGGGAGACACAAGAGGGAGGAGATATGGGGATATATGTGTACATATAGCTGATTCACTTTGTTATAAAGCAGAAACTAACACACCAGTGTAAAGCAATTATACTCCAATAAAGATGTTAAAAAAAAGAATTTAGTATATAATAAGGGAAGTATTTCAAATCAGTGGGGAAATAAATAAGTGGTGTTGCCATAATGTGCTAACCATGTGAGGTAAACACGTTTAAATCCCATCTTACTCCAAAATTAATTCTAAATGAGTTAAAGACTGAAATGTAAAAAAAAAATGTTTAATGCTATAAAAGTGGATGATTAACAAAAACAGCAACAACAAAACTGGGATGGAGAAGGCCTTTCTAAGCCTAAGCCAAAAGCAGAAACGATAAAGGAAAAGATCTTTAAATTTAATTTTTATGCATTTTTTAAATGTCATGTGCCATAAAAAACCCACGTAAGCAAATTACAAAAATATATATGCATATGGAGTTTCCTTCTGGGGTGATGAGATGTTCTGGAATTAGATAGTAGTAATGGTTGCACAAGTCTGCGAATACACTAAAAACCCCTGAATTACATAAAATTATACTGAATTTTATGACATGTAAATTATATCTCAAAAAAGTCCATATATGTAATATATATGTCAATTGACAAAATAAGAAATCCAAAATTCCAATAAACATAAAACTTTACATTTAAAGTTATAAATTAAAACGACTAAAATACAATGTTTTCCCCCTACTAGATTAGTAAAACGTGTCTATTACCACATAGCTTAAAACAACAAAACAGGAAACAACCTACATTTTTTACAGTAGGGCACTGGTTAAATAAACTCCAGTAGATCCACACTTTTACAGATAGTTGTCATATTTTTTGGCTACCCAGCATCCAAACACACAGCTTAGGTTAAGGAAATCCCCTGCTGTGAGTGAGCGTCTTGGTAATAGGCAGTAGGACCCACCGCCACTACTAAAGCCAAAGTGGAAAGAGGAGGTATTCCCTTTCCCTTCATCCTTCAAGGTAAGATGCTAAGTGATTCTAGATCTGGCTGGGCAGATACCTCTGCCCAGGTTTTTGAATTCTGAGAAAGTGACACAAATACGCAGTGAGAGTTAAAGAGAATTCGCAGCAGCTTCAGCAACAGAGTCAAGATGCCAGCAGTGGTGGTGGCAAAAGTCCTGAGAAAGCCAGTGCCACTGGAGAGGTCCTCACCAGACTGTACATGGGGGGTGTGATCTTGGCTGTTTTAGCCTCTCTGGGTTCCTGCCCATTTTTCCAAGCCTGGCTGACCATCTTTCCTGTTGACTCTATAAACAATCTTCATAGCCTACCAATAAATTCCTTGCCTGGGTAAGTGAGGTGAACTGCTTTATGTTGTTTGCAAGCAAAAACTCAGCATAATACATGTATAATAAATACCATGTGGCCATTAAAAACAATGATGTAGATCTCCATTTACTCATGGGGAAAATATTCAGGATACATTAAGTAAGAAAAAGCAAATTTTCACTCTGCAAGAAGTTCTCTAAACCCACCACCAATGGGTTAACTAATGGTCTCCATTCTATCACCCAAATATTCAGATGCCCACAGCATGCTTAAGTGCACTCTTTGTCCCACCAGTAGTGTGTTGACATACTTAGTTTCATCTGTGTTTGCTCCCAAGCCTCTTTATGCCCACTGAACTTCTTTTAATCGTGTGATTTAATTAAATATTATGTAAACGGATGAAACATGAGTATAAAAGAGAGTTACTATTTCTGTGAAAACAAAGGTGAATGCTTTAGAAAGATTCAATAAAGGTGAGCAGTAAACTGCTGAAATGGCTGCACATAAGCAACTTTAACAGAATGGGGGGAGAGAAATCATAAAAATCTAAAAATTCTATTCTCTACTTTCATGAAAGCAAACTAGAAATTGGAAATCTGGAAACCTGGAATGAAACAATATGGATGTGGTTTATACAAGAAAGAAAAGGAGGAATTTCAAAGGGCCCATATACAAGGAAAAGGCCTTGGCCCTACATATAAATATTGGAGAATGAATGAATATATGTTCTAGGTTTTTACAAAATGAATAGGCTACATATAGTTATTATGGCTCCTTTCTTCAACTGACCAACCACTGGATGGTTCAGGAGGGTTTCTACCATGTTTCCATCTTCTACGAAGGAAGACTCTAGAATATACCACAGAACAAAGAGGAAAAAATACCTGATTTCATTTTGTTTTAAAGGGCCCTGATAATTTACATTTTCAGCCTTGACTAAAACCTGTCATAAGCCAACTTTTATAAATAGTTGGATTGAGAATGTGTATCCCTAACAAGGACATCACTGAAATTTACACTTTAATGAATTTTATTCCCTTCATTGAATTTCCTGTTTGTCCTATAAAGCCATGAAATGTTGCAATGGCCTATTACAATGGCTATGTCCAATACTTTATGCTATTTTTTAAGTTGTTTCCATTCAGAATCCTCAGTAGAATTCAGAGATGATTCTCCTCACATAGTTTTATAGGACATTTCTTCTTCCTCTAAAAGTATTTATGGGCTTAGGAAGACTATTATTTCCTGAGAAAGGCAGGTACTTTGTAAAAGTTTGTGTGTGGGGGGTGTGTGTGTAAAATACACATAACATAAAATTAATCATTTTAACTATTTTTTAAATTAAAGTATAGTTGACTTACAGTATTACATTAGCTTCAGGTATACAACATAGTAATTCAGTATTTTCACAGAATATATTCCATAAAAAATTGTCATAAAATATTGACTGTGTTCCCTGTGCTGTGCATTACATCTTTGTAACCTATTTATTTTATAGCTAGTAGTTTGTACCTCTTAATTCCCTTCAGCTATTTTGCCCCTCATCCCACCCTTTTCCCCTCTGGTAAACACTAGTTTGTTCTCTATATCTGTGCATCTGTTTCTATTTGTTCATGTGCTTTATTTTTTGGATTCCACATATAAGTAAAAATATGTAATATTTGTCTTTCTCTCTGAGTTATTTCACTAAGCATAATACCCAGGTCCATATATATATGGTCTATATATATATATATATATATATATATATCTTTTAATATTGGTGTTTTCATTTTCTTTGGATAAACACCTAGAAGTGGCACTGCTGGATCACATGGTAGTCCTGTTTTTAATGTTCTGAGGAACTTTTATATTGTTTTCCATAGTGGCTGTACCAATTTACATTTCCACCAGCAGTGCACGAGGGTTCCCTTTTCTCCACATCCTAGCCAATACTTGTTATTTCTTGTCTTTTTGATGATAGCCATTATGACAGGTGTGAGGTGGTATCTCACTGTGGTTTTGATATGCATTTCCCTGATGGTTAGTGATGCTAAGCATCTTTTCATATGTCTGTTGGCCATCTGTATGTCTTCTTTGGGAAAAATGACTATTCAAGTCCTCTGCCCATTTTTTAATTGAATTGATTTTTTAAAATATTGATTTGTATGAGTTCTTTATATATTTTGGATTTGACCCCTTATCAGACATATTGTTTGCAAATGTCTTCTCCCATTCAAGGCTGTCTCTTCATTTTGTTGATGGTTTCCTTCTCTGTGCAAAAGTTTTTAAGTTTGATTAGCTCCCATCTTTAAATTTTTGCTTTTGTTTCCCTTGCCTGAGAAGAGAGATACAAAAACTATTCATAAGACCAATGTCAAAGAGAATACTGCCTATACTTTCTTTTAGGAGTTTTATGGTTTTAGATCTTACATTTAGGTCTTTAATCCATTTTGAGTTTATTTTTGTATATGGTGTAAGGAAATGTTCGAGTTTCATTCTCCTTTATGTAGCTGTCCAGTTTTCCCAACACCATTTACTGAAGAAACTATCTTTTCCCCATTGTATATTCCTGCCTCCTTTGCCATAGATTAACTGACCATATAACTGGATTTATTTCTGGGCTCTCTATTCTGTTCCATTGATCTGCTTGTCTGTTTTGTGCCAGTACCATACTGTTTGGATTACTGTAGCTTTGTAGTATTGTCTGAAGTTAGGGAGTATGGTATGTCCAGCTTTGTTCTTGGTTTCACTGATCTTTTGTTGTTTCTTTGGTCTTTATTTTATTTATTTTCACTCTCATCTTTATTATTAGCTTCCTTCTGCTGACTTTGGGCTTTGTTTGTTCTTTTTCTAATTCCTTTAGAATTAGAGGGCTGGAGCCAGATATGAGCCAGGGCCGTTTTAACCATTTTTAAAGTGTACAGTTTAGTAGCATTAAGTACATTCACACTGTTGTGCGACCATCACCACCATCCACCTCCAGAACTTGCTCATCTTCCTAAACTGAAACTATACTCATTAAACACTAATTACCCATTTCACCTCTACCCAACCCCTAGTAACCATCATTCTACTTTCTGACTCTACGAGTTTGACTACTCTAGGTTCCTCATATAAGTAGAATCATTTGTCCTTTCTTGTCTGGTGTATTTCACTTAGCATAATATCTTAAAGGTTTACCCATGTTGTATCACATGTCAGAATGTTATTCCTTCTTTTTTTAAAAAAAAAAGTGTGTGTGTCCGTGTGTGTGTGTGTATGCATACATGTGTATATGGCCTTTTATTTGTTTTTCCTTTTATAAATTTATTTATTTATTTATTGGCTGAGTTGGGTCTTCGTTGCTGCACATGGGTTTCCTCTAGTTGTGGCGAGTTGGGGTTATTCTTTGCTGTGGTGTGCAGGCTTCTCTTGTTGCAGACCACGGGCTCTAGGCACGCAGGCTTCAGTAGTTGTGGCACGTGGGCTCAGAAGCTGTGGCTCGAGGGCTCTAGAGCACAGACTCAGTAGTTGAGGTGCACAGGTTTAGTTGCTCCACAGCATGTGGGATCTTCCCAGACCAGGGCTCAAACCCGTGTCTCCTGCATTGGCAGGTGGATTCTTAACCACTGCACCATCAGGGAAGCCCGGAATGTTATTCCTTCTTAAGGCTGAATAATATTGCATTGTATGTATATACCATATTTTGTTTATCTACTCATCTTCTAATACACCTTTGGGTCGCTTCTATCTTTGTGCTACCCTGAATAATGCTGTTATAACCACTGTTATACAAATATCTGTTTAAGTCCCTGCTTTTAATTCTTTTGGGTATATACTTAGACTTGGAATTTCTGGATCATTTGGTAATTCCACATTTAATTTTTTTAGGAATCACCATACTGTTTTCCATAGCAACTGTACCATTTTTCATTCCTACCAACAATGCACAAGGGTTTCAATTTCTCTACATCCTCACCAACACTTGTTATTATTTTCTGTTTTTTAAAAAATAATAGCTATCCTAATGGGTGTGAAGTGGTAATACACTTTTCTACATCTCAGAAATTTCAATAAAGAATTAGTGAATTAAAGCTAAAATATGAGATAGATGGAAAGCCATAACCTTTCGTTATTAGCCATTTCACTGTTACTTTATTTCATTTACAATGTATTCTTACAATTTTTCTTGACAATTTCTTCTATATTTGGATTTTATGGCAAGAACTTGTTACAATATATACTTTAAATGTGAACCAGTATGTTTTCAGCTCTATTTTAGGTATGATTAGTTTAACAGGTTAGCACAAGAACTTGGAATGAGTTCAAAGGGATCAGGATAAGAAGATGTAGGAATTCCCTGGTGGTCCCGTGGTTAGAACATGGTGCTTTTTCACTGGGGTGGGCCGGGTTCAATCCCTGGTCGGGGAACAGAGATCCTGAAAGCTGCGTGGCACCGCCAAAAAAAAACCATGTAAATGTTCTTGGCTCAACATGTGCTTATTTTTGAAGTGGATATAAAAGAGGAATTGTTGTGAATTTCATTTACATCAGTTCTTCGGAAACTTACCTTTCAGATTTAAGCACATTTCTCTAACTTTTTTCCTAAAGCTAGTAAGAGTATACTAAAGGGGTAGAGTATACTAAAGGGTACAATATTGTGCTTTCAGCACTATAAATGAATAGCCAAATAATAATGAAGCAATACTAGCCACAATTACTATAACAAAGTAGACTGACCAGTAAAGATGATGTGGGCAATATCTAGACCCTAGGAACATATTACTCAATCACCCTGAACAACTTGTTTGTTCTATCTACTTTGGAAAGTAATAGCAGAGGAACTGAACTCTTATCATTAAAAGTTACTTATTCAGGGACTTCCCTGGTAGTCTAGTGGTTAAGACTCTGAGCTTCCACTGCAGGGGGCACAGGTTCAAGATCCTGCATGTCACGCAGTGAAGTTATTTATTCAAATACTTGTCCTCAACTCACCTAAGCATTTATATAAATGTCTCCCACACAAGAATAAAATAATTTGTAATATATTTAGGACCAATGAAATCTCAGGAAAATTTAAATAGGAAATTATGCCTATTTTAAACTAGGCAAATGTACATAAACAGCAACCTAGTACTAGTTATTGCTATATAAGTGTTAACTTATAGTTACATAGTAAGTATTATTACTATACAATAAAAACTCAGAGATTAACGGCATGAGCCAAAATCACATATACTTACCCAAACACTGATCCAAAGATAATCACATTTTTGCTTCTCCATAGGGACTCCAACGAGTGGCAGATAAGGCTACAGCATAAACATGTGCCTCAATTTTTTTCCCTCTTACTTAGATGAAAACAATCTATTTCAAATATTCCAAATATGAACTGGGGAGAAAACCGACTGGAAGGAGAGACACCCAGAGAGAGAAAGAGATACCCAAAGCAGTTGTTCAATAAACATTTTTTTGTTGTTGGGTGGATGGTCAATTGACTGGATGGATAGACAAGCCAACTCTGAATTCTCCTGCGAGATAAGAAAGCTGAAAGGGGGAAAGTGATTTCTTCTTGGTCAGAAGACCAAAAATGGTGGGAAACTACTAACATTCTAAGATATTTTCCAAATATTCTTTACTTTTCCCTTGACTGCTAAATGAAAACTCAAAGGAGCAAGTCCACCTTAGCTCAGTGATCAATATTAGTATCACTGTACTTCCCTGGTGGTGCAGTGGTTAAGAATCCACCTGCCAATGCAGGGGACATGGGTTCGAGCCCTGGTCCAGGAAGATCCCACATGTCACGGAGCAACTAAGCCCATGTGCCACAACTACTGAGCCTGCGCTCTAAAGCCTGCGAGTCACAACTACTGAAGCCCGTGGGCCTAGAGCCCGTGCTCTGCAACAAGAGAAGCCACCGCAACGAGAAGCCCATGCAGTGCAGCAAAGAGTAGCCCCTGCTCGCCACAACTAGAAAGCCCACATGCAGCAACGAAGACCTAATGCAGCCAAAATTAAATAAATTTAAATAAATAATTTTTTAAAAAGACAATAACTTGTATATATTAACTAAAATATATAATTAAAATTAATTTCCCATTTCCTTTTTTTATTGTGGCTATTAGGAAAATTTAAATTACATGTGTGGCTCACATTTTATTTCTATTGGACAGTGCTGTTCTAGAGTCATTATTTTATCTTTTAAAGTTACGTCTATGATCCACATGGAACTACATTTTGTATACAGTATGAGGTAGGAGACAAGGCTCATTTTCCCCCATATGGATACTGAATTGACCTGCTACCACTTATTGAAAGAGATTTTCCTTACATGTAATGTTCTTGTCAGATTTTGTTATAAAGGTTACACTTATTCCATAAAAAGAGTTGGAGAGTATTATTTTTCAGTTCTCTATTAAAGATTGGTGTTAGATTGGTGTTAGCTCTTTACTAACTGGAAAAATTCACCAGAGAAGCCACTTGGACCTCAAGTTTTCCTTGTGGAAAGGCTGTTATATCAGTTATTGAGAGAGGTGTATTAAAATCTCCAACTACAATTACGGACCTATTTCCCCTTTTAGTTCTCCATTTTTTGTCTCATACATTTTTAGGCTATGCAATTACCTACATAAAAAGTTAGGAATATTATGTCTATCTGTTGAATTAATCGTTTCATTATTATGAATTATTCTCCTCTCCAGTAGTATGGCCACACCAGTTATCTTTCGGAAGTATCTGCATAAAATATTTTTAATACATTTATTTTCAACTTTTCTATGAATGACATATAGTTGTATGTTATATCTGGGAATAGCACTTAGTTGTTTTTTAATTTATTTATTTAATTTTTTTATTTTTGGCTTCATTGGGTCTTCATTGCTGAGCATGGGCTTTCTCTAGTTGCAGTGAGCAGGGGCTACTCTTCATTGCAGTGTGTGGGCTTCTCACTGAGGTGGCTTCTCTTGTTGCGGAGCATGGACTCTAGGGGCGTGGGCTTCAGCAGTTGTGGCCACAGGCTCAGTAGTTGTGGTTCGCGGTCTCTAGAGCACAAGCTCAGTAGTTGTGGTACACAGGCTTACTTGCTCCATGGCACGTGGGATCTTCCCCGACCAGGGCTCAAACCCATGTCCCCTGCATTGGCAGGTGGATTCTTAACCACTGTGTCACCAGGGAAGCCCTAGCTGTTTTTTTTTAATCCTTCTTACAAGCTCTGCTCTGAACTGTAATATTGGGTGCATTTGCATTTAATAAAATTAATAAAATTACTAATATTTTGGGGTTTATGCCTATCCTATTTGGCCCAAGTATTCTCTGAGGCTTTTTCTCCTTCCTTGCTTTATTTTGCATTAATCAAATGCCTTTCATTATTCCCCTTTTCCCATGTAATAGCTTGTTATAGTTTTTAAACATCACTCTTTTAGTACCCTAGAGATTACAACATGTCTTCTTTATTTATTACAGTCTATCTTAAATTAGAACTTTTATCTCTGCCTGGATAGTGGAAAAACTTTTAAAACATGTTAACTCCATTTAACATCTCCCTTTTATCAGTTTCCTATTGCTGCTATAACAAATTGCCACAAATGCAAATGTATTATCTTACAATTCTGGAGGTCAGTAACCCAAAATAGGTCTCACTGGGTGAAGTGGAGTGAAGGGAGCAAAGTCCATCTTGACTCAGTGATCAGTATTAGTATTATGATAACGCCATCTGCAGCAACATGGATGGACCTAGAGATTATCATACTGAGTGAAGTAAATCAGACAGAGAAAGACAATTATCATATGATATCGCTTATATGTGGAATCTAAAAAAAAGGGTACAAATGAACTTATCTACAAAACAGAAACAAGAATTACAGATGTAGAAAACAAACTCATGATTACCAGGGGTAAGCGAGGGGAGGGATAAATTGGGAGATTGGGATTGACATATACACACTACTATATATAAAATAGATAGCTAATAAGGACCTACTGTATAGCACAAGGAACTCTACTCAATACTCTGTAATGGGCTATATGGGAAAAGAATCTTAAAAAGAGTGGATATATGTACATATATAACTGATTCACTCTGCTGTACACCTGAAACTAACAGAACATTGTAAATCAATATACTCCAATAAAAAAATTTTTAAAAATTAGTATCATGAATATTATGCACCACCTATGAAACATTTTCAACAAAAATCTTTAACATGTATCTAATCAAGGTTTTAGAGCTAACTTCCAACATACAGGAAATAATAGGAACTAAAGGATATCACCTTGTAGCCAAGGGAAAACAAAGGATCAAGGTATTGACAGGCTGTATCTTACCTGGAGGCTCTAGGGGAGAATCCACCTCTCTGATTTTTCAGCTGCCTACATTCCTTGAATCCAGCCCCCAACTGCACAACTCTGACCTCTGCTTCTACCTGCACATCTCATTCTCTGACTCTCCTGACACTCTTTTACTTTACAAGGACTTTTGTGATCGTATTGGACCCAACCAGATAATCCTGGATGCTTCCACCTCAAGGTCGACTCTATCGCATCTGCAAAGTCATTTTTTCCTTGTAAGGAAGTCAGAGGTTTCAGGGATTCAGACATAGACATCTCTGTGGGGCTATCATTCTGTGTACCACACCTCTCCTACATTTTGTGTTAGTGGTGACACATATTTTAATTCAATATGTTTACAAACACTTCAGAAAGGAAAGCTCTACCTCTCAGAATGCCAAGAGACATAGACAAAACAATGAAGTTAGAAAATCACCATTTGGCACCATTATTACCTCAATCACGGTAATAACTGATTGAGGAAGAAATCATTCATGAATGCTAATACTAGTGAAAAAAAGCTTGATGAGAAAGAGGACACTTACATTATTGCAAAGTACCACCCTACAAAATACTTACCAATTAGCAATAAATAAGTATAAAAGACTCCTTAATTAACCTTATAGTAAATAAATCTTTTAAAGAAACAATACAAATTATCATCACAATTAATGAGACAAATTGACATACCATGCTAACTCTATTCAAAAGAAAGCTAAGAGGCTATATTAATACATAAGTATATTTCAGAGCAAAGACTATAAAGCAGAGATAAAGAAAGGCATTTCATAACGATAAAGGGGCCAATTAATGAAGAAGACATAATAATTCTAAATGTTTATGTAGTTAATGACAGAGCTTCAAAATTCATGAAGCAAAAAGTGAAAGAACTGCAAGGAGAAATAGAAAAACCTGCAAGCATAGTCAGACATCTAAATACCCCTCTCTAAATGACTGATAAAAAAAGCAGGCAGAAAGCCAGCAAGGACAGAGTAGATTTGATCAACACTACCAACCAATTTCACTAGACTGACAAGCACAGAATAGTCCACCTAACATCAGCAGATTACACTTTCTTCTCAAGTGCAGATAGAACATTAACTAAGATAGACCAAATTCTGAGTTACAGAATAAGTTTCACTAAATTCAAAAGGATGCAAGTCAAAGAAAGTAGGTTCTCTGGCCACAATGGAATTATAGTAGAAATAAAAAAATAGAAAGATCTCTGGAAAACCCACAATTCTTTGGAAGCCAACTACACACTTCTAAATAACCTATGGGTCAAAGATGAAATCAAAAAGGAAATTAAAAACTATTTTGAACAGAATTAAAATGTGACATAGCAGAATTCGTAGTATGACAGTAAAGCAGTAGTCACGGGAAATGTTATGGTACTAAATGTTTATATGAGAAAAGAAGAAAGGTTTCAAATCAATGACCTCAGGTACCACATCCAAAATCTAGAAAAAGAAGAGCAATTAAACCCAAAGTAAGCAGAAGAAAAGAAATAATAAAGACTACAAAAATCAATAAAAGAAAAAGCAGAAAAACAACAGAGAAAACAAATAGAAGTAAATGCTGGTTCTTTGAGAATATCAGTAAAATTGATAAATCTCTTTCCAGACTTATAAGGAAAAATAAGAGAGACAACACAAATTACCATTATCAGAAACAGGAGAGGTGACATCATTACAGATTCTACAGACATTAGAAAGACAATAAGGTAGTAGTGTAAACAACTTTATGTCAATAAACTCAACATTTAAATGAAATGGACCACTTCATTGAAAGACACAAGCTCATCCAAGAAGAAAAAAACAACCTTAAATGTCCTAATCTATTAAAGGAATCAAAATTACAGTAAAAACAAAACACAACTTTCCTCAGAAAAACTCCAGGCTCACCACAGCTTCTTTAGTAAAGTCTACCAAACATTTAAGGAAGAAATAATACACATCTTTCACAAACGCTTTTAGAAAATAGGAGAAGAGGGAACTTCCTAACTAAGTCTATGAGCTAAAGTTAGCCTGATACAAAAGTCAGATAAAGGAACCACAAGTAATGAAAACTACAGACCAACATCTGCAAGAATGCAGACAGAAAAATCCTCAGAAAAATGGTCGTAATCCAAATCCAGCAACATATAAAAAGGATTATACACCATAACCAAGTAGAATTTATCATGCAAATGCAAGGTTGGTTCAACATACAAAAATCAATCAGTGATATATACCATGGTATTAGAATAAAGGACAACAAACACAAGTATCTCAATCGATGCAGAAGAAGCATTTGATATGTTCAACACACTTTCATGATTAAAAAAAAAAAAAGCTCAGAAAATGGAAAACTGAAGGAAACTACTTCAATCTGATAAAGGGTATTTGTGAAAACTCCACAACTAACGTCATACTTAAATGGTAAAACACCGGCAAACTTTTTCTCTAAGGACAGGATTAAGACAAGGATGCTGACCCCAGCCACTTCTGTTTCACATAGCACTAGAAATCCTAGCCAGCGTAAATAGGCAGGAAAAAGAAAAAAAGGCATCCAAATTGGAAAAGGAAAAGGAAAATGATCTCTGTTCACAGATGACATGATCTTATATCCCTAAAGACCCCACACCAAAAAAAAAAAAAGTTAGAGTTAATAAAGAATTCAGCAGTGACTTCCCCGGTGGTGCACTGGTTGGAACTCCGCACTCCCAATGCAGGGGGCCCATATTCGATCCCTGGTCAGGGAACCGGATCTTGCCTGCCGCAACTAGGAGCCCACATGCTGCAACTAGGAGCCCGCATGCCACAACTGAAGATCCCTCATGCCACAGCTGAGGATCCTGCATGCCGCAACTAGAGATCCCACATGCCACAGCTGGGGACCCTGCACGCCACAACTAAAAGATCCTGCATGCCGCAGCAAAGAGCTCACATGTGGCGGCAAGGATCCTGTGTGCTGCAGCTACAATGCAGTACAGCCAAATAAATAAATAACAAATATTAAAAAGAATTCAGCAATGTTCCAGGGTACAAAATCAACATGCAAAAATCAGTGTGCCTGGAACTTTTCTCTGAGTTACCTTTCTGTCAAGTAATCCTCTTGACACTATTCCCCCAATCGTATGTAACCAAAAACTGTTATGTCCATCTTATTTTTAGAGTTATACATTACATATTTAAACTTCACTCTGTGAACTATGCTTGCATTTTGAAATGCACGTTTCTTCATAAAATACATATGAATAAACTTAACCAATGAGATGAAAGACTGGCATACCAAAAACTACAAAACATTGATAAAAGAAATTAAAGAAGATACCAAAAAATAGAAAGACATCCTGTGTTCACAGACTGGAAGACATAATATTGTTAAGATGCCAATACTATCTAAGACAACCTACAGATTGAATGCAATCCCTATAAAAACCCAAAGGTATTTTTACAGAAATAGAAAAACTCATCCTAAAATTAATATGGAATCTCAAGGGAACCTAAGTAGCCAAACAATCTGGAAAAAGAAAAAAATTAGAAGTCTCATACTTCCTGGTTTCAAAACATATTACAATGCTACAGTAATCAAAACAATGCAGTGAGCAGAAGCAAGAACTACAGTCCTGCAGCCTGTGGAACAATAACCACATTCACAGAAAGACAGACAAGATGAAAATGCAGAGGGCTATGTACCAGATGAAGGAACAAGATAAAACCCCAGAAAAACAACTAAATGAAGTGGAGACAGGCAACGTTCCAGAAAAAGAATTCAGAATAATGATAGTGAAGATGATCCAGGACCTCCGAAAAAGAATGGAGGCAAAGATCGAGAAGATTCAAGAAATGTTTAACAAAGACTTAGAAGAATTAAAGAACAAACAAACAGAGATGAACAATACAATAACTGAAATGAAAAATACACTAGAAGGAATTAGGAGCAGAATAAATGAGGCAGAAGAACGGATAAGTGACCTGGAAGACAGAATGGTGGAATTCAGTGCTGCAGAACAGAATAAAGAAAAAAGAATGAAAAGAAATGAAGACAGCCTAAGACACCTCTGGGACAACATTAAATGCAACAACATTTGCATTATAGGAGTCCCAGAAGGAGAAGAGAGAAAGGACCCAAGAAAATATTTGAAGACATTATAGTCAAAAACTTCCCTAACATGGGAAAGGAAATAGCCACTCAAGTCCAGGAAGTGCAGACAGTACCATACAGGATAAATCCAAGGAGAAACACACTGAGACACATAGTAATCAGATTGGCAAAAATTATAGACAAAGAAAAATTATTGAAAGCAGCAATGGAAAAACGACAAATAACATACAAGGGAATTCCCATAAGGTTAACAGCTGATTTCTCAGAAGAAACTCTACAAGCTAGAAGGGAGTGGCATGACATATTTAAAGTGATGAAAGGGAAGAACCTACAACCAAGATTACCCTACCCAGCAAGGATCTCATTCAGATTTGATGGAGAAATCAAAAGCTTTACAGACAAGCAAAAGCTAAGAGAATTCAGCACCACCAATTCAGCTCTACAACAAATGCTAAAGGAACTTCCCTAAGTGGGAAACACAAGAGAAGAAAAGGACCTACAAAAACAAACCGAAAATGATTAAGAAAATGGTAATAGGAACAGACATATTGATAATTACCTTAAACGTGAATGGATTAAATGCTCCAACCAAAAGACACAGGCTCGCTGAAAGGATACAAAAACAAGACCCATATATATGCTGTCTACAAGAGACCTAGGGACACATAGACTGAAAATGAGGCAATGAAAAAGATATTCCATGCAAATGGAAATCAAAAGAAAGCTGGAGTAGCAATACTCATATCAGATAAAATAGACTTTAAAATACAGAATGTTACAAGAGACAAGGAAGGACACTACATAATGATCAAGGGATCAATCCAAGAAGAAGATATAACAGTTATAAACATATAGGCACCCAACATAGGAGGACCTCAATACATAAGACAACTGCTAATAGCTATAACAGAGGAAATCTACAGTAACACAGTAATAGTGGGGGACTTTAACACCTCACTTACACCAATGGACAGATCATCCAGACAGAATATTAATAAGGAAACACAAGATTTAAATGACACAATAGACCAGATAGATTTAATTAATATTTATAGGACATTCCATCCAAAAACAAAAGATTATACTTTCTTCTCAAGTGCGCATGGAACATTCTCCAGGATAGATCACATCTTGGGTCACAAATCAAGCCCAAGAAATTTAAGAAAACTGAACTCATATAAAGCAACTTTTCCGACCACAATGCTATGAGATTAGAAATCAATTACAGGGGGAAAAACGTAAAAAACACAAACACATGGAGGCTACACAATACGTTACTAAGTAACCAAGACATCACTGAAGAAATCAAAGAGGAAATCAAAAAATACCTAGAGACAAATGACAATGAAAACACGACGATCCAAAACCTATGGGATACAGCAAAAGCAGTTCTAAGAGGGAAGTTTATAGCTATACAAGCCTACCTCAAGAAACAAGAAAAATCTCAAATAAACAATCTAACATTACACCTAAAGGAACTAGGGAAAGAAGAACAAACAAAACCCAAAGTTAGCAGAAGGAAATAAATCATAAAGATCAGAGCAGAAATAAATGAAATAGAAACAAAGAAAACAATAGCAAACATCAATAAAACTAAAAGCTGGTTCCTTGAGAAGATAAACAAAACTGATACATCATTAGCCAGGCTCATCAAGAAAAAGAGGGAGAGGATTTATATCAATAAATTTAGAAATGAAAAAGGAGAAGTTACAACAGACAGCACAGAAATACAAAGCATCCTAAGAGACTACTACAAGCAACTCTATGCCAGTATAATGGACAACCTGGAAGAAATGGACAAATTCTTAGAAAGGTATAACCTTCCAAGACTGAACCAGGAAGAAAGAGAAAACATGAACAGACCAATCACAAGTAATGAAATTGAAACTGTGATTAAAAATCTTCCAACAAACAAAAGTCCAGGACCAGATAGCTTCACAGGTGAATTCTATCAAGTATTTAGAGAAGAACTAACACCCATCCTTCTCAAATTCTTCCCAAAAATTGCAGAGGAAGGAACACTCCCAAACTCATTCTATGAGGCCACCATCAGCCTGATACCCAAATAAGACAAAGATACTACAAAAAAGAAAATTACTGACCAATATCACTGATGAATATAGATGCAAAAACCCTCAACAAAATACTAGCAAACAGAATCCAACAACACATTAAAAGGACCATACACCATGATCAAGTTGGATTTATCCCAGTGATGCAAGGATTCTTCAATATATGCAAATCAATCAATGTGATAAACCATATTAACAATTTGAAGAAGAAAAACCATATGATCATCTCAATAGATGCAGAAAAAGCTTTTGACAAAAGTCAACACCCATTTAGGATAAAAACTCTCCAGAAAGTGGGCAGAGAGGGAACCTACCTCAACATAATAAAGGCCATATACGACAAATCCACAGCAAACATCATTCTCAATGGTGAAAACCTGAAACCATTTCCTCTAAGATCAGGAACAAGACAAGGATGACCACTCTTGCCACTATTATTCAACACAGTTTTGGAAGTCCTAGCCATGGCAACCAGAGAAGAAAAAGAAATAAAAGGAATACAAATTGGAAAAGAAGAAGTAAAACTGTCACTGTTTGCAAATGACATGATACTATACACAGAGAATCCTAAGGATGCCACCAGAAAACTACTAGAGCTAATGAATGAATTTGGTAAAGTTGCAGGATACAAAATTAATGCACAGAAATCTCTTGCATTCCTATTCACTAATGATGAAAAATCTGAAAGAGAAATTAAGGAAACACTCCCATTTACCACTGCAACACAAAGAACAAAATACCTAGGAATAAACCTACCTAGGGAGACAAAAGACCTATATGCAGAAAACTATAAGACACTGATGAAATTAATTAAAGATAATACAGACCAATGGAGAGATATACCATGTTCTTCGATTGGAAGAATCAATATTGTGAAAATGACTCTACTACCCAAAGCAATATACAGATTCAATGCAATCCCTATTAAATTATCAATGGCATTTTTTACAAAACTAGCACAAAAAATCTTAAAATTTGTATGGAAACACAAAAGACCCTGAACAACCAAAGCAGTCTTGCAGGAAAAAAACGGAGCTGGAGGAATCAAACTCCCTGACTTGAGACAATACTACAAAGCTACAGTAATCTAGACAATATGGTACTGGCACAAAAACAGAAATATAGATCAATGGAACAGGACAGAACGCCCAGAGATAAACCCATGTATCTATGGTCAACTAATCTATGACAAAGGAGGCAGGGATATACAATGGAGAAAAGACAGTCTCTTCAGTAAGTGGTCCCGGGAAAACTGGACAGCTACATGTAAAAGAATGAAATTAGAACACTCCGTAACACCATACACAAAAATAAACTCAAAATGGATTAGAGACCTAAATGTAAGACCGGACACTATAAAACTCTTAGAGGAAAACATAGCAAGAACACTCTTTGACATAAATCACAGCAAGTTCTTTTTTGATCCACCTTCTAGAGTAACAGAAATAAAAACAGAAATAAACAAATGGGACCTAATGAAACTTCAAAGCTTTCACAAAGCAAAGGAAACTACAAACAAGACGAAAAGACAACCCTCAGAATGGGAGAAAATATTTGCAAATGAATCCACCGACAAGGATTAATCTCCAAAATATATAAACACCTCATGCAGCTCAATATTAAAAAAACAAACAACCCAATCCAAAAATGGGCAGAAGACCTAAATAGACATTTCTCCAAAGAAGAGATACAGATGGCCAAGAAGCACAGGAATAGCTGCTCAACATAACTAAATATTAGAGAAATGTAAATTAAAACTACAATGTGGTAACACCTCATATCACACCAGTTAGAATGGGCATCATCAGAAAATCTACAAACAACAAATGCTGGAGAGGGTGTGGAGAAAAGGGAACCCTCTTGCACTGTTGGTGGGAATGTAAATTGACAGAGCCACTATGGAGAACAGTATGAAGGTTCCTTAAAAAACTAAAAATAGAATTACCATATGACCCAGCAATCCCACTACTGGGCATATACCCAAAGAAAAACATAATTCAAAAACACACATGCACCCCAGTGTTCACTGCAGCACTATTTACAATAGCCAGGTCATGGAAGTAACCTAAATGCCCATCGACAGATGAATGGATAAAGAAGATGTGATACATATATACAAGGGAATATTATTCAGCCATAAAAAGGAATGAAATTGGATCATTTGTAGAGACATGGATGAATCTAGAAACTGTCATACAGAGTGAAGTAAGTCAGAAAGAGAAAAACAAATATCATATATTAACGCATATATGTGGAACCTAGAAAAATGGTACAGATGAACTGGTTTGCAGGGCAGAAATTGCGACACAGATGTAGAGAACAAACGTACGGACACCAATGGGAGAAAGCAGCAAGTGCGGGGTGGGCGGTGGTGGTGTGATGAATTGGGAGATTGGGATTGACATATATACACTAATATGTATAAAATGGATAACTAATAAGAACCTGCTGTATAAAAAAATAAATAAAATTAAATTTAAAAAAAACAGTGTGGTACTGGCATAAAGATGGACATATAGACCAATGGAATAGAATAAAAGCCCAGAAATAAACCCTCCCATATAAGGTCAAATGATCTCTAACAAGGGTGTCAAGACCACTCAATGGGGAAAGGACAGTCTCTTCAACAAATGTGCTGGGAAAACTGGATATCTACATGCATAAGAATAAAGTCACTTACATCATACAGTAAAATTAACTAAAGATGGATTGAAAGACCTAAACTTAAGAGCAAAAACTATAAAATTCTTAATAGAAAACGCAGTAGAAAAGTTCCATGACATGGATTTGGCAATGATTTCTTGGATATGACAGCAAAAGCACAAATAACAAAAGGAAAAATAGGTAAACTGGACTTCATCAAAATGAAAAACTTTTATGCATCAAAGGATGCTATCAAGAGAGTGAAAAGACAACCCACAGAATGAGAGAAATATTTACAAAATATTTATCTGATAAGAGACTGAATATCCAGAATATATAAACAAATGGTACAACTCAACAACAAAAAACCTAGTTGAAAAATGGGCAGATGACTTGAACAGACATTTTTCCAAAGAAGATAAAGGGCCAACAAATACATGAAAAGATTTCAACATCACTAGCCATTAGGGAAATGTAAGTCAAAACCCCAAGGAGCTACCACATCAAATCTATTGAGGATGACTATAATAAAAATAAATAAATAAATAAAACACAAAAAATAACAAGCATTGGTGAAAATGTGGAGAAATTGGAACACTTGTTGGTAGGAATGTAAAATGGTACACTCACTGTGGAAAAGTTTGGCAGTTCCCCAAAAAGTTAAACATAGAATTACCGTGTGATCCAGCAATTCTACTTCTAGGTATATACCCAAAAGAATAGAAAGCAAGGACTCAAACAGATAATTGTATAACCAAGTATTCTTTTTAATGTTTAGCAATATGGCAGGTAAAAATATTTTATTTTTTATGTGTTTCTTAGATTATTAAACGAGGTTGATGATCTTTTCATACATTTCTTAACCACTCATTTTTCTTCTCTTGTGTAATGATTATTTGACATTTTTCTGTGTTTGTGTGTGGATGGGAGGATATTCTAAAGGGAAAAAAAGCACTTTGAAAGTTCTTGAAACATGCTGACAAATTTTAATAGCTAATATTTATGCTTTTATAATAAAGCTGATTCACTCAGCATTTACTTAATTTTTACACTGCACAGGCATTAAACTAGAGGATGTGGGAATAAAAAACCCATGTCTTTTGGGATTTATAAAACAAAACTATTTTCTTATCAATACATGCAAGTATAAGTGATTACTTCATCTTTTTTGACAAATATGTCTATGATTGAAATGCAAAATCTAAAGGATAAAAGCTTTAACATATATGGGGCTTCCCTGGTGGCACAGTGGTTGAGAGTCCGCCTGCCGATGCAGGGGACATGGGTTCGTGCCCCGGTCCGGGAAGATCCCACATGCCGTGGAGCGGCTGGGCCCGTGAGCCATGGCCGCTGAGCCTGCGCGTCTGGAGCCTGTGCTCCACAACAGGAGAGGCCACAACAGTGAGAGGCCTGCATACCGCAAAAAAAAAAAAAAAGCTTTAACATATATGAACATATGGCGGTTGGAACTACCCATCAACGTATCTTGAGGTTACAAGAGTATAACTCGTCATCAAAAAGACAAGAGATAATAAATCTTGGCGAGGACGTAGAGAAAAGGGAACCCTTGTGCATTGCTGGTAAGAATGTAAACTGGTACAGCCACTATATGAAAACAGTATGGAAGTTTCTCAAAAAGTTAAAAATAGAATTACCATATGATCTAGCAAATCCACTTCCGGGTGTATATCCAGAGGAAATGAAATCACTATGTCAAAGAGAGATGTGCACTTCCATGTTCATTGCAGCATTATTTATAATAGCCAAGTCATGGAAACAACTTAAATGTCTATCAACAGATAAATGGATAAAGAAAATGTGAGATGTATACACACACACACACACACATATATATACGATGGAATACTATTCAGCCATAAAAAATAAGGAAATCCTGTCATTTGTGACAACATGAATGGACCTTGGGGGCATTATGCTAAGTGAAATAAGTCAGACAGAGGAAGACAAATACTGTACGTGGAATCTTAAAAAAAAAAAAACTCAGAAAAAGAGATAAGAGTTGTGGTTACCAGAGACAGGGGGTAAGGGGTAGGGAAATTGAATGAAGGTGGTCAAAATGTACAACTTCCAGTTATAAGATAAATAAGTACTAGGGATGCAATGTACAATATGATGACTATAGTTAACACTGCTGTATGATATATTTGAAAGTTGCTAAGAGTCAATCCTAAAACTTCTCATCACAAGGAAAAAAATTTTTTTTCTTTTTTTCTTGTATCTATAAGAGGTGATGGATGTTAATTAAACTTATTGTAGTAATCATTTTGCAATATATGTAAGTCAGCTCATTATGCTGTCTACCTTAAACTTATACAATGTTGTATGTCAATGATAACTCAATAAACCTTTAAGAAAAAAAGACTCTTACCTGCAGTCCATCTTACTATACCTGTAAAGTTATTTTAAATCACACCTCTTGATGGACAGTAAACATCAGAATTAAATCTATATCTGTTCTTTTGAAAAAAATATAATTTGTAGCCTTAGAAATATAACAATATAGCATCTTAATAGAAGTCTTAATAAAGGTCAGCAAATAAAATTACTCATGTGAAGGCAGTGTTGTACTGTAATCACTGGAGAGAAGAATCTGCCCAGTTTTTGAAGTTTCATTGAAGATAACATATCCTAGTGACTCACAACTTATCATTTCAGTGTTGACCTACTGAGATAATTTGGCAAATTACACTTCTGCTTCCATATGACTCTGTGATTTATTGTGTAATTCTGATCAATTTAGTGCTTATGCCTACAGGGACTTTGGCCTATAAGCACAAAATAAATAAAGAGTTCTTATGGCAGGTTGATGTTAAATAGTAGTGAGCTAATCAATCAGGTTAAAAAAGATTTATAAAGTCAAAAAAATTAGCCCACTATCACGAAGAACATAATTATCCACAAAGCTAAGTCATTCTCACTGACAGACTTGAGAGGCGGCCTGTTCAGGGAGATAACAGGTGAGAGAGCAGCCTAGGAAAGAGACACTTGGTTTATTAGCCCAACACATGCTGAAATCTACAAGTTGGGATTTCTTTATATACACCTGAAAAGATGACCAATTCATACATTCATTACTTTATTCCAAGCATATGCAAGAAAAGAGGGAAGATTACATGCTTTCTTCTAATATGTACATTTTTTTTCTTGCTGAACGATTATAGTGTATGCTTACAACCTTTTTTATTTAACATACAATTTAGTTGTTAAATGAAAAGATGTTTAAACTAGCTAAAAATACAAATTTGGTGAATACAAATTAGATATAAACTAAAAGAGTGACATCATGTTTTTTGCTTATCATGGTGGCAAAAACTTAAAAGACCAATGTATCTATTCAATATGGTCAAGGATGCAGAAAAATATTTTACCATCCTGTCAATCAAGTGTAAATCACTATGGCCTTTTTTTGGAGGGCAATTCTTCAATGCCTATCAAGATATCACATGTATATATAACCCTTAACCCAGCAATTTTACTTAAAAGACTGTAACCTATGAAAATGTTTACACAGATGTTTAAAGGTATAGGGTAAGCATACTTAAAAGAGTTAAAACTTGGAGACTCTCTAAACATTCATCAATAAAGAAATAGATAAATTATGATGCATTCATACTATAGAAGACTACATAGCAGTTAAAGAGAATAAGCTACATCTGTATACAATGACATGGAAGCACATGCATGAAGAGAAAAAGGTCTAGAAAGAGACAAACCATTAAAAGTGATTACCCTTTGGGGGGATGAATTTCTCCTTTTTTACTTTATATCCTTCTGTATTATTATAATTTCATTAAAATAAGCATGTATTACTTTAGTATTCAGAAAAAAATAATAAAGAAAAAGCTACAATTGGCCAAACATACTGCCTTTGCTTGAACTGGATGCATCTATTTTTTTTCCAGAGCCTTAGACATCTGCAGATAGCTTTTTCCCAAACACAAGAGGAAGCAGGTCACATACAGTTCCTGTTTTAAAGACAAGCAAAGGTTAAGTAAGGGTGATGAAGAAAAAGGAGATTGTAGAAAATAAAGGAAGTGAGGAAAACAGGAGTATGAGAGGGCTGACAGAGAAGTGTGGGAAAAGGAATTATTTTAGTGCTGGGCGTGAAAATAATGAACAGAATATAATTCTTTAATCTTAAATTAGAAAGAGAAGCAAAAAAGAAAAACTGAGATATAGGTTTCTTCAATCACAGAAGGAGAGTTTAAAATAAACAACAACAATAAATCTCACTACAATAAGTTTTAAAAGACTAGAAAAATCCAACTGTGATCAGGAAATTATACGTACTCTCAGAAAAATAGGAACAAACTAGTTCCCAAACTGGTTGAGAATCTTTGGGATAACAAGGAAAACAAACAGCACGTTCTAATAATCTGACTTTAGGGATGGATTTGGGACAAAGAAATTTGTAAAATTTCCATAAGCAAAATGAATTAAGTTTTCTTCAAACCTAATAGTATAGAAAGTCTATCAAATTAGAAATGAGATGCATATAAATTACTTATAAAACCCTATGAATGAGCAGTTACAGAGGGTTGCATATTAAATGAAAATTTTGACATTAGGAGATAATATGGTAGTTTGATTTTGAGAGAATCTCTTTCTATTTTTAGGCTCAACAACATATAACACCAATAAATCTGCCTTGGGCAAAATAACTTTAGAGGTTATACTGCCTTGATAATTAAAACATTACAGTCATTTCAACCTGCCTAAAAATGGTAAAACTGATAAATCACTTTTCTGACCATTCTTTCTACTCAAAAGGCTGAAAGACCTGGATCTCTACCCTGTCACATCATTTCCATCCTGAGACTTATAGGTTGACATTGTTCCCAGAGAAACAAATTCTCTTAGTGCAATATACTTAATTGATAAGCAAAGGAATATAGTAATTTATTCTAATATTCTCATAACCTTTAAGGTATCTAATATAAAGATATTTTATATTTAGATTAGAGAGCATGTGATGCTAGCTCTCATGTCCAGTCAACAGAACTTTTAACACAACTAGAAAGAAGTGAAAATAACTTATTCCTGAATTATATCATAAGGATACAAATGAAAACTTTATTATTATTTTAGGAATCACGCAGACAGAACACACAGACATGTGGTGAACACTAGACCTGAAGTCAGGAAACCTGTGGCCAAGAATAAATTTCCTACATGAATTTGGGGAAGTCATTTAATTGCTCTCAGAGCCACAGTTTTTGCTCCAATGGTTCCCACACTTCAATGTACTTAAGAATTATCTAGGGGAGAATTTTTACATTCTTGATTTGCAAGCTCTACACCCAAAGATCTTATTCATTAGGAGAGAAATGATATCAAAGAATCTGCATTTTTAACAAATACCTCTGAAGATTCTAATGCAGTAAAGACAGAGACTATATACATTGATAAACATAGTCCTAAATAATATGGGAATGAATAGCTACTTAACCTATATCATAGAGTTGTTATTTGGATCTAATGAAAAAAGCAAGTAAAATAAGCAGAGATATTTATATAAATTTATACATTTTATAGAAAATGTATGTGTATTAGGTAATATGTTTGCTTTCCTGAAATTCCACTCTAACTACAGAGTTTATTAAGGTTGAGTTACTACAGACAGGTATTAGTGAGTTTAATAAGACTGGCAGTTAAATATATCAAAATCAATTGCTTATACACTGACAATAATCAACTAGAAAATAGAATGGTAAAACATCCCATTCATATAGCACTCTACATCTCCCTGAAAAAATATTTCAAATATTCAGTAATAAACTTAATAAGAAATGTGTAGGAAGATACTGTTAAAAGAGGTTAATTCTACCCAAATTAGTCTATAAATTTAATAGAGTTGGTGGAATTTTGAGGTAGGGAGAACCTGACACAATGATCCTAAGGTTCACATGAAAAAATAAATATTTGAGGACACACAAATTTTGAAAGAGTGATAAGGAGGGTGTCTATATATACACAACTCTCTATATCACTATACATAAAATAGTGACAGCATTTCAAGTAGGTGAGGAAACAGTGGTTCACTTAACAAATGGCTTTGGGACAACCAGTTACTCATTTTGAAAAAAAAATAAAGTTAGTTCCCTGTATAATATACTTAAACTAAAACAAATTCTATATGAATTAAGGATTTAAATATAAAGTATGGGGACTTCACTGGTGGCACAGTGGTTAAGAATTGCCTGCCAGTGCAGGGGACACGGGTTCAATCTCTGGTCTGGGAAGATCCCACATGCCGCAGAGCGGCTGAGTCCGTGCACCATAACTACTGAGCCTGTGCCCTGGAGCCCACAAGCCACAACTACTGAGCCTGCATGCCACAACTATTGAAGCCTGCACGCCTAGAGCCCATGCTCCGCAACGAAGAGTGGCACCTGCTCGCCACAGCTAGTGAAGGCCCACGCACAGCAACGAAGACACGATGCAGCCAAAAGTGAAGCTAAACTAATTAATTAATTTAAAAAATATATATATATAAAGTACAAAAGGTACTGGAAGAAAGCATAAGCAATAATGAGTATAATTTTGGGATAGAGAAGGCCTTTCTAAGCATGATACATAAAAAATCAAAAGCTTATGTATAGGGAAAAATACAAACAGATAAAAGATTTAAAAAACTGTAAAAGAGGACTAGCAATATATATGACAGGCAAAGGCCTCTTCCATATCTGTAATAAAAAGGTGAACACCCAAAAGAAAAATGCACAATGGAAATAAACAGGCAACTCACAAACAAAGAAATAGAAATGGTCAAAAAATTCTCACTAGTTATGGGACATAAACATAAAAGGGCAATCACATAACAGACTGACAAAGCTTAAAAAGAATCTTAACAGTATCTGTTGTAAGTGTGGTTAGACTGACACTCCTACACTGCTAGTGGAAGCATGAAATGATATTTTTCTGGAGGACAATTTGGTAGTATATATCAAAAGTCTCTAAAAGTACTGAACACTTTTATATGCTGTTAGTGAAAGTATAAATGTGTGCAACTTTTCTGGAGGGCAGTTTGGCACTATTTACCAAAATCTAGAATGTACATGCCCTTTGATCTAGCAATTCCACTTCTAGGAATTTTATCTAGAAGACAGGCTCATAAATATACATATACAAGGATATTCACTGAAGCACTGTTTATTATAGCACAGAACTGAAAACAACCTAAATGCTAATCAAAAAGGAACTAATTAAATAAACCACAGCATATCCACAAAATGAAACATCATATAACCATTTTATAAAATGAGGTAGGTCTATATTTCTTCATACAAGATGTACAAGATCTGTTCAATGAAAATTGCAAGGTGCAAAATAGTATATGTATAGTATAATCCCATGTGTGTAAAGAGAAATAAAAAGAGATAGGTATTACATAGGCTTGAAAATGCACTGAAAATTTCTAGAAGAATACGCAAGAAAGTGCTAATACTTTCTCTGAGGAGGGGTTGGGATTCTGAGCATTGTAATTTTTGTACCTTGTGACTTTTTATTACTATGAACATATATATTACTTTTGCTATAAAAAAATAAGCTTAAAACAACTACCACTCCCTGACCCGGCAGTACTGCTTTCAGGAATATATTGTAAGGAAATAAATGGAGAGACAATCAAAGATATAAACACAAGAATATTCATCACAAAAAAGTGGATACAAGTTAAATGACTCAAAAAATGAGGATTGGTAAAATAAATGATGACCCATGTATTCAATGGAATACTATACAGCTATGAAATTTAAATTTCCTGACATACAAAGACAGTCAATATACTGAATAAGTCTTTTTTGTTGTTTTCGAAGGAGACAGACAAAAGTGTGTATGTTTGCATAGGAAAAAGTTTGGAAGACTATATAAAGTTATCTTGGAGAGTAGTAATTCTGACAGTGTTATGATGTTTTGCTGTACTTTATGAAGTTTTCTACAGTGAATATGTTGTTTACTGAAAGAGAGTGACTGGCAACCTATGTGGGATCAAACCCATAAATCCTAGGAATTAGAAAATTCAGCTTGCTGCCCATGTATATTCCTCAAAAAAGTTCAAATTCCACTTTGGTTAATCCAATCCTGTTAGAATCCTGGGATATATCTAGTTCTAGCAAGCTGTTTCACAAGGGTCATATGATACCTGATGTTTATGAGAAGATTTAAGTTTATTAGAAAAAGAGGCACCAAAACTGAATGAGCCTTCTGAAAATGTATGTTAAAATCTTGTTCTCTATAACATTTAAAATTTCAGGATACTTTTGAAAGAAAAGTACTTATCTCTTGTTAGCACCTTCCATCTTCGGCTGCCTAGAGCGCAAGATAAATGCTTTTCTGTGAGAGTCCAAGAAGCTCAAGTAGATATGCTCACAAAATTTATCATTAACTTGCACAAACTGTCTACTGAATGACCTAGCAGTAGTAAAACTTTTTCTGGTATGACCAGCAAATTCCAGCAAAGTGAAAAGGTTTTTTTGTTTGTTTTGTTTTGTTAATATATGATTCCCCATTTTTAACTGAAAAGGGCATTTCTATGACTTTCCATATGATACGAGAGTTAATGAAGTTACATTTACTTTCATTAATTGAATTGTACTTTATATGCTACCAAGTTGATAATATAGGTCTTAAAAGGATAATTAGTTCCCTTTATTTCTGCCTGTGAAAGCTGACAGATCAGAACAAATATTAACACTAACCAACAGCATGTCTATTAATTTGGTGAGAGCAGGCAAGAAAGGGCGGGGGTGGGAGGGAGAGAGAACCATCCCATTACTTCCAAACTTCCCTCGTGCTGCTCCTTTATAAACTAACGCTTCCCTACACGCCCAAACCCTGGCACCCACTGATCTCCGTCCCTTCCTATAGTTTTGCTTTTTCAGATTGTCATATAAATGGAATCATACATTATGTAGCCTTTTTAAGTCTGGCTTCTTTCACTTAGCTAAATGCATTTTAAGATTCACCTATGTTATTGCATGAATCAACAGGTAGTTCCTTTTTTGGTCATAAAGTAATATTCCACAGTGTGGATATACAACAATCTGTTTATCCATCAGTTGAAATAACTGGGTTGTTTCCAATTTGGAGTGATTAACGCTGAATAATGCTGCTATAAATATTCATGTAACAGGTTTTTGTACGAACATAAGTTTTATTTCTCTTGGATAGATACCTAGAAGTAAGATTGCTGAGCAATATGGTAAAAATATGTTTAATTTTGTAGGAAACTAACAAACTGTCTTCCAAAGTGGCTATACCATTTTTCATTCTCACCAGCAATGTATGAAAGTTCCAATTGCTCTGTCTTGCTAACATTTGGTATTGCCAGTTTTTTGTTTTGACATTCTAATAGGTGTATCAGAGTATCTCATTGTGATTTTTTTCTTTTTTACTTTACTTCTCAGAGCATTTTTAGATTCAGAGCAAAACTGAATGAAAAGTACAGAGATTTCCCAATTACTCCTTTCGCCCCCACATACAACCTCCCCCAACTATCAACATCCTGAATCAGATTGGTACATTGGTTACAATCACCACTGTGGTTTTAATTTGCATTTCTCTAATGGTTTTAATTTGCACCTGACTAATTTGCATTTCCTTTATTTGCTATTTGCGTATCTTCTAGGTGAAGTGTCTATTCAGATCTTTTGCCCACTGGATTGTTTATTTTCTCATTGTTGATATTTAAGGGTTTTAAATTTTTATTCTGGATATAATTTTTTGCAAATATTTTATGCCAGTCTGTGACTTGACTTTTCATTTTGTTTCACAGAAGTTTTTGATTTTAATAAAGTCCATGTACCCATTTTTTCATTTATGGATTATACTTTGGGGCTAATACAGATTTTTAATCACATTTCTTTGTTTATGTCTTTCCTTATATAGAGTAACATTTCTCCTAACTAGCAGCCTCGGACATAAAGCTGAGAACGAATAAAAGCTGCCATCAATTCTGTTTAATCTGTACAGAGTTTTAGCTTGGGAAGATAAAAAAAGGTCCAGAGATGGATGGTGGTGATGGTTGGTTGCATAACAATGTGAATGTACTTAATGTCACCAAACTGTACACTTAAAAATGGTAAGTTTTGTTATATAATTTTACCATAATAAAAAGAAAAAACTGCCATCGAGCAACAATATGTCAGGGAAGTCTCTGTTCTAAAGCTCACGGACACTGTTTGGCAGCGGTGAAACCAAGGTAATGGAGCCAAAGCTTCACTTTGGACCCATGGATGATGAATGAGGGTCCATTTCCAAGATGAGAGGTAGCCAGCCAAAAGGGACATTGCCCAGCATTTTACAGAAAGGTTTTCTCATTTAGTCTTCATACTTATAAGGAAGAAACTATACTATGCTTCTTTCACAATTAAGGGAACTGAGGCTTGGAGGGCAAAGTTGCCTGTTCAAGTTCATGTTTGAGTCAGTAAATCAAGGAGTGAAGATGAGAGAAAACCACCAGACAATCTGACCTGAGAGCTCTCACTCCAGACCATTCCCTTACACTGTTTCCAAATCCATGAAGACAAACTCTCTTTATTCAGCTTTTACTTTGAGATATATAAAAGTTTTAGGAAATTACAAATAATTTAACAAACATTCCTTGGGGATTGTTAAATGTAATTTCACTAGATTGATTTCTCAACGTACATTGAACAAAGATAAGCTATATACTATCTTTTACTTTGCAGTGGAGTGGGTAACAGCTCTACACCTCAAGTCAAATGGCTTGGTGTCAAACCCTGGCTCTGGCTTTGTGCTGAAATAACTTATGCATATTAATTCATGTGAATAAAATTTCCAACTGGGGTGCTAAAATCATATAGCACTAGAAGCTTATTCACTCAAAATGTGTTACTTATCCTATCTCAAAGCTCCAAAATATGCATAAGCCTCTTTGATATTGTGAAGACCCAGTAATGCTTAGAATAGTATTTTGAATCTCTATAAAACTTAGCTATTCTTGTTTATTAAAAAAAGTTACCAAAAAAAAAAAAAAAGAGTTACCTTGGACATATCACTTCTTCTATAAAATGGTAAGTATTTAAGAACAAGAGCTCTGGAATCAGGCTACCTTAGTTTTAATCCTAGCTCTGCTACTTGCCACATTTTAAGCCCTGGGCCTGTCACTTTGTCTCTTTAAGCTTCAGTTTTCCATGGCTGAAAATATGAATAATTATAACATCACTATGAGGTTAAAATGAGGCAATCTATGCAAATTGCTTAGTATAGTCCCATGCACAGTAAGCCATCAGTGCATATGAACTGCTATTATTTTTTATTAGCAATATTAAAATGTGTAAGTAGCATTAGGAATCAAATCATGGCAAGAGCATTTTGCAAATCTGCAGAGACGCCAATACTCTAAGTAATCAGTTCTTAGAGAACTGTAACTTATCTCATCTGATGCTCATAAACATAGACCACTTTGTCAAAAGCTACCCTCTGCCAGTCCCTCTGGATCACAATCTTCTTGTTTTATATTTCATCATACCACTTATTGCTATTTGATATCTATTTTCTCTGTTTACTTATTTACTGTCTTCTCCTTCCAAAATGAAAGCTCCATGAGAGTAGGGAGGCATAATGGTTAAAAAGACAGACTCGAGAGCCAGACTGACTGGATATGATTCCAATCTCTGCGCCTTCCTAGCTGTGTGACCTCGGGCATATTACTGAAGCTCTCTGCCTCAGTTTCCTTATCTGTAAGACAGGGATAGTAATGGCATTTGTTTCATAGGGTCATTATGAGAATTAAATGACTTTATATAAAGAACTTAGCAAAACCTAGCACACAATAAGCACTCAGTAAATGCTACTATTATTATCGACCTACTTCACTGCTGTCGCTCCAGCAGCTTGAACAGTCCTTGGCACAGAGCAGGGACCCAATAAACATTTACTGAATAAATGAATTAGAAGAGCTCAATGCTGAGCCAGCCTTATAGCTCAAAAGTGTTCCTAAAAGAAAGAGTTAAGGATGAGGGAGAGAGACCAGGGTAAGGTACCTTCTGTGGGGTCAAAGCCTCTGTTCAGAACCTATCTTCCACCCTAAGTAAAAAAGGCCGCTGGTCACCATGGGATATCATCTAAATTCTAGAACTACCTTTGGCAGCTAGGGAAGTCCCTGGGTACCACCTCTTTCCGCAGCTAACATTTATTGAGTGGTTACTATGAGTAGTACTTTGCATGTATTAACTAATTGAACCCTTACAACAACCTTGAGGTAAACACTACAATTACCCCCATCTTACAGATGGGAACACAGAGGCACAAATAGGTTAAGTAACTTTAGCAAGGTCATGTAGCTACTAAGTAGCTAAGCCTGAATTCAAACTCAAGAAGTCTAGTTCTAGAGCCCATGCTTTTAGCAGCTAGCTGTCTTTTTGACTCTAGAACACGGACATGTTAGTGTCTGGAATTCTTTTCTCTAGGGTCATTTGTTTTTCAAGAGAAGAATTCTCCAATCTCCTGCCTGGGAAGCATATACCAGGACACTATGTTTGGAGCAAGGTGAGGGGAAGGGGCTGACCATTCAGTCTGCAGCCTTCCACTCAATCACCCTGTTCTCAGCCCTGTGTTTCAGTGCCCTCCACTCTGCCCATCATCTGAGAGCTCAGAGCCTTTCAGGTTCACTTAGGCCAGAGACTCTCCTCCTGGTCTCCTACCACCCAGGGCAGGTGGAGGTGGGGGGCAGGCAGGTGGATCACCTTACTGCAGCAGAAAATGGAAGAGACCTGAGGGGTCCAACCCCATTCTGTCAGTTTTTAAAACATTTCCCTTATTTTTAGCCCTGGATCACCTCCTTACTTTTTAGGAAAAAACACCTACCTTCAAGTTCTAAGCCTCTCATGAGTACTGTGTGATAAAAGAACTCACTTCTCATTGATATCCTTCTGCAGGCAGGGCCCCCCCTTCCTCTGCTTCCTACCTTCCAATGATGTGTTCAAACCACACCTGTGCTGATGTCCCTCTCCTGTTCTATTTGTCCTTGCAGGTTTAAGCCTTTTAAAAGTTGTTTACTGGGCTTCCCTGGTGGCACAGTGGTTGAGAGTCCGCCTGCCGATGCAGGGGACACGGGTTCGTGCCCCGGTCTGGGAAGATTCCACATGCCGTGGAGCGGCTAGGCCCGTGAGCCATGGCCGCTGAACCTGCGCGTCCAGAGCCTGTGCTCCACAACGGGAGAGGCCACAACAGTGAGAGGCCCGCGTACCGCAAAAAAAAAAAAAAAAAAAAAAAAAGTTGTTTACTGACATATTAGTGGAGTTTGAGAAGGACAAGAGCTAAACATGTGTAGTCAGTTGACCATGTTTAACCCCATGTATTACTTTTATAATGATATTTAAAGGGTAGACTTCAGCTATCTGGAAAATTAACTTCTGCAAAATGCCTCATTTCTCAACGATGATCAATAAAAGGTACTTTAGATCACAAAAGACCATGGGTTGCACTTGGAGGCTCAATATCATGGGATTCCCAGAGGCTCACCTAAAACTTCTCTACTCAATATAGAATATCCTGTTAAACCCTCAAAAGTTGTTATGTTTTAATTCCAAAACCAAAAATCTATAACTCTAGAGGCATTTGTTAAAATCACTTTACAGAGATGGAAAAAAAAAAAGCTCTATTACTTTCTACAAATGTATATAGTGAGCCAAGGTTTTCCTTTGGTTCTCTGAGACTGAAAAGTTTTGAGACAAAAGAGTCTGGAGATAAAGGCAAAAAGGGATCTAGAGTTGAAATCGGAGAGACATTATGGGTAGAATATTCCAGAAATCCGAAGGAATAAGTTTCTAAGTGCAGCCTCCACTGTTGAGTGATACAATGAAAATACGTATGATGTCTTTGAAAGCCTGGATATTATAGACTCTTCTATAAGCAGAACAAGGGCTTTGGCATTGATAATGGGGTTTTTGTTTGTTTTGTTTTAACCAAAATATATATTTTTTAATTTTTATACAAATTTTAAAGGTTACTTTCCAATTACAGTTATTACAAAATATTGGCTATATTCCTCATGTTGTACAATACATCCCTGAGCAGATCTTATACCCAATAATTTGTACCTCCCACTCCCCCACCGTTATATTGCCCCTCCCACTCACTGGTAACCACTTGTTTGTTCTCTATATCTGTGAGTCTGTTTCTGTTTTTTCTATATTTACTAGTTTGTTGTATTTTTTAGATTCCACATATAAGTGATATCATGCAGTAACTGTCTTTCTGTGATGTATTTCACTTAGTATAATGCCCTCCAAATCCATCCATGTTGTTGAAAATGGCAAAATTTCATTCTTTTTTATGGCTGAGTAATGTTCCATTGTATATATATACCACAGCTGCTTTATCCATTGATGATGGTTTTTTACTGAGATATTTTTTCTCTGGACTACCCTCCCTCTTAACTAACAGACTGCATTCAGATAACTGTGCAGCAGAGTTAGAGGTATAGCTAATGACTCCAAAGGACAAATGCCTCCCACAGAGATGAAGACTATAACTCTGTCTTCATTAACACTATTTAATCAGCCAAACCAAAAAAGTACCGAGTAGATTTATACCACCAACCCCATACATGCCAGCATTCAACTCATGTTGGAGAATACTGTAATACTCAGCATATGTGGTATAACTCGGTGACCCACTTTGCTGATTAAGCAAAGATATCTCCCCTATCAGGTAAGAATATAATCAATTGTGCCAGTACTTTTTTTTTTAAAGCAGCTAATATGTTGATAGAAAAAGTATTTTGTCTTAATTTTTATAGTTGAAACATTCATGTGGTATAACTAAAACCTAAAAAAAATACATATCTATTTTTCAGAATATTCTGACTTTTCCTAACATCCATATTTCTCATAAATTTTGTTTTTATCAGATCAAGGTCCAAAGAACAATTTTCATCATGAAGTAATTAAATACTCCATAAAGATAGCCCAGATCTATATCCCCATCCACACCCAACTTCTCAATTCCTTTAATGTCCTGTTTTACAGACTCTGGTTAACAAAGGTGAAAATATGATAACACGCCTCTTGTTCCAAGTTGAATCACTATCAGAATAGATAAGGATGAAAAATTATGTACTGGAAATATATGGGAGTTCAGTTTATAAAAAGGAACTAGCAATTCAAAATTGTCAAGGACAACTGTTTAGCCAGGTTTTTTTGTTTTGTTTTGTTTTGTTTTTTGTGCGGTACGTGGGCCTCTCACTGTTGTGGCCTCTCCCGCTGCCGAGCACAGGGTCCGGACGCGCAGGCCCAGCGGCCATGGCCCACAGGCCCAGTCGCTCCGCGGCATGTGGGATCCTCCTGGACCGGGGCACGAACCCGCGTCCCCCGCATCAGCAGGCGGACCTCCAACCACTGTGCCACCAGGGAAGCCCTAGCCAGGTATTTTTATATAGATGAATGAGAACAAATTCAGAGAAGGCCTACATCACTTCACATCCTTAAGAGTTTTTAACTGGCAATTTTCAAGTGCTTTGTTATCACAAGCAGAAGCCCTAATACTGATGGCTATATCAAATCCACTGAATTGCTGAGAAAAAATGTTATTTTAAACTCAATGTACAGTTGTTGAACAGAAATCAAGACAAATAGCCATCAACAATAGTTACTATTTTTAGAAATTGAAGCGCAAATTCATTACGATTGTCAAGAAGATGTTTTTTTCAGAATTCATTCCTTAGTTCTGTGATTCTGTGCTTTGTTAGGAAGCACTAGGATGAACTTTGTCATCTCACAAAACAAAGATTCTAAAATAGGCTGAGAAATTCAAGAAATAATCCCATTTACCACTGCATCAAAAAGAATAAAATACCTAGGAATAAACCTACCTAAGGAGACAAAAGACCTATAACCCCAAAACTATAAAATGCTGATGAAAGAAGTCGAAGATGACACAAAGAGATGAAAAGGTATACCATGTTCTTGGATAGGAAGAATCAATATTATCAAAATGACTATACTACCCAAGGCAATCTACAGATTCAATGCAATCTCTATCAAATTACCAATGGCATTTTTCACAGAAATAGAACAAAAAAATCTTAAATTTATAATGGAGACACAAAAACCCCGAATAGCCAAAGCAATCGTGAGAAAGAAAAACAGAGCTGGAGGAATAAGGCTCCTTGACTTCAGACTACACTACAAATCTTCAGTCATCAAAACAGTATGGTACTGGCACAAAAACAGAAATATAGGTCAATGGAACAGGATAGAAAGCCCAGATGTAAACCCACTCACCTATGGTCACCTAATCTATGACAAAGGAGGCAATGACTATACAATGGAGAAAAGACAGTCTCTTCAATAAATGGTGCTGGGAAAACTGGACAGCTACATGTAAAAAACATGAAATTAGAACATTCTTTAACACCATACACAAAAATAAACTCAAAATGGATTAAAGACCTAAATATTAAGACCAGATACCATAAAGCTCTTAGAGGAAAACATAGGCAGAATACTCTTTGACATATATCACAGCAATATCTTTTTCGATCCATCTCCTAGAGTAAGTGAAATAAAAACAAAAGTAAACAAATGGGACTTAATCAAACTCAAAAGCTTTTGCACAGCAAAGGAAACCATAAACAAAATGAAAAGACAACCCACAGGGACTTCCCTGGTGGTCCAGTGGTTAAGAATCCGCCTTCCAATGCAGGGGATGTGGGTTTGATCCTTGGTCGGGGAACTAAGATCCCACATGCTGCGGGGCAACTAAGCCCACATGCCACAAGTACTGAGCCCGCATGCTCTAGAGCCCGTGCACCACAACTACAGAGCCCACACACAACAACTAGAGAGCCCACGTGCCACAACTACTGAGCCCGTGTGCTCTGGAGCCTGCACGCCACAACTAGGGAGAAGCCTGTGCACCTAATTAAGAGCCCACACGCCATAATGAAAGATCCTACATGCCGAAATGAAGATCTCGTATGCCACAACTAAGACCCGACGCAACCAAATAAATAAATAAATATTTTAAAAAAGACAATCCACAGAAAGGGCCAAAATATTTGCAAATGATGCTGCAGAAAAGGGATTAATCTCCAAAACTTACAAACAGCTCAGGAAGCTCAATATCAAAAAAACAAACAAGCCAATCAAAAACTGAGCAGAAGGGCTTCCCTGGTGGCGCTCGTGGTTGAGAACCTGCCTGCCAATGCAGGGAACACGGGTTCGAGCCCCGGTCTGGGAAGATCCCACATGCCGCGGAGCAACTGGGCCCGTGAGCCACAACTACTGAGCCTGCGCGTCTGAAGCCTGTGCTCCGCAACAAGAGAGGCCGAGACAGTGAAAGGCCTGCGCACCGCGCACCGCGATGAAGAGTGGACCCCGCTCGCCGCAACTAGAGAAAGCCCTCGCACAGAAACGACGACCCAACACTGCCAAAAATAAATAAATAAATTAAAAAAAAAAAAAAAAAAAACTGAGCAGAAGACCTAAATAGACTTTTCTCCAAAAAAGACATATGGATGGCTAAGAGGCACATGAAAAGATGTTCAACATCGCTAATTATTATTAGAGAAATGCAAATCAAAACTAAAATGAGGTATCACTTCACACCAGTCAAAATGGCCATCATCAAAAAGTCTACAAACAATAAATGCTGGAGAGGGTGTGGAGAAAAGGGAACCCTCCTGAACTGTTGGTGGGAATGTAAATTGGTACAGCCACTATGGAGAACAGTATGGAGGTTCCTTAAAAAACTAAAAATAGAGCTACCATATGATCCTGCAATCCCACTCCTGGGCATATATCTGAAGAAAAACGTGGTTCAAAAGGATACATGCACGCCAATGTTCTTTGCAGTGCTGTTTACAATAGCCTAGACATGGAAACAACCTAAATGTCCATCGACAGAGCAATGGATAAAGAAGATGTGGTACACATAATAAAAATGAAATAATGCCATTTGCAGCAACATGGATGGACCTAGAGATTGTCATACTGAGTGAAGTCAGACAGAGAAAGAGAAATATTGTATGATATCGCTTATATGCAGAATCTAAAAAGAAATGATACAAATGAACTTATTTACAAAACAGAAACAGACTTAGAGAATGAACTTATGGCTACCAGGAGGGAAGGGTTGAAGGATGGGATAGATTGGGAGTTTGAGACTGACATGTACACACTGCTATATTAAAAATAGATAACCAACAAGGACCTACTGTACAGCACAGGGAACTCTACTTAATACTATATAATAACCTAAATAGGAAAAGAATTTGAAAAAGAATAGATACATGTATATATATAACTGAATCACTTTGTTGTACACCTGAAACTAACACAACATTTTTTTTTTTTTTGCGGTACGCGGGCCTCTCACTGTTGCGGCCTCTCCTGTTGCGGAGCAAGGCTCCAGACGCACAGGCTCAGCGGCCATGGCTCACGGGCCCAGCTGCTCCACAGCATGTGGGATCTTCCCGGACCCGGGCACAAACCCGCGTGGCCTGCATCGGCAGGCGGACTCTCAACCACTGTGCCACCAGGGAAGCCCTAACACAACATTTTTAATCAACTCTACTCCAATATAAAATATAAATAATAATAATTAATTGAGCGATTTATGTTCAAAAAATAAAATAAAATAGGCTGAAATCTTTAGAAAGTTGGTTCTGGTAGACTAAAAAAATATTCTTTACTACAAAGAGCTATTTTTTCCCCATTTAAAACATGCAGTTTTCACAAAGTGGATGCTTCCTTTAGTTAGTTAATAATTTAAAGGGGGTTCACCTTCTTAATTCTTAAAAAGCCATGGGGAGTCAAGCTATAACTAAATCCTAAATTTTGGTTTAGTGTATGCTGTTGGGTCTTTGAAATAAATTATTAAAGCACTCCTTCTCTTGCCTTACCTGCCCTTTTTTTCTACTTCTGATCAAGGGTTCATGTGCACAAACACACACATGCATATACATAAGACACAGACTGAACTTACTAACATCTTTCAGCTAAAAACTAATTCTGACAACACCTCCTTTTGAAAAAGGTATGGCTATGAATGTGGGACATTAAAGTTGAACACAGCACAGAGAAAAGTGAACAGATCAAATTAGGAAAAGTATAAGTATCTATGTTCAAAGATGATACTGCCATACTTTGGTGCGAAACAAATACCTGGCTAGATACTCGCAAATCAATCTCTTCAACATGCAAATCCAATACTGAGTTTGATGGAAACGGCTGGATCAATCTGAAAAGCTTCATATCATAATTATAAGCCAAGTTCCTAAAAAGTGGGTAGAACTTGGGCAATATAAAAAGACATATATGGAGAACTAAAGCACCAGTTGAATAGAGAGGAAAAAGTCTTACATGGGAGCAGGAAAGCAGGTTTGCCAAGTCAGAATCGAGGGTACAGGTAGGATTATAGCAGGAAATAAGAATAATATAACTTTACATTCATATAGCTCATTTCTGTTTACAAAGAAATCTTTCAAAAATTATTTTATTGGAGGGACTTCCCTGGTGGTCCAGTGGTTAAGAATCAGCCTTCCAATGCAGGGGATGCAGGTTCAATCCCTGGTCAGGGAACTAAGATGCCACATGCCGCGGGGCAGCTAAGCCCACGTATCGCAACTACTGAGCCTGCGTGCCACAACTAGAGAGCCCATGTGCCACAACAACAGAGCCCACGTGTTCTGGAACCCATGCACCACAACTAGAGAGAAGCCTGTGCACCACAACAAAGAGCCCGCATGCTGCAACTAAGACCTGATGCAGCCAAAAAAATTTATATATATATATATATATATATATATAAATATATATATATATATGAATAGATTTTTTGAAGACAAAAGGTATATTCATTAGGCAATTCTTTAACTGGACATACATCTTTGGCTTCAGACAGACTTGGACTTGAATCCAAATTCTGTTATTTATTAGCTCTGTGACCTCCAGCAAATTGTTTGATCTCTCTGATGCTCAGTTTCCTCATCAGAACAATACAGATAACTCTTACTCATGGGACTGTTGAAAGGAGTATATCAGATAACATATGTAAAGTTCTTGTTACATAATTCCATCTCCTCTTAACCTTACAAACATTGCTAAGTGCCCAGTATCTTTTTAGATTCTGCGCTAGGCCCAGCTGGGGATACAAAGATGAATGAATATGACATGGGCTCTGCTTTCAAGGGGCTCAGAGATGAAGGAAGGGAGTTCAGTGAAGACTTCACAGAAGAGATGCTTTAATTGTGTCTTTTTCCTTCCTTTAAAATAAAAGGAAGGGACTTCCCTGGTGGTCTAGTGGGTAAGACTCCGCATTCACAATGCAGGGAGCCTCGGTTCAATCCCTGGTCAGGGAACTAGATCCCGCATGCATGCCACAACTAAGAGTTCGCATGCCACAACTAAGAGTCCGCATGCCTCAACTAAGAAGTACGCATGCCACAACTAAGAGTCCATGTGTCACAACTAAGACCAGGCGCAGCCAAAATAAATAAATATTTTTTTAAAAAATAAGAAATAAATATCAACTGGATAAAAAGAGAAAATATAGACAAGCAAATATAAAAATAAACAATAAATTAGTCCACCAACAAGAAACAACAAATGTTAAAATTCTGAGGTAGGGATGTATACATGTGTGTACGTGTAAGTTTATGAGGTTATGTGTATGTATGTATAAGCACACATTTTAAATAAAAATGATATGCTATTCTATTTTATAACATGCTCCTTTTCATTCAACACTGATGAAAGAAATGTCCACATACCGAGGTATGGGGAAGTCATTCTGACTTATATATGATTTAACTCGAATCTTATGCTAACTAAAACAGCCTGTTTGTGGCCTATCAAACATACATTGTACATCTGCTTTGATTATTAAAGAAAAGAGCACACTGACCGGAAGTAAAGAATGTCTATATTAAAAATAAAGATTAAATGCCTCCCTTCCTGGACAGCAATGCTGGTACTCATTCAATGATAAGCCTCCTTTTCAGGTGCCAATGCCATACTGACTAGTTGTGTACATGCTGATCTGTTCTGGTGTTTTGGTTTTTTGGTTTTTTTTTGAAACCTTGAAGGAATGTATCCCTGATTTGTTTGATGTTCTTTATTCTGACAAGATATAAAACCATGCTGAAAATGATGCTTCTCTGGAGCAGTTCCTCAGAGTTATCTGAGAGGCTGTCTCTGGGCTATAGCCCTCAGTTTGGATCAAATAAAACTCTATTACTATTATAGAATGTTTATTGATTATTGATCAACAACACTATAATGAACATTTTTCTATGTCAGTAAATATTAATATATAATAATACCTAATACTTTTTACTATTTTAATCTTCACAACCCAACGGCATATGTACTATTATTACCTCCATTTTACAGATAATGAAATTGAGACACAGAGAGGGAAAGAAACGTTCCCAGGGTCACACAGCTATTAAGGGACACAATCAAAATTCGAAGCCAAGCATAGTCTAGAGTCTGTGCTTTTAATCACCAATATATATGCCGCAATTTTAAAAAGCTGAATACACTGTGGAAAACATTATCGAGGTGGCTCAAAAAACTAAAAATAGAACTACCATATGACCCAGCACTTCCATTACTGGGTATGTATCTACTAAGAACAAAAACACATTCGAAAAGTTATATGCACCCCAAAGTTCACAGCACCATTATTTTACAATTGCCAAGATATGAAAGCAACCTAAGTGTCCATAAACAGAGGAATGGATAAAGATGTGGTGTACACACACACACACACACACACACACACACAAAACGGAACATTACTCAGCCATACAAAAGAATGAAATTTTGTCATTTGCAACAACATGGATGGACTTGGAGGGTATTATGCTTGGTGACATAGTCAGACAGAGAAAGACAAATACTGTATTATATCACTTATATGTGGAATCTAAAAAATACAACAAACTAGTGAATATAACAAAACAGAAGGAGACTCACAGATATAGAGAACAAACTAGTGGTTACCAGTGGGGAGAGGGAAGGGGGGAGGGACAACACAGAGGTAGGAGATTAAGAGCTACAAACTACTATGTATGAAATAAATAAGCTACAAGGATACATTGTACAACTCAAGGAATATAGCCAATACTTTATAATAACCATAAATGGAGTATAACCTTTAAAAATTGTGAATCACTATATAGTACACACTGCTCTTAGGGCTCTATATGTATTAATTCATTGAAATCCCACCGTTATTGCTGCCATTTTGGAAATCTGAAGGAACTGAGGCACAAAAGGAAAGAGACCAGCTCAGGGTCATATAAGCAGTAAACAGAGGAGCTGGGGTTCTAACCCTGGCAGTGTGGGCCTGAGGCCCCACTCTTAACCCTATATTATACTGCCTCCCCAAAACAGTAGATCACAATAAAATGGTGACGTTATGCCTTGAAAATATCAAGAGAATAATATCCAATAATCCAGAAAATGTAACCAGCAATGTCCCAATTTATGCTTACTTATTAACTTTTATTATATGTTCTCTTAGTACAGTTTAAGTTCTAAGCATGTTGTAAATATCAAAGTCTGGCCAAGTGCAAAGATGTGTTTATTGTAAAGATGAAAAAACGCATAGTCCATTTCTTTTCCTGGGACTCTGAGAATACAAATAAGACTAACACCATTTTAAGTATTAGGTCATTTAGCTTATCCTTAAAAAATGTAATTAGCTAAAAACAAAACTATGGTCTTTACTTTTGAACTTCGTTTGTAAGTACCAAGGAAATTTTGAGGTAATGATACTTTAATTTTTAATCATCAAATCAATTTGCTCATTCATACTTTCAAATAAGATAAATGAGTGTTTCCCTCTTTAGGACAAACAAGGAACTTAATTCCAATAGACCTAATTTTGCTCAAATGTCTATGTTTTTTTTGTTTGTTTGTTTTGTTTTTTTTTGCGGTATGCGGGCCTCTCACTGTTGTGGCCTCTCCCATTGCGGAGCACAGGCTCCAGACGCGCAGCCTCAGCGGCCATGGTTCACGGGCCCAGCCACTCTGCGGCATGTGGGATCTTTCCGTACCAGGGCACGAATCTGTGTCCCCTGCATCGGCAGGCAGACTCTCAACCACTGTGCCACCAGGGAAGCCCTATGTATTTTTTTAAAAAATATAGTTCCGGGCTTCCCTGGTGGCGCAGTGGTTGAGAGTCCGCCTGCCGATTCAGGGGACGCGGGTTCGTGCCCCCGTCCGGGAGGATCCCACATGCCGCGGAGCGGCTGGGCCCGTGAGCCACGGCCGCTGAGCTAGCGCGTCCGGAGCCTGTGCTCCACAACGGGAGAGGCCACAACAGTGAGAAAAAAAAATTGCACCCCCGGGCCTCCTTAGGTTAATGGGGCGGGGGTGTGACGGGGGCACAGAGAATAAAAAGCTATGACTATAAAAAAAAAAAAAAAAAAAAAAAAATATAGTTCCTTTATGTTAGATAAGAGCATAGGTTCTAAAGCCAGACTGACTGCCTTTAAATCTCAGTTTAGCCACTTGCTAGGTCTAGGAATAAAATTTGGCCCTATGAAAGAATATGTCAACACTTACCAAACTGCAAACAATAGACAAAGTACCAGATTTATTTTTTTTCATACCAGACAAAGCAACAGTTCTGGTCTCCTTTACTTATGTGCACCCCCCTCCAAAAAATGTAAGATTCAAAATCCCATGACTTACCATTTGCCCTAAAGTTAAGAAACAGGAATTAACGGGTTAGTTTTATAATAAACACAGCGGACAAACTCTTAAGCAATCTTTTTTTTTTTATTGAGGTATAGTTGATTTACAATATTATATAGGTTTCAGGTGTTACAATTTTTAAAGGTCATATTCCCTTATAGTTATTATGAAATAGTGGCTATATTCCTTGAGTTGTACAAAATATCCTTGTAGCTTATTTATTTCATACATAGTAGTTTGTAGCTCTTAATCTCATACCCCTATCTTGCCCCTCCCCTCTTCCCTCTTCTCACTGGTAACCACTAGTTTGTTCTCTATGTCTGTGAGTCTTTTTCTGTTTTGTTATATTCATTAGTTTGTTGAATTTTTTAGATTCCACATATAAGTGATATCATACAGTATTTGTCTTTCTCTGTCTGACTTATTTCACTTAGCGTAATACCCTCCAAGTCCATCCATGTTGTTGTGAATGGTAAAATTTTCATTCCTTTTTATGGCTGAGTAATATTCCATTGTACGTGTGTGTGTGTGTGTGTGTGTGTGTGTGTGTGTGTGTGTATGAGTGTGTGTATATATATCTATATCTAGATAAAGCAGCTGTCTGTATGTATCTATAGAAATATAGATACATACAGACAGCTGCTTTAAACAGTCATCTGTTGATGGACACTTAGGTTGCTTCAATATCTCAGCAATTGTAAATAACACTGTTATGAACATTGCAGTACATGTATCTTTTGGTTTTTTTCAGGTATATACCCAGGAGTAGAACTGCTGGGTCATATGGTAGTTCTATTTTTAGATTTTTGAGAAACCTCCATACTGCTCTTCACAGTGGCTGCACAAATTTACATTCCCACCAACAGTGTATGAGGGTTCCCTTTTCTCCACATCCTCATACCCTGACATATGAATCATATGAATCATATGATCATATGAATCATACCCTGACACTCAAGGTCAAATATTAATTTATTCCTTTATCCATCATTATATGATGAATTTAAGGCTTTAAAACTCTCTGAAGGCTAGGAAGGTTTTTATGACTAAAATTAATCCTGTTATCACCTAGCTAGAAACAGAGAAGTAAGACAAAATACTTCGCTTTTGATGCACAATACTTAATGACATATGACACCAATCTGATTGTTAATACATAAAAAAGTACTTACATTTGTGATTAGTACTTAATACCAAGATACTGTGGCTATAAATTTGAACTAAAAAGTGATATTTAGAACTAACAGTGAAATGGTATAGTAAAATAAGAGAAAGCATTTATTGGCCAAAATGAAATTAGCTAATTTTATTAATTATAATAAAATTAAAATTATAACTATATATTAAACATATTTTATATATTATATATATTATATTTATATATAGTTATAATTATATTAAGCATAATTATAATTAATATAAAATTCAATTAATTGAAATTAATAATAATTTAATATTAATATTAGTGCTTTGATATTATTAATATATTTACCAATAATCAATACAATATACTTTCTATTTTAATTTAATACTATTAGATTAATGATTAATTTAATAATTCAATTAGAATTCTTAGCACAAATAACTTTATCATCGCGAAAAAATTAGACACCTTTTTCCACTACCATTTTCAGTGCAAGGATCAACAACAAAGGAAACTACACATGGAAACAAAAAAAAAGAAATTACGCGTGGAACTCTGTAACAACTAAGCTCTCTAAGCTTTTGTTAGCTCAAGGATCAACTCTTTTTTTTTTTAATTTATTTTTTGGTTGTGCTGGGTCTTCGTTGCTGCGTGCAGGCTTTCTCTAGTTGTGGCAAGCGGGGTCTACTCTTCGTTGCAGTGCAGGGGCTTCTCACTGCGGTGGATTCTCTTGTTGTGGAACACGGGCTCTAAGTGCGCACACTTCAGTAGTTGCAGCCCGTGGGCTCAGTAGTTGCGGCACGTGGGCTCTAGGGCACACGGGCTCTAGGGCACACGGGCTTCAGTAGTTGTGGCGTGAGGGCTCAGTAGTTGTGGTTCACGGGCTCTAGAGCACAGGCTCAGTAGTTGTGGCACACTAGCTCAGTTGCTCTGCGGCATGTGGGATATTCCCCGACCAGGGATCGAACCCATGTCCCCTGCATTGGCAGGCGGATTCTTAACCACTGTGCCACCAGGGAAGTCCAAGGATCAACTCTTAAGTATTCTCATGACCCCAGAGATCAGCTACAAATTTATCCTAAGTAGTCCTGAGAATTTTGTTTAGCAGGCTCTCTGCTGTGGAATTCTTCCTCTCTGTTCTTCAACCTCTGTTGACACTGTTTCAGGTCTTAACAGAAGCCCTTTTAATGCCCTCCTCTCCTGAGTGGTGGGCAGCACGCTTCAGGTGAACGTTCAAGAGATCAGAAACCATTTCTCCAAAATTATAAGAAATATACAGTGTTCTGCAAACTCAGGTGGGAGTAGGGGAAGGAAGTAATTCCAGCATTATTTGCTCCCTATCTGCTTTGGTTGTGACATAAATGCACAAGCAGATCAGGAGCAATTACTAGAGCATAAAACAAAACACTTGAACTTTTTTACAAACAAAATCAACTAAGGTAAATGGTCAGCCTAAAACAATTTCCCTAAGATGTGGAATAACCCATTTATTCCAATTAGTAAATTGTTAAACGTTCTCCTGATTATAGGTCTGGAAAAGTGGACTTCTACACTAGAGAATTATAAAGTAAAAACAGGTAAAAAAAATTTAATCCTTCAGCCATACCTGTATAATTATAAATATAAATGGAAAACACAGGCCAAAGCACAGTTAATTGGCTCATTTTATCCTCATTTCCTTCAAGGATAGAAATATCTGTGAAAACTGATGCAATCTACCAATATCCCACACAAATATGAGCCCACAAAGATGAGGAAATCAATTTTCTTTTTTCTTTTTTAATTTATTTTTGGCTGCGTTCGGTCTTCATTGCTGCACGCCTGCTTTCTCTAGTTGCAGCGAGCAGGGGCTACTCTTCATTGTGGTGCACCGGCTTCTCATTGAGGTGGCTTCTCTTGTTGCAGAACACAGGCTTTAGGTGCACGGGCTTCAGTAGTTGTGGCACGCAGGCTCAGTAGTTGTGGCTCACGGGCTGTAGAGCACAGGCTCCATAGTTGTGGCTCACAGGCTTAGTTGCTCCTTGGCATGTGGGATCTTCCTGGACCAGGGCTCGAACCTGTGTCTCCTGCATTGGCAGGCAGATTCTTAACCACTGCACCATCAGGCAAGTCCTAGGAAATCCATTTTCTAATAGTGCTGGAGAAACTAGAAACATATTTATGAAACCAGAAACATCCTACCCTTTCACTTTAATGGAACACATTCTAAAAGTATTGTGACACTATTTCTGCCATACTATCTCAGCAAGTAAGTAAGCAAGTTATATCATGTGAAATCAACCTGAACACTGTGATTTATAAATGAAACACATGGTTGCTGGGACAATAGACTGAACTGAAATAGGCCAACTGTTGCCTGCCTCTCCCACCCCCCACTCTCACTGTGATTTATGTCCTAAGAAAGACTTCTGTTTAAAAACAAAACTGTAAAACCTTTAAAAGCTGAACTTCCCTTTAACAAAGATAAGTAGAAGGAATTTTGAGACAAAACTCCCAAATATTATTCTCATTTATGCCAGTGCCTGTATCATGTCAGACAAACCTCTCCTCACAATTTACTTTCCCAACTGGCCAAAGAAAATTATTTTCACTCATTGGGATGTCAGAAGTCTTGATTAAAGTTTGCCAAGCATTTTTAAACATGTAGATAAAAGCAGTTATAATGAGGAATTTATAAAAAGGAATGTGTTGCCTTAGATCCCTCCCAGAAGTAAAGGTTGTGGTATGTTAGTTAGGGTTATTTTTGCTTGCTCTCTCACTCTCACTTTCAAACAAATTTTACCACTTCTGCATGCATTTTTCAAAGAAAAACAACCTTCTGCATTAGAGACCAGGGGTGTTAACCTATCCTTTGGAGGAATTAGTGTTTAATCTAATGCTACCTAAAGGTCAAGAATCAAGATCTAAGACTATGATTGTAAAAAAATAGTTTCTATCAGGTTAAGAAGGCCAGTAGAGAAATCATTTTGTAGGAGACAAGGAAATACAGAAATTCCTTGGGGAAAAACTGGAATGCCTTCTGACTTCACACAGTGTTGTTATTCATTCTCAGCAATTTTTTAAAAAAGATTCCAAATTATATTTAAGACACGACACTCAGTCAGAATTAAAATATAGCAAGCTTTACTTTTTCTCTTTTACATTTGAGTTTACATCGGAATTAAATCTCACACATTAACACTGCTTTTGTCACTTCATGGGTTTTCTTCCTATATATAAGCTTTTTTATTGGCTGGAGGGTAGTCGGATATGGTTGTAAGCTTACCAGTTTTGAATTCTATATTTTTTTCTTTTAAACAGTGACATTTTGGAAGATGTGGCTGTGTTAAAGATGTTGATGTACAATGTATTGCTGGAGGCATCTTTCCAGCCCCCCAAGCCTTTGCTCACATTATTTCATGTACCTGGGCTGTCGCCCCCTACCTCCATTCCTGCAAAGCTAAATCCTATCCATTTTTCAAGGCCCAGCTCAAAAGCTCCCTTCCCTACACTCTCATAACACTTTCTGTTTCTAATATACATTACTGAGATTAAAAGGGTGTATCTATCTTTCCTACTACATTGTGAGACCCTTCAGTACAAAAAGGAAAAAAACCCTCTCATGTCATGACTGTAGAAACAAGAAAGTTTGAAAGATTAAAAAATAAAATCTCAGTTCAAAATATCCTTTAAAAAGGATGAGATAAGCAATGTAGTTATTCAGTAAGTGGGGCTGCTAGAATCCATTGTCTTCATAACTGAACTCAACTTGAATGCAAACTCTCTTGAGGCTAGGGACTTCATCTTATTTCTTGTGTATACCCCCCTACCACCCCCCACACCTCAATATCACCTAATTCATTGTTCTGCACATCTTAAGTCTCAATACAAAGTCATACCACTGTAGATGAAGAGGGTGTAATTAAAACAAAAACCAGATGCTGAATAATATTAACCTGCGAAACGATGAAAGAGTTGCCGGTGCTTAGGATAAATAACTTCAACGTCTACAAGAAAAAGTGTCAAAGAAAAAGATGCCACAGGGTGCAACAAGGATGGAGAGTAACTTTACTGGGAAGGGGTCAGAATAAACAAAATGAAATGGAAACAAGAGTGCTCTCTCAGTTTACTTCATGCTCCCAGAGCGAGACAAGAAGCAAAATATCTAATTTCTTTACATTATTTCATTAATAATGGTGATCAGTCCATGTGACCTCCAAAATCGGGCACAGACCTTCTTGTACCTTCAATTAATTAGGTAACATGGGCTATGGATGATCAGGACACTTCCTCAGGAGGGGACAAGAAAGCGACAGGGGTCAGGACCCAATCTTCCCTCCTCTATTCCCTGTTATGAGAGGTAAAACAAGAGTGTAGTGAATACCTGAGTTGTGAAGCAGTGAGAGTTTGGAAACTCCCCCAGATTAAAATCACCTTCTCGCCACACTCGGTAGTACAGACTGACAGTACAGAACACCCCTTCTGTAGAAGGGGACGACGGGAAGCCGACATAGGACTTACCTGTTTTTTCTGTCCTGTGGTTAAACCTCCGGAGCTACGCAGCCGGTGGCGGCGACAAATCCAGGCGCATAGGCTCCGATCTCACACACCAGGAGAAGTCACAGTAGCCGCGGCGGCGATGGCGGCGACGGCGGCGGCAACCGCGACAGCCGCGGCGTCGCCAACTCCTCCCTCCGCTTCTTCCCGGAGCCGCCCGGCCGCCGCTTTTACCCCACCTTCCCCCCCCCCCACTTCCGGGTGATGCCCCGGCCGGAAGCAGCCGGAGAGGCGGTGGGGGACGCGTCACGTGAAAGGGGAAACGCCCAGACTAGAGTCAAGCTTCTCCCTCTCCCTGCAGCGCCTGGCCCGACACACAGCCGCCAGCGAAAATCTTCCTTTTTGGCGCTGTAGAGAGTCCTCTTCCCCGCTCACCAAAGACAAAACAACCCCCCCACCACCACCACCAAAACTGCAGTTTCCTAACCTGAAGCCAAGAAGGACCTTAGACCTACTTATAATCTTCTTCTGGATAGTTCAGCCTCTCATAGCATGACATTAACGTGCTCCTGTTAGACTGTGTAGCCTGACTCCAGATGAATTTACCCATATCCCTCAATTGAAAAATGATCTCTGCGCGCTCTCCGGTGAGGTCGTGGGAAACCGCGCTCATTCGCGCAAAATGGAATTCGCTTTGCTTCACTTCCGTGTTTCTCCAACAGAAAGGTGAACAGATGTGCATCAAAAGTTTAAAAAAAAATCGGTGGCTGAGGCTTGGAGGAGTGACATTAGATTCTGAGTGAGAATACCACTTAGGTAAACTTGGAAGGCCCAGAAGGCTAAAGCTTTTCTGCAAAACAGATGCGGGGGACACTGAGGGGTCTGTTCCAACTCAGCATCCAGCCGACAAATCTTGTCAGTGGATTCTGCCCTGCTGTCCACAGTGCCAGTGCAGTCAGTCAAGCTGGGCGGCGGAGCCTTGGGTTTTGCTTTCCCGAAGAATTGGTTCGTCTTAGGCGGCCACGGAGAAAACCCAAACACTGGAGCAAAACCAGAAACGGAAGCAGAGCACACCATTTACTTTTGAGGAAACTAGTGAACTTACATGATGGTTAGCATTCAAGGAAAAGCTACTTTATTTCCTAGCAGATTGTACAGCAGATGTCTAGAACTTATTCATCTTGCATAACTGAAACTTTATACCCATTGGTTAGCAATTCCCCATTTCCCCCTACCCTCTGCCGCTGGCAACCACCATTCTATTTTCTGCTTCTATGAGTTTGACTATTTTAGATACCTCATCTAAGTGGAACCATGCAGTATATGTCATTCTATGACTAGCTTATTCAGTTAGCATAATGTTCTAAAAGTTCATCTATGTTGCCACATACTGCGGGATTTCCTTCTTTTTTAAGGCTGAATAACATTGCACTGTATGTATATGCGTATTCGTTAGCCATTTGTCTGATGGACATTTAGGTGCTTTCCACATCCCCGCTGTTATGAATAGTGCTGCAGTGATCATGTGAGTGCTAATGTCTCTTCAGTTCTTTTGGATAAGTACCCAGAAGTGGGTTTGCTGAATCATATGGTAGTTCTATTTTTAATTTCTTGAAGAACTTCCATACTGTTTTCCTTAGCAGCTGCACCAACAGTGTACAAGAGTACCAATTTCTCCACATCTTTGCCAACACTTGCTTTTTTGTTGTTGTTGTTCATAACCATTCTAACATGTTTGAGGTTTGTGGTTTTGATTTGCATTTACCTGATGATTAGTGAGGCTGATTATCTTTTTTTTACATCTTTATTAGAGTATAATTGCTTTACAATGGTGTGTTAGTTTCTGCTTTATAACAAAGTGAATCAGTTATACATATACATATGTTCCCATATCTCTTCCCTCTTGCGTCTCCCTCCCTCCCACCCTCCCTATCCCACCCCTCCAGGCGGTCACAAAGCACCAAGCTGATCTCCCTGTGCTATGCGGCTGCTTCCCACTAGCTATCTACCTTATGTTTGGTAGTGTATATATGTCCATGCCTCTCTCTCGCTTTGTCACAGCTTACCCTTCCCCCTCCCCATATCCTCAAGTCCATTCTCTAGTAGGTCTGTGTCTTTATTCCTGTCTTACCCCTAGGTTCTTCATGACATTTTTTTCTTAAATTCCATATAAATATATATGTTTGCCATTTGTGTATCTTTAAGAAATATCTAATCAAGTCCTTAGCCCATTTTTTTTTTAATTTATTTATTTTTGGCTGCATTGGGTCTTTGCTGCTGTGCGCAGGCTTTCCCTAGATGTGGCAAGCGGGGGCTACTCTTTGTTGAGCTGCGCAGGCTTCTCATTGCGATGGCTTCTCTTATTGCGGAGCACAGGCTCTAGGCACGCGGGCTCAGTAGTTGTGGCACATGGGCTTAGTTGCTCCGCTGCATGTGGGATCTCCCCGGACGAGGGCTCGAACCCGTGTCCCCTACATTGGCAGGCGGATTCCTAACCACTGTGCCACTAGGGAAGCCCCCTTAGCCCATTTTTAAATTGAGTTATTACTTTTACTGTGGAGTTGTGGGAATTCTTTATATTTTTGGGAGCATAACCCCTTATCAGATATATAGTTTGCAAATATTTTCTCCTATTCCTTAGATTGCCTTTTCGCTCTGTTGTTTCCTTTGGTGTGTAGAAACCTTTTAGTTTGATGTAGTCCCACTTGTTTATTTTTGCTTTTGTTACCTATGCTTTTGGTGTCATATCCATGAAATCAATGTCAAGACCAATGTCATGAAGTTTTTCCCCTATGTTTTCTTCTAGGAGTTTTATAGTTTGAAGTCTTACATTTAAGTCTTTAATCCATTTGTGCTGTAAGATAAAGGCACAATTTCATTCTTTTGTGTGTGGCTACCTAGTTTTCCAACATCATTTGTTAAAGAGACTATCCATTCCCCATTGTGTATTTTTGGCACCCTAATTCAGTACAGTTGCAGGATACAAAATCAATAGCATAAAAAAATAAAGCACTTAGACCTAGAAAAATTGTACAGATGAACTGGTTTGCAGGGCAGAAATAGAGACACAGATGTAGGGAACAAACGTATGGACACCAAGGGGGGAAAGTGGTGGGGGGGGCGGCGGTGGGATGTGGGAGATTGGGATTGACATATATACACTAATATGGATAAAATAGATAATTAATAAGAACCTGCTGTATGAAAAAATAAAACACTTAGGAATAAACTTAACTAAGGAGGTGAAAGACCTTGTACACTGAAAACTACAAGACATTGATGAAAGAAATTGAAGATACAAATAAATGGAAAGCTATCCCCCCCAAAATAATGATCTCAATTTTTTTTAATTCATGTTTTTAAATTCATAATCTTTATGTATGAGTGTATTTGAGTTGGGGCAGGGATCTCACCTCACACTACCTTCACATCGCCATTTAAAGCTCTCAAACACTTCCCCATTTATTTATTCACTTGTCCATGATCTTAAAAACTTACAGGATTCCAAGGATGCAAAGAATATTAAAGTATCTATCATCCTGAGTTTAGACAGAATTGAGATGCCTAACATGTAGTAATACAATGCAATAAATAAGCAGTACAGAAAGCATTTCAGAAAAAAGTGTATTTTTTATTCCTGTTCCAATTTGTCATTTTAAAAAGCAGCAAAATCCTAGAATTTTTAAAACTGTAAACATTAACAGTAAGAGGGAGGGGCTCCATCTCACTAATTTTGAAGTAAGATGTGGTCTTTTCATACTTCCTTTCATTAAATATCTATCGTAAGATGTAGGAGGAAAATAATCATAGGATTATTTATATTTTCAACTGGAACCATTTCAACCCAGTTACCATAGAGTATCAAGTCAAATAACGTTGCAGAACTCAGTAAGCAAAGTGCAAATATTATTGTAAAACTGTAAAAGACTTGGAAAAGTGGCACACAGTATGCATATTTATATGTTTAATAATTTTCATCCTACCTGTTTGAAATCCCTAATAAGCCTTGACAGGAAACACTGCCCATAGATTTAAATTTTAGGCCTACAATTAAGTATTTCAGAAAGAATTATTCTTTGCCGCTTTACACCCATCCACATAAAAATTCACTTCAGGACTCCTTGCCTTCCTGGACATTCAATTGTAGTTGTCAGTCAATGTGCATAGCCTTAACTGTTAAGATATAAATTCAGCCCCAAATTTAAAATCTTAACTCACATCACATGAAATTAAGATGCGTTTTAAGTGGGCTTCCAATTATTAGCAAGTTGTTTTCTAACTTCAACATTAACACTGTGTTAAGCTTTCAAAGAAATTCACTGAAAGGCAGAAACCAGAAATAAAGCTTTATCAGAAGAATATCAAATCTACTAGGCTCTCTAGTTTTTAGGTAAAGTTTATCATTATGAGCAGCAACATCCTCTACATTCTTTATCACTGGGCCTTTCCCTGACTTTAAAACACTTCAGGGTGAGACAGTGGCATTGACATATATACACTACCAAATGTAAAATAGATAGCTAGTGGGGAGCAGCCACATCACACAGATCAGCTCGGTGGGATAGGGAGGGTGGGAGGGAGATGCAAGAGGCAAGGGATATGGGGATATATGTATACATATAACTGATTCACTTTGCTGTACAGCAGAAACTAACACAACAATGTAAAGCAATTATACTCCAATAAAGATGTAAAAAAAAAAAAAAAAAGGAAAAGAAAACACTTCAGGGACCTCCCTGGTGGTGGAGTGGATAAGACTGAGCTTCCAATGCAGGGGGCCTGGGCTCAATCCCCGGTCAGGGAACGAGATCCCACATGCATGCTGCAACTAAGAGTTCGCATGCCACAATTAAGGATCCTGTGTGCTGCAACTAAGGAGCCCACCAGCCACAACTAAGAAGCCAGCAAGCCATAACTAAGGAGTTGGTGATCCTCAACTAAGGAGCCTGTGAGCCACAACTAAGGAGCCCGCCTGCCACAACTAAGACCTGGTGCAACCAAATAAATAAATAAATATTTATTTAGAAAAAAAATAGAACCTGGATAATTAAAAAAAATAAACCGGGCTTCCCCGGTGGCACAGTGGTTGAGAGTCCACCTGCCGATGCAGGGGACACGGGTTCATGCCCCGGTCCGGAAGGATCCCACATGCCGCGGAGCGGCTGGGCCCGTGAGCCATGGCCACTGAGCCTGCGCATCCGAAGCCTGTGCTCCGCAACGGGAGAGGCCACAACAGTGAAAGGCCCGCTTACCACAAAAAATAAATAAATAAATAAAAATAAATAAACCACTTCGTATCTCTAAATGAAGCATCCCTAATCTCCCGTATCAATGCATGAGCATACCAACACTTTTTAAATTACTACTATATTAAACTGAGCTTTCAAATAGAAGGGAATGTCTTCAAGAAGTATATCAGGTTTCCTGGCATTGAGCAGATAGTAGGTACCCCCAAATGCTTATGAAATGCTTATTAATATCACCAATAAAGTTAATAGTCATGAGGGTGAGAACACAACATCTGTGCCTCTACAACTACCATGATACCTAGTTCTAAGTTTAATGAATTTAAAAGAACAGAACACATGCACTAAAATAGCTTGAGTCAAATTAAGAATGGCAGTTACAACATTCACCCTTTTTAAAAAATACTTCATAACTCCCCCAATAAATAACATTTGAAGGATTGGCAATGCTTCTAAATTAAGTCACTTATCTAAATTCTTCAAACATACAGATTTTTACAGGGAGACTAATTTGACAACCTTCACACAGGATGAAAACTTTGAGTACACTAAGCAAGCTGCAAGGTCAGAATATTGTGATGACACAAAATAACTTTGACTTAAACCACAGCTTCATTTCTGGTAGTGGCTGTGGTAGTTTTATAACTACTCATCAGGACAAGATTAATCATAAAACTAAGTTTTGTAAGTATTTTCAAAGATGCTGACTACCACCACGATTTTATCACAGAAGGCAACACGTATGCTGACAAATAGACATTTTAAAATGTCATACTAGGACTTCCTGGTGGAGCAGTGGTTACGAATCTGCCTGCCAATGCAGGGGACACAGGTTTGAGCCCTGGTCTGGGAAGATCCCACATGACGCGGAGCAACTAAGCCTGTGCGCCACAGCTACTGAGCCTGCGCTCTAGAGCCCGCAAGCCACAACTATTGAGCCCATGTGCCACAAGTACTGAAGCCCTCACGCCTAGAGCCCGTGCTCCGCAACAAGAGTGTAGCGACCGCAATGAGAAGCCTGCGCACAGCAACGAGCACTGCAACGGAGAGTAGCTCCCGCTCGCCGCAACAAGAGAAAGCCCACGTGCAGCAACAAAGACCCCAAAACAGCCAAAAAATAAATTTATTTTTTTAAAAAGTCATACTATTATTATTATTTTTTTTTTTTTTGGTACGCAGGCCTCTCACTGTTGTGGCCTCTCCCGCTGCGGAGCACAAGCTCTGGACGCGCAGGCTCAGCAGCAATGGCTCACGGGCCTAGCCGCTCCACAGCATGTGGGATCCTTCCGGACCGGGGCATGAACCCGTGTCCCCTGCATCGGCAGGTGGACTCTCAACCACTGCACCACCAGAAAAGCCCCCATACTATTTATTTTTGCCTATCAGAATAGCTGACAATTACTACTTATCTGACAGAAGTGGTATAAATCATACTGAAAATTACCTCCAGTCATTAGAAATTCTCAGTGCCAACTCAGGAACAAAAACAGAAGGTTGAAACTTTCTTAAAGACATGTTTATTTTGCTTAATCATGTTGGAGGGTTACGTGCATTTGAATACTTTAGCCCTCTTTTAACATTCTAAATATGATATAAAGTGTTCAAATTTTACCAAATGGTGCCACTACTATGTAGTTACTAATCTTGCAACGTACTGTGCTGCAATGACATTCAAATCCTTATTCCTACTTTAAAAAGTCATGAAATTACTGGCTTTGGTACATTAATGAGAAAACAGGACACATTGCCATAAGAGCAATTCTAGTATTTCACCTATTGAGTAAACATTCTTCAAATGTTTGGCTAAGTATAAATCCTTATCTACATCAGGAAAATTTGGAGAGTCCTAAAAGCCACTTACCTGATAACCTACAGTATCAGGTAAGTGAATTTTAGAAATCTCAAATTTAGCCAATATAGATAGGTTACTCGACTGAAATTTCAATTTTCTGCTTGAGCACTATTAAAAAGCCACTACTTGAGGCTTACTTCAGAGCCTTTGGCTGAGGAAATAAAGAAGCACATGGTGTAGATACTATGTTTTCTTCAGTTAATATCTTACACATAAAATCCAATGTCATAGTGAGTTCAGGATAATCCACTAATCCAAAAACTGGTATCGTTACAGAAAGCCAACAGCAGAGGTCACTAGTAGTTAGATAAGTAAAACAGATCCTTTCTTTAATAACCTCATAAACATCTCAAATAAATATGCTGAAAAATATAGAGCTCGGACTTCCCTGGTGGTGCAGTGGTTGAGAGTCCGCCTGCTGATGCAGGGGACACGGGTTCGTGCCCCGGTCCGGGAAGATCCCACATGCCGCAGAGTGGCTAGGCCCGTGAGCCATGGCTGCTGAGCCTGCGCGTCCAGAGCCTGTGCTCCGCAGCGGGAGAGGCCACAACAGTGAGAGACCCGCGTACCACAAAAAATAAAAATAGAGCTCTAAGATAAATGTACCAAGGGAGCCAAGGAGCTAGCTAGTCTTCAGACATCCTAGGAGTTCATTTGATAGGACCACTCTTCCTATGGGTCTGGTGACACCCTAAGTTCTCTTGGCAGGAGTACAAAGGACTTAACGCCAATTCTAAATACAAACATATATGAGAGGCTGAAAGTAGTAGGTATAACCAAGATATGGACACCAAATTTTAAACTCATAGATGCCCTAAAATAACTGTGATCAGTTATTCATAAACTGTAATTTCAGCCTATTATAAAGTTGACTCCTAGGTGACAGCCAAACTTTCCTTTCACACTACCTAACAGAGAAAAGCTATTCAAGAAGTTGTACAGTGTTTTGACTTTAATATTAACACAAAGGTTAAATAAATAAAAATGATCAAGCTTGGTTTCATTTACAAAAGAAACAAACAAATCTACAATGAGGTTTTCAAATGTACTTTATTTCTTCAATCACGCCATATTTTAATGGGTACATAATGCTTTTACTTGGCATCAATTATGAGTTGATTTTGAAACAATTCAGTATTAAACCAGCTGGGATGATCACTGTTCTCTCCATTCCTTTGGGGTGACTCTGCCAACAGGGGACAGGTTCCATTCTATTCCAATTTGTGTTGCTGTCTGTAAGAATTAAAATGCTGTCAGTTATATGTTTAAACCAGAGCCCACTCTCCCTTGGAGAGTACTTCCTAAAGTGGCAAAGGTATTCTGCACTGTAGGTTAAAAACACACAGAAAGTCACCTGGGATACAGTGCCCTCCAAGTAGGCCAAACCTAATTGCTGTCCTAATTCTCTAGAGCAGTGCTGTTCAGTAGAACTTCCAGAGATGAAGGAAATGTTCTATATCTGCACTAATACAGTTAGCCACTAGGTACATACAGCTATTGAGCAACTAAGATGTAGCTAGTGTGACTCAGCAACTACATTTTAAATTTCATTTAATTAATTCAAATTTGTATATCACATTTCTATACTACATCCTCAAAAACATTGTTGCACTCAACCACGACTACCTAAATACTGCCAAAGAGGACTTTTATAATATCCCTTCTTCAAGTAGCACTTCACTTCCAAAAGTGCCCCCGATCACACATTTGTTCAACATCTGTTTACTCTTCCAATTAAGTACACACACTTATTTTAATAATATATCTGATTTCAGGAAGATCAAAATAAGAATGAAAAAGGCCTATTAATAAAGTCTTTGATTATTAAGGCAAGGGTTGTTTCATATCTTTTAAAATCAGTTTATATATTTATTATAACTTCAAGACTCCTATTTTTAACCAGCAAGTACAGTGACTGGTAAGTAGATTGGTAAATGAAGATGTAAAAAACTAAAATATTAAAAGCAAGTCACTTTATATGTCATCCATCAGAAATGCTGTACTCAGTTCTTCTATAGAAGAAAGGTTGATTAAGCAAAGAAAGGTGACCAAGATGGTGAAAACCCTGGAAATCATATAACAAAAAAATGATCAACAGAACTAAGAATGTTTAATATGAAAGAGAAGATCCAGGAGACATGATAGGAATCTTCTAATATCTAACAGCTGATACATGGAAATGTGATCAGAATTTCTGTATTGCAATGAAATGATGGGTAAAATATGAAGGAGGCAGATTTTAACTCAACATAAGATCTTTTCAACCAGCTACACAATATGGAAAAGACTGCCTTTTGATCCACTAAGCAACTTGTTATCGGAAATGTTAAGAACAGATGACGGATGAATGCTCAATGTTGAGGAAGAAATTCCTGCACTAGGTAGGTAATTACGTTAGAAAATCTCTAAAGCCCCTCCTAACTAGAAATGTATACTGTGTGAAAACATTTTGAATACATGAGATAAATGGGAATAAAAAACATCTAAAACAGGTTATCAATCAACAGTACTTACATATGCCCATACAGCAACACAGAAAGTGGCTCCACTTGCTAATACAGCATTACCATATTTGTCATGGAAATCAGGTGCCCGCTTCTGGTGGCTCTGCCTTGCCATTGTTTGCGGAATGCTTCGAACTTAAAGGGGGAAAGAAAAGAGAATACGGGAGCATATCTATCAATTATCAGGAAAAGAGAACATGTGTAATTGATATTGCCACACACAAAAGCCAAGGACGTTAACTCTACAGTATTATGCAGTATAATAAAATGTTAAAACATATTGCAGCTAAAAGCAAAGTAGAATACTTTGAAATGCTTCACAAATAAGATTGACAGATGGACAAATATGTGATATAACAAATACAGCAAAATGTTAGTTGAATCTATGTGGTGGGTATGTGGGTATTTATTATACAATTCTTCCAACTTTTCGATATGTCTGGAACTTTCCACAATAAAATGTTGAGGGGAAAAACCAAGAAAAAGTGATGTCAGTAACATCCATGACAAATTGGTATTTGTATAACCTCTGAACTTAGCTCCTACTTCATTAATTTGAGTATTTATTACTTTGAATTTCACTAAAGTTTACTCAGCAGTGCTCAACAACTTACAACATAAAGGGGTAAATAAACTCAAAATCATTAAAGCACGCTAAATGTTTATGACTTTAAAATTACCCCAAAACCTCCAAAAACTAGAGTAATCTCGACTTTTTAAAAAAGTTACTAATGACTATAGCACCATGCTAAAAGAAATGGGGTATATGGAAATGTGTAAGACACAGACCCTGTTCTTGGGTAACTTCCACTCTAGGGGAGGCTATTAGATACAAAGACACAAACCATTACAATAAAAGGAAGTACAATGTTACCTAAGCACTTTGAATAGCAGGTAGGATTTGGTTATGTAGCCAGGCTATTAGATACAAAGACACAAACCACTATAATACAAGGAAGCAGAATGTTAGCTAAGCACTTTGAATAGCAGGTAGGATTTGGTTATATAGGCATGGGAAAGGCGAATCTGAAAAAAGCGGAGACAGAAAACCCAGTGTCCTAGAAAACAAATTACGTTTGAAGGACAAGGTAAATAAATTAGTAACAGGAGGTAAAACTAGAAAGGTTCATGGAGGGCCACTTTTTTGGTAGAGATAAAAGCTGTTGAGCAGAATGACAACATGAAAGCTGTGCTATTACTGCTATTTTAGTAGAAAGAGTTTCAACCTGCCTCTGGAGGTACTTGGGGGGCTTGGGAAAGAGCCAAGACTGGAAAATGCATATTTCCAGCTGCTTTTTTCTTCCTCTCCAATCTAAGTAGCAGGTCCTTATTGTTTTAGAGCCTCAAAAGGTATGTAATGAAAAACGTATTAAAGAAACAGCAATGTTGCCCATTCACTAGCACTTATGAATATAATGGGTTTTGTGATACAATGGGTTATTTGATATAATGTGATACAATGGGTTATTTCAGGATAGTTATTTGACCATTTAATGGTTTCTTCGCTTAAGTGCCTTAGTTTTTTTCACCTTTAGTCACACTTGGGATGAGCAAATTTACAAACATTTCCCAATATAATCTGCTCTAGAGCAGTTAAAAAGTGAGCATGTGAATTCCACATTGAAAATAACAACCCCCAAACCCCTTTCCTGAGGTACAAGGCCCTACCTGCTCAAAAAGCAAAGAAAATAAGATTACCAAGCAAGCAATTCTGGAACACCTCATGACCTCAACACTCAGGTCACCCAAGTGGATTTCTTTGGACCTCTTCTCTGTGACAAGAAATGGTTCAGTTACCACTTATTGGTAATCTCATATAATCCTCAACAACTCTACGAGGTAGGTATTATTTACTAAGCCCCTATTTTACAAAGGAGGAAAATGAAGTTGAGAGAGGTTAAATCATTTGCCCAAAGTGAAAGAGATAATAGACGTGGCTTTTGGAATATGAAAAACCGGTCAGACAACTATTTTTTGGTTATTGTCAAAGGTGCTTGAGCATTTAGAACACAATCTAGTAATACTTCTAATGACTCCATAAACAGAAAATAAAAAGATGGCTAAAGAAGCTAAACGGTAGTTGTTTAAGGTCACTTTCATTGTAAAACTGCTCACGTTACTCAAGGTCACCTTCAGTGCAAATCAAGTATGGAAATGACTTTTATCTCTCCAATCTAGTGCATTCTTAGTACATAATGCTGGTCTCAAAATTTCCCTGTACCTGCCTAACTTTTAGGTAAGAAAAAAATGACCACAATTATTTAGTTAATAATCCACAAATAACATAAAAGCTGCAGTGCTACCATTTAGGTTGTTTCCCTGCAATGAAACCAAGAATTGGAGAAGAGGCTCTTCCATTTGCGGGTAAACGTGTCCCCAAAGCTAAAGTTTATGGAATTACTTAAGGAATGAGAAGTGTTCACCAAGTGTCTCCCTTGAAATCGTAGGCTACCGAAAAAAAAAAAAAAAAAAGCAGAGCTGGGTTATGACTCCAGTAACAAAAGAAAGCTGGGAACCCAAACAGAAACGCTGAGCGATTAGGCTAATGCTAAGAACATTTCCCCAATTACTTGGGGTGAGGTGGGAGACAGAGCATTTAGAATAATAAAGTCGAGATGCACATGGAAGGAAGGGGCACGAAAGACCACGAAGACAACGGATAAAGGCAGTTGGAAAAGATGTGTTCACAATTTTTGCTCACCTCCGAGACGACTTAGTGCGTTTTTGGCCAAGGGAAACATCGTGAAGCTGAAGACAGAACGGCGGCAACTGCAGTTGCCGACTTCTTGCAATTTCACCTCTAGTACCCTTGCAAAGCGCCCTGAGAAACAAAATGGCTTCCTGCTGAGCTCGTTAAAGAGATTTGATGAATCTCGCGAGACCTGTAAAAAACCTATAGAATTTGTCCTCTTTACAGCACGGAAGGATAAACGCCTTGTGGGAAACGAAGTTTTACACTTTGTAAATGACGTACCAAGATATTTACGTAACAATGAGAGAATCCCTGGCCTCGAAGCCAGGTTTAGGGATCTATAGAGGAGAGCTGAGACATTGATCTCAGACTGAGACATCAAAGGCACCAGCTTCAAGATAGTGTTTTAGAAGACTGAGCTTGTATCTCGCTCCACACTAGCAGTACTTTCTGTTCCCTCCAAACTTCCTTCATTTCTTTACTTTTTTTCCTATTACTACCTACTAATTCGTTTAACTTTTAATTTTGAAATGATTTCAAGTTATGAGGAAACTTGCAAGAACAGTAAAAAGAATTATTAGTATGTAGATAAATATGTGATAAAGCAAATTTAACAAATTGTTGATTGTAGAATCTTAGCGGTGTGTGTTCAGAGTACAATTCTTTCACTTTGTATATTTGGATATTTTCATAATAAAATATTGGGGGAGAGAGACTTCCTGTACACCCATTACCAAGGTACACCACTTGGTAATATTTTGCCACATGTTTTCTTTGTGTGTGTGATTAAATACATGTACATAAAAGATGTATATATAAATGCATCTCTTTTTTTCTGAACCATTTGAGAATAACTTGCATACGTCATGTGTTTTTACCTGTTAATACTTCAGGGTTCATTTCCTAAGAGTAAGCTATTCTCTTACATAACCACAGTACAGTTATTAAATTCAGAAATTTTAATATTGAGACAGTACAGCTCATATTCCAATTTCACCAATTACCCCAATATCTCTATCCAAAATTCAATCCAGTTCCCTGTATTGAATTTAATTATGTCTTTTTTTTAAAACATCTTTATTGGAGTATAATTGCTCCACAGTGGTGTGTTAGCTTCTGCTTTATAACAAAGTGAATCAGCTATACATATACACACATCCTCATGTCTCCTCCCTCTTGCGTCTCCCTCCCACCCTCTCTATCCCACCCCTCTAGGTGCTCACAAACCACCGAGCTGATCTCCCTGTGCTATGCGGCTGCTTCCCACTAGCTATCGGTTTTACATTTGGTAGTGTATATTTGTCCATGCCACTCTCTCACTTCGTCCCAGCTTACCCTTTCTCCTCCCCGTGTCCTCAAGTGCATTCTCTACGTCTGCGTCTTTATTCCTGTCCTGCCCCTAGGCTCTTCAGAACCTTTTTGTTTTTTTTAGATTCCATATATATGTGTTAGCATAAGGTATTTGTTTTTCTCTTTCAGACTTACTTCACTCTGTATGACAGACTCTAGGTCCAGCCACCTCATTACATTTAAGTTATGTCTTTAGTCTCCTAGAAAATCAAACAGTTCCTCGGCCTTTCTTTGTCTTTCACGGCACTAATTTTTTTCTTACTAAGGTAAACTTTATACTCTCAAGCTTACGTATGAAGGAAGTGAGGTGCAGAATCAAGATTAGGCAATTGTAAGTGACAACTGGTAACGGACCTTCTGACTCCACAGGTCTGTGCTCTGTAATATATTTGAAGAGTACAGGCCAGTTATTTTGTAAAAGTTCCGTCAAATTTTGTGTGCTTGACGTTTTCTCCTAATTAGATTCAGTTAATGCACTTCTGACAGGAATACTACATGACAGATATGTCTTCTTAGGGCATCTTATCAGGAAGCTTATAATATTAGCTTGTCCCATTATTGATAATGCCAACTTTAATCATTTGATCAAAAGGGTGACCTCCAAGTTCCTATAGTATAAAGTTACTGTTTTTCCCTTTGTCATTAATAAGTAACGTGAGGAATACATTCAGACTATGTATATATCCTGTTCTTTATCAAACTTCCACCCACTAGTTTTTGTATCCATTGATGATTTTTGCCTAAAAGAATTATTAGTATGAAAGTTGCAAAATGGTGATTTTCTAACTCTATCATTCCTTCCATATTTAATACTGAGTGTTCTACTATAAAGAGGAGTTTGATCTTCTCCCCTATTTATTTGTTCACTATCAGTGTGGATCCATGGATTCCATAGGTTATAATCCATTGCTATCATGATTTATTTTAATGCTCAATAGTCTCAGATGTGGTCAGTAAGATTCCCTTCAAGCTGGCTTATATGTATTTTTTTGACATCGCCATCATTTTTTTGAGCACATCTTTATTTTCTGACACAAGGCTCACCTTGTACTTTCCCTGCCCCAGCACTGGAATCAACCATTTCCCTAAGGAGCCCCAATTTATTTCAGGGATGGCATTTAGCAACCTAGATTTGGCACTAGGTTTGCTCATTGATATTGGAGTGTCATTGCTTCTAGTCCTTCCTGTGAATAGAGCTAGGAATATATATCATGAATGATAAATTTATACAAATACTTCCAATTCCAGTCCAACCCCCAAAAGTTCTTTTTTACTTTCCCTCATTTCATATTTGTATCTCCCTTCTTACACAGTGAGAATCCTGGCTCTCAACATCAGTGTTTTTACATATTACATTATACACAATATATTTTCAGAATTGCTTTGCTCATATCACTATGAAAAACAAATCTACCTAGTAGAGTTTAAGATTTGCTTGTAGTTGTGTTTTTTTCTTTAGACTAATGGTATGTAATCAAGGTACTGTGTTCATAAATTTTTCAGATTATTTTTTTTTAGTGTGGTTTTTTTTCATTTGAAATAGAGTTGTGCTCCCTTTTTTCTGTTTGTATTCAATTTCAGTTTTTTAACCCATTCTTACTGATGTGATTTTTAAATGTTTAACTTATTTTTTAAATTGTGGTAAAATATACATAACATAAAATTTACTATTTTAACCATTTTAAAGTGTATAGTTCAGTGGTATTAAGTACATTCACATTGTTGTACAACTATCACCACCATCCATCTCCAGAACTTTTTTCATCTTGCAAAACCATATGATTTGCTTTTATATTTTATTTTTAAAATATTAACATTATTTCAAAAGTCAAAACTATACAAAACTGGTGTACTTAGAGAAGTGTCATTCCCTCTCATAACTTTTCTACTCCATTTTCTCCACCTTCTGTAGGTAACCAATTTCATTAGTTTCTGATTTAAGCTTTTTGTGTTTCCTTTTGCAAAATGGGCAAACATATATATTTTCTTATTTCCTCTTCTATTTTACACAAATGTAGCATAATATGTATGTACTTTTGCACTTGGTTTTTTCACTTTAACAATAGATTTGAAAATCCATATCATTTACAGAGTTCTTCCTCATTCCTTTTCTTTACAGCTGTGAAATACTCCATGGTATTTATGTACCATAGTATATTCAATCATTCTCCTATATTTGAACATTTAGGTGGTTTTGAGAATATTTCAATTACAAATAGTGCTGAAATGAACAAATTTGTGAGCATATATTTTCTTATTGTTGGAGTAGATTCCTAGAAGTGGGATTGCTGAATCAAAGGATAAATGCATTAGATATTAAGTTATCCTCCATTTTTCATTCCCACCAGCAATGTATGAGGGTGCCTGTTTCCCCACAGACTCAATGACATCACGTATTGAATTTTTGCCAAAATGATAGGTGAGATTTTTGTGTACTTAAAAAACTTATCTTAATTTTTTATTTGTTAAATTTACATGCAGTAAAATTCACTCTTTTTTAGTGTAGTCTTCTGAGTTTTGACAAATACATACAGTGTGTAACCACCCCAATAATTAAGGAGAGAAAGGCTGTATCCTCACAAAAAATCTCCTTGTGTGGCCCCTTTGTAGTCAGTCCCTCTCCCCACCTCCAGCCCCTGATAGTCACTGATCTGTTCTCTACCTTTCTAGAATGTCATATAAATGGAATCATATGGCATGTCTCAGTGTCCTTTTTAAAAAGTTTTCTTACTACGAGTGTCTGTAAACGTTTTAATTTTTTACATATCTCTAGATCACATCTCTTCAGAAGCAACTATTTTCCCTTCCATACCCATCTCCTTGTCTCTCCAACTTAATGAAATTATTTTCCTCTCCGTGTGTTTCTCAGCAGGGCCTAAAAGAATGGTCATATGATATTCCACAGCATCAAAATAAATCCAAATTACATGCAATTGGTTTTGTTGGTGGTTTTCCTCTTGAGTATATTATTCTTCTCCATTATCCCAGTTTTACAACCCACAATGGTAAACAGAACTGGGCCAAAAAAGTGGAAAGTTCTGCTATGTAGGATTTTTATTATTTTTTAGATAAGGGAACTGGATATTTAAGAAAACCGATTATGACACAAAAACTTTAAAAAGACAGAAGTGCTTTCTTACAACCTTAGTGCTGCGTCCATCCCTCAAACAAAAGAACGGCAAGTAAAAAAAAAATTTTTGCTGTCTATAACAGAAATTTAAGTACTTGTTGGTGCCTACCTAATAAACCTAAAGGTTTGCCATGAATAAACACTTTAGAATATAACTTTTGATGTCTGTTGTGTTCAGCACATGTGGCACAGTTCCTGGGACACACAAGGTATTCAACAAGCTCTTGTTCATTCACTTTTGAAAATATCCCTCAGTAACACTGTTTTTGCTTTCCTGCTTTTACCTATTTTTTGGCTGTGTTGGGTCTTCCTTGCTGTGTGCGGGCTTTCGCTAGTTGCGGTGAGCCTGGGCTACTCTTCGCTGCGGTGCGCGGGCTTCTCATTGTCCTGGCTTCTCTTGTTGCAGGGCACGGGCTCTAAGTGCGCAGGCTTCAGTATTTGTGGCTTGCGGGCTCAAGAGCTCAGGCTCAGTAGTTGTGGCACACGGGCTTAGTTGCTCCACGGCATGTGGGATCTTCCCTGGCCAGGGCTCGAACCCGTGTTCTCTTCACTGGCAGGCGGATTCTTAACCACTGCCACCAGGGAAGCCCCAACTTTCTTTTTATTTTTTTATTTGAAATACTTTGGAGGCCAAATAAGGGACTTGGATAGCTCCTATCAATCACGTGGCTAGGTCCAATTTTTCTAGAATATTACACGAAAGAGGTGTTCAAAGAATTCTAAAGAGTCTCCGGGAAAAAGTTTCTGTCGTTAACAACCCTAAGCCAGCTTGGACGCTGAAAAACCGCAATGCTTCATAACTGCGCACGCGTATTTGAAGAACCGCTAAGCCCGCCATCTTTACGTTTAATGAAAGGGGCGGTCCCTCATCCTTAGCGGACCAATGTAAAACCTCCAGATTGTCATTTTTCTATTGGCTAACAGAGACCAATTAGAAGTGAAACGTCTTTTAGCGGGCGTCTGGCTGTACAGCGCCCTGACGTAATGTGAGGGGACTACGGGTAGGGTTGAGCTGGACCAATGAGGAGGCGCGAGGGGGCTGGTTTGTCTGTTCTCACGCCCAACCCTCAGACCCAGCCCCAGGAAAGTTTCCCTTCTAGGAAGGAGAGAAGCGAACATGGCAGCGCGTTGGTGGCTTTGGTGCGTCTCTGCGACCGTAGCGGTGGCACTGCTGCTCGTTTACGGGGTTCCCTCAGCCTCTGCCCAGAGAAAGAAGGAGGTGAGGACGCTGTTTCCAGCAACACGGGCTTCTCCCAACGAGTGGGGCTTGAGAGGGTCTGTTTTGTCCTTCCCGATCCCTTTTCCCCGCCGATTCTGTACCTTTGGCGGCTCCAATTCCGCCGTTTTTGGAATTGTGGGGTTCGCGAGAGAAGAAACTGTAATACCTTGTCTTCTGGGACTGTAGAGTCTGAGAGTGGGGTGGAGTAGGTGACAAGCTGGCTTCTATAGGCCTGTGGATGTACATAGCTACGAGTTTTGACACTTCTTTGAGTATGGGCCCCATCAGGTGGTGGCGGGAAGTTCGACTTTAGGTCCAAGGGGTAGAATATCTGAGTCTTTCTTCTGTCAGTAGATGTAACTCCCTTTTAGACGTGTGAGAACTATATATTTTGTAGCATTTTCACTTCAGGAATGAGAGGAGTAAACAGAAGAGCGGAGCTATGCCAAATTTATTTCATTGTCCAAATAATTGATTCAAAACAAGTTACCGGAGTGAAGCTCTTAAACCATTTTCAATGATTTACCAAATATCAAGCGCGCCAGGCGCTGTTGTGAGAAGCTTAGTGTATATAAGTGAACAAAACTAAGATTCCTCCTCGTGGAATTTACTGACTTTGGCAAGTGGAGGAGATACAGTATTCTTTACTCACCATTAAGCAATCCAAGCTGAGGAATTTTAACATTGTTGTTTTGAAACATGTGTAGAGCCGTATGCTCTTAGAGCTTTACAGATTACTAGCGATTCTTTAAGCTCTCTAATTTTATAAATGAGGAAACCCAAGTCCTAAACTTGCACAGTTAACTGTTGCAGAACAAGGACTGAAATCCTAGGTCAGTCAGTCTTATGCTATTTCCCGTACATTCTGTGCCTCCTTCTAGTACACGATACCTGTACAGGCACTTTTAAAATGCCATTTAAACATCTCCGATGCTTGTCAACTTGAGCTGAATTTAAGAGAACCTATCTTCTCTGTTTTTGAATATGTGTACTATTCCATAAGAAAAAAATAAGCTAGCATATTAAAACGAGTTAATTAATAGATTGGCAAAAAGTAAAATTAAAAATATACAATTTTCAAAGTAATGGTGAAATGAGCAGGCTCATACACTGGAACTAGAAATCTATGTGCTTTTTTAGGAGGGTTCCAAGCCATTTTTACATGGAAAACAAGATGTAAAGCAATACATAGTTTTATATTCTAGAGGCCTTTTATGTTAATATATATATATATATATATATATAAGTGTATATATATATAGAGAGAGAAACCTTTGTAAGGATATACAACAATGGATATCTCTGGGTAGTTGGGATTGTTCATTAGGGGAACACTGTAACTTTTTACCTTATATGTTGGTATTGTCTAAATTTCTACAACCACCATTTTTTAATAAAACAGTGAAAAATGTTAAAAACTAGTATTTCTACCAGTTAAATTATTTATTCATTTAACCTCTCACTAAACTAGAAGCAGAAGAGCCTAGCAGGGGATAGATTACTTTCAAAAGGAATTAGCAATGAATTATGTACTTGATTTTTTATTTTTTAAACATCTTTATTGGAGTATAATTGCTTTACAATGGTGTGTTAGTTTCTGCTTTATACCAAAGTGAATCAGTTATACATATGTCCCCATATCTCTTCCCTCTTGCATCTCCCTCCCTCCCACCCTCCCTATCCCACCCCTCTAGGTGGTCACAAAGCACCAAGCTGATCTCCCTGTGCTATGTGGCTGTTTCCCACTAGCTATCTGTTTTACGTTTGGTAGCGTATATATGTCCATGCCACTCTCTCACTTTGTCCCAGCTTACCCTTCCCCCTCCCCGTGTCCTCAAGTCCATTCTCTAGGAGGTCTGTGTCTTTGTTCCCGTCTTGCCCCTAGGTTCTTCATGACCTTTTTGGTTTTTTTAGATTCCATATATATGTGTTAGCATACGGTATTTGTTTTTCTCTTTCTGACTTACTTCACTCTGTATGACAGACTCTAGGTCCATCCACCTCACTACAAATAACTCAATTTCGTTTCTTTTTTATGGCTGAGTAATATTCCATTGTATATATGTGCCACATCTTCTTTATCCATTCATCTGTTGGTGGACACTTAGATTGCTTCCATGTCCTGGCTATTGTAAATAGTGCTGCAGTGAACATTGTGGTACATGAGTCTTTTTGAATTGTGGTTTTCTCAGGGTATATGCCCAGTAGTGGGATTGCTGGGTCATATGGTAGTTCTATTTTTAGTTTTTTAAGGAACCTCCATACTGTTCTTCATAGTGGCTGTATCAATTTACATTCCCACCAACAATGCAAGAGGGTTCCCTTTTCTCCACACCCTCTCTAGCAATTATTGTTTGTAAATTTTTTGATGATGGCCATTCTGACCAGTGTGAGATGATATCTCATTGTAGCTTTGATTTGTATTTCTCTAATGATTAATAATGTTTTATGTACTTTAAAATTGTTAACACGGTGGATTTTATGATACGTGAATTTTATCTCAATAAAAAAATGTTTTTAAGGAATCAGATTCTAACTCCCTTCCCATCATGCCACTGTTCAAGACCCTTATCGCTCTTGCAAATCTCTTGCCATAACTGCCTAACTGGTCATCCTTGAACTCATCCTTCATAGTGTTGCCAGAGATGCTAAGGTAAAAAACTGACAACCGAAAGGTTAAAATAACCTATTTTGCAAAGTATAAAAGGACTTCTGTAGTCTGTCCCTGGTCTGCTTTTTCCAGGCTCATCTCAATTCAAGCTCCGCCCTCTACTGGCCGCATGGCTTGCGGGATCTTAGTTCTCCCACCAGGGATTGAACCCTTGCCCCGGCAGTGAGAGTGCCGAGTCCTAACCACTGAACTGCCAGGGAATTCCTGCCTTGATCTTTCTATACTCTCTTGCAAGTATCTATACTTGCTGGAGTATCTCCCTTCTTCTCCCTCACCCCACTCCCTCATTCACCTGAGGGTTCCTACTCTTCAACTCTTAGTTCAAACATTACCTTCCTTCTCAACTAAGCTTTTCCTGGTTCCCCTAGGTGAATTGAGATGAATTCAGCACATTGTATTGTCATTGTTTATATACCAGTCTTTCGCATTAGACTGTGAGCATCTTGAATACAGACACTTTTGTTTAACTGAGGTATAGTTGATTTACAATATTATATGAGTTTCAAGTGTACAACATGGCTATTCACCATTTTTAAAGATTATGCTCCATTTATAGTTATTATAAAATATTGGTTATGAATACAGACACTTTTAAATTAATTTTTTTCACACCTAGCAGTATCTGTCAATAAACATCTAATTAATTAATTAATTAACTGTGTACATATAAAGTCAGCAATCTGTTCTTTCACTTGAGGGTTTGTTTAGGTTTCACAATCTAAAATTGGATTTTCTCATCAGTAAACAAGGAATAAACATAGGCTGGTAAAGTTGGTTTCGTTTTTATACCTTTCCCCTGTAACTGAGCATGTTTTGGACTTTTTAATAATGAGATTACTGTGATACTACTTAGAGACAGTTTAAAAATATAGACGTTCTGTTGCAAAATGCTTACAATTTTTGAAAACATTATTTTTAAAAAATCCCAGGTCTATCCACCATAGTAGATTTGGCTTTAAATGATAGGATAATGTATGATCTTATAATCTAAGTATTATGTTTAAAAAGACACCTCTCCTGTATAACTGAGTCACTTTGCTGTACAGCAGTAATTAGCACAACTTTGTAAATCAACTACACTTCAATTAAAAAAAAATAGAGGGCTTCCCTGGAGGAGCAGTGGTTAAGAATCTGCCTGCCAATGCAGGGGACACAGGTTTGAGCTCTGGTCCGGGAAGATCCCACATGCCGCGGAGCAACTAAGCCTGTGGACCACAACTACTGAGCCTGAGCTCTAGAGCCTGAGAGCTGCAACTACTGAGCCTGTGTGCCTAGAGCCCGTGCTCTGCAACAAGAGAAACTACCGAAATGAGAAGCCCAAGCACTGCAACGGAGAGTAGCCCCTGCTTGCCACAACTAGAGAAAGCCTGCGTGCAGCAATGAAGACCCAATGCAGCCAAAAATAAATAAATAAAATAAATAAATTTATTTAAAAAAATAGAGAAGAACAACAAAAAAAGACAACTCTCCTAAATGAATATAATTAAAAATCACTCAAGTTCTTCATAGTTGTCTGTTGTTAAATGAAATGCTACCCTACTTATCGGATTACTTACACTTGTAACAGTGTTTTCACTGGAACATTGACTTATTCTCTAATATTTATTCAATGCCTTCTACATGTCATGCACTATGGTTTACATGCATTATCTCTAATCCTCACGGTAACCCTGCAGTGTATTAGCCCTTTTTGAAAGGTGAGGAAACTGACACTGAGCAAGAGAGATGTTGGGGGTTTGCCTAAAGAAGCACAGCTGTAGAGGCTGAGCTGGGATTCTACCCCTTGTCTGACTCCAAATCGTATGCTCTCTGCTAGGCCACAAAGGCTTATTTTGCAGTGACTTATTTTATTTTTATGGTGAATTATTTCCCCCTCTGGTAGAAAGAAAGTTGCTTATTCTTGCAACTGGTGTCATTTTAGGGAGGCAGCATGATAAAAATGAAAAGGCATGGTCTTTGACAAAATTATCCATATTTCAAGACTTCCCTGGTGGTCCAGTGGGTAAGACTCTGAGCTCCCAATGGAGGGGGCCTGAGTTCGATCCCTGGTCGGGGAACTAGATCCCGCATGCATGCCGCAACTAAGAGTCCGCATGCCACAACTAAAGATCCCACATGATGCAAGGAAGATCCTGCATGCTGCAACTAAGACACGGTACAGCGAAAATAAATATTTAAAAAAAATAATAATTGGCAATTCTTCACTTGTAAAAAATTATCCATATTTCTTGATCTACTTCTGGGAATCTGTAATAGAAAAATAATATGGAAAAGAGTGTCTTTTTTTTTCTTTTCTTTGGCCACACTGTGTGGCTTGTGGGATATTAGTTCCCTGACCAGGGATCGAACCTGGGCCCTGTGAGTGAAAGCCCTGAGTCCAAACCACCAGACTGCCAGGGAATTCCCTGGAAAAGAATGAATGCACAAAGCATCCTGAAACATTAAAAAATGGTCTTAATAGTGCTAGGGTGGCAGATAGTTTTCCTCCCGTTAGCTCAGTTTTCAAAAAATTGTGTAAAATTTTAAAGATCATATATGTTAATGCAACCCAAGTGATCTTTAGCAAGTTACTCTGAGTCTCATTTTCCTTATCAGTAGAATGGGAAAATGCCTATCTTCTTTTGTATTGTGAGAATTAAAGGAGATGAGGGCTGTAAAGTGCCTAATGCAGTACCTGGTATGTAGAAGACATTAGATGAATATTATTGATAGAAAATAAAATAAGATTGTGTTCCTCTGCAGTATAAAATATTTTTCAATTGATCTTTTTATATTGTTTTTATGAAGATTATTCAGAAAATAAAATTATCTGCATATTTTGACAAGGCAGGCAATTATTGGAAAAAACTTCTGTATTCTTTGACATTGCTTTGAGAAGTGATGCATGAAAGTATCACATGCGCAAAACCCCAGCAATTACTTAGAAAATACCTTATTACCAAGAACAAAAGGCTCAGTAGCATTGCAAAACAAACAAATTGAGACATCCTCCAAAAATAAACATCAAGGACAGGGGACAGTGCTATATTTTAGCCCTGTGCAAGAAGTATGTGAACTGAGAATGGAGCAGATAGCATTTAAGGATTACAGATACTCTCTTCTCTGTTCACTGTCTTTCTCCTTCAGTCATTATCTGCCAATTATGTTTCCAGGTCTGTTCAGTCTCACTTGTAATTTAAGGATGGAGTTGAAAATTTATTCCTTAACCAGGAATTTTTTAAACTAACATTTGTAGGCTAGTGGATTATTAAAAAGCTAAAAATATGAAGAATTTTTATGAATAAACCCTGATGGTCTAGAACACAGATATAATGAAATAAGTTTTGGGGGAAAGGGAGGTGCATTTTAGAGGAATTCAGACTGTTGATGCTTAGCTTTATTACTTCTGAAATTCAAAAGTAATCTTAATGGCAGCATCAGAATTTAGATTTAAATTATAGTGGATTCCTATATACCAGGGGTCCCCAATCCCCGGGCCACAGACTGGTACCGGTCCGTGGACTGTTAGGAACCGGGACTCACAGCAGGGACTGAGCGGAGGGCCGCCGGGCGGGCGAGCGAAATACAGCCGCTCCTGATTGCTCACATTACCGCCAGAGCTCCACCTCCTGTCAGATCAGCGGGGGCATTAGATTCTCATAGGAGTGCGAACCCTACTGTGAACCGCGCATGCAAGGGAGCTAGGTTGCGCACACTTTATGAGAATCTAATGCCTGATGATCTGAGGTGGAGGTGAGGCGTTGATGCTCTGCAAATACAGATTATCATTAGCAGAGAGCTTTGACTGTACGGAGACCATAATAAATCAATTGCTTGCAAACTCATCAAAACCCTATCAGTGAGCGGCAAGGGAAAACAAGCTCAGGGCTCCCACTGATTCTGCATTACGGTGAGCTGTATAATTATTTCATTATATATTACAATGTAATAATAATAGAAATAAAGTGCACAATAAATGTAATGCACTTGAATCATCCCGAAACCATCCCCCGCCACCCCGTCCATGGAAAAACTGTTCCACAAAACCAGTCCCCGGTGCCGAAAAGGTTGGGGACCACTGACTGCTATATGCTATCTTTGCTGAGTGATATTTAGTGATAATAAGAAAATTTGTAGTTGTTAAGGCTTAATCTATTTTGCTAGAGCTAATTGGGATACATATTATGCAAGCAAGTAGAATAAAGTTAAATTAGTGCAGTGTTGTGTTACTGCACTTTCTTGGTCCTCTTAATCCCTTGTAGTCCTAAAATTTTCATCGTACTTGATTATTACTAACAGAATTAGAGATATTAATTGACTTCCTGTTAGTGGGATTATTTTGTGGCCATAATAATTTAAATGCTTCAAGAGAAGAGAAAGACTTTAAGCTTACTTAACTTTGTTGGTAAGTATTATATTTTAATTGTGAATATTATTACTCTGCTTTTTGTTTTATTTAAATAGTCGAAAGTAGAGTAATGTACTCCAAGAAGGGGAGATACCAATTGATTGTGAAAGTCTTTGCTTATAAATTTAATGTTTTTTCATAGTAAACTTTTATTTTGTTTTAAATAAATATATCCAGTGCAAATTTTAAAACTGGATGGGTATATTTTCTCAAATGTTTTTTTAAAACCGTAGTGGAAAAAGTATTTGCAGTAGGAGTTGTTTCCAAATCAATTACTTTTTTGAGTTGAGCTCACTTGATAAACCTCCTACCTTTATGTACTATAGTCCCTGGAAAATATCTTTCCTACTAACAACTTTAAAGTATTAAATAGTAAATAGAAGGACCTGAAGGTCACAGGTGATATATTAATCCTTTACTTTTGAAGGTTATGACTTTGGAAGATAAAGGAATATTTAGAGAGCGAATAGTGGGACTTAGTGTAGAGCCTATAGAGAAACAAAATTTTTATTTCTAAGGCATAGCGTTCAGTACCCAAACAATGGGCTCTTGACAACGGATAAGAGGCATCCTAAGGAAGAAGGTTCTTCAGTACTAGCGATTTACTCCGATCAAGAAAACTTTTAACTCAAATGTGAAAAAAGAGAAATTCCTTTATAAAATCATATAACAGAAGAGACAAAAGAGGACTAGTGAAAGAAGTGTCTAGGAATTATTAAGGTGTTTTATATATATATATATATATATATATATTTAACATCTTTATTGGAGTATAATTGCTTTACAATGGTGTGTTAGTTTCTGCTTTATAACAAAGTGAATCAGTTATACATATACATATGTTCCCATATCTCTTCCCCCTTGCATTTCCCTCCCTCCCACCCTCCCTATCCCACCCCTCTAGGTGGTCACAAAGCACCGAGCTGATCTCCCTGTGCTATGCGGCTGCTTCCCACTAGCTATCTATTTTAAGTTTCATAGTGTATATATGTCCGTGCCACTCTCTCACTTTGTCCCAGCTTACCCTTCCCTCTCCCCATATCTTCAAGTCCATTCTCTAGTAGGTCTGTGTCTTTGTTCCCGTCTTGCCCCTAGGTTCTTCATGACCTTTTTTTTTCCCTTAGATTTCATATATATGTGTTAGCATACGGTATTTGTTTTTCTCTTTCTGACTTACTTTGTATGACAGACTCTAGGTCCATCCACCTCAGTACAAATAACTCAATTTTGTTTCTTTTTATGGCTGAGTAATAGTCCATTGTATATATGTGCCACATCTTCTTTATCCATTCATCTGTTGATGGACACTTAGGTTGCTTCCATGTCCTGGCTATTGTAAATAGTGCTGCAATGAACATTGTGGTACATGACTCTTCTTGAATTATGGTTTTCTTAGGGTATATGCCCAGTAATGAGATTGCTGGGTCATATGGTAGTTCTATTTTTAGTTTTTTAAGGAACCTCTGTACTGTTCTCCATAGTGGCTGTATCAATTTACATTCCCACCAACAGTGCAAGAGGGTTCCCTTTTCTCCACACCCTCTCCAGCATTTATTGTTTCTAGATTCTTTGATGATGGCCATTCTGACGGGTGTGAGATGATATCTCATTGTAGTTTTGATTTGCATTTCTCTAATGATTAATGATGTTGAGCATTCTTTCATGTGTTTGTTGGCAATCTGTATATCTTCTTTGGAGAAATGTCTATTTAGGTCTTCTACCCATTTTTGGATTCGGTTGTTTGTTTTTTTGATATTGAGCTGCATGAGCTGCTTGTAAATTCTGGAGATTAATCCTTTGTCAGTTGCTTCATTTGCAAATATTTTCTCCCATTCTGAGGGTTGTCTTTTGGTCTTCTTTATGGTTTCTTTTGCTGTGCAAAAGCTTTTAAGTTTTATTAAGTCCCATTTGTTTACTTTTGTTTTTATTTCCATTTCTCTAGGAGGTGGGTCAAAAAGGATCTTGCTGTGATTTATGTCATAGAGTGTTCTGCCTATGTTTTCCTCTAAGAGTTTGGTAGTGTCTGGCCTTACATTTAGGTCTTTAATCCATTTTGAGTGTATTTTTGTGTATGGTGTTAGGGAGTGTTCTAATTTCACACTTTTCCATGTAGCTGTCCAGTTTTCCCAGCACCACTTATTGAAGAGGCTGTCTTTTCTCCACTGTATATTCTTGCCTCCTTTATCAAAGATAAGGTGACCATATGTGCGTGGGTTTATCTCTGGGCTTTCTATCCTGTTCCATTGATCTATATTTCTGTTTTTGTGCCAGTGCCATACTGTCTTGATTACTGTAGCTTTGTAGTATAGTCTGAAGTCAGGGAACCTGCTTCCTCCAGCTCCGTTTTTCTTTCTCAAGATGCTTTGACTATTTGGGGTCTTTTGCGTTTCCATAAAATTGTGAATTTTTTTGTTCTATTTCTGTGAAAAATGCCAGTGGTGGTTTGATAGGGATTGCATTGAATCTGTAGATTGCTTTGGGTATTAGAGTCATTTTCACAATGTTGATTCTTCCAATCCAAGAACATGGTATATCTCTCCATCTATTTGTGTCATCTTTAATTTCTTTCATCAGTGTCTTATAATTTTCCACTTACAGATCTTTTGTCTCCTTAGGTAGGTTTATTCCTAGATAAGGTGTTATATTTGAGTTATCTAGAATATATCACATTCTTCAACCATTTCAGGAAGAGCAGGTGGTGGTTTATTTTTAGGAATGGTGTATTATTTCCTGTTGTGTATAATTTGAATTGCTTAATGTTTATTTATTTTCCCTGTGTAATTGCATAGAAATTATATAAGACGTAGTCCTTACCCTTAAGAATTAAAATGTAGAGCAGTAGTACTCAAACTTCAGTGTATAAAGAATCACTTGGGGAACTCCCCTGGTGGCGCAGTGGTTAAGAATCCACCTACCAACGCAGGGGACATGGGTTTGATCCCTGATCTGGGAAGATCCCACGTGCCATGGAGCAACTAAGCCTGTGTGCCACAACTACTGAGCCTGCACTCTAGAGCCTGCGAGCCACAACTACTGAGCCCGCGCACCACGACTACTGAAGTCCGTGCACCTAGAACCCGTGCTCTGCAGCAAGAGAAGCCACCGCAATGAGAAGCCCATGCACGTGGCCCCCGCTCACCACAACTAGGGAAAGCCTGCCCACAGCAACAAAGACCCAATGCAGCCAAAAATAAATAAAATAAATAAATTTTAAAAAAAGGAATCACTTGAGGTACATGTTAAAATTCTGTATTCCTGGAATCCACCAGAAGCTAAAGAGCCCCCTAGGAAGAGAAAGGGAAATCACAGCCTTGATTAAAGATTTAAAGGCATCAGAGGTGGTAAGTGATGCAATATCTCACAACAGCCCTCAATGGCCAGTGAAAAAAGACTAACAGGAACTGAAGCCTTATAGCAGATTATTACCAACTGATTTCAATTGTTGCTCCCATAGCCCAGGCTGTTCCAGACATTGCAACTGCAACTGAATCTATTACACAGACTGATGACAAGTGGTATGCAGTCTTAGACATCACTAACACCTTCTGTGCCATCTTACTGATATTTGAGGATCAAGGTCAGTTCATTTTCAGGTAGCAAGATCTCTTATATATGTTTATAGTATTCTCTAGGGGTACCTAAGGTCCCGTGCCATTTGCTACCAGTTGGTGAGTCAGGATTTAGCATAAGTTCCTCTACCCTTCCATGTTTAAAGCTTTCACTATATGGATGATGCCTTGTTGGCAAGTAAAAGCCTCAGTCTCAATGACCTTGGTGGTGGTGCTCTCATATTACAGAGGTAGCCAGGAGCAGTAGCTGATAAACCCGACAAAGTCCAAGGGCCTGCTCACAAAGCAAAGTTCCTTGGGACTAAGGCAGTGGATTTATAATACTCAATTCCTGTTGTGGTCATGGAAAAATGGCTGTCTCTTTGGCCCACTAAACCAAACAGGAAACCCAGCACCTTATTGGACAGTTTTGGGTATTGGAGACAGTATGTGGCTCACTCAGGCATGCTGCTTGGTCTTTTTTATCAGCTAACCCTGCTAATCAGCATCCTTTGAGTAAGGCTTATGTAGATCTACTGAATCAAATTTACTGGAGGATGAAACCTAGAAGTCTGCACTTTTAACAGGCTCCTTTATACTAGCCACACTTTGAGAAACATGGACCTAGTAAGTGTATTATCCATTATGCTAAGGGCTTGCTCTGGGAAGTTTTGATTTACTTTATCACCAAGTCTTTCTTTTACATTGTGTTCCGATCGGTAATTAATAAAAATAGTTTTGAATACATAATAAGATTATAAAAGCTTAAATCGGACTGTGAAAATCCTTTTCAGTTTAGAACAGTGGTTCTCAAGAGGGAGTGGGGAATTTTACTTCCCAAGGGTTATCTGGCAATGTCTGGAGACATTTTTGGTTATTGGCAGCTGGTGATGCTACTGGCATCTAATAGGTAGAGGTCAGGGATGCTGCTCAACATGCAATGTGCAGGACAGCTCCCCACAAAAGAATTATCTGGCCCAAGATGTCAGTTACCCTGCTGCTGAGAAACCTTGGTTTAGAATGATCTGTTTGAATCCTAGCTCTGTGTCTTACTATGGCACTTTGGCCAAGTTGCTTAACCTCTCTGATCCTGTTTACTCAACATTTAAATGAACTAAAAATAGAGTATTTAACCTCATAGTGTTGTTCTGAGGATTGAATTAAATACTCATTCTATAAGGAGAGAAGTTGCTGCCTGACACATACGTACTAAGCATTCCAAATAGTAACTGCTCTTTTCTCCATAAAATCAAGATGGGCTTACTTTAATATATATTAAAATGTTAAAAGATTAGGTCATTGTGAATAAGGATTATAGCTTCTAATTATCATGTCCCAAGCTATGTTCATGTACTTTTATTGTAGAAGTTTAAAACTAGTTCATTTAAAAAAAAATGAACTGAGAAAGTAACCTAATTAATTGCCTCGGTAATAAGCAGTCTTTTGAGGTAATAATCCCATTTATAAGAGCTTTAAAGAGAATTTGTAATTCCTTTGAACTAATTTCTTCTACTTGATAAGTTATTTGGGGATTGTATAGCCAGAAATCTGGTCTTTCCAGTCTGTTAATAAACAAGAAGAGGAATATAATACATTTTTTACATAGACCTATTCAAGACTTTGTTTAAGAAGACTCCACATGTTTACCACTAATTCAAAGCACATACATTTGTTTTATTGGAATGAACATATATCTATGTGGTTGAATAGAGATAGACTATATGAAACTATACCTGTTACTGCTTTACTTTTTTTTTTTCTAAAAGAGCCCGAAATAGTATCTGTAGCCATGGTGAATAAAATAGGCAAATTATGTTTGAATTTGCTGGTAACTGTCAAATTTAATTTGAAAATATAACAAAATTAATGACTGCTTTAGAATATAGAATGCATATTTTCTGTGAACTAATATTGTTCTCTTAGCCAAGAGGATCATTAAGTCTGTATCAAATAATAAGAATTCATTTTTTAGAAAAACTGAGTTTAATTTATACAGCCTTATTTTAAATCAAATATCCCTATTCTTGACAATTTTTGGTAACTAATTCTACTGCTAAAGATGAACTAGCCTCCACCCCTTGTTCCTTGTCCTATCTGCCTTCTAGTTCACTCTCTTCCACTGCCTTTACCACCAACCTGTTTCCTTTTTTTAAAGTTGAAGTATAGTTGATGTACAATGTTGTGTTAGTTTTAGATGTACAGCACAGTGATTCAGTTATACACATATGTATTCTTTTTCAGATTCTTTTCCCTTGTAGGTTATTACAAAATATTGAGTATAGTTCCCTGTGCTATACAGTAGGTCCTTGTTGGTTATCTATTTTATATATAGTACTGTGTATATGTTAATCCCAAATTCCTAATTTATCCCTCCCCCAACAACCTGTTTCCTTAGTAGCATTCATTGTTCCACAAGTCTTGTTAATTATTTGTTATACCAGTCTTCTGCGAGTGTATATATTTCTCTGTGGGCTTATTAGAGACTATATTCATTTTTCCATGTGTAGCATATTCATTTTGTGGCTCTTACTGGAATTACTTTATATCTGCTACAAAACTATTTTTTATGCCATCTTTCTCTATTGTTCGTAGAAGTGTACTCAGGAAGTAAAATTTTTTTCAGTATTGCCTGAATTCAGGCATGCTTTAAAGGTAAATCATGCATTTTTAGAATCCATGTTATTGTTGCCTTCCTGAAATTAAAAAAAAAATCCCATTTCTATTAAGTGTTTATGTGTGCAATCGTCTTTTTTTCCTTATATGTTAATGATGCAAGTGAGTCCATTCCCAGCTAGGTTCTGTTAAATAGAAATTCAGTACACACTAACTGAATGCCTACTATATGGTAAAGTACTATGTGTGTCTGCTCTCTAGTAGCTAATAATCTAGAGAAGGAAACAGATATCAAATTGTCTTAGAATGATAAGTGCTATAACACAGGTAAAAAGTGTTGTGAAACATCTAGCAGGGGTGGGGGGATTAATATGCTTGTGTCCTGGGTCCTTGACCACCTAGGAAAACCATTTAGGGTCATTCAATTAAAACCCACTAAACCCACTAGACGTGCATTCTTTGAGAATTTTGTTGGGATGACTAAAGCCATAGAAGCTATTCTTATTGGTTCCAGGGATTATTTTTCTTAGCCTAAGTCTGAGGCAACTCATTTGCATTACTGACACCTATCTTTCAAAGAGTGCTATCTTTCTATTAGGTTCCTGATCCACTTCCCAACTGAAAAGGCACATCCTAACATCTGTTCTTTGATGATTGAATTTAATGAGAAGGAACTATTTTTAAAGTTTGAATGCCAGTGCCCTGGCCAAACTTCAGTGTAAGTAATGGGAAATGTAATTGGTCAAATGCTTCTGAATAGTGAACCACTCCATGATTTCCCAGCCCTTTACAAACATATCCCTGTAAAGAAGAACAAAACCATAAATTAGCATTAACTCTGCATTGAGATTCTTCTGCACTTCTTTTTTTATCTTTTCCCATCTTCTTACTACTCTTGCAAAGTTTGAACATAAGGGTAGAGGTGAGGGGAAAGATAAATGAATATGATTGCGTTTATTTCAAACTGAAATTCTCATTGACTAACCATGCTTCTCTTCCATTGCCTCATGATGACTGGCTTTTAAAAAGAAACAAACAAAATGTAGCTCTTTCTTTGTGTAGACGTAAATTTTCATTTCTCCGAGATAAATGTTTGGGAGTGCAGTTGCTGGATTGTATGGTTAGTGTATATTTTACTTAATTTTTTTTAACATCTTTGTTGGAGTATAATTGCTTTACAATGGTGTGCTTGCTTAATTTTTTAAAGAAACTGCCAAACTGTTTTCCAGAGTGACTGTACCATGGTACATTCCCACCAAAAATGTATGAGAGACCCAGTTTCTCTACATCCTCACCAGAATTTGGTACTGTCGCTATATTTTATTTTAGTAACGGGTGTGTAGTGATAGCTCATTGTGCTCTTAATTTGCATTTCTGTAACAGCTGATGATGTTGAACATCTTTTTGTGTGTTTCTTTGTCATCGGTAGATCATCTTCGATGAAATCTTTTCATGTCTTGCCTATTTTGTTTGTTTTACTGTTGAGTTTTGATAGTTTTAGAAAATATATTCTAGCTACTAATCCTTTTTAGATGTGTGGTTTGTAAATATTTTCTCCCACTCTGTAGCTTGTCTTCACATCCTCATAACAGGGTCTTTCACAGAGCAAAAGTTTTTAATTTTGATGAGGTCCAGTTTACCTTTTTTTTTCCTTTTTTATGAATCGTGCTTTTGGTGTCAGGTCTAAGAACTCTTTGCCTACCCCTGAACATTTTCTCCCATATTTTTTTCCTAATTTTTAAATAGTTTTCATTTTTACATTTAGGTATGTGATCCATTTTTAATTAATTTTTAAAATAAATTTATTTATTTTATTTTATGTATGTATTTTTGGCTGTGTTGGGTCTTCGTTGCTTTGTGCAGGCTTTTTCTCTAGTTGTGGCGAGCAGGGGCTACTCTTTGTTGCGGTGAGCCGGCTTCTCATTGTGGTGGCTTTCTCTTGTTGTGGAGCACAGGCTTTAGGCACGAGGGCTTCAGTAGTTGTGGCAGGCAAGCTCAGTAGTTGTGGCTCTTGGGCTATAGAGTGCAAGCTCAGTAGTTGTGGCACACGGGCTTAGTTGCTCCTCGGTATGTGGGATCTTCCTGGACCAGGGCTCGAACCCGTGTCCCCTGCATTGGCAGGTGGATTCTTAACCACTGCACCACCAGGGAAGCCCCTTTAATTAATTTTTGTATAAGGTGTGAAGTTTAGTTTGAGGTTCATATTTTTGACTATGGATGTCCAGTTGCTTCAGCACCATTTATTGAAAAGGCCGTCCTTTCTGTACTGAGTTGATTTTGCACCTTTGTGAAATATCAGTTGGCTATACTTGTGTACGTCTGTTTCTGGCTCTTGTTTCTGTTCCATTGATCTATATGTATCTATCCTTTTATGTAGCTATATAATAAACCTTAAAATCAGGTAGAGTGGCTTTTCTCACTTTCTTTGGAATCTTTAGCCAATGAAAGGTTTTTTGATTTTATCTTATTTTATTTATTAGGAAATAAGTAATTCACAAAAAAATGTAGTATTGCAATATACATTTAAATCTCATCATGAAATAATGTAATTTTTTTTTTTTTTTTTTTTTTTTTTTTTTTTTTTTTTTTTATGCGTTACGCGGGCCTCTCACTGTTGTGGCCTCTCCCATTGCGGAGGACAGGCTCCGGACGCGCAGGCTCAGCGGCCATGGCCCACGGGCCCAGCCGCTCCGCGGCACGTGGGATCCTCCCAGACCGGGGCACGAACCCGTGTCCCCTGCATCGGCAGGCGGACTCTCAACCACTGCGCCACCAGGGAAGCCCGAAATAATGTAATTTTAAGAATAATTATCATCATCAGGCACAAGTACTAAATTTAATTTTTAGTTCTTTCACATTTTTTATGTACCTCTGCTTATTAGTCTTAGTTTTAAGTAAGTTCTCTAGCTAAAAGAAATTTTAAATGCCAAGTTGAGAGTATTAATGGCATGCTGTCTTTGTCTTTTTTTTAGATGGTGTTATCTGAAAAGGTTAGTCAACTGATGGAATGGACCAATAAAAGGCCTGTAATAAGAATGAATGGAGACAAGTTCCGTCGCCTTGTTAAAGCCCCACCGAGAAACTACTCCGTTATTGTCATGTTCACTGCTCTCCAACTTCATAGACAATGTGTCGTGTGCAAGTATGACCTTTCAACTACACTTTAAAAATTAAATAACTCATAAGATTTTAACCATATCTCAACCCCAGAAGAATGAAATTAGTTCAGTGGGTACATAAACAATTAATGTATATACGTTACTTAGAGTGTCTGTAGTAACACATAATAGTACTACTCTTTTATAGTCTTTTCTTGATGGTCCATATTATTGGGGGAGGGACAAAGAGCAAGGATAAAGTTTCATGGTAACCATCCTAGAAATAACATAAAAAAATCTAACAATCATCTTATAAATTGGTATCAACTTATATAAATGCATGTCAATAGCATTGATGTAGTGTTTTATTATTTGTGTGTGCTTTCAACTTCATACTCTTGTTTTATCACAACAACCCCAGAAGGTACGTAAAGCAAATATTCTCTCATTTTTGGAAGAAACAGGTTCCAATATGTTAACTGGTCTACCCAAAGCTATAGATATTTATTAATGCAATAATGGTGGCTACATCCAAAATTTGGGATTACAAGAGAACTTTTTTAGAAAACAAAGATGCATGATTTAGAGGTGTTTCTTTTTTCTAGATTATTTTGTAGTAATTTTAAACCTTAGAAATCGAGACTAATCTCACTTAAAATTTCATCAAACAATGGTTTGTTGATTTTATTTTACTATTTCTGAATGATCTTAGGAAAAAAGACATTTCTTTAAACAAAAGCACTATAGATAATTAAAAATAGTGGATACTAAAAAATAAAATCGCTTTTGCTTTTTGTTGTTTATTTACTTATTTTTTAGATCAGTATTGTGATCTGGGAATTCACTTTAAATGAAACGACAAAGTTACCCTGTGAAAAACTAACTTAGTAAAATCTTGGAGGCTTTTCAAATTCTGATAGCCTGAGCCCATGTGAAGGAATAGACAGCCTTCTTTCAGAATAGTGTGTTATGCTACCCCAAGCCTTTCTAACTCTTTTTAAAGGATTTTCTCCCCAGAGGTAGGAGATAGTCAAGGGATTTGGTACCAGAGTGCTTTTTTTTTTTTTTTTAGGGATGGCTGTTATGCTGAGTATAAATTAAAAGTAAGTAGAAGAAGGAAAAACAATAGTAGGTATTAACTGTGAATAAACTTAAACTCTGGAATTACTCTATAATTCAGTCAGTTTACTCACTAGCAATCATGAGTATACAAAAATGTCAGGGAATGAACAAAGTCCTTCATAATTCTGTATTAAATGCAAATTAATGGAGTTCTTAATAACTAAAGTTTTTAATACTGTCTTACTTTTTACAAGACCAAATTGTAAATTAGCACATTTTCCTAAACTCATTCAAATAATTAAAACTAAGCAACAGCAATGTGTGTAATACTATATATTTGGTGCTATCAGGATGAAAAGTATAAGAAAGATATGCTATCCTTATCATCCGGCTAGGGAAATCAGTTCCACATATGAAAATTTAGCTGGCAATATAAGACAATTTATGATTAAGTACCAAATGAATTCTGTACATAATAAATGCTATAAAATTTCAGGAAGGACATATAAGAGGAGTGGTTAGGGTTGGCCTAATGGAGAAGATAGGACTTGTACTAGGGCTAGACAGATGGATCAGATTTACATAGCAGTAGGATATTCTGATTAGAAGCAATGATGTGTGCAAGGGTACAGAGATAGGCGTAAAGTGCTGGAATTAAGAGATCATGTTTGAGGTTGAGTAGTAGTAAGGCTATGTAAAAGCTAGATGCATTATTTGGAAATAGATGATAAAGAACTTTGAATAACCAGTGAAAGAGCTTGGAGACTGTTCTGAAGGTAATAGAAAAGCAACAATGGTTTCTGAGAAGAGGAGGAGTATCAAGAAAGTAGTCATTTAGGAAGACTGATATATATTGCAATGTAAGAAGGATTGGAGGAGGAGAAAGTAGAGTTAGGGTTTTAATGTTCTAATTTCAGATATTAAGGATCTGACTTTAGATGATAACAATGAAAATAAATGGGGAAGGATAGAGTTAAAAGATAATCAGAAATGAAAAATTGTCAGATCTTAAAAACTGAAAGCATATGGGAGATCAGGGAAAGGTAAAATATGGCCTGAGGTTTCAATTAATCTCAATTCCTTAGATTCTTCTTCTTTTTCACTGTAATAATTCATCAGACTGTATTCTTACTAAGTAGCATTTTGTACTTTAGATTTCTTAAATAGATTAATATTATAGTCTAATTTCTCTGAGAAGTACTTCAACCTTGTCTTTGAACTCTTAGAAGTAATTTAGGGTATTAAAAAATTGGGAAGACATATGGGAACATATGTATATGTATAGCTGATTCACTTTGTTATAAAGCAGAAACTAACACACCACTGTAAAGCAATTATACCCCAATAAAGATGTTTAAAAAAAAAATTGGTGTAGAAACAATCTAGTTAGACTTTCTTCCAGCGAATGTTGAAGGAGCTTTGAGATAAGGAGTAGGCACAAAGTATGAAGCAGAGTCAAGTAATCACTACTTCATGGTGAAATCCCCAACACTTGGTATAAGGCTTCTCTTATGCCAAAACAGTGGCAGTGTTTTCCAAGGTTTGTCCTAAGGTTTGTCCTAACGTTGTCAGCAGAGCCTGACTTGCATTAGATTGCTTTAAAAAATGTTTTATATGTTATCTTCACAAATCCGATTGCATCCAGGCAAGCTGATGAAGAATTCCAGATCCTGGCAAACTCCTGGCGATATTCCAGTGCATTTACCAACAGGATATTTTTTGCTATGGTGGATTTTGATGAAGGCTCTGATGTATTTCAGATGGTAAGCTATTTGGTTTATTCTATTAAATAGAAATAGATAACATATGGCTAATGTGGAATACCTTTATTTCAATGGCTGCAAGAAGTTAAATAAGATTTGTCTTACCTAAGATCTAGAGTAGTTAATGAGATAAAAGCTAAACTTAAGCTAAACATGAAATGTAGTGGTCAATACTAGCCTATTAGAATATGGAAATTGGGTAGAAATCAAGTAACTTTTATGTATTTTTTATTGTGGTAAAATATAATAAAAAATTACCACTTTATTTTTTTAAAAATAAATTATTTATTTATTTCTGGCTGTGTTGGGTCTTCGTTGCAGTGCATGGGCTTCTCATTGCGGTGGCTTCTTTTGTTGCAGAGCACGGGCTCTAAGCACGTGGGCTTCAGTAGTTGTGGCTCACAGGCTCTAGAGTAGTTGTGGCACACGGGCTTAGTTGCTCCGTGGCATGTGGGATCTTCCCGGACCAGGGCTTGAACCCGTGTCCCCTGCATTGGCAGGTGGATTCTTAGCCACTGTGCCACCAGGGAAGTCCCCCCTCTTTCATTTCTGATATTAGTAATTTGTGTCTTCTCTCTTTTTTCTTAGTTAGCTTGGCCTAGAGGCTTATTGATTTTACTGATCTTTTCAAAGAACAAGCTTTTGGTTTCATTGATTTTTTCTCTATTGCTTTTCTACCTTCAGTTTCATTACTTTCTTCTCTAATTTTTATTATTTCTCTTCATTTACCTTTGGATTTAATTTGCTCTTTTGTTGGTTTCTTAAGATGGAAACTTAAATTATTGAGTTTAGACCTTTCTTTTTTTGCCGTATATGCATTCAGTGTTGTAAATCTCCCTGTAACCATTGCTTTTGCTGTATTCCACAGATTTGGATAAGTTCTGTTTCCATTTTCATTTAATTCAAAATACTTTTTAAGTTTTCTTGAGATTTCTTCTTTGACCCATGTGTTAATTAGAATTGTGCTGTTTAGTTTCCATGTATTTTGGAATTTTCCAGTTATCTTTCTGTTATTGGTGTCCAGTTTAATTCCATTGTGGTCTGAGGGCAGACATTGTGTGATTTCTGTTCTTTAAATTTGTTATGGTGTGTTTTATGGCCCATAATGTGGTCTTACTTGGCAAATTCTGTTGTTTTGGATGAAGTCTATAGATGTCAGTTATATCCAGTTGTTTAGATGGTATTATTGAGTTCAGCTATGTCCTTACTGATTTTTTGCCTGCTGGATCTGTCCATTGGGTCTTGAAGTCTCCAACTACGATAGTAGATTTATCTATTTCTTCTTGCAGTTCTATTGGTTTTTGCCTCACATAGTTTGACACTATGTTGTTAAGCACATACATGTTAAGGATTGTATCTCCTCTTGGAGAATTGACCCCTTTTTCATCATGTAATGCCCTTTTTTATCCCTAATATCTTTCCTTGTTTTGAAGTCTGCTCTATCTGAAATGAATATAACTACTCTTGCTTTCTTTTGATTAGTGTTAGCATCGTATATTTCCTCCAGTTACTTTTTTTCCTTCTACAATGATTTTATTATAAATATGTTCTTTTGAAATAAACAAATATTGCATTCAAGACTATCAGCAAACTTGTTCTAAGGTAATAAAAGAGGGAAAATGGAACCAGGAACCACTTAGAAGTAGAGATAAATAGCAAAGACACCTGCATGCCATGCTGACTGCCTTTCCCCCAAGAAGTAACAGGAGGTTAACGGGGACATCACATTTCTCATTAGCGCATTAATGAAAATAAGCTTCGAGTATGGTAATTTGCACTAGTTCTGTAAACTGAACTGCTCCTCTCCTCGGTCCTAAGAACTAGAATGGGAAGACAGTCAGTCTTCAGATCCCAGCATCAACAAGGAAGATCTTGACTTTGTAACTCTTTGCTCTCAGACAAAACTGTTCACTACTTGCCAGGAGCGATGTCAGAGTAGTCCTTCAGCACCCAGGCCAAGTGCTCATTGTGAGGCTTAAACCATCGCTTTTTCTGTGAAGCAGGCTTTTTCCTTCTCTGAATAGGGGCCACTTTCTTTGGTCCAGATTCCTGCATGGAAGAAATACCCTGTCACTTTAGGTATTCTTCAGTTTTCTCCTCATCCATTGAATCCACGGTGACACTCCTTCACAGTTTCTGAAACTTCTCATCCACAGAAAACTGACAGCTCTTATCATTGAAGAAAAGAATTTTCTTCTTATCAGGAAAGTTTACAAATGGTATCTGGTCCCCTAAATCCTTAACTGCTTTCTGGGAATTGGGCAGTCCTTCCCCAAAGTCTTCTAAAAGAATTCCTCCTAAGCCTTGCTGATCATGCTTATTTAAGAGCCTAAGTAGGACCTTCTTATCTTTCAAGTTGTACTTGGGCTTGAAGGCATACTTTCCATCTATTACTTCAGTTTTGGGATTACTGACTGTTGCCTCAGTCATTAGCCGTTGTTTCTGCTTGAGTCCAATATCTAAATGTTGTGTTTCATCCAAAATTTTAGTAAGAGGATATGTATCTCGTTGCTAATGCCATGTCTTCACGTAATTCAAAATCTTAGCAAGAACACCAAACTTATATCTAGAGTGTCCTGATAGAACTTTCGAGTTAAATGATCCATTGCTATGATCAGAATTTTGTTTAGAGCTTGATGATCCTCCATGTTCTAGCTTTGCTTTCTTCTTTGATGATGATGATAATGACTCAGAAGATACAGCATGGTATGTTTCCTCCATCTATTTACTTTTAATCTATATATGTGTCTATTTTAATGTGGGTTTCTTGAAGACAACATATACTTGGGTCTTGTTTTTTGAACCACTCTAACAATTTCTATCTTTTAATTGGTGCATTTAGACCATTGATATTCAAGTTGATTATTGATATAGTTGGATTACCATCTGCCATATTCATGACTGTTTTCTGTTTTTTGCCCTTTGTTCCTATTTTTGTCCTCCAATCTTTTTCTGCCTTTTGTGGCTTTAATTGATCATTTTATATGATTCCATTTTTCTCTCCTTTTTTAGTATATTAGTTATACTTTTTTTTTTTGCTTTTCTTAGTTGTTGCCCTAGAGTTGGCAGAATACATTTACAGCTAATCAAAGCCCACTTTCAAATAACACTATACCACTTCATGGGTATCAAGAATACCTTATAATAACAAAATAATCCTAATCCCCCCCTTCCATCCCTTGTGTCATTTCTGTTATTCATTTCACTTATATATAGGCACACACACACACACACAATTGAATATATTGCTGGTGTTATTTTGAACAAACTGTTATGTGTTAGATTAATTAAGAATAAGAAAAACAAAAGTTTTTATTTTACCTTCACTTATTCCCTCTTCAGTCCCTCCCTTAATATATGTAGATCCAAGTTTCCAACCTACCTTATTTTCCTTTTCTCTAAAGAACTTCTTTTAACATTTCCTGCCTGGAATTCCCTCAATTTTTCTTTGTCTGAAAAAGTCTTTATTTCTCCTTCACTTTTGAAGAATAATTTCACAGGGTACAGGATTCTCTAAGTTGGTGTTGTTTTTTCCTCTCAACACTTTAAATATTTCACTCCGCTCTCGTCTTGTTTGCATGGTTTCTGAAGAAACATTGGGTGTAATTCTTATCTCTCTTCCTCTATAGGTAAGAGGAAGAGAGATTCCTCTGACTTCTTTCAGAGTTTTTTTTTTTTTTTCTTAGATGTTGGGGGTAGGAGTTTATTAACTTATTTATTTATTTTTGTTGTGTTGGGTCTTCGTTTCTGTGCGAGGGCTTTCTCTAGTTGTGGCAAGTGGGGGCCACTTTCCATCGCGGTGCGCGGGCCTCTCACTATTGCGGCCTCTCTTGTTGCGGAGCACAGGCTCCAGACGCGCAGGCTCAGTAGTTGTGGCTCATGGGCCTAGTTGCTCTGCAGCCTGTGGGATCCTCCCAGACCAGGGCTCGAACCCGTGTCCCCTGCATTAGTAGGCAGATTCTCAACCACTGCACCACCAGGGAAGCCCCAGAGTTTTTTTTTTATCTTTGGTTTATTTGAGTTAAATTATATGCCTGGGCATAGTTTTATTGGCATTCATCCTGTTTCATGTTCTTAGAGCTTCCTGGATCTGTGATTTGGAGTCTGACGTTATTTTGGGTTATTCTTAGTCATTAAATATTTCTTCTATTCCTTTCTCTTTCTTCTGGTATTCCCATTATGTGTATGTTACACCTTTTGTAATTGGCCCACAGTCCTTGGATATTCTGTTCTGTTTTAGTTTCCTTTTTTTTGTCTTTGTTCTCTTTGCTTTTCAGTTTTTGAGGATTCTATTGATAGATCTTCTAGCTCAGCGATTCCTCAGACATGTCCAGTGTACTAAGTCCATTAAAGGCATTCTTCATTTCTGTTACAGTGGTTTTCATCGTCAACATTTCTTTTTGGTTCTTTTTAGGATTTCCATCTCTCTGCTTACATTAACCATCTGTTCTTGCATGTTGTCTACTTTATCCATTAGAGATATTAGTATATTAGTCAGTTTTGTTTAAAATTCCTGGTATGATAATTCCAACATCCCTTCCAAGTCTGGTTCTGATACTTGCTCTGTTTCTTCAAATTGTGTTTTTTTGACTTTTGGTATCCCTTGTAATTTTTTTCTTCATAGCCAGACATGATGTACTAGATGAAAGGAACTGCTGTAAAGTGGCCTTTAGTAATGTGGTGTAAGGGGAGAGGGATGTTTTATAGCCCTATAATTAGATCTCAGTCTTTTAGTGAGCATATGCCTCTGGACTGTGAGCTTCAAAAGAGTTTCTCAGTTTTTTTCCTCCCCTCTTAGAGAACAGGATGGCTGGAGTGAACTAGAGTTCGGTATTTCCCTTCTTCCAGGTCAGTTAGGCTCTGATAATACCCCAGCAGGTTAGGCTGTGGTTAACTAGTCTCCTCTGAGGACAGACCTTGTTAAGAAGAGCAGAGTTCTCTGGGGTATTTCAAAATGTTTTATTTTCCCCTCACCCTGACAGTAGCATGAGGTGATTTTTCTCCAGTATTTACTGTGGGAACCTAGTCAAGCTCCTGGAGGTAAATCTCACAATATTTTTACCCCCTCCCCAAAACTGTGTGCTTTTGGAGTTTTTAACTCTCAGAGTTGTCCACACTGAGCCTCCAGTAATTTGTCAGTTACAGATCAGGTTTTCCTACTCTGGCAATGTTCCTGAGGCGGTTTTCACTTGTTGGTCTCTGCTCAGATAAGCCGTGACTCCCTGTATTTGCCTGTCTGTCTCTCCAATCTTGGGGGCAGTCGTTTGCCCTGTGTCTTCCTCTCTCTTAGGGAATCCCAGAAGAGTTGTCTGCTTTTCAGTTTGTTCAGGTTTTTACTTGTTAATATGAGAGTAGCGACTTCCAAGCTCCTTACATGCAGAACTGGAAATCATAACTTTCAACTGTATTTTTAACTTCAGCATCTGTACTAGTTTTTTTTTTTAATTTATTTTTGGCTGTGTTGGGTCTTTGTTGCTACGCGCGGGCTTTCTCTGGTTGTGGCAAGCGGGGGCTACTCTTCGTTGCGGTATGTGGGCTTCTCATTGCGGTGGCTTTTCTTGTTGCGGAGCACAGGCTCTAGGTGCGCGGACTTCAGTAGTTGTGGCTCGTGGGCTCCGTAGTTGTGGCTCATGGGCTCTAGAGTGCAGGCTCAGTAGTTGTGGCGCACGGGCTTAGTTGCTCTGCGGCATGTGGGATCTTCCCGGACCAGAGCTCGAACCCGTGTCCCCTGCCTTGGCAGGCAGATTCTTAACCACTGCGCCACCAGGGAAGCCCTGTAGTAGTTCTTTCTCCTTTGCATATAAGGGGACATAGATGCAATCAGTAGATTCAAGGACATAGATTGAGTTTTGTCTGTTTATAAATCTGTCTAACTCATATATTTGGACATATTTTTACTCAACAATTGTATAAAACAGGAAAGGAAAGATTTGGGTATAACTTCTTGTTGTACACCTTTATATGAATGACTTCCCAATCCAAAAATTCATTATGTCCCAAATAAAACTCCTGTCTCTCCCACTTCTACTCAAACCCGGTCCTCTTGGGTTCTGTATCATTGGTGACACTTTTTTGTCATTCCTCTTTTTCTACAACATCCATCATCCTTTACTTCCAAGGCCTTCATCTTCTTTCATTTGAACTTACCATCCATATAATACTCTCTCGATATTGCCTGCTGTAACAGTTCCTAGAGGTTTTTTCCTAGAGGGTATTAATAAGAAAACTTGGGGGAAAATAAAATTTGGGAAACCTTAATTTAAACAAAATTAAATTTTATTTTTTACTTCAGGGTATCAAGAACTATGAAGGGTCTTGAGGTTTTATTCTACTTGCAAGCTAACAAGTGACCCTGCCACAGTTTCATAGATGCTCACAGATGACATGACACTCCTGGGTTGGAGTTAAAGGACTTTATTACTCACAACAACAAAATCCAAAGTATCAACACTTCATTGCACTGGTTCCCTAAGCCCCACTTCCCATAGGACAATGCAAGGAAAATGAGTGGGTTGCATTATGGAAGAGGAACTCTAAGCTTTGGGAACCCAAATCTTCTATAAAGGCTAGTAAGCATGCATGCCCATTGCTTTGGAGGGAGACTCTGTTACTATCTTCTAAGGCTGTACAAACATCCTTGAGAAGATCATCCAGAACAAAGGCAGTCAGTGCCTCTGCTCGCAAGACATGCATAAACATGAGAAACTGTTTTCCAACACAGGACTTCTCATAGACTTCAACATGCTGAAATGTGTTATTCCTTCCATTCTAATAGTGAGCTGTAATATGCAGAATTTCCCCACGTATTGGACTACTTAATGGAGCATTTTAGTTGTATTCTATGGAACACACTTTTGGAAATAGTGGCATATAGACTAAAGCCAAAATTCCTTAGTCCTCCTCACTTCATGCCCTCTTTACTCCAAACACATAACCACCTTTCCCATATTAATATTATGTCTTTGTTTTATTTCAACATTGTTGATCATTTCCTACAACATAAAGTATCTTTTCTCTCTTGCTCCCTTTCTCTCCACTTTCAAAGTTCTGTTTACCCTTTAAGCCTCATTTCAGATATTCCCCTGAAGCCTTTTCAAATCCTCAAATGTGAGTCAACCCTTTTTTTGTATTGTCACACTACTTTCCTTATATTTCTTTTATATATATATATATATATATATATATATATATATATATATATCCAGATTCTATCTTATAGTAGAATTAACCCTAGAGTTGTTTGACAGTCCCTCTTAGAATATACTTACTTATGGGCAGAGCCAACATCCTGTAGCTATTAGTGCTAAGCACATAATAGATGTTCAGTAAATGTCAAACGGATGGATTAATGTTCCATTTTACAGTATGTCATCATGCTGGTCATATTCTAGTCTCACACAGCTCCATAAATCAAAATCAGTATATTCATAAAACATGCTATAGCCTAAAGGTTAGTGCATTTAGGCCTTTTTAGACCAAAGGAAACAATTTCTAAAGTTTAAGAACTGCTTTCTCATTCTCTACTATTAAAGCAAGGACTGTTTTGGAAATTAAAAATTGTAATTCCATTTATTTGAACAAGATACACATAAAGAATTTCTGTTAGTGATTTGTAAAAATACAAAACCAATTTTCTTCTATGTCAAATACCTTTTAATATCAATGTCCATTTTAGAGCTATATTTAGAGTTAGTGGTATAAGGATGGCAGTGTGTCCATCTGTGGAAGAAATTCAAACCTTTCTCCAAAGAACAATGTCATATGCCACAGTATACAAAAGCTAAGCATGGATGAAAAGTGGTACCTACCAAAAACAGTACATCTTATTTTGGTTCTTTAACATCTAAGGATTTTCAAAGCATACAAGACTTTAAAAATATTTTAAATTGTGAGAAAATAGGCATAACATGAAATGTACTATCTTAACCATTCTTAAATGTGGTTCAGTAGTGTTCAGTACATTCAGGTTGTTGTACAACCAACCTCCAGAACTCTTTTCACCTCGTAAAACTGAAACTCTTTACACATTAAATAATTCCTTATTCCCTCTTCCTCCAGCCCCTGGCAACTATCATTCTACTTTGTCTCTATGAATTTGACTACTGTCAGTACCTCATATAAGTGGAATCATACAGTATTTGTCTTTTTGTGACTGGCTTATTTCACTTAGGATAATGTCCTCAAAGTTTATCCATGTTGTAGCATGCATCAAAATTTCCTTGCTTCTTAAGGCTGAATAATGTTGCACTGAATGTATATACCACGTTTTATTTATCCATTCATCTGTTGATGGACACTTGGGTTGCTTCCACCTTTTGGCTATTGTGAATAATGCTGCTATCAGCATAGGTATACAAATATCTCTTCAAGACCCTGCTTTCAGTTGTTTTAGATGCTATTGTGAATAATGCTGCTATCAGCATAGGTATACAAATATCTCTTCAAGACCCTGCTTTCAGTTGTTTAGTAGAATTCCTAGGTCATATGGTAGTTCCATTTATTATTTTTTTTAGTAGCTTCCATATTGTTTTCCATAGTGTCTGTACCATTTTGCATTATTTTTGATTTTTTGATAGTAGTTGTCCTAATGAGTGTGAGATGGTGTCGCATTGTGGTTTTGACTTGTAATTCTTTAATGATTAGTGATGTAGAACATCTTTTCATGTGCTTGTTGGCAATTTGTATATCTTTTTTGAGAAGTGTCTATCCATATCCTTTGCCCAGTTTTTAATCAGTTTGTTTGTTTTTTAGTTGTAGGATTTCTTTATGTATTCTGGATATTAGCCCCTTATCAGACATATGATTTGTAGATATTTCTCCCATTCCATTGATTGCTTTTTCACTCTGTTGATTGTGTCTGTAGCCTACAAGATATTTTTACAAAGCTGATTTGGTATAAAGATGTTATACTAGTAATCATGGAAATACAAATTACAATAATGGTGATACACAATATTCATCCATTAGATCAGCTTTTGGCAAGAATGTGGGGAAACAGATACCTTCCTATGTCTCTGGGTAGGAGTGTAAATTGGTACAGCCACTTCTGAAGGCGAGTTGGCTCTATCCATTTTTTTTTTTTTTTTTTTTTTTTTTTTTTTTTTTGCGGTACACGGGCCTCTCACTGTTGTGGCCTCTCCCGTTGCGGAGCACAGGCTCCGGACGCGCAGGCTCAGCGGCCATGGCTCACGGGCCCAGCCACCCCGCGGCATGTGGGATCTTCCCGGACCGGGGCATGAACCCGTGTCCCCTGCATCGGCAGGCGGACTCTCAACCACTGCGCCACCAGGGAAGCCCTATCCATTTTAATTTAAGTTGTTTCTGCCCTATGAACTAATTATTCCATTTCTAGAGAAACACTCTCAGATGTATACAGGGAGATATGTACATGGCTGTTCATTACAACATCATTTTTAATTGGAAAAAAAGAACTAAAATACCAACAATAGCATAATTACTTAATAAACTGTGAGAGTGAGGTCAATATATATATATACATACTCTCATGGATAGATCTCTCAAACATGGTTGAATAATAAAAAGCAAATTGCAGAATATTACAGTTAATGTGATATCATTTGTGTTAAAATAAAGCACACACAAAGCAATATTATATGTTTTCTGTTGGTACATACACATGTATATGAATAAATTCAGAAAGGTCTAGAAATGGTAATAGTGGCTGCCAGAATGGACTGGAGTTGATCCTCATAACCCTGTAATTTTTTATTTTTAATTTCATAAGGGAAATGGATTTCATATATTACCTAGTTCTTTTAGATGCATATATATTTTTTAAATCCAAAGGAGGTACAATAGTCCCCTCTATCTACAGGGGATACATTCTAAGACCCTGAAACTGCAGACAATACCGAACCCTATATGTAACTGTATTTTTTCTTATACATGAATACATACCTATGATAAAGTTTAATTTATAAATTAGTACAGTAAGAGATTAGCAACAATAATAATAAAATGGAAGAATTAAAACAATATACTGTAATAAATTTATGTGAATGTGGTCTCTCTCAAAATATTTTGTTGTACAAATTTATCTTTTCCATCTTACCTTTTCTATCTTAATTAAGCACTTATCACTTACTGTGGCTGTAATTTTTGCAGTTGAGGTGGAACAGCAAAGTCAGCATGAATTTATCTTCCTTCTTCACAATTTCATGAAGATTCACTCTTACCATAGGTCTTAGCAACCTCAGCATATGATTTTTTTTCTTTCCTTATTAAGTTGAGAACTTTCACCTTTTCACTTAAAGGAAGCACTTTACAGCTTCTCTTTGGGATATCTGAATTGCCAGCATCACTACTCTTGTGTTTGGGGCCATTATTAAGTAAAATAAGGGTTACTTGAACATAAACATTGTGGTACCACGACAGTTGATCTGATAACCAACACTAAGTGACTAATGGGTGGGATATGCTGGACAAAGGGATGATTCATATCCTGGGCGGTATGGTGAGAGATTTCATCACACTGCTCAGAATGGCTGCAATTTAAAATTTTTGAATTGTTTATTTCTGGAATTTTCCGTTTAGTATTTTCAGACTGAAGTTGCCCATGGGTAACTGAAACTCTGGAAAGTGAAACTGCAGACAAGTGGGAACTGCTGTATAGCTAAACAAATACTGAAGAGTTTGGCCTAAAGTTTGGGCAGCAGTTTGGTGGCGTGAACACTATCCAGGGTGTGGTTCTTAAGTTTTGCAGACTCAAATTGAATTTTTAACAGTGTAGCCAGAATTTATCTAGCTCTGCAGACTTTGTATATACTCACCAAACCATAAAAATCCATGGACATTGGTAACCAAAGACCTAATCTTTTAATTCACCAATTCACCATATTTTACTGCCAAGGAGACCAAAATAATCATGTCCACTATTGGTATACCCTCTCCCCTTATGAGAATATCTAAAAATATTACTGTTAGAAGGGTTACTGTAATAAGTATAGAATCAAAGCAAGGGAGTGGGTTATTTTATTGGTTGATGTCTTAAGTTATAATTGTTTTATACAAGCCAATCTCCATTAAAGGATTACCTGCTGAGGGGACCTGAATGCTTGCATTCATTGGTCAACATCTTTTCCCTGGACTTAGACTTTTTATTTTCCACAAGTATAGTTATATCACGTCAGGAAAGATATAATGCGGATGAGTAGGTCATAGATTCTTTACCTTAGCAATTCCAGTGTTATCTTCTTAAGAGTACCATGGTCTCATGACAGAGAACAGAGAAACGTGATGCTTATCACTAAACATTTATGAACCTTTTAGAATTGACTATTTCTCGTATTGGTTATCATTTCGTATTGGTTTTCACTACAATAGAGCACTCTCTTATCCTGATCTTGTTTCCTCCAAATTGAGAATGTGCTCTAGGGACTTCCCTGGCAGTCCAGTGGTTAAGACACTGCACTTCCACTGCAGGGGGTGCAGGTTCCATCCCTGGTCAGGGAACTAAGGTCCCACGTGTGCCACATGTCACGGCCAAAAAAAATAGAGAGTGTGCTCTATTTGGAGCTTACCTAAGCTACATGAGACAATTTTAGTTCTCATAAACGTATTATGTTTTGCATAATCTCTGAACAGATTAAAGTGATTGCAGTATGGGAAATTTTCCATTCTAAAGGAGTAAAATGTTGGTTTCTTAGCTAGGAATTTATATTTGGTAAGTAAAGTGTACTAGTTAAGGTCACAAGCAGCCTTCGGTTTGAATCCTGTCTCCATCACTTACCACTTTCCTTAGGCAAATCACTTAACCTACTTAAACCTGGGCTTCCTCATCTTTGTAAAATGCCTAAATTTCAAGATAATATTTGCTGTTAAGATTATTTTCTTGGTAATTTATATTTTAACGCAATACTTTTTATTCAGCTAAACATGAATTCAGCTCCAACTTTCATCAACTTTCCTGCAAAAGGGAAACCCAAACGGGGTGATACATATGAGTTGCAGGTGCGTGGATTTTCAGCTGAGCAGATTGCCCGGTGGATTGCTGACAGGACTGATGTCAATGTAAGTTTCCTTGCTTTGTACAGTAGAAAGTTACTTTGTCATTATCCACTTTGAATCTTTCTGGGAGGTCCTAATTGGTCTTGTCCCCATATCACTGAGGTAGTGATAGTTTGTCAGTCCCTTCATAAGTAGCATTTAAGAGAATCATCCTGATGAAAGAATGACATTACAAAACATCCTCTATTATGTAGTCAATTCAGCATGGAAACCACTCTTTTGTCCTTAAGTCCATGGACTATCTAGTTGTACTTGGCAAATTCTTCTTAATCTAAAAGATGTTATGTTGTGAAAAAAAAATGGCTTTCAAAAAGCAAAAATAGGGCTTCCCTGGTGGCGCAGTGGTTGGGAGTCTGCCTGCCGATGCAGGGGACGCGGGTTCGTGCCCCGGTCCAGGAGGATCCCACGTGCCACGGAGCGGCTGGGCCCGTGGGCCATGGCCGCTGGGCCTGCACGTCCGGAGCCAGTGCTCCGCGGCGGGAGAGGCCACAAAGGTGAGAGGCCCGCGTGCCATGAGAAAAAAAAAAAAAAAGCAAAAATAAATAAATAGATAAATAAAAGATGTTATGTTGTGGTTAAAGAGAATATTGTATCCATCCCATTTTCGGGTACATTGTAGACTTTTTCATTAGGATGAAAAGAAAAAGTGTAGTTTTTCTTGAAAATGACCAACTAATTTTGATTGCTTTCATTTCAAAGTATTTTGAACTGTATAATTAAAGGATAAAATTCATACTTTAAAGTGTTTTTCTCTCCTTTCCATTAGATTAGAGTAATTAGACCCCCAAATTATGCTGGCCCCCTTATGTTGGGATTGCTTTTGGCTGTTATTGGTGGACTTGTGTATCTTCGAAGAAGCAATATGGAATTTCTTTTTAATAAAACTGGATGGGCTTTTGCGGCTCTGGTAAGTGAATTTTAGAAGAAAAATTGCTTGAATAAAACTCCTAATATTACATTGTTAGGTGGCATTTTGTTTATTTCTTGCCTGTGGGAAAAGATATGATAATTTTTATTTTATACCTTAAAATCAGTTTGTTTCCTCCATTATCTCATTAGGATGGCCAGAGCTTGAAGGAACTCATTGTACCCAGTTTTTATTCAACCTGAAAGACTGTCACCCCTACGAAAATCTCCAGTTCTTTTGAAAATATTCTTCTAAAACGGTTTTCAATATTCAATTTTAAACTTGTGTCAGTTTATTTATAATGTTAAAACAGTGTTTTCCTTTCAAAGTAAATATTATTGATTCTTGTGATCCTTGTGATGAAATATAAGCCTTTTATCTTTTATCATTTATCTGAAAAAATTTATTTCATATATTACTTGAGAGGGTGCACTTTTCATACACCTATGAGTCTAATCAAGGTGGGAACAGCTACACCATGTTATATGAGTATTTCATTACTTTTTGTTTCCTAGTGTTTTGTGCTTGCTATGACATCTGGTCAAATGTGGAACCATATAAGAGGACCACCATATGCTCATAAGAATCCCCACACAGGACATGTGGTAAGGGAAAGTCCAGGATTTCTTTTCATCTTATACCAAAGTTAACCTTAATTATTATTATCCTGTGAGATCAGTGCCAGTGTATGAAGGAACTAGATTTAGTTTTGACTTTTCAATCTCTTTGTATTAATGAGCTTCAATTGCTAAAAAACTGTGCAGTACTCTTAGAAGTGGGAAGTTCCTTATCCCATTTGGTAGTTCTTTTGAGTAACGTGGCTAAGAATGAAAGCCTTCAACTAAATAGAATAATAGACGATTAAGTACTTGAGCATCTATCCTTTCTAGGCACTGTACTAGGTATTACTAGGTATAGTGATAAGAAAAACATAGTCCCTGTTTTCATGGAGTTTATTTTATTGTACCTCATGGTCTTCTACACTGAAAAACTAGTTTTCTCATATATTCTGTTGTTGAAAACACAGTATAAGTACAGTGAATAAGTACAAATAAATATAAGTACAAATAATAATAAATAACACAGAAATAGCTTTCATTTTAATCAAACTTTTTACTGATGAATGCTACAGATCCAATGCTTACATACATCAGGTAAATTATTAATTTCATAGTGTTTGAAAGTAGTCAATTTTAGGATTAAATCACCAAAATTTACTGTATATTTAAAGATTAAATTTTGTCCTTTTTTCCCCCAGAATTATATCCATGGAAGCAGCCAAGCCCAGTTTGTAGCTGAAACACACATTGTTCTTCTGTTTAGTATCCTCTTTACAATAAGTTCTTGGTGCCACATTTTAATTTGTCTGTTTTCTCACATTCTACAGCATTTGGTTGAGGCTGCTCTCTTATTAGTGCAAGTCATAATATCTTTGGAATCATATTACTGTGTCATCTGTCTTAGCCTGATCAGCTAAAGACCACCAGGGACAAACCTGCAAGTCTGATAAAGCCAAGTTTATTGGATCATTGCTACAAAGGAGACTACAAATCAGAGGGACCATGGGATATCTTACCTAAGGAAAGATAGAGTTGTTATAGGATTTAAGGAAAGGTGGAGCTTAGATGAAATGTAAATGAAGCAATGTTTTGATGAGCTCAAAGCAAAGCCAGGCTAAGTGTAAAGGGATCAGAATCAGGTCTGGACTGTGAAGTGAACCCAGGGTTCTGTTTCCTGGAAACTACACCGTTCAGATAAATTTGGGAATTTGTCTTCAGAAACTCCTTTTTTTTAAAATTAAATTTATTTATTTATTTTTGTCTGCATTGGGTCTTCATTGCTGCATGTGGGCTTTCTCTAGTTGTGGCAAGTGGGGCTACTCTTTGTTGCAGTGGGCGGGCTTCTTGTTGCGGTGGCTTCTCTTGTTGCAGAGCACAGGCTCTAGGCATGTGGGCTTCAGTAGTTGTGGCACACGGGCTCAGTAGTTGTGGCTCGTGGGCTTAGTTGCTCCGCAGCATGTGGGATCTTCCCAGACCAGGGCTCGAACCCGTGTCCCCTGCCTTGGCAGGTGGATTCTTAACCACTGCACCACCAGGGAAACCCAGAAACGCCTTTTTTAAAGCTCTGTACTTTGGTTGTAAATTGAGGCTACTTAGAAATTGTACTTGTAAATTGAGTAACTTAGATCCTCCAGTCAAGAATGGAATGTTTCCGTCTTACTGATATAATTTGAATCAGTCTACGATTTTAGAGAACAAGGTTCCTCATTGAGTAAGAAAACTGTAGTTACTCAAAGACAGGGTTTATTTTGACATTTTACAGCTGCAGCATGCCCTAGGGAGAAATATTATTTCCTGTAAACTGTGCAGCTACTTTATATGTGTGTTGGCCCATCCTCTTGAATGGCAGGGTAGATTTTTACTTTCTCACATCTGAAAATTGATGTCTCTGTAAGCTGAAGAATAGGTAACAGTGATATCAGATAGGTAGCAGTCTACATTTCTTAGTATTACTGATCATAGTTTACCCACCTGAATGCATAAGCAGTGACTCTGCGGAGCAAATCAACAAGGGGAATAAATGTAATGTTCCTAGAGTTGTGCTTCTCAGCCAAGGGGTCCTAACATTGACATACAGGAATCAATTGTAGCCCAGGCTGTTAGAGAATCTGCCCAGTGACTTGGTGGTAATGTCATTTGCCCTGCCTTGTCATCCCATCATCTAGATGACTAAGAGGAGTTCCATTTTTTATAGTTATAGACATACTTCACACACAGTTTGGTTTTTTAATGTATTATAAGCATTTAATAAATTGTATATGGCCTTCAAAGTTACAAAAGTGCATGAGAATTACAGAGCAATAAGAAAATATTGGCAAGGAAAAGGAAAAATAGTCATCATTATCAATGTCTTTATAATAGATATATCATAATTCAATTATTCTCCTATTGGTGAATATTGGAAAGAATGTTTTCTTGGGTATAAAAATAATTGACAGCATTCCCTGGTGGTCCAGTGGTTAGGATTCCAGGCTTTCACTGCTGGGGGCCCAGGTTCGATCCCTGGTCAGGGAAATAAGATCCTGCAAGACACACGGCACAGCCAAAAATAATAATAATAATTGGCATATCTCTGAATTTCCAGAAGTATGAAACAGAGTGTGTAAATCTGTCTATTGCTCTTCGTGTTTTGTCCAAATTGTTTTCCGAAAGGCTATTGCTTAAATTTAAGGGTAGGAGGGACTTCCCTGGTGGTCCAGTGGTTAAGATTCTGTGCTTCCAGTGCAGGGGGTGTGGGTTGAATCCCTGGTCAGGGAACTAAGATCCCACATAGCACGCAGTGAGGCCAAAAAAAAAAGGCGGTGGGGTAGGGAGGTTTGCTGCCAGAAATATATATGTGCCCTGCTTTCCCTGGCAAGTCCTAACCATCGTTATGTATTATTTTTTTAAACTGCTAATTCAGTAGGCAAAGAAATTGTTTAAATATAGCTTGGACAATAATAAAGTAACAAACATTTTTCCACAATTCTATACTTATGCTTCCTTTTATACAAATATTTTTGCCTTCATCATATATAATGTACTTTCTTCTACTGGCTCTTTTATTTTTTTATTGAAGTGTAGTTGATTTACAATATTTGTGTTAGTTTCAGGTGTACAACATACTGATTCAGTTTTTTTCAGATTATATTCCATTATAGGTTATTACAAGATATTGAATATAATTCCCTGTGCTATACAGTAAATCCTTGCTGCTTATCTATTTTATGTATAGTAGTTTGTGTTTGTTAATCCCATAACCCTAATTTGTCCCTCCCTCCCTCTCCCCTTTCATAATCATAAGTTTGTTTTCTATGTCTATGAGTCTGTTTCTGTTTCGTACATAGATTCATATATATTGGGTTGGCCAAAAAGTGCCTTCGGTTTTTAAGTAAAAATAAAAGACATTTTTCATTTTCACCAAGAACTTTATTGAACAAAATCTTCACCCTTTTGTTCCACTACTTTCTGCCATTTTTCAGGCAACTTCATAATTCCATCCTCCCAAAACTTTTTATCTTTTTGAGCAAAGAACTGTTCCAGGTTCCTTTTACAGTCTTCCAGGGAATTGAAAATTTTTCCATTAAGAGAATTTTGTAAAGACTGAAATAAATGGAAATCCGAAGGTGCAATGTCTGGTGAATAAGGAGGATGAATCAGAACTTCCCAGCCAAGTTGTAACACTTTTTGCCTGGTCATCAAAGAAACATGCGGTCTAGCGTTATCCTGATGGAAGATTATGCGTTTTCTGTTGACTAATTCTGGACGCTTTTCATCAAGTTCCGCTTTCAGTTGGTCTAATTGGGAGCTGTGGTTGGTGGTGGATCATTTCGCTTGACCCAAGATCTCTTCTGTTCCACATTGTTGTACAGTGTCCACTTTTCATTGCCTGTCACAATTTGTCTTAAAGACGGAACGTTTTCGTTACTTTTCAGTAGAGGATCACATGTGGAAATACGGTCAAGAAGGTTTTTTTTTGCTTAACTTATGTGGAACCCAAACATAAAAGCGATTCATATAACTAAGCTGGTGCAAATGATTTTCAGCACTTGTTTTGGATATTTTGAGTATGTTGGCTATCTCCCACGTGGTATAACGTTGATTGTTCTCAATTAATGTCTCGATTTGATTGCTATCAACTTAAACTGGTCTACCCGACCGTGGCACATCGTCCAGCGATAAATCTCCAGCACGAAACTTTGCAAATCACTTTTTTTGTTTTTATAAATTTATTTATTTTATTTTTGGCTGCATTGGGTGTTCGTTGCTGCACACGGGCTTTCTCTAGTGGCAGCGAGTGGGGGCTACTCTTCCTTGCGCTGCACGTGCTTCTCATTGAGATGGCTTCTCTTATTGCAGAGCACGGGCTCTAGGGAGCACGGGCTCAGTAAGTTGTGGCTTGTGGGCTCTAGAGCACAGGCTCAGTAGTTGTGGTACACAGGCTTAGTTGCTCCATGGCATGTGGGATCTTCCCAGACCAGGGCTTGAACCCATGTCCCCTGCATTGGCAGGTGGATTCTTAACCACTGCACCACCAGGGAAGCCCCGCAAACAACTTTTGACATGTTCGATCACTCACAGCACCTTCTCCATACACTGCACAAACCGTTTTTTGCATTTCAGTTGCGTTTTTACCTTTCTTGAAATAATAAAGCATAATATGCTGAAAATGTTGCTATTTCCCCCCATCTTCATTATTAAAATGGCTACACAAAAATTCACCAATTTTGATTAGTTTTTTTTAAATGCATGCTGATATGACAGCTGTCACATACAGTCTAACAAAATTGTTTCAAATGAATAAAGACAACTAAGTGCTACTAGAGCCATCTTACGGAAAAAACCGAACGAACCTTTCAGCCTACCATATATATATATATATATATATATATATATATATATATATATATTCATTTATATGCATATACTCCCCTCCCCCACATTCTGTGATTTTGATGTCCTGTTTTACATCTTCATGCTTAACCTTTTACTGTTTATTGTAGTTACAGTCACTTTTAAAATTTTTTAAATTGTTTTTTAAATCTATGTACTGGTTTATTATTATTTTATTTTATTTTATTTTTTTGCTGTACACGGGCCTCTCACTGTTGTGGCCTCTCCCATTGTGGAGCACAGGCTCCAGACGCACAGGTTCAGCGGCCATGGCTCAGGGGCCTAGCCGTTCCGCGGCATGTGGGATCTTCCCGGACCGGGGCACGAACCCATGTCCCCTGCATCGACAGGCGGACTCTCAACCACTGCACCATCAGGGAAGCCCTCTCTTGTTCTTTAATTGGGAGTAGTTCTTCTGCCTTTTCATTTTACTTAACATTCTCTGTCTCTATGATTTCAGGAGAAACAGTTATCTTCTGTGGTCTTAAAGGGGTGTTTTTAAGTGGGAGCATCCCGGTGTAGACTGTGTGTGTCCAACGTTTTTGCTGCGAGGGTGGTTTTGGTGTGGATACCAGCCACGTCTTTCTTCAGGGTGTGCTGGTCATTATTCCCTTGATGGGGGTTTTGGTTGGTGTTGGAGTATCTAGAGACTATGCAGGATATGAGTTGGGCTTCCTCTCTGCTCCATGGCTATCCCTACCCTGTTAGGGGCAGGGTCTGCTCCCCAGTTCTTGGAATAGAAGCCCTGAGGGTCGGGTTTAATCAGGCTCCACTGCCCTTGAATGCGTGCCCTGCCCCATTGGAGGTGACTGCTAAAGCAAGTGAGGCCTATGCAGTCACAGAGGACTTATGTGCTGCCTGTGTAGCTATCCACAGTTCGGCTCAGAAGCAGTACAAGGTTGCGTCCCTTTGTTGTGTTTGTCCCAGATCTAGTGCAAGGCTGTGGGGGTTGGAGCATTGTGGCTGCAGGAATTGAGGGGGCTGCACTGCCATGAGAGAACTGGGCTGCCTCTGTGGCAGTCTTCTCCCAAGACCTGTCTGCCCCATATCTAGAGCTAAGCTAGGGTGTGGAGTTGGCAGAGCCTAGGTGCCACTGCGATAGGAACGACTGTGTACACCTGGACCACACCCCAGGCCCTCCAGGCAGTCTTTGTATAGCTAGATGAGTCCTCTCCCAGGACCTGTCTTCCTGAGATTTCAGCGCTTAGCTGCTGCATGTTCTTGTGGTACCACCCTAGGCAACCTGGTCTGTCTCTGCGTAGCTAGACCAAGTCTTTGCCCAGATCTCGCGCCAGGCTGTAGGGTGGAGTGAGCACAGCTGGGGTGTCCGCCCCTTCAGGTTGGGATTGTGGTGTGGTGACAGATATCAGTGCAGGGCTCACTCTGCCCTGATGGTTAGCAAGCCATCACTCGTGTGCTCCTTGCAAGTAGAATCTAAGCTTCTGTAGCCCTTTTGTCTGTCCCAGCAAATTTCCTAGCAGGCAAGGACTGGGATGCCCAGACTGTGACATGACCTGCTTACTCCCCAGGGTGAGGGTCCACCCATGCGGACCTTCTCTTCCTTACAGATCCCTCCAGGAGGAGTAGGTCCTGACCCAACGCCTTTTTTTTTCCTGACCTACCCGGTTAAGTGGAGATCTTCCTTTCAGTTTTGGTTGTATAGGATTTCTTCTGCCAGTGTCTAGTTATGTTTCCATGAGAATTATTCCACATTTAGATGTATTTTTGATATGTTTGTTGGGGGAGGTGAGCTCACATCCTCCTACTCTGCCATTTTGAACCCCAAACCTACTAGCTCATTTATTTCTTTTATTTAATTTTTTTAATTAATTTTTTTCAATTTATTTTTGGCTGCGTTGGGTCTTTGTTGCTGCATGCAGGCTTTCTCTAGTTGCGGTGAGCAGAGGCTACTCTTCATTGCGGTGCAGGGGCTTCTCGTTGTTGTGGCTTCTCTTGTTGTGGAGCACAGGCTCTAAGTGTGCGGGCTTCAGTAGTTGCAGCACATGGGCTCAGTAGTTGTGGCACGTGGGCTCAGTAGTTGTGGGTCGCGGGATCTAGGGCATGTGGGCTTCAGTAGTTGTGGTGCATGAGCTCTAGAGCACAGGCTCAGTAGTTGTGGAGCACGGGCTTAGTTGCTCCGTGGCATGTGGGATCTTCCCGGACCAGGGATCAAACCTGTGTCCCCTGCATTGGCAGGCAGATTCTTAACCACTGCACCAGCAGGGAAGTCCCCCTAGTAGCTCGTTTAGTAGCCTAGTTCCTGTATGTTATGGAATACCACCTCCTCTCTTTTCTATTTAGTTCTCTCAGGGTAACATGTCATCATGATTATGTAATTTTTTATTATTTATTGCTTGTATCCCCCCACTAGAGTGTAAACTTGTCTAAGGAATGGTCTGTATTTCCTCTAACTTTGTGACTCCAACTAATAGTGCCTCCCTATAATAGGCAGTAAAAGTATAATAGTAAAAGTTTAAAGAGTCTATAAATGAAATGAAACAATACATATGGAAGTGCATCATAGCTCTTGATAGCTGGACCTTGGTGGTATACTGTAAGATGGAAAGCTCATAGACCATGATACAGAAGCAAACCATTCCAAAAACAAAAGTCTCAACCATTAATCAGAGTACCTATAGCCAAAGCCTATAGAAATGATCAGTCTTTATGCTTACATGCATACAAAGAACCCCAGTAAGAAAAAAACTAATCACTGGAGAAGACAACTTGGCTGAAAAACAAAAAACATGAATGAGTTTATGCCCCTTTCTGTTTAATTATACCCACATGAGGTAGCATACAATGTGCATGTGTATATGCATAATTAATATGAGCATTTTAAACTGCTGTTTGTATTCACCAAACTGCAGGGTGAGTCTCTCTTTTCTACTAGAACACATTCTATTTGTTTCAAAATGTGATTTTTCTTATTTTACTGTTCTGCCATGCCATGTGTTACCTTTTGCACGAGTAAGTCTATTTTGTATTTATATAGCTTCTATATTAAGCTGAATAAAAGTGAGGTTATAGCTCGCAGGATTTTCTCTTTTTATTAGAATAGGACAGTTTAGGTAGTTTAGTAGTAATTTGTGCTTTAAAGGTTAATTATTGAAATTCTGGAAATTTTTGATAAGTTATTTTTCAAATAAAAATTAGTTGCTATTCTTTTTTTTTTTTTTTGGTGGTACACGGGCCTCTCACTGTTGTGGCCTCTCCCGTTGCGGAGCACAGGCTCTGGACGCGCAGGCTCAGCAGCCATGGCTCATGGGCCCAGCCGCTCCACGGCATGTGGGATCCTCCCGGACCGGGGCATGAACCCGTGTCCCCTGCATCGGCAGGTGGACTCTCAACCACCGCGCCACCAGGGAAGCCCAGTTGCTATTCTTTAAATGGTGTACGTTTCAAGTGTGTTCTTTTTTGTGTATTCAAAATGGCTATTTAATTTTTTAAAATGTGTATGAGATTGGCACAATAGTTGGAAGAATGTTCCAGAAGTTTATTTCAAAGTACAATTTTAGAGGAAAACTCATATTTCATCTATGAGTTTAAATATCAGTTTTAAATACTGATATCAGACATTTGTTTAAAATATCAGTTTTTATTTGTGCAAATAAAGTAATTTTCTAACCTTAATTTTTATTATATCTTCATAGTAAATAATTGTCATACTATGTAGACACCAGATTATGTAGTTATAATTTATTGTAATTGAGAGTAGAAGGTTCATATATTTATTCATTCTATATTATTCTAGAAATATTAAAGTTGTATGTTATTTTTGTCTGTGTGAATTTCTCCTTAAACAATTTTTCTAAGATGGTGGGGTTACCTTAGGGATGGTGCTTTTATGTGAAGCTGCTACATCTGACATGGATATTGGAAAGCGAAAGAGTAAGTCATATCATATGCCAAAATGTAGCAATTCTGCCTTTAATACAGAAAAAAGAATGTCCTTTTAATCACTTCCCCTCTTAGTTATATTATTTTACTTCTTTATGATTATAAAAATAATATGTGCTCATTGTAGAAAATGTGGGGGAAAATAGGAGAATGAAACATTTCGGGGGAGAGTTACCCATTATTCCACCATTGAAAAGCTAATAATTTTAATGTAATATAAGTTCCTTCCATTTATAAAAACATCTTTTCAACTGTATGTATAATACTTTGAATCTTATACCACCCCTTTTTAACCAGAGTTAAAATATTTCACTAATACTTTCCCATACATAATTTTTAATTTATAGTCTATACTGTAATTTACTTAACCTATCTGATTTTGTTAAGTGTTTACTTTTTTCCTAACTTTCATTATAATACTTACTTAGTGACTATTATGGTGCATATTAAACTTTATCCTCTTTCATATTAATTCCTTAAAGTAGAATGACTGGGTCCTGTGTATGAGTATTTTCAATTATCTTGATGTTTTAAGCTGACGATGCCAAATTCTTTCCCCAAATATTTTAATAATTTAGATTCCTACCAGTGGTATTTCAAAATGCTTGTTTCACTGTAACTTTATCAACATTAGATAACCTCATTAAAAATGTGTATGTGTATATTTGCTAATCAGATAAGGGGGAAATACATTATTTTGTACTTCTTTGGTTATTAGTATAGTTGAGTATTTTCTTAGATGTTTATTAGCTGTTTGTGTTTTCCCTTCTGTAAAATGTCTTTTGCCATTTATGTATTAGAGTCTTATTCCTTTTCCTATTGGTTTGCATAGACTTTTTATATATTAGAATATTCACACACTGATATTTGTTACAAAGAAATGCAAACAATGTAATTTATGTCTAAGAGTTTTACATGAAATCAGTCTAAGAGTTTTCTTTTTATGGTTAAAGAGTTAAATGTCATCAAAATTAACCTAGGTTAATAAATCTATTTACTTTTTCTTCTAGAAAAAAGATGATGACATTGGATTTTAAATTTGGGAGATATGTATTTTGCTGAATTGAAATGAATTTTTACATATTAGAAAAATAGAACTAATGTAACAATTTTTTATCTAGTCAATATACATCCTTTCATTCCTGACTTTTGAAAAATTGCCTATTTCAGTATTCATTATTGGGGAAAGGCCATCTGGGTACTACACGGCTGGCATGAATTTAAATTGTAAAACATTTTGGTGACATATATTAAAATAGTCACAATTTGATTTACTTCTAAGATTCTAACTTAATGAAATAGTCACAAATAGTAATAATATATATTTCTTTAGTGCCTATTATGTACCAAGAACTACCTGAAGCATTCTTAGATACGTGAAAAAAGTAGAGTACAAGTATATATTCAGAGTGAAACTGTATATATACATGTATGTGTGCATTTGATTAGGGAAAAAAAAAGACTTCTCCAAAGAGCATGTGTTAATACTCAGATATAATATATTTAACATTTACATTTTGGCCCCTAATCATATTGTGTGAAAATTTTAAAAGGAAAAAGAATTATTCTCTAAGTATAACAAAACTAAAAGTTGTTTTTGGTATCGGCCAATAAATATGGAGCTCCAGTTTCCCTGGAGCTTCCATTGCTGTAGCACACATGCTTTCCCACACCCCTCCCTCTATGCTTCTTAGCCAGTCTTAGTCCAGGGACTCAAAGAGCCTCATGTTATGGGAATCATACTTGAGCATTGTAGGGTCAGCATCTAGAGTTAAGGTTGGTAGCTGCTATGCTAAACCAGAGCATGTGGGATTAATGGAGAGAGCTATGAATTTAGGACTAGGAATCTGGGCGGGTTTTTTCCCCTCATAATTCAAATGAGGAATCCATGTTGAAGGAGTTCCTCATACAAGCAGTGTAGTTACCAGTGAATGAATAAAATACTTTCAAGTAAGGCTTTCACAATGATATTGCCAGATGTCTTTAAGTGAATATTTATCAATAATAAATAAGATCATACTAAGGATTTAAAAGAAGTTTAATAACTGAGTTATTTTCTTGTCAGTCATAAAACAGTGTATTTAACACTAAATTCTTGACTGTGATGGCTTTAATGAAATTCATTATTTCATACAACTAAATTACACAAGTATGTAAATGGAACTATTCTATTATATTGTAATGGAGCAAATTAAAGGAGAAGGCAGACTGCTGAAGATATAAGAATGGGGATGAACTTTGTTGTACAGTTTAGATTTACCAGTAAATTAAAGCCCTTGCTTTTTACTCTTGGAAGTATAGCCTACAAGTTATGCTCTTGCTCTTTATTATGCTTAACATGCTCATTTTACTGTCCTTTTATTTTTCTGCAGTAATGTGTGTGGCTGGTATTGGACTCGTTGTATTATTCTTCAGTTGGATGCTCTCTATTTTCAGATCTAAATATCATGGATATCCATATAGGTATTATTTTTCATTTATATAGTGATTATCTATACTTACAATGATTAGAGTTGATGTTGCTTTATAGTATTTTTGACTGTATTGCCAAATTACTCTGGCTTCTAAAACAAAGAGGTAGGCTTTAATTTAGGTATGTTGCATATAGAAATTAAAATAATTATGATACAATGAACAATAGCATGTGATTTCTCAGGAACATCATTCAGGGTTATTCTGACATCTCCTAATTTAACCTAGAAATCTATCAAACACATAATGATTAGGACATTTTATACCCTGTCTACTCATACAGTTCCTTATCTGCATACTTTACGTGTTTTTGATGACAGAATTATTTTTCTAATGTTTTTTAAAACTTCTCACTCTACTTTTCAGGCTCTTTAGCTGGCATAAACAGAACATTTGATTAGAATCCAGTTTGTAGAGTGTATAATAAGAAAGAGTGTTTAAGAAGGTCTAATTGGCTTGTAATGTTCATAGAGATCTCTAAGGCTCAGGGAAGACATTATTCTCCTGGTTATAAGTTCTTGCTTTTATTCTGTTACTAGCCAAAATAAATGTACCAGTACACAATGGGGAATGTTGTAAGTTAGTTTTATAATCTGAGTGCCATTTACTATAATTCCTATTCTTTTAATACAACATTGTCCTGTTGTATAAACGACTATGAACACTAAAGGTAAAGTATATCAAGTGATATTTTTGAGACACATTCATTCTTCGTATTTTTAACACAAGTTTTTAGTAGGTAATTTTGAAACACTTCCTGATCAGTTCATTATATTGTCACATTCCTAAATGCATTTTGATTAGTGAACAACTTAATCTTCTTTTGCATTTTCTGCAGACTTACTTAATTTTAAGACCAAAACCTACTAGAACTTTGATCCTTGACTTATAATCCTCTAGCTTTATACTTTTATTCTTCTGTGTATGTACATTTTAAAATAATTTATCCCCTATAGAATACTAGCTGAGATACAAGGGTAATCTTCTGCTCCCCAGAAGCTGGGACTTCTGTTACGTATTTGATCACCGTGGTTGATTCAGTTATTAATTGGTGTCTCCAGGAGATATTTTAATTCGAAGTTATTTCTATTTCCTTTTCTCCTAAGACTACCTCAATATCTCAGTGTTTCTCACTTTTTGTGATTGATGCTCAAAGTTTATTATACATGTACCCAAACGTTCTTTGATCTGAAAAAAATCAAGGTATTTATTAGAAGTAAAGACTACTTTTCTTTCAGAGACTAATAGATTGGTATATATTTTTGTTTCAGCTTTCTGATGAGTTAAAAAGGATTCCAGAGATATGTAGACACTGGAGTAATGGAAATTGAAAAATGAAAAACGTGTGTGTGAAAAGAAGAATGCAATTTGTGTATTTTGTATTACCTCTTTTTTTCAAGTGATTAAAATAGTTAATCATTTAACCAAAGAAGATGTATAGTGCCTTAAGAAGCAATTTTCCATCAAAATCATGAAGTATTTGGATATGATTCTCCTCTTAACCTTCCCTTCCCAGTAAACTTTGTGGAATATTTAATTTAGTGGAATTAAATATTTTTAAAAAATTTTAAAGCTACTACTTCATTTTAGTTACAACAAGGTTCAAAACTGCTTTAGTTAACTTTTGACCATCTGATTTTTTATTATCTTATCCAAAGGTGTGGCGGGCAGTTCTGATAACAACATCAAGAATCCATTCTTAACTTTTCCATCTTTGCATGGATGTGTATACTTTGCACATCTTTCCTTTTGGGCAGAGAAATCATATGTGCTATGTGTCTTCTGAAAATGGAACACCATTCTTCAGAGTACATGTCTAGACTTTAGAAAAAAAGACTAGCCAGTCCTCCTCCATCTTTCCTCCTGAAATGCAGTGCAAACTATGCTTCTTGGTAGCTGTAGACATTAAGAAATATCTCTAAATGCAGGATTATGATTTCTGCATGAGTGTGGTATTAACTACCTGTATTTGGAAATATTTCAGGCTCATTCTGTCTCCCTAGTTTTCTTTTATTTAAGGTGGGCGCCTTTCTAATAAAAATGTAGCTTAGTGCTAAAATCAGTGTAAATTTTAAATGGTCTAAAACGTTTCTGCAAATTAGAGCTCATCACTTATTTCATTTGTACCTAAGAGAAAAAGCTAGGTTCATCTGGTTAAGTTGATATCTGTATTACAGTTGCAACATATTTCATTAACGCTTGTGTTTAGGAAAAGGACTCCCCTAGATTGGGAAAATAAAATCATGAAATATTAAGCTGTTGCCTGTGAATAGAAAGGAAATGTTTCTTGAAAACTGTTCTGGTTTTTGCTATTATTTTAGCCTTCATTTTCTCACTTTAAGTGGAGAACAAAGTAATCATTTGTAGAAGTTTTGAGTTTTATCTTTTTTTTGTGTCAGTGAAAGTAACCGTATGTGCTAACCAAATTTCTGTGAAGAATGGAAGTTGATGGTTATCATTAGATCTAGCTATAACCTCCCCCATAGTTATAAAGAGTATCCAGAAATGCCACTGTTAATGGAAATATGAGAATTCTGATAATGAAAAAAATGTTTAATAAATCTTAGAAGTATTATTACATTAAAATAATACTGTGACTGCCTGCTACTATTTACCATCTAATAACTCTCCCACGTGGTCTGGAAGTCTTATATAATAGAGGTTTGAAGAAAGAGATGGATATAATTGCCTAAGAAGAAATGTTATATGTGGGGGTTTTGTTTTTGTTTTTGTTAGTAGATTTGGTGGGTGAGGGGATATTTACTCTCTAGTGGAGCCTGTTTTTGTTACTCCACTGTAAATTGTATGATTCTGGATTCCTTATCTGCTGTTCTTGTACTTGTCTCAGGCCAAGTAAATTTATGCTGTGATTCTTATGAGACTTGTATGAATATACCCTGATTTGTACATACTTACCGGGGGAATATTACTGCCATGTAAAATGTATAGCTCCAGATAATTTGCAATGAACATTGAAAGAATGACAGTTTTTTTGTATTTGTTTTGTCTCTTAAGAGCACATTCTTCTTCTTTAAGGAGAGAAGTTGCATTCTGGCTAAAATCTGTAGAAAGCAGATTTACTACACTTAGAATAGTGTTACTTTTGTGGAAATGTTGAAATTAGCTTTCATCTGAAGTGCCTTAAGTAGACTCTTAATTAACTTTTCTAGCAATTGTTTAAATATTATTTGTTATGCATTTAAAAATACTATTTAAAATGACACATTGTAGTGACAAAGATAACCAAATGTCTGGCTGTTTGCTTTTTGATCATATCAATAAACTTTTACAATCTAAATTCTGAGTTTCTGGTTAACAACTAAGGAGAGGTGAATTTAAAACACTAAACTAGAATTGTAATATTAGAACATACCATTTTGAAATTATAGTTAAATTTCTTATTGTCCTAATGACAGTGAATTTGATAGGCCAATTTACTTAGGTATTTCTGGACTGAGATACATTCTTCCAGGATTCCATACATTATCCTTCATTAATGCTGTCACCCATTAGATTAGTCAAAACAACCAAGATAAGTAAATGAATGACTGTTTTTAATGGTTCATTACATTTTGCCCTAGTCAGTGAATGCTGTGACTAGGTAATTCCCTTTTGGCACTAATTAATTTGAAACAGTTACCCAGACAGATTATCAAGTTATATAAGACTGGGCAGCAGTAAATTTGCAAATATGGAGTAGAAACACTGAACAGGAAGTAAAGAAATCTGGCTTTTAAACAGCTTTTAGTCCTTACTTTGTTTCTGTCTAGCTATGTGACCATAGGCAAATCAGTGAACCCCTCTGGACCTGTTTCTCTATTCTAATGTGAGTGCATTGGATTAAACCACCTCAGTGTTCCTTTCAGCACTACTGTTCTATGATGTAAAATATTAAAGATGTATTTCAATTTTGAATGGATATCATTTATGATATTCAGCTTTGGTGTTGAATTAGATCAATTGAAATGCAGGGTGTTTTGTAGTCAGATTTCGGAAGAAGCTATGAAATGCTTGTGGAAGCCATTATAGCTGAAAATTGTTTAATAATATGCATTGAAATGTTTTTTTAGAAAGAATACACTTGAAACAATTATGTTAATATCAGATCTTGATTTAAGTGGGTTCTGCCCAATTTTGAGCAAGGATGAGATGAATAACTGTAATAGTATGCTAATATTATAGAAAGTCAAAACCAAAGGGACCTTAGATACCATTTAATCACTCCCTTCGTTTTGACTGCTAAAGAAAACCTGCCCTAGAGAGGTGAAGCAATTTACTGAAGGTTATTCCAAGGAAATTCCTACAGGTTTCCTATTTAGCTGCAAATTTCCTATGGATTAGGTTTCACTTCAGGATACAAATTACTCCCTGGAGAAATGGAAACCATAGTTAGTCTGTCTTGATTGCTTCCTGATATCTAGATTGCAGGGACTTAGGGAAAGGGGAATGGGGAGTTGTTGCTTATAATTAGAGTTTCAGTTTTGCAAGATGAAAATAATTTTGGAGGTTGGTTGCACAACAGTGTGAATGAACTTAACAGTACTGAACTATACGTTTAAAAATGGTAGAGAAAGTATATTTTATGTATATTTTACCACAACTCAAAATTAAGACAAATACTATTGCTTTGGCACCAACCCCATATTAGCATATCCTTACTGACACCACTTTGTATTTGATCATTGTCCTGAAAATGATTACAGCTGAATAGAGTATGACTCATGGTGGGAATGTTGGAGTATGGTCTTCAGGCTCTTTGGGTGACAATTTAAGAACATGCAGATAAACCCTACCTTCAGAATTAGTGATGAGTATATTCCTATGAGTGCTTTATAAATAATGACTTCCAGCTGAAAAAAAGAAAAACAAACTAAGATGTGTTGGCTCCACCAAATACCCAGACTCAGAAATGATGCATTTGGTCTGAACCTTCCAGTTTATAATGCCTGGCTGTGGCTCTGTGGCTAGCAGTTGTACCTAGAGAACCTTGGGTCTGAAGTTCTTTTTATGATAATCAAATAAAATAAATGCAATATTTTCTCTCCCTCCAAACACAGCTTGAATATTATAGTTTCTGGAAGCTTTCCTGACCTCCCAGTTTGGGTTTTATACCCTTCCTCTCTTCTTCGGTGCATCTCTGTTATCCTATCTTGTAATTGCCCTGTCCCTCCCATAAACTGTAAATTTCTTGGGAACAGAGACATTGTCTTACTCATCTCTGTAAACTCCTTTTCTAAAATGCATGCATAGTACACACTCAGTAAATTTTCACTGATTGAATAAAGAAAAAAGTCTTTACTCTCAAGTTGCAGTCTTGTGGTGGAAACAAACATGTAAACAAATGCAATCCTAGTGAGAAAATATGTTTTATATCATGGATACAGAGGAGGGTTTGATCACTCTCTTGAGGTTGGGTGGGAGGGGAAAGGAGAGGTTTCTGTGATGGGAAATGAAATTTTAAAGGATGATTGATTAGTTCACAAGATACATTTTTAAAGTACTGAAATGCCAAATTACTCTTATCAGTATAGTATCATTTTAGTACTTTTAAGAAAATCTCAAGTCAGAGTCATTTACATCCCAAATCATACCCAAAGGGTTACATGGTATGTGACAATTTCTAAATGAACAAAAATGCACTACTTTAAAAATATTCTTACCATTCTTATCCCTCTGCCTGTTTTACAAAGTCTTCTGAGGGATCTCATTTTAATGACCAATTCTCAAGTTATTAGTAACTCTGAACATCTTTTCTCTTATTTCTTAGTCATTTGTATATCCCATAGAACCAATTTGGGCCTTCGTCTAATTCCAAAGGTCTTCCATAGTCTTCTTAGAATTGAGGTAGAGAAACTTTATGGAAACAGAAAGAGAAGATAGGGACTTCCTGGTGGCACAGTGGTTAAGAATTCGCCTGCCAATGCAGGGGTCACGGGTTCAATCCCTGGCCCGGGAAGGTCCCACATGCTGCGGAGCAACTAAGCCTGTGCACCACAACTACTGAACCTGCAAGAGCTCACACACCAGAACTACTGAGCCTGCTTGCTGCAACTGCTGAAGCCCGTACGCCTAGGGCCTGTGCTCCGCAAAAGAGAAGACACTGCAATGACAAGCCCATACACCGCAACAAAGAGTAGCCCCCACTGGCCGCAACTAGAGAAAGCCCATATGCAGCAATGAAGACCCAACGCAGCCAAAAACTTTAAAAAAAAAAAAAAGAAAGAAAGCAAAAGAGAAGATAGTGAAATTTGAGGTAAAAAAGAAAAAAGATGGAGGCAGGTTTCCAGGACCCCTGAAACCCAAATGCTTCTCTTCCTCCATGGTTAGATTTCCTCCTCTTACCTCTCTTTCTTTCCCTCAAAGGTCAAATTCATTCTCACAAGTCTGACCCCTCCTCACCTCTTTTAATCAAGATTTTCTTCCTTATTCATTCTATTTGGAAAGCCAGACATACAAGCGATCCTTAATCCTAGGTCCTGGTCCTTTTGCAGGTGTAACAACATTTGAGGACATGTAGATGACTATGACAATTTTATCTCAGATTTTAATAAAATACCAATGTTTTGATAATATACAAAATACTAAAATATTAGTACAACCATTTTGCTCTAGTATCATACATATTATTGACAGATTCAAGTTCCAACAGCTTAGCAGAAGAAAGTAAGATGGAATTCCCTGATAGTGACTAGCTAGTTCTATCAAATGTTAATTCAAATTAAGATAGTATCAGGAATAAATGTAATAAAAGATGTGCAAGACATATTGACTGGAAACTACAAAACATTGTTGAGAGAAATTAAAGAACACAAATAGGAACTTCCCTGGCAGTCCAGTGGTTAAGACTCCGCACTTCCACTGCAGGGGGCACAGGTTTGATCCCTGGTCAGGGAACCCAGATCCCACATGCCACGTGGCATGGCTAAAATAAATAAATAAATAACACAAATAAGGGATATACCCTGTTCATAGTTTTTTTTGTGTGTGTGTGTCACACGGGCCTCTCACTGTTGTGGTCTCTCCCGTTGCAGAGCACAGGCTCCGGACACGCAGGCTCAGCGGCCATGGCTCATGGGCCCAGCCGCTCTGCGGCATGTGGGATCTTCCCAGACCGGGGCACGAACCCGTGTCCCCTGCGTCGGCAGGCGGACTCTCAACCCTGCGTCGGCAGGCGGACTCTCAACCACTGCGCCCAGGGAAGCCCCTGTTCACAGATTTTAAAATTCAATGTTCAGCTATACTCCAATAAAAATTCTTAAAAATTTTTTTTAAACTTTTAAGGAAATAAAAGAATTCTTTCAGTTGAAATGTGTATGAACCTTGAACAATAATAACCCTTTACAAGTTACTTCCTACAATTATAACACTAAGTAACATCAAAAATGAAATATGCTAAACTTTCTCAAAAAATACAATTTAATGTTGTAAAGCTCTCAATTTTCATATCAACTCCAATAAAAATTATAGCATATTTGTGTGTGTGTGTGAAGGTTGAAGTTTATATGGAAATGTGAAGGGCCAAAAATAGCTAAGATAAATATTACTCAGCCATAAAAAGGACGAAATAATGGCATTTGCAGTGACATGGATGGACCTAGAGACTGTCATACTGAGTGAAGTAAGTCAGAGAAAGACAAATATCACATGATATCACTTATATGTGGAAGCAAATAAAAGGTACAAATGAACCTATTTACAAATCAGAAATAGAATCACAGATGTAGAAGACAAACTTACAGTTACCAAGGGGAAAGGGGGGAGGGGAGGGATAAATTGGGAGATTGGGATTGACATATGCACACTACTATATATAAAATAGATAACTAATAAGAACCTACTTTATAGCACAGGGAACTCTACTCAATACTCTGTAATGACCTATATGGGAACAGAATCTAAAAAAGAGTGGATATATGTATAACTGATTCACTTTGCTGTACAGCAGAAACTAACACAACATTGTAAATCAACTACACTCTAATAAAAATTAATTAAAAATAAAATGTTGCGTAACAATCAAAAAACAAAACAAAACAAACAAAAAAATAGCTAAGATAGAAAAATGACAGAGTAAACAGTTCAGAGGGCCCATCCCTCCGCAGAAACACTGAAAAAGATGTAAAGACTGCCAGAATCAACTCTGTTGTAACTCTGGAAAATAGGCAAAGGTTTGAAACAACAAAGTGAATGCTAAATCAGAAAAAGTTGCCTTTAGAAAAAGGAAACTTAAGCATGGTAGGAGAACTTTGTGGTGTTTTAGCCTCGCCCTGTCTCCCCATGTTGGTGTGGCAGAGTTTTGAAGATGGCATTCTGTGTTTCCAGTTTGGGTAGCTGGTCCCAAAGAGAGCAGAGCAGACCTTGTTTCCAAGAAATTGTGTTTGTCTGTTTTGACCTGTCTGTGGGTTCCCTAAGAAATGACACAAGAGACTTACCTCAGTTTGCCCAGCTCAGAAATCATTCAGGACCGAAAAGCAGCTATCCTCAAAAATGTTAAAAGACAAATGAACAAGCCACTGTTGCCTGAGGCAAAACATTGCTGTTGTGGCAATCAATAGATGTGTCAAAAGTCTGGGAGCAAAAGCTGAGAAGAGACTTACTTTGGGAAACAGAATGCATGCTCAGAATAGACTTAACAGGATGCATGCTCAGAATAGACTTAATAGTTCTCCAAGCTTTTACCTCTGACTAATCTTTATGCTCAGTGCAAGCAGGAAGTGAAAACTAAGGCAGAGTTGTGAACAGACTGGCTAAGTGTTGAAGGACTGTACCAAGACAGGGCCAATCTGCAAAGATTGAAAGAGGGTTTTTGTTTTGTTTTTTGCCTCCAGGTGTTTAAGGAAATCACTCTCATATCACTAGATGACCACTAAGCTAGTGAAACAGAGACTTCAGTGTCAACATATGACAAAGAATACAGTCTTTACACATATAGTTTAGGAAGTTCACTAAGCAAAAACTATAACCTACAACATGCAGAAACAACAACTAATGGGAAAGGAGGAGAATATGATTTCCAGAGTTACCACATTATAATATTCAAAATGTCCAGTTTTCAACAAAAAATGATGCAGCACATGAAGGAATAAGAAAATATAGCTCATTCACAGTGGAAACATAGAAATTAACAGAAACTATACCTCAGGAAGCCCAGACATTGGACTTACTAGAAAAAGATTTTAAATCAGCTATTTAAAATATGTTCAGAGAGCTAAAGGAAATCATACCCCAAAAATAAAGGAAACCAGGTAAACTATGTATCACCAAACAGAGGATATCAATAAAGAAAGAGAATAACAACAGAATGGTAATTATGTGAAGTAAAGGATGTGTTAAGTAACCCTATTGTGGTAAACATTTCACAATATATATGTGTATGAAATCATCATGTTGTGCACCTTAAACTTACACAATGTTATCTGTCAATGATATCTCAATAAAGCTGGATAAAAGTAAAACACATTACTCATGGGGAGAAAAAAGAGATATAAAAAATAGAAATTCTTGATCTGAAAGATACATTAGTGAAAAAAGTTTACTAGAGGGCTTCAAAAACATATTTGAGCAGACAGAAGAAATAAATAGTGAGCATGAAGATGAGTTGATTACAATTATCCAATTGGAGAAGCAGGAAAAAAAAAAGAATGAAGAAACTTAACAGAACCTAAGAGACCTGCGGGACAGCATCAAACACACCAATATACAAATAATGAGAGTCCCAGCAGAAGAGTAGAGAGAGAAAAGACAGAAAGAAAAAATGAAGAAATAATGGCTGAAACCTTCCCAAATTTGATGGAAGACATGAGTCTACACATCAAGAAGCTCATCGAACTCTAAGTAAAATAAACACGGAGATCCACACCAAGAGAGACAAAGAATTTTGAAAGTACCAAGACAAAAATGATTTTTCACTTTGAAGAGATGCTCAATAAGACTAACAGAAAGGAATACACTCCAAAAAATCAATTAAACACAAAAGTAAGCAGTAATGGAGGAACCAAAGAACAGAGTATATATGACATAGAAATCAAATAGCAAAAGTAAGTCCTTCCTTATCACTAATTACTTAAATGTAAATGGGTTAAATTCTCCAATAAGAAGATAGAGAACGGCAAAATGGATTTTTAAAAAACCTCACCATCCAACTATAGGCTGTCTACAAGAGACTCACTTTCATTTTTTTCTATTTTCTTTATTGAAGTATAGTTGCTGTACAATATTATATAAGTTACAGGTGTACAATACAGTGATTCACAATTTTCAAAGGTTATACTCCATTTATAGCTCTTGTAAAATGTTTGCTATATTCCCCGTGTTGTACAATATATCTTTGTCGCTTATTTAATTTATTTATTTATTATTATTTATTTAATTTTATTATTTAGTTTTGGCTGCATTGGGTCTCTGCTGCTGCACGCAGGCTTTCTCTAGTTGCGGTGAGCGGGGGCTCCTCTTCATTGCAGTGTGCAAGCTTCTCATTGCAGTGGCTTCTCTTGTTGTGGAGCACAGGCTCTAGGCATGCAGACTTCAGTAGTTTTGGTGTGTGGGCTCAGTAGTTGTGGCTTGTGGGCTCTAGAGCACAGGCTCAGTAGTTGTGGCACACGGGCTTAGTTGCTCCGTGGCATGTGGGATCTTCCCAGACCCATGGCTCCTGCATTGGCAGGCGGATTCTTAACCACTATGCCACCAGGGAAGTCCCCTGTAGCTTATTTTATACCTAACAGTTTGTACCTCTTAATCCCCTAACCCTGTATTGTCCCTCCCCTCTTCTTTCTCCCCACTGGTAACCACCTGTTTGTTCTCTATATCTGTGAGAAGAGACTCACTTTAGATGTAGACACAAATAGATAAAAAATGAAAGGATGGAAAAAGATATTCCATGTAAATAGTAACCAAAGAGAGCTGGGGTAGCTATACTAATATCAGAAAAAATAGACTTTAAGTCAAAAATTGTTACAAAAGGCAATAAAGACATTATATATTGATAAAAGGGTCAATCCATCAAGAGAATATGATAATTATAAACATATACACCTAACAATATTGCCCCAAAATATATGAAGAAAATATTGATAGACTTGATGGGAGAAATAGTAAACAATTCTACAATAATAGTTGGAGACTTCAGTACTCCACTTTTAATAATGAGTAGAACAAGCAGAAAGGAGATCATTAAGGAAACAGAGTCCTTGGACAACACTATAAACCAACTAGACTGACAGACTTACACAGAACACTTCACCTAACAAAGGCAGAATTCATACTTTTATCATATGCACATGCAACATTCTCCAGGTTAGACTATATATTAGGCCACAAACAAGAATCAGTAAATTTTAAAAGACTAAAATCATACTAAATATCTTCCATGATTACAGTGGAACACAACCAGAAATCAATAACAAGAAAATTTGGAAAATTCATAAATATGTGGAAATTAAACAGTATAATCTTAAACAATCAATAGGTCAAAGAAGAAACCACAAAGGAAATTAGAAAATATTTTGAGATGAGTGAAAACAAGAATATATCATACAAAAGCACAGAATGTAGTGAAAGCATTGCTCAGGGAAAATTATACCTGTAAATGTCTACATTGAAAAGAAAAAAATCTCGAATCAATAACCTAACATTACAGCTCAACTAGGAAAGAAGAAACTATAGGTATAGAAGATATGTAGAAGAAATTACACCCAAAGCTAGCAGACGGAAGGAAATACTAAAGATTAGATTAGAATGGAGGTACACAAAATAGAGAATAGAAAAACAACAGAGAAAATCAACAAATGAAATATTGGCTTTTTGAAAATAGCAACAAATTATTAGGTTGCCTTAGGTTTAGACTCTTCAAAAATATTGCATAATTTATTAAACTACCACTGGTTTATGAGAAGGAAACATTATTTCATTTGGAGCTATAAGATTAATCTCGTTTGGTGTACTTTTCAAAATTGAGGTATAATTGACATATGATATTATATTAGTTTCAGGTGTACAATATAATGATTAAATATTTGTGGATGTTGCAAAATGATCACCACAATAAGTCTAGTTAACCTTCATCAACATATGTATTACCATTTCTTTTCATGTGATGAGAACTTTTAAGATTTATTCTTAGCAAGTTTCAAATATGCAACGCAGTATTATCAACTATAGTCACCATGGTGTACATTATATCCCCATGACTTATTTATTTTATAACTGGAAGTTTGTACCTGGTTTACTTTTAAATATTCTGTTCTCCCCCATAATTTTCATAAAGTGAATAGAGAGGTCGTTTTAATATATCTTTTATGTTAAAAAACCTAAACAGACCTATGAGGAAAAGTGAATTATTTTATGATTTTTAATTATATTCATTTTAAATGGACTTTATTTTTCGAGAAGTTTTAGTTTTACAGGAAAATTGAGCAGGGAGTACAGATCTTTCTCATATGCCGCCTAACCACCCCTCCAGTTTTCTCTATTATTTTATTTATTTATTTATTGGCTGCATTGGTTCTTCGTTGCTGCACGTGAGCTTTCTCTAGTTTCAGCGAGTGGGGGCTACTCTTTGTTGCGGTGTGTGGGCTTCTCATTTCAGTGGCTTCTCTTGTTGTGGAGCACGGGCTTTGGGCACATGGGCTCTAGAGTGCAGGCTCAGTAGTTGTGGAGCAGGGGCTTAGTTGCTCCACATCATGTGGGATCTTCCCGGACCAGGGCTGGAACCCGTGTCCCCTGCATTGGCAGGTGGACTCTTAACCACTGCACCATCAGCGAAGCCCCTGTGTCAGGTCTTAGCTGCGGCACGCAGGATATTTTTGTTGCAGCACTTGGGCTCTCTTGTTGAGACGCGTGAACTCAGTAGTTGTGGTGTGCAGGCTTAGTTGCCCCGTGGTATGTGGGATCTTAGTTCCCTGACCAGGGATCGAACCCATGTCCCCTGCATTGGAAGGCGGATTCTTAACCACTGGATCACGAGGGAAGTCCCTCCCCTATTATTAATTACTTAAATTAGTGTGGTATATTTGTGACAATTGATGAACCTACATTGATACATCATTATCACCCAGAATCCATAGGTTACATTAGGGTTCACTCTTGGTGTTGTACATTCTGTGGGTTTGGACAAATGTATAACGACAAGTATCTACTATTATAGTACCATACAAAATAGTTTCACTGCTGTAAAAATCCTCTGTGCTCTTCTTCATCGATCCTTCCCCCAACAACCCCTGACAACCACTGCTCTTTTTATTGTCTCCATAGATTTGCCTTTTTCAGAATATCAGATAGTTGGAATCATACAGCATATAGCTTTTTAGATTGGCTTCTTTCCCTTAGTAATAGGCATTTAAGTTTCCTCCATGTATTTTCATGGCTTGATATCTAATTTCTTTTAGGACTGAATAACATACCACTGTCTGGCTGCACCACAGTTTATTTATCCATTCACCTACTGAAGGACATCTTGGTTGCTTCCAGGTTTTGGAAACTATGAATAAAGTTGGTATAAACATCTGTATGCAGGTTTTGGTGTGGATGTCATTTTCCAATTCATTCGTGCATTCATTCCTGCAAGTGTGGGCTCATATGGTAAAAGTATGTTTAGCCTTAGGTTTGGTAAGAAACTTTCCAAAGTGTCTGTACCATTTTCCATTCCTACCAGCAGTGAATGAGAGTTCCTGTTGTTCCACGTTCTCATTGGCGTTTGTTGTTGTCAGTGCTTTGGATTAGCCATTCTAATAGTTGTGTAGTGGTATATCATTGTTCTTTTAATTTGCAATTCCCCAGTGACATGTGATGTTGAGCATTTTTTCATAAGCTTATTTGCTCTCAGTATAACTTCTTTGATGAGGTGTGTCTTTGGTTCTTTTGCCCAAGAAGAACCCAATCTTAAAACTGGGCTTTTGTTTTCTTATTGTTGAGTTGTAAGAGTTCTTTGTGTATTTTGGACATCAGTCCTTTATCAGATATGTTTTGCAAAGATTTTTCTCCCAATCTGTGGCTAATCATTTCATTATCTTAGTAGTGTCTTTTGCTAGTACCATTTGTTGAAGACCGTCCTTTCCCTGTTGAATTGCCTTTGGTCCTTTGCCGCAGATCAATTGACTCTGTTTGTGTGGGATTATTTCTGGCCTCTCTGTTCTTCCATTGATCTATTTGTCTGTTCTTTCACCAATATCAAACTGTCTTAATTTTAAATTCACATTCATTTTTTGAACAGGAAATACGCCCACATGTATTTATAAAATATAAAAGGTGCAAAGAGTATATAGTGTAGTGAAGTTTCCTCCTGCCCTGGTCCCCCCACTCCCAGGTTATCTTCTCCAGGTAATCACTATTATTAAATATAATTTCCATTCTTTCAGAGTTATTTTATTTCTTATCTTCTCTCTTTCTCATTCTCACTCTGGCTCTTACTCTTGCTCTTCTTCTCTCCCCAACACAAATATTAAAATACAGTGTTATGCAACTTGCTTTGTTTTTTCATTTAACAATATAACTAGAAAAATAGCTCATATATGTACATCTATACCTGCCTTTTTAAAAAAGTTTTTAGGGCTTCCTTGGTGGCGCAGTGGTTGAGAGTCCGCCTGCTGATGCAGGGGACACGGGGTCATGCCCCGGTCCAGGAAGATCCCACCAGCCCAAACGGCTGGACCCGTGAGCCATGGCCGCTGAGCCTGTGCGTCTGGAGCCTGTGCTCTGCAACGAGAGAGGCTCCAACAGTGAGAGGCCCGTGTACCACAAAAAAAAAAAAAATTTTTTTTTTGGTAAAAAAGCATGTAATATTAAATTTACCATTTTAACCATTTTAAGTGTACAGTTCAGCAGTGTTATGTATATTTAGATTGTTGTGATCTCTAGGACTATTTAATCTTGAAAAACTGAAACTTTATACCCATTAAAAACTAATGTCCTCTCCTTTACCCATTGCCCCAGCCCTTGTCAACCACTTTCTACTTTCCATTTATAGGATTTTGACTATTTAAAATACTTCATATGAGTGGAACCATACAGTATTTGTCCTTTTGTGAGTAACATTTTGCTTAGCATAATATCCTCAATGTTCATCCATGTTGTAGCATACGAAAGGATTTCCTTCTTTGTTAAGGCTGCATAATATTCCATTTTCTTTATTCGTTCATCTGCCAATCGACATTTGGGTTGCTTCCACCTCCTGACTATTGTGAATAATGCTACAATGAACATCAGTGGGCAATTATCTCTTCAAGATCCTGCTTTCAGTTCTCTTGGTTATATACCCAGAAGTGGGATTGTTGGATCATATGGTAATTCTCGTTAACTTTTTGAGGAACCTCCATACTGTTTTCAATAGCAGCTTCACCATTTTATATTCCCAGCAACAATGCACAAGGATTCCCTTTTTACCGTGTCCTTGCCAGCATTTCTTTTTTTTAAAAAAAATTATTTATTTATTTATTTTTGGTTGCCTTGGGTCTTTGTTGCTGTACACGGGCGTTCTCTAGTTGCCGCGAGCGGGGGCTACTCTTCATTGTGGTGCACGGGCTCCTCATTGTGGTGGCTTCTCTTGTTGCAGAGCATTGGCTCTAGGCACGCAGGCTTCAGTAGTTGTGGCATGCAGGCTCAGTAGTTGTGGCACATGGGCTTAGTTGCTCCGTGGCATGTGGGATCTTCCCAGACAAGGGCTCGAACCCATGTCCCCTGCATTGGCAGGCAGATTCTTAACCACTGTGCCACCAGGGAAATCCCTTGCCAGCATTTCTTATCTCTTGTCTTTCTGATGATAGTCATTCCAACAGCCTGAAATAATACCTCATTGAGATTTTGATTTGAATTTCTCTTATGATTAGTGGCGTTGAGCATCTTTTCATATGTTTGTTGGCCATTCGTATATCTTCTTTAGAGAACTGCGTATTCAATTCCTTTGTCCATTTTTTATTCTTTATTTGTCATTGCTGCTAATTGTAGAAGTTCCTTATATATTCTGTATATTAACCCCTTATCACATATAGGATTTGCAAATATTTTCTCCCATTCTGTAAGTTGCCTTTTTACACTGTTGATAGTTTCCTTTGATGTGCATAAGTTTTAAAATCTGATATAGTCCCATTTATCTTTTTTAGTTTCATTGCTTGTGCTTTTGCTGTCACATCCAAGAAACCAGTTGCCAAATTAAATGACCTAAAGCTTTCCCCCTATGTTTTCTTCTAAGAATGTTACAGGTTTAGGTCTTTAAGCCATTTTGAGGTAATCTTTATATATAGTGTAAGTTAAGGGTACTACTTCACTCTTTTGCAGCTGGATATCCTATTTTCCCAACACCATTTATTGAAGAGACTATCCTTTCCCCATTGTGTAGTCTTGGCACCTTAGCTGAAAATCATTTGGCCATATATGTAAGGGTTTATTTCTGGGCTCTCTTTTCTGTTCCATTTTCTATATATTATGCCAATACCACACAATCTTGATTACTGTTGCTTGGTAGTATATTTTGAAATCGGGAAGAGTATGGTCTCCAATTTTGCTCTTCTTTTTCAAGACTGAGTTGGATATTAAGGTCCCTTGAGCTTCCATGTTAATTTTGGGATTTTTTTTCTATTTCTTCAAAGAATGCCACTGGGATTTTAATACAGATTTCATTAAATCTGTAGGTCTTTTTAGCTAGTAGGACATTTTAACAACAGTCAGTCTTGCAGTCCATGAGCATGAGATGTCTTTCCATTCTTTTTGTCTTTCTCTGATTTATTTTAGCAATGCTTTATAGACTTCAGTGTGCAAGTCTTTCACAGCCTTTGTTAAGTTTATTCCTAAGTATTTTATCCCTTTTGATGCCATAGAAAATGAGATTGTTTTCTTAATTTCCTTTTTGGATTGGTTGTTGCTAGTGCATAGAAACACAAGTGATTTTTGAAAAATTTTTATATTAAGGACTTATGTGGTATTATGTTATATGGATAGCATAGTTTATTTCACCAGTCCTCTATTGAGGAACATCTATGTTGTTTCTAAATCTTTGATGTTACAATGTTGCAATGAATAGTCTTGTGAATAACTCATCTTTCACATGTAGAGTTTATCTGTTAGATAAATTCCTAGAAGTTAAATTTCTGGATTAAAGGATATATACGTTCAAAAATTTCATGATTATCACCAAAGCATTATGATTTTGACATAAGATAGTCAGAATTTGTGATGCTGTTTATTTAAAATTATGAGAGTACTTTTTCTTCTAACTTGCACTTTAAAGGTAATTTACCTTGTCTTTCTTCCAAAGCAAATAAGTAGATTCACAAATCACACATTTATGTTCAAGAGTCCAAGAAAGGGGTCTGTGTTGATTTCTGTGGCAACTTGATGAAAAATGTGAAAGTGATGTGTACCAGTGAATTTTTTCTAAAATACATCTGAAGGAAAGTCTTTGAAAATTATATGTTGAAAGTGATCCCCCTATAAATACATCAGTAAAACTTTGTTAGTCATCCTTTAATAGCAAAGATATTCTTTATGATTCACAAATAGTGAGTTATTTTATACTTTTAAAATTGTGTGATTATAATTTTGTTATTAAGATGTTTTTCTATTTGTGGAATTTGCCATTTAAATCTGCTTAGTGTTGAGTCTTGTCCCCAAGAGCTCGTTTGAAAGTTGTGTGATGTCTTCTAACGGAGTGGATCTCCTTTCAAATTAACTGCATTTACTAACCAGGAAAACATAACTTCTGTAAATTGTATGTTTAAGTAATATTTAATGTATAAAAGACAAGAAGAAAATCAGTATTCCAGATACAGAAGGCTGGTTTCTACAGTTTGCAATGGTACTTCAGTATCTGAAAGATGACTTGAAATGTGTACAGGCTTCTCTTGATTAAAAAGTTGCCCAAGTCTATCAGATTATCAAAGTGTTCCATTCAAAAAATGCTCATCGCTTGCTATTCCAGTAGAAAGTAGCAACCTTGTCACCTAAACACAACAGGAGCTCTTGCAGATTTCAGGAAAAAGCGAGCAGAATGAACTTTATTTATGGCAGAATAAATTTAGAAATAAAACTTGAAACTATTTGATTTTAGAGAACTGATTTGTGACTTGCAGAGATTACCAATAGACAAATTATAGAACGTGAAAACTGGACAGGCTTTTATTCTATTTTTATTTATTTACTCTGGCCACGCTGCACAGCTTGTGGGATCTTAGTTCCTCGACCAGGGATCGAACCCTGGCCCTCGGCAGCGAAAGCGCAGAGCCCTAACCACTGGATGGCCAGGGAATTCCCTGGAAAGCCTTTTAGAGATGATACAGCCAAACCTCTGTAATGAGGTGGAAATAGACCTAGATTGGTTAGTTTGTGAGCCAAACATCACATCAGACTGGGGAAATGGTCCACGTGTGTGTTCCAAGCGGCAATTTATTCAATATTGAAAAAATTGTGTGCAGATCTCAAGTTGGTCTTATGTTTTATATTTATAATATATATATATATGTAAGCATGCTGGAATGATTAATATTATATATAAATCATCTAGGAAAGTAAAGAACTTGATGATAACCTGGAATATAGGAAAGAAAATGTATAGGATGGCCACGTAGATTAGTGGTTAAGAGTGTGGTGTCTGATCGGAATCTTGGCTCCACTACTGTGTGACTTTGTGTTTTGGTTTCCTCGTCTAGAAAATGTAGGTAACAAGCGGCTGTCTGACTCAAAGGGTATAAGGATTACATGAGACAATCTGGATAAAGGATTAGTATAGTGCTGGGTATATAGTAAACTCTCAATAAATGTAAATTGCTGTTCTTGTTTTGTCAATATGTCAAAGAAAAGAGGACGGGTTAAAAAGCATTTTCAGAATAAAGTCAAAATACGTCACTAGTACTTTCAGGTCAATGGGACTGAATTGGACCCCCTATGAAAAGGTGGAGGGGATCAAATGACGTAGACCGCCTTAGCAACAGGCCCCCAAAGAAGGTGAATTTCTGTACCCAATAGGCATCTGCGCTGCGGAGAAGGCAGCCAATGGATGATGGAAGGAGGAAGAGGGAGGACGCGCCAATTCTGCTGCCTGAGCCTCGGCCCAACAAAATGGCGGCGGCGGCGGCGTCGCTTTGTTTCCGCGGCTCCTGCGGAGGTGGCAGCGGTGGCGGCCTTTGAGCTGTGGGGAGGATCCGGCGCCAGCTGTAGTGACGACTAAGAGTCCAGTGCATTTCTATCGTAACTGGGCACCGGGGAGCGCAGAGTGGCGCCCTACGGTCGCTGAAGCCGACAAGGCGTTGAAGCGAAAACATGACTGCTGAGCCCATGAGGTAAAACACAACCCCGTCTCACGGATCCCAGTGGTTTCGGCCTACGCGCCTTCTGAGCCGGGTGTTTGGGAAAGCTTTGGCTTGGTGGGTTAGGCCTGTGTTTTGCTGAGCGGAAAGAGGCATCGTTTTCTCCTTAGGTGAGGAGGGTTTCGGGGTTTCGGCGGTAGGCTCCAACCCGGGGTGGGGGTGGGGGGCGCGGCCTGGCGTGTCGGGCGCTTTCTCCAGCCTCCCCGAACCGCGGAGCTTAGTTGGTCTCCTCTGTTTATTCTTTGGTGCTTGTGGAATTGAGACCCTGAAGTGGGAGGCAGTTTTTGGTATCCCGGTCTTTCTTCCTAATCTTTGGGCCTAGAGACTGCTAGGGGACGAAGGGGTGGGGGTGAGGGGTGGGAAGAGGGGGAGGGGCGGTCGGGAGGATGTGAGATCCTGGGACGACTTAGTGGCGTTTGGACTGCTGAAGACGGGAAGTACCCCATCCTTGCGGAATTTTATTTTTTTTTCCTGCAGCCCCTGGGGACAAGCCCATTTTGTGGGGTGAACGGGTGGGTCTTGCCAGTATTCCTTATCTATCCCAGACCCTGAGGGGTATCCTTGGATTTACCTCTAGGCAAAGGGATACTAACGCAGGGTTTTGCTTCCAGAGGACCCAAGTATACTACTTTTTGTGTAGTCCAGCTTTAAATGGGTGGTAAGGCAGTCCTTAGATGTTTCTCCAATTTATGGGCAAATTTTGAGCAAAAGTAATTAGACCTTATTTTTGTTTATTTATTTATATATTCCAAGAGGGGTGGGGAGCACGTTAACATGGGTTGATGGGAAGTAAGATCTATTGCAAGGAAGTAGTGCCTGGCAGGCCACCTCTTACCAATCAAGCACGTTTATATTAGGTTGAGGCTGCTTTTCTCTTGTGCTTCTGATTTGCCTCTTGATAGTGTCTAAAAATAATGGGTTGTTAATAAGAAATGTATACCACTTTTACACAGGTGGCTGGCTTGCTTTTCAGACAGTTTGACATTTGACTTTTCATCCCTTGTGAATTAAGTAATTTTTCTGCTCTGAGATGTATCCTTGGTGCCTAGTGGCAGAGTAAAATTACAGGGATCATAGATCAGAATTGCATTCGTAGTTGGCAAAATATGCTTTTGAGTAACTATTAGGATGGTGTATATGCGTGTGTGTGTGTGTGTGTATATATACACATCATCTTAATAGTATATAGGTATATATGTTTTTAGAGCACTTTACCTAGTGTATAGAATTTGGGAATGAACCTATGATATTTATTGTGTCTATTTTTCTGCATTAACAAGCAGTAGATGGAAGATGTTTTCCTTCCTTTGAGGAAAAAAAATGCACTTTAGTTCTTAGATTGTAGATCCCTAGTTGTGTAAGGATTGTGGCCTTGGTTTTTGAATTTGTGTTAATTGGTCAAAGTGCAATAAGCCTTTACGTAAGGGGTATTGGGCACATAAGAGGTACCCAGTACAACTTGTTGGTTAGTTATTATCAGGTGCCCATGTTCCTGTACATGAAGGGTGTACCTTACAGTTAAATATGACCTCTAGGTTTTACTAAATCTCACAAAGTCTGCCTCTAAAACTGTAGCTTGAACTTGGATTTTCTCCCTTTCTTTAGGGTGAGCAAATTAATTATGTATAGACTTTCTGAATAGAATTATTCACTTTATGCCAGGGTCAGTTTTCCTTATGAGCCTTGAATTTTTGTTGATCTTAGTGGTAAAAGTAATAATCATAACTAAAATTGAGTGCTTACTGTTGACTTTTACCTGTGTAATCGTGATTAATTCTCAGAACAACTCTATGGGTAGGTACTTGGTGTTCCCCTTTTTACAGATAAGGAGGAAACTGAGGCATAGAGAGATCAAAGAACTTGATCAAAGTTATATAGTTTGTAATTGGTGGAGCTGGAATTGAACCCAGTCTTGACTCCAGAGCTTATGTTCTTAACCACAGGCATTAATATCTCCTTGAGCTGCCAGATATAATGTGATTATGACCATTTTAATTTAGCCCAAGTATTACAATGGAAGAAGTTCATGTTAGATACTGTTGTCATTTGTTGTAGGTCTTTTGAGTTTGTAGGTGTTTTGTCTTTGTATTTTGTCTTTTATGTTCATATGAGATAGTAAGATAACTGAAGCATTTAATTCCAGGAGAATCTTAAGCTACGTGAAAACCCCCTTGCAAAGAACACATGTATAAATGTGAAGAATTAATTTTAAAAAGTGTGATGCTGATTATTTACTATGAAAGTGCTCCAAGTGGGTGTTCAGAAGAGCTGTCTCAGTCTGAAGTGTCATTCATCTCAAACCATAATTGTAGTTAAAGGATAATCTGACAGGTAATGCTTGAGTGAGTTGAACCCACAATACCAAATCACTCTTGATTCTCTTCTAATGTGAGGCAGAAATAATATGAACAATTCTATGAATTGTCATTAATTTTATTTTACACAATTGTTCCAGATTTTTTCTTTATCAGATCTTCTGTCCAGCACTTAAAAATAGGAGCAAAGATTAGTTTCTAATTTTTACTTACATTTATAAAAAAAGAACATTCCTAGGATTCTGTGGTAAAAAAAAATAGCCAAAAGGCAAGAGGGAGGAAAATAAATTGATGATTTGACTAAATCATACAGTTGGCTCTGTGTTCCTCCACTCAGTACAAAGGATTTCAATCTGTGGTTGATTGAATCCGAGGATGCGGAACTGCTGATATGGAGGGCTGACTATGGGACTTGAGCATCTTCAGATTTTGGTATCTGTGGTGGGTCCTGGAACCAACTCCCCTCAGATACTGAGGGACAAATATACACTGAAAAATCAGTGGCTCAGTTTTCACAGGTTTTGTTATTTTTGTTATTTTTTTTTTTTTGTGGTACGCGGCCCTCTCACTGTTGTGGCCTCTCCCGTCGCAGAGCACAGGCTCTGGACGCGCTGGCTCAGCAGCCATGGCTCACGGGCCCAGCCGCTCCACGCGGCATGTGGGATCTTCCCGGACTGGGGCACAAACCCGTGTCCCCTGCATCGGCAGGCGGACTCTCAACCACTGCGCCACCAGGGAAGCCCTGTTATTGTTTTTAAACAGTTTTTTGTTATTTATTTTGTTTTAAATAAGATTATTTCTTCAGTTTTTTGGCCTGAAAGATCAGCCTCTGATTGACAGGTAAACTTTCATTTATTTATTTATTATTATTTTTTTTTTTTGCGGTATGCGGGCCTCTCACTGTTGTGGCCTCTTCCGTTGCGGAGCACAGCCTCCGGACGCACAGGCTCAGCGGCCATGGCTCACGGGCCCAGCCGCTCCGTGGCATGTGGGACCTTCCCAGACCCGGGCACGAACCCGTGTCCCCTGCGTTGGCAGGCGGACTCTCAACCACTGCTCCACCAGGGAAGCCCTCATTTATTTATTTATTTATTTTTTGCGGTACGTGGGCCTCTCACTGTTGTGGCCTCTCCCGTCGTGGAGCACAGGCTCTGGACGTGCAGGCTCAGCGGCCAGGGCTCACGGGCCCAGCCGCTCCGCGGCATGTGGGATCTTCCCGGACCGGGGCACGAACCCGTGTCCCCTGCATCGGCAGGCGGACTCTCAACCGCTGCGCCACCAGGGACGCCTCCTCATTTATTTTTATATAAAGATCTTGGAGATTTGATGGAACTTGTCATTCTAATCCTTATGGCAATTGATTACTTGAAAAGCTGAAAGCAATATAACCAGTTATTGGTCTTAAATTTTAAAAGGTAGAAGTGGTCCTACTTGAGAGATGTTTGGAAAATGTCTTAGAAAGTGTCTGTTATTGTGGTAGTTCACAATCAGTTGCATACTAATCTGTTTTTGAAAAATGATATCTGTGAAATATGTTCATTCCCACTGTGTGGAAGTTATTAAGCCAGGCCTGTGGCAGCGGAGTACATGCAAATTTTACAAAGGGTTTTGAAAATATTCAAATGCCAGCTGTTTCGTTATGTTATTGGTGGGGATGAGAAGAAAGACATTTGTGATTTTAATTGTGATCAGGCCAGTTCTCATTATTGGCAACCCTTGGTATAGTTGACCATGAGCCTTCACTTTTATATTGTATTTCTAGGGATAAGATAAATGTAGTACTTAAAGGTATTTGTATATAGATTTAGGTGTGTGAAATATTTTTTTCTGTAAGAAATTGTGTGTATTTATGTGCCTATTTCACTTTTGAAATCTGAATAAATTTACGGATTGGGTGACAGAATACAGGCAATTCTTGGGTTTACATGAAGTCTTTTTCCTCCAGAGCTTGAATGTTCTCTTGGACATTGGCATAAGCTGTTAAAATGGGTTAAGCCATTGGAAAATGATGTATAGCTCTTCCTTTAGGAATGTTGAATATAGCAGGGCAGTAAAAGGAGTGTCTAAGTAGGATCTCTCTGTACATGTATCCTAATGCTTGTCTTATTGGCTTGATAGCTGACATGCAGGATGACTAATCTCCATAGCTCTTCATCTGTAAAATAGGAGTAAGTTTAAAAGATACTGATAAAGCCTGCAGTTCTGGAGGAGATAACATGGTTATAACAGCGGTTCTTAAAAGACAGTAAACTAAAAGCTCTTTGGGGGTCTTTGTTAATTTTTAAGTGTTTTAGGAGTGTAAAGAGGTCCTGAGACTAGAAGTTTGAGAACTGCAGGTTGTAGAGGAATGAATGCTTAACTCGAGGCAAACCTGGGTGTTCTAGTTACAGCTCTGTTGCTCAACTGATTGTTGTGGACAAATCATTCATCTTTCTAGGCCTCTGCTTTGTCATTTACAGAATGAACTTGTACTAGATAGTCTACAAAGTTATTAAAAACATAATCCTGGTTATGTTAGTGTCGATCATTTTTTGACTTTGTTTGCCTTTTTGGGGGTAGGGAGAAGAAGTGATGAGGGAAAGTTTCTTTATTCAATGTATGCATATCTTTTTTGCCTTGAAGCGTACATGGTTAGGATACAGATGTTTTGTTGCTAATATAATCTCATATACTGTCACATACACAGACATTTATTAGAACAGAAAAACTTTGCTGGGAAGTTCGTTAATAATTATTACGGCTCAGGATATGTTCTGTTTTGAAAGATTACTATATGCAGTGTATTTCTGCTCTTTTATGATTGGAGATGATACTTCTGAAAAGACGTATATTCTAGCTGATTGTGATTTTTGCCCTGGGAAAAGGTTCTGTGAATTTTGCTCTCTAGCCACTGTTTTCAGATCCTGTCTCTGAGACTTTGTCTCTGAGTTTTGGCTTGAAGTAGCCATTCTTGGTATCGGTAGTCCAGCTTTCTTGTGAACTGTTAAATAAAATATTTGTTTAAGAAATTTATTGGTATGGTAGTGGTGTTCGTGTGTATATAGCCTATATTCCATATTTTGGAGGAATGCTTTATTAGTTGATCAAATACTTGAGTACCAACTAGGTGCCAGGCATCGTACTAGCGTATGCAAAGGGTAAAAGACAAAATTCCTGCCTCCTTAGAGCATTCTTAATCTAAGGAGGGAAATAGTAAGTAAATAAGCAGTTACAAAGCAGTGCTAAAATGGAGGTATATTAGTTGTGCTAGGGATCAGAATGAATGAAAGCCTAATTTGGGGGATGTTTAGGAAAGTTTTGCAGAGGAGGTGGTATCTGTATTGGGTCTTGAAGGTAAGTTAGCAGTTAAGGGTTGGCTGTGAAAAAGGGCAATCCAGCAGAGGGATTAGTATGGCTAAAGATTAGGCTTATTTTCCACACAGCAGAGGAAATAAGACATGTTCACAAATAAATTCGAAGCAGGATATAAAGTGCTACATGCTGTGTTGGGTAAAAAGTGACTTGCTGTGGGAGTTTAGAGTAGGAGGACATTTCTGATGGGGTCCAGGGAAGGCTTTATAGAGAGGTAGCATTTGGATGTGACCCTTGGAGGATGCATCTACTTTTAACAAAGAAGACTGGGGGAGGATTTCAGATGTGAGTTATGGCAGCTTGAGCAAAGAAATGTTGTATATATTAGTGTTTTCTAATTGAAAGGAGGTCAGCTTAGACTTTTTAACTCAGTTCCTGGGCAAATATTGTATAACCATGTGCAATTAGTATTTTTCCAGCTTTATTGAGATATAATTGACATATAGCATTGTGTAAGTTTAAGGTGTACAGTGTGATGATTTGATATGTGTATATATTTTGAAATGACTGTCACAATAATTACCTTTTTTTGTTATTGTTGTGGAGAGAACTTTTAAGATCTACTCTCTAGCAACTTTCAAGGATATAATACAGTATTGTTAACTATAGTCACCATGATGTATGCTGTACATCATATCTTCAGAACTTATTTATCTTACAGTGCAGTTCATATGTTAACTTTGATTGCTCGATGATCTTGTAAAAGCCACATGTGCCCTTGTGACTGAGCCCGATAATTTTAATTCAGAAGAGCTATCAAAAGCATAACCCATTTTCCTTGAAGATTGTGTAGAATTTAATGCACAGATTTTGAATGACTGTGAGTGTTCAAAATGTACCATTAGTTGTCTTTATTTTGGTCATTTGTCAGTTGACTTTTGGGTGACATTTGATTTATAAAATCCAAAATCAAAAATAGTTTATCTTTGAGTAATACTGGATTTATTTTGCTTATTTGAATTATATCAGTTATTTTTTGGTTTACTTGATAGCATTCTAAACTTAGTTCTGCTATAAAACTTGTTTTGAAAAGTGAATTTGTTCCAACAAGATGGATGTATCGGGGGACAATTTGAGCATAAGACAAAATTTGCATTTGCTTATTTAGGATTTTGTCTGCAAGTTCAGGGCTCAGCAAACTATGGCCACCAAACAGTGCCCTATTTTTGTAAATAAAGTTTTGTTGGAACACACCCAAGCCCATTTGTTTACTTTGTCCTGTGGCTGCTTTTGTAGCACAGTCTCAGAGTTGAATAGTTGCAACAGAGACCTAGTGGCCCACAAAGCCTAAAATATTTACTATCTGGCCCTTTATAGAAAGTTTGCCTTGGGTGAATGCAGGAAACTGCATCCAGCTGAACTGAGTTACATTAAAATACACGCATATATAGGCACATACCTCAGATATCTACCACATACCTCAGTTCACCCCTTGTGTTATGAGCCACACCCATCCACACCTATTGTTACAATTTTTCATCCGATTTCAGATAACTCTCCTTCCATCACTTCACAGTAATTCATGAGCTGCAACCCTTCTGATGCCCACTTCCACAAGCAAACTTCAGGTCTTTTTCAAGGTAACGTGCCATATTTATTGTTGTGCTTGTGTATTTCTTAATCACTTAATATGTGTAAACTGTGTAAAATTGTGCTACCATTTCTATTAGGTTTCTGTCTTTTTAAAAAAAATGTGTCACTGATGAAGTTTTTTCAGTGTTGTGCTTTTAACCCCGTTTTTCCCGTGAATCCTATGGTGTTCATTGCACAATTTTGCATTACCTGGTGATTTTTAGGAACTCATGTTATATTATTGCAGAACTGACTGTAATTGTCATACTGCAAAAAGTATTGATTCATTCACCAAACATTTCTTGGGTTGTGTGAAGACTAAATGAGTTAAATGGACACAAAACACTTAGGTAAGTGTGACATAATAATTACTCAAATATTAGTTGTTACTAATTACTATTACCATTGCCAAGAACTGTTCTAAGTACTGCTTAGGTGAACAAGACAAATTAAATTAAGGCTCCCCATGGAGCTTACATTATACTTTACACTATACTTAAAAAAATCAGTACTAATTTACATTTTGGCTAGTAACTCTGTTCCCCCACAACAACAAAAAAAGATGTTTTGGTGTTTTTATAAATGATACTTAAAAAATGTCTATCCATGAAACCTTCAAGATGGTGGAAGAGTAAGAGGTGGAGATCACCTTCCTCCCCACAAATACATCAGAAATACATCTACATGTGGAACAACTCCCACAAAACACCTACTGAACTCTGGCAGAAGACCTCAGACCTCCCAAAAGGCAAGAAACTCCCCACATACCTGGGTAGGGCAAAAGAAAAAAGAAAAAATAGAGACAAAAGAATAGGGATGGGACCTGCACCACTGGGAGGGAGCTGTGAAGGAGGAAAAGTTTCTACACACTAGGAAGCCCCTGCACTGGTGGAGACGGGGTGGTGGCGGGGAAGCTTCGGAGCCACGGAGGAGAGCGCAGCAACAGGGGTGCAGAGGGCAAAGCGGAGAGATCCCTGCACAGAGGATTGGTGCTGAACAGGACTCACCAGCCTGAGAGGCTTGTCTGCTCCCCCTCCGGGGCGGGTCAGGGCTGGGAGCTGAGGCTCGGGCTTTGGAGGTCGGATCCCAGGGAGAGGACAGGGCTTGGCTGTGTGAACACAGCCTGAAGGGGCTAGTGTGCCACAGCTAGTCTGGAGGGAGTCTGGGATAAAGTCTAGAACTGCTGAAGAGGCAAGAGACAATTGTTTCGGGGTGCATGACAAGAGGGGATTCAGAGAACCACCTAAATGAGCTCCAGAGACGGGCATGAGCCATGGCTATCAGAGAGACACCAGAGACGGGCATGAAACGCTAAGGCTGCTGCTGCAGCCACCAAGAAGCCTGTGTGCCAGCACAGGTCATTATCCACACCTCCCCTCCAGGGAGCCTGTATAGCCCGCCACTGCCAGGGTCCTGTGATCCAGGGACAACTTCCCCGGGAGAACACACGGTGCGCCTCAGGCTGTTGAAACATCACGCTGCCCTCTGCCTCCGCAGGCTCACCCTGCATTCCGTACCTCTCGCTACCCCGGGCTTGAGTGAGCCAGAGCCCTCTAATCAGCTGCTACTTTAACCCCGTCCTGTCTGAGCGGGGAAAAACACACGCCCTCCAGCGAACTACATGCAAAGGCGGGGCCAAATCCAAAGCTGAATCCCAGGAGCTGTGCGAACAAAGAAGAGAAAGGGAAATCTCCCCCAGCAGCCTCAGGAGCAGTGGATTAAATCTCCACAATCAACTTGATGTACCCTGCATCTGTGGAATACCTGAATAGACAACGAATCATCCCAAATTGAGGCGGTTGACATTGGGAGCAACGATATATATATTTTTTCCTTTTTCTATTTTTGTGAGTGTGTATGTATATGCTTCTGTGTGTAATTTTGTCTGTATAGCTTTGCTTTTACCATTTGTCCTAGGGTTCTGTTGGCCCCCCCCATTTTTTTTCTTGCTTAGTGTAGTTTTTAGCTCTTGTTATCATTGGTGGATTTGTTTTTTGGTTTGGTTGCTCTCTTTCTCTTTTTTTCTTTTAAATTTTTAAAATTTTTATTAATTTTTTATTTAAAATTTTAATAACTTTATTTTATTTTTCTTTCTTTCTTTCTTTTTTTTCTCCCTTTTATTCTGAGCCATGTGGATGACAGGATCTTGGTGCTCTGGTCGGGTGTCAGGCCTGTGCCTCTGAGGTGGGAGAGCCGAGTTCAGGACATTGGTCCACTAGAGACCTCCCAGTGCCACATAATATCAAATGGCAAAAATCTCCCAGAGATCTCCATCTGAACACCAAGACCCAGCTCCACTCAATGACCAGCAAGCTACATTACTGCACACCCTATGCCAAACAACTAGCAAGACAGGAACACAACCCCACCCACTAGCAGAAAGCCTGACTAAAATCATAATAAGGTCACAGACACCCCAAAACACAGCACCAGATGCAGACCTGCCCACCAGAAAGGCAAGATCCAGCCTTATCCACCAGAACACAGGCACCAGTCTCCTCCACCAGGCAGCCTACACAACCCACTGCATCAACCTTAGCCACTGGCGGCAGACACCAAAAGCAACACGAACTACAAACCTGCAGCCTGTGAAAAGGAGACCCCAAACACAGTAAATTAAGCAAAATGAGAAGACAGAAAAACACAGAGCAGATGAAGGAGCAAGGTAAAAACCCACCACACCAAACAAATGAAGAGGAAATAAGCAGTCTACCTGAAAAAAGCTTCAGAGTAATGATAGTACAGATGATCGAAAATCTTGGAAATAGAATAGAGAAAATGCAGGAAATGTTTAACAAGGACCTTGAAGAACTAAAGAGCAAACAAACAATGTTGAACAACACAATAAATGAAATTAAAAATTCTCTAGAAGGAATCAATAGCAGAATAACTGAGACAGAAGAATGGATACATGACCTGGAAGCTAAAATAGTGGAAATAATTAATGCAGAGCAGAATAAAGAAAAAAGAATGAAAAGAATTGAGGACAGTCTCAGAGACCTGTGGGACAATATTAAATACACCAACATTCGAATTATAGGGGTCCCAGAAGAAGAAGAGAAAAAGAAAGGGACTGAGAAAATATTTCAAGAGATTATAGTTGAAAACTTCCCTAATATGCAAAAGGAAATAGTCAAGTAGAGGAAGTTCAGGGAGTCCCATACAGGATAAATCCAAGGAGAAACACACCAAGACACATATTAATCAAACTATCAAAACTATTAAAAAGTATGAAAAGCAGCAAGGGAAAAACAACAAATAACATACAAGGGAATGCCAAAAAGGTTAACATCTGATCTTTCAGCAGAAACTCTGCAAGCCAGAAGGGAGTGGCAGGACATATTTAAAGTGATGAAAGGGAAAAACCTGCAACCAAGACTACACTATCTAGCAGGGATCTCATTCAGATTCGATGGAGAAATTAAAACCTTTACAGACAGGCAAAAGCTAAGAGAATTCAGCACCACCAAACCAGCTTTACAACAAATGCCAAAGGAACTTCCCTAGGCAGGAAACACAAGAGAAGGAAAAGACCTACAATTACAAACACAAAACAATTACAAAAATGGGAATAGGAACATACATATCGATAATTACCTTAAATGTAAATGGATTAAACGCTCCAACCAAAAGACAGACTGGCTTAATGGATACAACAACAAGACCCCTATATATGCTGGCTAAAAGAGACCCACTTCAGAGCTAGGGACACATACAAACTGAAAGTGAGAAGATGGAAAAAGATATTCCATGCATATGTAAATCAAAAGAAAGCTGGAGTAGCAATTCTCATATCAGACACAATAGAGTTTAAAATAAAGACTATTAGAAGAGACAAAGAAGGACACTACATAATGATCAAGGGATCGATCCAAGAAGAAGATATAACAATTGTAAATATTTATGCACCCAACATAGGAGCACCTCAATACATAAGGCAAATGCTAACAGCCATAATAGGGGAAATCGACAGTAACAATCATAGTAGGGGACTTTAACACCCCACTTTCACCAATGGACAGATAGATCATCTAAAATGAAAATAAATAAGGAAACCCAAGCTTTAAATGATACATTAAACAAGATGGACTTAATTGATATTTATAGCACATTCCATTCAAAAACAACAGAATACACTTTCTTCTTAAGTGCTCATGGAACATTCTCCAGGATAGATCATATCTTGGGTCACAAATCAAGCTTTGGTAAATTTAAGAAAATTGAAATCGTGTCAAGTATCTTTTCCAACCACAACATTGTGAGGCTAGATATCAATAACAGGAAAAAGTCTGTAAAAAATACAAACACATGTAGGCTAAACAACACACTACTTAATAACCAAGAGTTCACTGAAGAAATCAGACGAAATCAAAAAATACCTAGAAACAAATAACAGTGAAAACAGGACGACCCAAAACCTATGGGATGCAGCAAAAGCTGTTCTAAGAGGGACGTTTATAGCAATATGGTCCTACCTTAAGAAACAAGAAACATATTAAGTAAACAACCTGACCTTACACCTAAAGCAATTAGACAAAGAGAACAAAAAAACCCCAAAGTTAGAAGAAGGAAAGAAATCATAAAGATCAGATCAGAAATAAATGAAAAAGAAATGAAGGAAACAATAGCAAAGATCAGTAAAACTAAAAGCTGATTCTTTGAGAAGAGAAACAAAATTTATAAATTTATTTATTTAATTAATTTTATTTTTGGCTGCATTGGGTCTTCGTTGATGCGCACGGGCTTTCTCTAGCTGTGGCGAGCGGGGGCTACTCTTCGTTGCAGTGCGCAGGCTTCTCATTGCGGTAGCTTCGCTTGTTGCGGAGCACGGTCTCTAGGCGCGCGGGCTTCAGTAGTTGTGGCACATGGGCTCAGTAGTTGTGGCTCGTGAGCTCTAGAGTGCAGGCTCAGTAGCTGTGGTGCACGGGCGTAGTTGCTCTGCGGCATGTGAGATCTTCCCAGACCAGGGCTCGAACCTGTGTCCCCTGCATTGGCAGGCAGATTCTCAACCACTGCGTCACCAGGGAAGCCCGAGAAACAAAATTTATAAACCATTAGCCAGACTCATCAAGAAAAAAAGGGAGACTCAGATGAATAGAATTAGAAATGAAAAAGAAGTAACCACTGACACTGCAGAAATACAAAGGATCATGAGAGATTACCACAAGCAGTGATATGCCAATAAAATGGACAACCTGGAAGAAATGGACACATTCTTAGGAAAGCACAACCTTCCGGGACTGAACCAGCAAGAAATAGAAAATATAAATAGACCAATCACACGCACTGAAATTGACATTCTGATTAAAAATCTTCCAGCAAACAAAAGCCCACAACCAGATGGCTTCACAGGCGAATTCTAGCAAACATTTAGAGAAGAGCTCACACCTGTTCTTCTCAAGCTCTTCCAAAATATAGCAGAGGGAGGAACACTCCCAAACTCATTCTACGAGCCACCATCACCCTGATACCAAAACCAGACAAAGATGTAACAAAGAAAGAAAACTACAGGCCACTAACACTGATGAACATAGATACAAAAAACCTCAACAGAATACTAGCAAACCGAATCGAACAGCACATTAAAAGGATCATACACCATGATCAAGTGAGGTTTCTCTCAGGAATGCAAGGATTCTTCAATATATGCAAATCAATCAATGTGATACACTTATTAACAAATTGAAGAATAAAAACCATATGATCATCTCAATAGATGTAGAAAAAGCTTTCGACAAAATTCAACACCCATTTATGATAAAAACTCTGCAGAAAGTAGGCATAGAGGGATCTTACCTCAACATAATAAACCCATATATGACTAACCCACAGCTAACACCATCCTCAGTGGTGAAGAACTGAAACCATTTCAACTAAGATCAGGAACAAGACAAGGTTGTTCACTCTCACCACTATTATTCAACATAGTTTTAGAAGTTTTAGCCACAGCAATCAGAGCAGAAAAAGAAATAAAAGGAATCCAAATTGGTAAAGAAGAAATAAAGCTGTCACTGTTTGTAGATGACATGATACTATACATATAGAATCCTAATGATGCTTACTAGAAAAGTACTAGAGCTAATCAATGAATTTGGTAAAGTAGCAACATACAAAATTAATGCACACAAACCTCTTGCATTCCTATACACTAATGATGAAAAATCTGAAAGAGAAAGTAAGGGAACACTCCCATTTACCATTGGAACAAAAAGAGTAAAATACCTAGGAATAAACCTACCTAAGGAGACAAAAGACCTGTATGCAGAAAGCTATAAGACATGGATGAAAGAAATTAAAGATGATACAAATAGATGGAGAGATATACCATGTTCTTAGATTGGAAGAGTCAACATTGTGAAAATGACTCTACTACCCAAAGCAATCTACAGATTCAATGCAATCCCTATCAAACTACCACTGGCATTTTTCACAGAACTAGAACAAAAAATTTCACAATTTGTATGGAAACACAAAAGACTCCGAATAGCCAAAGCAATCTTGAGAAAGAAAAATGGAGCTGGAGGAATCAGTGTCTGTGACTTCAGACTATACTACAGAGCTACTGTACTCACGACAGTATGAGTACTGACACAAAAACAGAGATATAGATCAGTGGAACAAGATAGAAAGCCCAGAGATAAACCCACACACATATGGTCACCTTATCTTTGATAAAGGGGGCAAGAATATACAGTGGAGAAAAGACAGCGTCTTCAGTAAGTGGTGCTCGGAAAACTGGACAGCTACATGTAAAAGAATGAAATTAGAACACTCCGTAACTCCATACACAAAAATAAACTCAAAATGGATGAAAGACCTAAATGTAAGGCCAGACACTATCAAACTCTTAGAGGAAAACATAGGCAGAACACTCTATGACATAAATCACAGCAAGTTCCTTTCTGACCCACTTCCTAGAGAAATGGAAATAAAAACAAAAATAAACAAATGGGACTTCACAAAACTTAAAAGCTTTTGCACAGAAAAGGAAACCATAAACAAGATGAAAAGACAACCCTCAGAATGGGAAAAAATATTTGCAAATGAGGCAACTGACAAAGGATTAATCTCCAGAATTTACAAGCAGCTCATGAAGCTTAATATCTAAAAAACAAACAGCATGCTCCAAAAATGGGCAAAAGACCTAAATAGACATTTCTCCAAAGAAATACAGATTGCAAACAAACACATGAAAAGCTGCTCAACATCACTAATCATTAGAGAATTGCTGATCAAAATTACAATAAGGTATCGCCTTACACCAGTGAGAATGGCCATCATCGAAAAATCTACAAACAATAAATGCTGGAGAGGGTGTGGAGAAAATGGAACCCTCTTGCACTGTTGGTGGGGATGTAAATTGATACAGCCACTATGGAGAACAGTATGGAAGTTCCTTAAAAAACTAAAAATAGAACTACCAAACGACCCAGCAATCCCAGTACTGGGCGTATACTCTGAGCAAAGCATAATTCAAAAAGAGTCATGTACCACAATGTTCATTGCAGCTCTGTTTACAATAGCCAGGACATGGAAGCAACCTGAGTGTCCATCGAGTGATGAATGGTTAAAGAAGATGTGGCACATATATTCAATGCAATATTACTCAGCCATAAAAAGAAACGAAATTGAGTTATTTGTAGTGAGGTGGATGGACCTAGAGTCTGTCATACAGAGTGAAGTAAGTCAGAAAGAGAAAGACTAATACCGTATGGTAACATATATATGAAACCTAAAAAAAAAAATTGTTATGAAGAACCTAGTGGGGGACGGGAATAGTATGCAGACATAGTAGAGAATGGACTTGAGTACATGGGGAGGGGGAAGGGAAAGCTGGGAGAAAGTGAGAGTGGCATGGACATATATACACTACCAAATGTATAATTGATAGCTAGTGGGAAGCTGCCGCATAGTAAAGGGAAATCAGCTCGGTGCTTTGTGACCTCCTAGAGGGGTGGGATAGGGAGGGTGGGAGGGAGGGAGACGCAAGAGGGATGAGATATCAGGATATATGTATATGTATAGCTGATTCACTTCGTTATAATGCAGAAACTAGCACAGCATTGTAAAGCAATTATACTCCAATAAAGATGTTAAAAAAAAGTCTCTCAACAGATCAAAGATACTTCCTTAAGTTTCTAGTCGATGTCTCATTCATCTCATGTACTATTTTATTGAATGATTTTTTGTGAATGTTTTTTATAACTGTAACCTCAGGAGGTGAACCTGATCCTACCTTCAGGGAGATAAAGAATAATTATCTCCTGGGACTCCCCTGGCAGGCCAGTGGTTAAGACTCTGCACTTCCACTGCAGCAGGAGGGGGTTAGATCCCTGGTCTGGGAAATAAGATTCCACATGCTGTGTGTGGTGTGGCCAAAAAAAGGAAAAAGAATATCTCCTTTTTACTATATTTCAAAATTAAAAGTTTCCCCAGGGACCTCCCTTGGTGGCGTGGTGGTTACGAATCCGACTGACAGTGCAGGGAACATGGATTCAAGCCCTGGTCCGGGAAGTTCCCACGTGCCGCGTAGCAACTACTAAGCCTGTGTGCCACAACTACTGAAGCCCATGCGCCTAGAGCACGTGCTCTGCAACAAGAGAAACCACTGAAGCCTGTGCACCGCAATGAAGAGTAGCCACTGCTTGTCTCAACTAGAGAAAGCCTGCACAGCAACGAAGACCCAACGCAGCCCAAAAAAAAAAAAAAAAAGTTTCCCCAAAATGGGAATATTGTCTTATATAACGTCAATATAGTTAGCAAATTTAGAAATTAACCTTGATACAGTATTGTTTCTAATCTACAGACCTTATTTACATTTTGCCAATTAATTCATAATGTCCTTCATAGTGAAAGACTAAAATATCATGTTTTCTGGTCCAGGATCCAGTTCTGGAATATGCATTGCATTTTATTTTCATGTCTGTTTAATCTTCTTTAATCTGGAGCAGTTCACCGTGCCTTTTTTTTTTGCCTTCCGTTTTTTGAAGAACACAGGCCAGTTAATTTGGGTTTGTCTGGTGTTTCCTTGTGTTTATGTATTTTGCTAGGCATAGTATGAAGTGATACGCCTTTTTGAGCACATTTTATCAGGAGGCACATCTTTGCTTTTACTATATTTTATTATTATTTTGTAAAAATATTTATTTATTTGGCTGTGTCGGGTCTTTAGTTGTGGCATGTAGGATCTTCGTTGTGGCATGCAGGATCTTTAGTTGTGGTGCATGGGCTCTTCATTGTGGCATGCGGGCTCCTCTCTAGTTTTGGCGTGCGGGCTCCTGGGCACATGGGCTCAGTAGCAGCACGCGGGCTCTAGAGTGCTCAGGCTCAGCTGCCCCGTGGCATGTGGGCTCTTAGTTCCCCGACCAGGGCTCGAATCCCTGTCTGCTGCATTGGAAGTGGACTCTTAGCCACTGGACCACCAGGGAAGTCCCTAGTATATTTTAAAAATGGTTTTACTTTTAATACTAATATTATCAGCCCACTTTAGAGATTTTGAAGCTAGGCTTGGTTAATTTCTGTAGAGTTAGAGAGAATTTGCCCACCTCTTATTTTTCTTGCCTTTCCCCTTTCCTCAGATACCCCCAACATTCAAAATCAAAACACCCTATTTATGAATTTTCATTGTGTTCTCTGAGTATCTCCTAAAAATAGAGAACTAAATGTTTCATATTACAGTGACTGGACCTGTTACTGTTAAGTATATGAAATAATGCATTTCTTTCGAAGGCTGCCTGTAGAGCATCCAACACAGCTTATTGAATATTTCAATTTAGAGATAGAAGGGAAAATATTTGATTGTACTAAATGACTTCAGGGCTTTTAAAAAATGCTCAACAAATCAACACTCTTTTCTCTTAAGGAATCCCTGAGCAGGCATTATCTTTATCTTAATAAACATTTAGTATTCCTCTGTTCAAGGAAATTTGTTATTTCTCACATGGGAAAAAGAGGTGAACTCAGACCAGTTTCCTCCTTTGAGGTGTTTACACTCCAGTAGGGAGTACTCTTGAGTTTTAAACGAGGAACTATAAGCAGAATGTGTTGTTCTTAAAGAGAAGTAAAACGATATTCAGTGGGTGAAGAGGGGAAAGAGAACCTTCTTTGAGCTTAGAGTTGTGGTCAGATGAGATTGGAAGGTCATCTGTGAATTATTTTGCAGAGACCTTCAAATTCTTGCTTAGGATTTTAAAAAATATGTATTTATTTTGGCTGTGCCAGGTCTTAGTTGTCGCACGTGGGATGTTCATTGCGGCATGTTTAGTTGCAGCATGTGGGCTCTTAGTTGCGGCATGCATGGGGGATCTAGTTCCCTGACCAGGGATCTAACCCGGATCCCCTGCATTGGGAGCATGGAGTGTTACCCACTGGACCACCAGGGCAGTCTCTCTTGCTTAGGCATTTGCACTTTATCCTTATTTATAAACATGGGAAGCCCCTGAATGTTTTGAGCATGGGCATGACAGATATTTGAGTCTGCTCAACTATGCCAAATATACTGGATTCTGCATCCGTGGATTTAACCAAACTCGATTGAAAATATTTGGGGTAAAAAGTACCAGAAAGCGAAACTTGAATTTGCTGCACATAGGCAACTATTATTTACTTATTTATTTTTTTTTGGTTGTGTTGGGTCTTCATTGCTGCGTGCAGGCTTTCTCTAGTTGCGGCGAGTGGGGGCTACTCTTCGTTGTGGTGCACAGGCTTCTCATTGTGGTGGCTTCTCTTATTGCAGAGCATGGGCTCTAGGCACGCGGGCTTCAGTAGTTGCACTGCATGGGCCCAGTAGTTGTGGCTTGTGGGCTCTAGAGTGCAGGCTCAGTAGTTGTGACGCACGGGCTTAGTTGCTCCGTGGCATGTGGGATCTTCCTGGACCAGGGCTCGAACCTGTGTCCCCTGCATTGGCAGACGGATTCTTAACAACTGCACCACCAGGGAAGTCCCCTGCTTTCTTGATCTTGCCACGTTCTTTGCCTCCTTTCTCCATTTGAAGACTCTGCGTTTGGGTGGGGATGGGGTGTGGCATATTGATGAAATGAACTGTATTTAATCAGTGTGCCAAATAGAATGAAACATTTCTTGAAGTTCCTACTGGGAATTACTGATTTGGCCCATGTGAACATGGTGACTGTTATTGCAATTAAAAAATTCTGAATGTTACGCAGAGATCACTATACATAAGGTAAAATGTGGGTCTTATTCAAATGTTGATGCTTTATTACTCAAACTTGCATCTTTTTACCTGCATTAGAGCACTTATATCTTTGTATTCAAAACAGTAGACTGGAATTTGTTCAGTCCTCCATTGTTTCTTCATTGTTTTGGAAAGTTTGATGTTTTCTGACAAATTCTGAATAGTGTTTATTTGCCGAAGTAGGTACTGTTGGTACTGAGTCTAATAAAGCCAGAAATAGCTAGGTTCTGCCCTTAAGTGCTTTTAGAATAAAACTAAGCTAATAACACAAGACAAGAAGATATTTAGTGAATTGTATAAACATATTTTTCTGGCAACAAATATGGAGATAGCTTATACATGCACACTTATGAACTATCAATACAGATTTTTTTTTTTTTTGGTTGCGTTGGGTCTTTGTTGCTGTGCGCAGGCTTTCTCTACTTGCTGCGAGCAGGGGCTACTCTTCGTTACGGTGCGTGGGCTTCTCGTTGCGGTGGCTTCTCTTGTTGTAGAGCACGGGCTCTAGGCATACAGCTTCAGTAGTTGTGGCACATGGGCTCAGTAGTTGTGGCCCGCGGGCTCTGGAACGCAGGCTCAGTAGTTGTGGCACATGGGTTTAGTTGCTCCGCGGCATGTGGGATCTTCCCGGACCAGGGCTCGAACTTGTGTCCCCTGTCTTGGCAGGCGGATTCTTAACCACTGTGCCAACAGGAATGTCCCAATACAGATTTTTTTTTCTTTGCGGTACGCGGGCCTCTCACTGTTGTGGCCTCTCCCGTTGCGTAGTACAGGCTCCGGACGCGCAGGCTCAGCAGCCATGGCTCACGGGCCCAGCTGCTCCGCGGCATGCGGGATCTTCCCGGACTAGGGCACGAACCTGTGTCCCCTGCATCGGCAGGCGGACTCTCAACCACTGCACCACCAGGGAAGCCCCCAATACAGATTTTTAAAAAAATTATTTATTTTATTTTTGGCTGCATTGGGTCTTTGTTGCTGCACGTGGGCTTTCTCTAGTTGCGGTGAGTGGGGGCTACTCTTCGTTACGGTGCACAGGCTTCTCATTCCGGTGGCTTCTCTTGTTGTGGAGCATGGACTCTAGGCACACGGGCTTCAGTAGTTGTAGCCCACGGGCTCAGTAGTTGTGGCCCATGGGCTCTAGAGTGCAGGCTCAGTAGTTGTAGTGCACGGGCTTAATTGCTCCGCGGCATGTGGGATCTTCTCGGACCAGGGCTAGAACCTGTGTCCCCTGCACTGGCAGGCGGATTCTTAATCACTGTGCCACCAGGGAAGTTCCCAGAGACATAATTTAGAAGTTTTTTAGTTTTATAAGTTTATTTAAGTGATGCCATATAATACATATGATTTTGCAACTTCCTTTTTCGGTTCAGTATTGTTTTGGGGATTTTGAGGTAACTTTAGATCTGCACTGTTCAATATAATAGCCATTAACTATCTGTGGCTGTTGAGCACCTGAAATGTGGCCAGTGTGAATTAAGATGTGCTGGAAGTGTATTTGCTCAGAGGATTTCAAAGACTTAGTACAAAAAAATGTAAAATATCTTATTACTAATTATTTTATATTAATTACATATTGAAATGATAATTTGCATATATTGGGTTAAATAAGATTAAAATTAATTTCACCTGCTTTTTCTTTTTTCAAAATGTTTCTAGAAAATTTTAAATTATATTCGTGGCTTACGCTATATATCTCTGTTGAACAAACTGATCTGGAATGCTCACTTTTCATTTCATTAGTTTTGAGTTGAATGTGTATATTACAATTCATCTGTCTATCGTTGGTGGGTATTTAGAATTTTTTCTAATTTGGTGCTATTAAAAAGTGTTAGAACATTCTTAAATGTGTCTCCTTTGCATATATGCTGGAGTTTCTTTAGGAGGTCAATTTTATTTTTTATTGTAAGATGATTGCCAAATTGATCTCCATAATGGTTTTACTAATTTACACTTCCAGTGGCAGTTTGAGAATTTTCTTATTCTATAGTTGTTCACCCTGGCCAATGTGGTTTTGTAACAACTATAAGTTAACAGCTGAAGCAAGCATTGGTAATTCTTTAAGTGTGTCAGCTTATTTCTCTTTGTGAATCTTTTGTAATAGTCAGTGCACATAGCCCTTTTTTTCTGCACTATTTATGTTCTGAATAAATAAAAATTGATTTTAAAATTTAGCAGCCATGCTACAGATCCTATTAGGAGGCAGCTGCAATTCCTGCAACAAAAGCATATCTGTCTTTAAGTGCTGTTAGCTTGAGAAAAAACTTCTGGCATCTTTACATGATGGAATACTATACTGCCATTAAAAATTGTTTTAGGAAAATAGTGATGCAGGAAAATATTCACTGTGTATTAACAGAGGGAAGAGGTTACAAAGCAGTAAAGTAACCATTCGATTTTGTTAAAAACAATGAAAATGTGTGCTAATATTTTCCCCTATGATTATCTCTGCATGGTGGGATTTTAGCTGACATTTTATTTTGTACTTCACACTTTTCTTTATATTGCACTTTCTATAGTGGACTTATTAGGGAAGGAGGATGTGGAGGGAGTCCTTAGCAACAATCAGCTAAAACTTCCACATCTGGAATATTATTATAGGCAAGGGAGAGTAAATGAGCTGTAATTGTTGCCATTCTAGATATTAAATATCAGGCTTTCCTTAAGATACAAATGGACCCAACTATATTATTCTATACCTGTTGTTTTTCCAGTATTACAGGAAGTTTTCCAAGAATTAGGGATTGTCATTTAACTTCAGTAAGAAGACCATTTGCATTTGATGTGTTCTACTCTTGGGGAAAAGAAATAGTGGAAAATGGATTATTCTCCAGTCCTTTGGAATAAAATTCAGACTGTTGGAGCTCCGGTCTCAACTTGCTTTCATTTGGAATTACCTCATGTATGGCTAGATTTGGGTTCAAATCCAGTTCTCTTTGTAACCTTTGGAAAGTTACCCAACTTTTGCGTTGTTTTTTTATCTATGCTGTGGAGACAGTAATACCTAAATGAAAATCTTTATGAGCTGTATAGCATAGTGTAAGCGCTTAACAAAATTGAGTTGCTTTATCTCCTCCTTTTCTATTTTTCAGAGTGGATGCACTTAATAGCTGGAGACAGAACTGATTAGGTATCAATTTCATGAAAAGAGGTATGAGTAGCTCTGATGTACATATCAAAAAGTAGAGAAGTTACTTATAAGTTGATTCTGATTTTTCATACCTTCCCCCTCAGGTTTCTATTACCTGGAGCATTGAGTTCACTAGATTCTAAAGATTAACCAAACACTGTATTTTCAAAGATTATCTAATCTGTTTATATATCTTTTTCCCTTGGAATGATGGTTTTGTTGCTCTTGTAAAAACATTAATACTATCTCAGACCTTGATCAGCAGTTATCAAAACTCCATTTAGCTAGTGATTGCATTGCAGACTTTATCTGATTCCGTTTTTATTGATTAGGGACGTAAGCTTTATTTTTATCTGGAGAGATTTGCTTTTTATAACTCCCTCAAAATTGAGTAGGAGTCCACAAATTAAATGATTAGCTCAATGGCTTGTAGATGGGCTTCGTTAAAGCCCTGAATGCTTAGCTATAGATATAGGAATTATGTGACTTTGTCTTCTCTCAGAAAACCTAGATTTTGTTTTTCTCCCCTTTCCTCTTTACCAAAAGAGAAATGAGAATCTTACTTAAATTGGATTTCAGTACTCTTTGCATTACAGTATATAGGTATATAGATTCACTCTGATTCAAGTTGTAGAAGAAAATTGATTTTCTTACAATGGGCAAAGTAAAATTGCATTTCTGCTTCATCAGAGGATAGTTTGTTTTTTAACCTATTTAAATCTAAGTTCATTCCCTTTGAGCTAAAATGTACTTCATCCCAATAAAAACTTTCCAAAGGTTTCTTTTTTTGAGGGAACTTAGTATGCTTTTGTTAGAAAATAAAGATAGTGATATAATACTTGCACTTATTAATTTTTGTGTTAAAGTGAATAGAATATATTGAATTTAGATAGATGTGCCTCGAAATGAATAAATCTAAGTTTTTCAAATATTTATGCATATTTCTCATCCTCAACTGATTCTTATTCTCTTTGATTCTGTATAAAACCATTACACCTTTCTCTTTTAATACAGGGAATATCCGTGGTTCAGTGTTTGCTTTCCCAAGGTATTCTTCAGGAAATTCCTGATTCTCTAGCAAACTTTGCTTTTTAAAATGGAGGTTAGCAGGTGTTGGAAATAAGGTTAAGAGTTTTAACCCTAAAGGAAGCTGTATAAAAATTAGATGAAAAAAATTACATGTATGAGAGATTTAAAAGCGTTAGGAAATTCACAGTTATAAGGATGGTTCCCCTTTCTTCCCTAGATTATTCCTGGGATACTTAACAGCCTTTCTTTACCATTAGATTGTGAGTTCCTTAGGGTCAGGTATTATGTATTTATTTTTTATTGCAATACTACGTACTCACAATATATTCAGCATTTGGTAAATACTGTAAAATGAATAAGTGAATCTTACTCCTCATGAATAAAAAGTGAAATCTGACTGACTTACGGTTAAAACTCTTAGGTCAGTTTGGGAAGAGTTTAAATGGAAGTTTTTCAGGCAAGTGATATTTGTGAAGCTGACCTGAATTGTCTTTGTTTTGAAATTTTAATGCTTTACAGATGCTTTCAAGGATTTTCCAAAAAGCTTGAACAATTAGAGAGTTATATCTCAACAAAGTTATATCTCTTAAATTAACAAATATCTGATTTGCTTATATTATAACTTCTGGATTATGGCTCATCTTTCCACTGAGGCATCAGCCCACTGAAAGAAAGAGATTGATATGACTTTCAGATGTTAAAGTCGGACTGGAAAATTAGAAACTCAGGATGTTAGCCTTTTCTGAATCTCTTTTATTTAGTCTTGCAGAATGATAAGAAAATCATTTAATAGTTAAAGAAGATACGATATTTACCATTTATTATTTACAATAATACCATTCTGATAGCTGGTATTAGTTTAAAATTTCCAGGATTGGATCCATCAACTGAAAGAAATGAATGAGGAAGTTTAACCAGAAGGACAAGGAATGATTTGTAGTTTTGGGTGGTAAGACTGTCATAGAGTTAGGTTACACATACAGCACAAGATACTCAAATGTTAGGATGAGTACACACAGACTAGGAGCGCTAGTTGTCTTGAGATAGGAGGATTAGAGTTGATGTTGAACAGGTTTGTTTGGTTATTTTCTACTCATCTATCAGAATGTAGAACTTACTGATTTTCTCTTGTTTCTTCTTAGTTGAGTCCTTTCTTCATGCTAATCTTTATATAACTTTAATATCTAAGCATTTTTTATATAATTAGTTCGCTTCTGATCAACTCCTTTTGGATTCTGTTTATTTCTATAAAGGGATGTTTTCTACAAAATTTAGAACGACTGTTCTGCTTTTTAACTCAAATAAGTTAGATCCAAGTTTTTGTGAAAAAAGAGATTGCCTCCTTTTTGCTTTTAGAGAAATGTTCAATGGTACTCAAGAGATTTTTAGTGGCTCTTTGTATTCAGTATACTTTTTATGAAAGACTAACTTTTAATATATATTCTTGTTTTGGGACTCAAAGAAAAGATCTTACATTTTAGTAGTGCCTTGTTTGTTGTGGTAAATTTTGGATTCTGTTTTCAGAAAAATAAAATTTATCTTCTAAGATGATTATTCTATGGTGCCCATGCTGGATATGCCCTGTCATCTCATATACTTAATTTTTATGTCCTTAGATGGCTAAGAGGCCTGAATGATTTTTTGAGATGATGTAAAAGAGATACCAGTGTTATTTCCTGTTTCAGTATTTTTTTTGTTCCCCTCCCTTTTCTTCTTTTTGTAAAGGAACAAAAATTTGTTGTATTCCCAGAAATTCTTTAAGTATAAGATGTTAATAACATTTCCCAAGGGTCAAGAGAAGCATGTGGCTTTAAAAAGTCTAGGTCTTTTAGAGGATACCTAGAGGAATCTCTGAAGAATTTAGAGAGTAGATACCATTTAACTTCCCTTATTTGCGGCACAAGTTTTATACCAGACTGTGTGGTACATTGATCCTTCCTATGTCCCACTATAAAATTACTGTTAAACAATTAATGTTAAATAGAAAGAATATTACAATAATAAGATTCAGGTAGAGTTGAAGGCTGGAAAAGTCTTATTGTAGATAACAGAAATTGTAAAACCATATTGTAAAACCTTGTGCTCTTGTGAAAATGAAGTGTGGACACTTGATTCTTTTTTTTTTTTTCTCCGGTACGCGGGCCTCTGTTGTGGCCTCTCCCGTTGCGGAGCACAGGCTCCGGACGCGCAGGCTCAGTGGCCATGGCTCACGGGCCTAGCCGCTCCACAGCATGTGGCATCTTCCCGGACCGGGACACGAACCCATGTCCCCTGCATTGGCAGGCGGACTCTCAACCACCGCGCCACCAGGGAAGCCCTTGATTCTTTTTTTTAATACTGAATGTGGAATTTTTCAGAAGCAGAGCTTCATGAAAGGCTTGATATCCTACGGTGAGATCCTGGGTAGAAGAAACTTGTGCTTTTTCTACCTCATTTTTAATATCGTCAATCAGTGTTCACTGCTACTTGGCCTCCAAAGCACCAAAGTAGCTATCTAGTTTGACAGATGAGTTTTTAAAAGATATAGATAACAGATTTATTTTAATTTCTGTTTCTATTCCGTAGTTTTATAATCTGTGCTGAACCAAAAAATTCAAGCAGTATAGCAGATCGATTACTTCCTATTCACTGCTTTTAAAGCTAAAGATATTCAAGTAATATCCTCAGATCTTGTTAAAACTTTTAGTTTGAGTCAGTTTTTCCCCAACTCTTGTTCAGGGTAGAAATTGTATGAAAGGTCTAAATTCTAGTGCAATTGCTGTCAAAAGATCTCTGAACAACTCAGCTAATGTCCAAGTCATTTTCTAAAAATTAACAACTTTACGGATGTAAATCACATACCACAGTCTATCCATTTAAAGGGTACAATTTTGTGGTTTTAGTATACTCACAAATCTGTACAGCCATCAACAGAATATTCATCACTCCAACAAGAAAGCCTATACCAATTAGTGGTTACTCCTCATTTCCCCCCATATCCCTACCCCAGATCCTGACAACCACTATTTTATTTTCTATCTCTATGGATTTGCATGTTTTGAACATTTCCTGTAAAAGGAATCATACAGTATGTGATCTTTTGTGATTGGCTACATTCATTTAGCATATTTTCAGGGTACATCCATGTTGTAGGATGACTCAGAACTTTACTCCTTTTTATTGCTGAAAAATATACATTCATCATTTCATGGATATTTGGTTTGTTTCTACTTTTTGGTTATTATGAATCATTGCTGCTGTGAACATTTGTGTATAAATTTTTGTGTGGGCATTTATTTTCATTTCTTTTTGGAATCCTGGGTCATATGGAAACTCTATGTTTAACTTTTTGTGCAACTGTCAAAACTGTTTTTCAGTTTTGTATTATTTTACAAATAGTAAACTGTGCTTTTTTTTTTTTTTTTTTGCGGTACGCGGGCGTCTCACTGTTGTGGCCTCTCCCGTTGCGGAGCACAGGCTCCGGACGCACAGGCTCAGCGGCCATGGCTCACGGGCCCAGCCGCTCCGCAGCATGTGCGATCTTTCCAGACCCAGGCACAAACCCTCGTCCCCTGCATCGGCAGGCGGACTCTCAACCACTGCACCACCTGGGAATACCCAAAGTGTGCTATTTTATGTTCACATCAGCAGTGTATGAGGGTTCCAATTTTTCCACATCCTCACTGATACCTCCTGTTGACCATCTTTTAAATTATACCCATTCTGGTGGGTATGAAGTAGTATCTTTTGTTTATTTTTACTGTGGTAAAATATACATAACATAATATTTATCACTTTAACCATTTGTAAATGTGCAGTTCAGTGGCATTAAGTACATTCACAATATGTAACAGTCACCACCATGTGTACCCAAAACTCTTTGATCAACCCCAACAAAAAACTCTGTACCCATCTTGATAGTCTCTTTAATAAATGGTGCTGTGTCAATTGGATATCTACATGTGAAAGAAGGTTGGACCCATACTTTACACCATATACAACTAAAAATACCTAAATTTCAGAGCTAAAAGTATAAAACTCTTAGGAGAAAACATAAGGACCTTGGATTTGTCAGTGGTCTCTAAATAAGATGGAAACAACACAGGCAAGAAAAGAAAAATATAGATAATACAGACTTCATTAAAATAAAAAATGTGTGTGTTAAAGGACACTATCAAGAGAGTGAAGACAACCCACAGAAATAGAAGAAAATGTATGCAAATCATATATCTGATAAAGATTTAATATCCAGAATATATAAAGAAGTTTTGCAACTCAGCACCAAAAGGACAACTCAGAAAGTGTACAAAGGACTTGAATAGAAATCCCTTTACTTTTTAAAAAAAATTGTGATAAAATAACATAATATAAACCTTTTTAAGGTGTACATTTCAATAATTTTAAGTACATTTTTATATTGTTGTGCAACCAATCTCCAGAACCTTTTCATCTTGGAAAACTGAAACTCTGGGGACTTCCCTGGTGGTCCAGTGGCTAAGACTCCACGTTCCCAGTGCAGGGGGCCTGGGTTCGATCCCTGGTCAGGGAACCAGATCCTACATGCTGCAACTAAGAGTTCACATGCCACAGCTAAAAAGATCCCGCATGCCGCAACTAAGACCTGGCACAGCCAAATAAATAAATAAATATTTTAAAAGAAAAAATAACACAAACTCTACACCCTATAAACAACAACTCCCCATTTCCCTTGGCTTCCCTTTACTTATAATCATTGTCTTTATATTTAAAGTGGATTTCTTGTAGACAGCATATATTTGGGTCTTGGTTTTAGTCCTCTCTGACATCTGACTGTATCCACCTCACACTCTGACACACTCTCTTAGTTGGTGTACTTAGATTATTCACATTTTAAGTGAATTTTGATATAGTTGGTTTGATATCTACCATGTTTGTAACTTTTCTCTTCATTGTACTTGTTTTTTATCTTCTCCTTTTTTGTCTTTTTAAAAAATATTTATTTTATTTATTTATTTTATTTTTGGCTGCATCAGGTCTTAGTTGCAGGATCTTTGTTGTGGCATGTGGGATCTTCTGTTGCGGCGCACGGGCTTCTCTCTAGTTGCTGTGTGCGGGCTTCTCTCTAGTTGTGGCGCATGGGCTCAGTAGTTGCAGCGCGGGGGCTTAGTTGCCCCGTGGCATGTGGGATCTTAGTTTCCTGACCAGGGATCGAACCCACGTCACCTGCATTGGAAGGCGGATTCTTAACCACTGGTCCACCAGGGAAGTCCCTTTGCCTTTTTTTTTTTTTAAGTCTTTATTGAATTTGTTACAATGTTGCTTCTGTTTTATGTTTTGGTTTTCGGCTGGGAGGACCAGGGATCAAATCCACACCCCTTGCGTTGAAAGGCAAAGCCTCAACCACTGGACCGCCAGGGAAGTCCCTGCCTTTGTTTTGTTTTGTTTTTTTTAACATCTTTATTAGAGTATAATTGCTTTACAATGTTGTGTTAGTTTCTGCTGTATAACAAAGTGAATCAGCTATCCTGCCTTTGCTTTTAATTGAACATTTATATGATTTCATTTTCCTTCCTCTTTTAACTTATAAATTATACTTCTTTAGACATTTTATTGGTTACCTTATAGTTTGCAATATGCATTTATAACTAGTCTAAGTCCATTTTTAAATGACACTGTACCACTTCACAAGTACTGTAGATAGCTTATAATAGTATTCCCAATTCCTCTCCTTATCCATAAGCTATAATCATCCAATGCATTTTTGCTATTATTAGTTTGGACAGTTAACTATTAGGTCAGTTAAGAATAAGAAACATAGGGGCTTCCCTGGTGGTGCAGTGGTTGAGAGTCCGCCTGCCAATGCAGGGGACACAGGTTCGTGCCCCGGTCTGGGAAGATCCCACATGCCCCGGAGCGGCTAGGCCCATGAGCCATGGCCACTGAGCCTGCGCATCTGGAGCCTGTGCTCTGCAATGGGAGAGGCTGCAACAGTGAGAGGCCCGCGTACCACAAAAAAAAAAAAAAAAAAGAATAAGAAACATAAAAGATGTTATTTTACCCTCATTTATTCCTTCTCTAACACTCTTCCTTACTTTATGTAGATGCATGTTTCTGCCTTATATAATTTTTTTTATTATTATTTTTTGACCATGCCCTGCAGCATGCAGAATCTTAGTTCCCTGACTAGGGATCAAACCCGTGCCCCCTGCATTGGGAGTGTGGAGTCTTAACCACTGGACCACCACAGAAGTCCCATATAATTTTTTTCTCTCTAAAGAACTTCTTTCAACATTTCTTGCAAGGAAAGTCTGCTGGCAACAAATGCCTTTGGTTTTTGTTTGTCTGAGAAAGTATTTTTCTTTTACCTTTGAAGAATCATTTTGCTGGGTACATTATTCTAGCTTGGTGGGTTTTTTTTTTCCCCAACACTTTAAATAATTCATTCTACTGTCTTCCTGCTTGCATAGTTTCTGACAATACATAAGATGGAATGCTTATCCTTGTTCCTCTATAGATAAGATGTTTTGTTTTTTTTTCTCCTGGCTTTTTAAAAGATTTTTCTCTCTGTCTTTGGTTTTCTGCTGTTTGCATATGACATAGCTAGGTGTAGATATTTGCTATTTACCCTGCTTGGTATCCTGCTTCTGTGGTATCTGTCATTGATTTTGGAAGTATTTCCACCATTCTTTTATTTCAAACATTTCTTCTCTTTTCCTTCTCCTTTGTATTCCCATGACATGTATGTTACAACTTTTGTAATTATTCTACAGTTATAGTTTTTCTGTTCCCTTTTATTTGTTCTTTTTTCTCTTTGCATTTCAGTTTGGAAAGTTTCTATTGACATGTCCTCAGCCTCACTGATTCTTTCCTCTTCAGTCTCATTGATCCTTTCCTTGACTATGTCCATTCTGTTGATGAACCCATCAAAGGCATTCTTTATTTCTTTTACAGTGTGTTGGATTTATAGCATTTTATTTTATTTATTTGAGTTTTCATCTCTCTGCTTACAGTACCCAATTATTCTTGCACACTGCCTGCTTTATCTATTGAGTCCTTATCATTCTAGTCATAGTTATTTTAAATTTCCCTGTCTGATAATTCCAAAAATCTGTGTCTTCTCTGAGTCTGGTTCTCATGCTCTCTTTGTGTCTTTAGATTGTGTTTTTTCTTGCCTTTTAGCAGGACTTTTAATTTTTTTGAAAGCTCTATGTGATATTTCTGGTAATAGGAAATCAGACTTTTAGTATGAGATTTTATGCTAATCTGGCTAGGAATGGGGCTGTGTTTAATGTGTGCTGTAGCTGTAGGTGCTACAGCACACATTAAACACATTATTTCTTCTAGTTCCCTTGTCCTAGTTTTTTTTTTTTTCTTCCCTTTTGTCTTTGGGTTTCCTTAAGAATTCCTTTTTTTTGTTGTTGTTGTTTTTTTTTTTTTGTTGCGGTACGTGGGCCTCTCACTGTTGTGGCCTCTCCTGTCGCGGAGCACAGGCTCCGGGCACGCAGGCTCAGCGGCCATGGCTCACAGGCCCAGCCGCTCCGCGGCATGTGGGATCTTCCTGGACCGGGGCACGAACCCGTGTCCCCTGCATCGGCAGGCGGACTCTCAACCACTGAGCCACCAGGGAAGCCCAAGAATTCCTTCTCAAACAGAGTCTGTATCTTGTAGCTTTCTCATTTATAATTCAGTGTTACCATATTGGATCCCAGGAGTTGGAGAGGGAAAGTGATCTGTAATCTTATGAATTACATCTTTTTTTTTTAAGTGGTCCCTGGGCTGTGACCTTCAGAAATATTTCTTAGCCTTTCCCCCCCCAACACTACTTAGGTGAGACAGGAAACCTCGAGGAGGCTGAGGTTGTCTAATTGCTCTTCCTCCAGGTACGTAATGCTCTGGTAAAGTAGTTTACCTTGAGAGCATGACTTTGTTAAAAAGAGAATGCTCTGGGTGAGTTTTAATATGTTTACTTTTCCCTCCTCCTGCTCAAGGCACAAGAGGATTTTTTCCCCCTCAGATCTTCCTCATGAATACCTGAAAAGCTTGTGGCACTCCTGGAGGTAAAACCCAGGAAAGTGTGCCCCCCTTCCCAGCTGGGACCCCAGAATTTTTTAACACTCAAGCTAATCTGTATTTGGCCTCCAATAATTCGTCAGTTACTATTGAAGTGTTTGCACTTCAGATAAAATGTGATTCTCTGTATCTGCCTGTCTCTCCTTTTTTTTTTCTTTTTGGTGATTTGTCCTGTGACCTCAGTTCTCTAATGGATCTAAGATAACTTGCTGATTTTCAACTTTTTTATCTTTTTTCTTGTTGTGAGAATAGGTGTGAGGACTTCTAAGCTCCTTACCTTTTGTAGCTGACTGGTTAGTTTTTTGGTTTGTTTTTGACTTTTTAAAATAAATGAACCTATGTGAGATGACATAGCTATCTGTGGCTTTTTGGGGGTGCTCTCCTTTGTTTGTTACATCCTTCAGGTCTTGGTCTTTGTGAGGATCAGGTTCCAATTTCAGTTGGAAGTTTTAGGAATTGATTTTAAGATGATTTGTTTTTCTTATTGTTAACACCTTATGTTTAGTTACTGCTGCATCCAAGTAAGGGTAGTGTGGTAAGCTCAGTGGATTAAGCATGCACAGTAAAACTAGAGAACTTAGGTAATTTAAAGTGTTCATATAGTGTTTTTATTAAAAATTAAAGAAAAAATCAATGAGTGTATTCAAAATAACAAAGATAGCAATGAACAAAGATGAAAAACTTTGGAAAAGTATGCTGTAGTAACTGAAGGCACTTTGTGGACATCTTAGTTTATCCTTAGTCCTTTGAAGTGTTCTGACTTTTGAGGATTATCTACTAGTGTGATAACTACTTTTCTGTTCATTAAGTTATATTAGTCACTGTGCCTTGAGTTTTCTTAAGGGATGTGGTATAGGGTGGGCTTTGGTTAGAGATAGAATTCCTGATTTTCCAATGCAAGTGCAAATTATTTAATTCCCTTACTGTATTTAGCAAATAAGTGCCTTTCTGAGCCTCAGTTCTCTGTAATAAGGAGGGAGGTTTCATGAGGTTTAAATCAGGCCAGCGTGTATAAAATGCATGTTAAAATTTGTCATGGTTATGTAAGGAAACCCAAGGCAGCGTAGACTCACTAAGAAAAATTCCACCTTTTACCCTAACACTTGATCTTCCAGTGGTTGATATTCATTGGCATAGTAGAAACCTCTATGGACCTTTATCACATTTGGGAGTAAAATTAAGGCATAAAAAGTTTATAGGGAATTAGGCTTTATATTATATGCTTACATAGTTAATATTGGGCAGCTGTTAAAAGGATTTCTTATAATTTTACTTGAATAAGGACATAAGTTAGAAGATTTTAAACACTTAAATGAATACTAAACTTGTGGTAAATAAAGGAAGTGTAGAAAATCTGTTGGATTAGTGAAAAGCCAATTGTGAATTACTAGTTAATTTATAAGTGAAATTACAGATACTAAGAAATAAATGAACTGTATATTTTATAATGCATTATAAACACATATGATAATTTTAAACCTAAAAAAACACATGCACTTAGGAGTAATGCAGTGAATTTATTATGTCACAAAAAAACATTGTTTTTCTTGTTTTTTTGAGGAAGGCTTGTATCGCTATGAACTTCCTATTTCTTTTCCTTTGGTTGATTTCTAGTTTCATGCCTTTGTGGTCAGAGAAGTTGCTTGAAATAATTTCTATAGTCTTAAATTTGTTGAGGTTAGTTTTGTGCCGTAGCATGTGGTCAATCCTAGAGAATGTTCATGTGCACTTGAAAAGAATGTGTATTCTGTCTTTTTTTTTTTTTGGATGTAATGTCCTGAAAATGTCAATTAAGTCTAAGTGTTCTATTGTATCATTTAGCATCTCTGTTGCCTTATTGATTTTCTGTCTAGAAGATCTGTCCATCGATGTGAGTGGGGTGTTAAAGTCTCCTACCATTATTGTATTCCCATCAATTTCTCCCTTGATGTCTGTTAGTATTTGTTTTATGTATTTGGGTGCTCCTATATTAGGTGCATATATGTTGATGAGTGTAAAATCCTCCTCTTGTTTTGATCCTTTTATCGTTATATAGTGTCCGTCCTTATCTTTCTTTACAGCCTTTGCTTTAAACTATATTTTATCTGATATGAGTATTGCAACGCTCACTTTCTCTTCATTTCCATTTCCATGAAATATCTTTTTCCATCCCCTCACTTTCAATCTATGTGTGTCCTTTGCCATAAGGTGGGTCTCTTGGAGGCAGCATATTGTAGGCTCTTGTTTCTTTATCCAGTCTGCCGCTCTATGTCTTTTGATCGGAGCATTGACATTTAAGGTAATTATTGATACATATGTATTTATTGCCATATTAAACCTTGTTTCCCAGTTGATTCTTTGTTTCTTCCCTGATCCTTTCATTTTCTTTTTGTGATTTGATGATTTCCTTTTATTTTATGCTTGTGTGTTCTCCTTTTTGGTTTTTGTGAATGTATTGTGTGTTTTTAATTTGTGTTTTTTCTGTTTTTCAAGTATCTTAACCCCTTCCTCTGTCTACTTGCTTTAGATATATAGGCTCAAACACATTCTTTTTTTTTTTTTTTTGCGATACGCGGGCCTCTCACTGCTGCGGCCTCTCCCGTTGTGGAGCACAGGCTCCGGACGCGCAGGCTCAGCGGCCATGGCTCACGGGCCCAGCCGCTGCCGCGGCATGTGGGATCTTCCCGGACCGGGGCACGAACCCATGTCCCCTGCAGCGGCAGGCAGACTCTCAACCACTGCGCCACCAGGGAAGCCCTCAAACACATTCTTAAAAAAAAAACATGGGCTTCCCTGGTGGCGCAGTGGTTGAGAGTCTGCCTGCTGGTGCAGGGGATGCGGGTTCGTGCCCCGGTCTGGGAGGATTCCACATGCTGCGGAGCAGCTGGGCTTGTGGGCCATGGCTGCTGGGCCTGTGCGTCCGGAGCCTGTGCTCCGCAACGGGAGAGGCCACAGCAGTGACAGGCCCACGTACCGCAAAAAAAAAAAAAAAAAACAGAAAAGAAACAAAAACAAACAAACAAAAAAACCAAAAGGAGCTGCATTTTCTTACTCTCCTTCCCCACATTTTGTGATTTTGATGTCCTTTTTTACATCTTCGTGTTTATCCTTTTGCTGTTCCTGGTGTTTATTATCAATTTCACAAATAGGTTTTTTTTTTTCTCTTTCTCTTTTTGATCTGTTTACTGGCTAATTAAAGTGATTTACTTTCAAATTTTGAATTCCTCCTTCCTATATCTTCTTGCTTCTTTAATATTTAGAGAAGATCTATCAATATTTCTTTTAGGATAGGTTTAGTATTGCTGTATTCTTTTAGTTTTTGCTTTTCTGAGAAGTTCTTTATTTCTCCTACTATTCTAAATGATAATCTTGCTGGGTAGAGTATTCTAGGTTACAGATTTTTCCCTTTCAAGACTTTGGATATATTTTTCCACTGCCTTCTGGCCTGTGGTGTTTCTGTTGAGCAATCAGCTGATAGCCTTATGGGGCTTCCCTTTTAATTAATTCTTTGTTTTTCTCTTGCTGCCTTTAGAATTCTCTCTTTATCTTTAACTTTTAATATCTTTATTATAATATGTCTTGGTGTAGGTCTGCTTGGGTTCATCTTGTTTGGGACTCTCTGTGCTTCCTGTATCTGGATATGTTTTTCCTTCTTTAGGCTTGGGAACTTTTCAGCTGTAATTTATTCAAATACATTTTCAGTTCCCTTTTCTCTTTCTTCTCCTTCTGGAATCCCTATTAGTAGATTGGGATGCTATGTATTATCCCCTAGGTCTCATACTGCTTTCTTTTATTTTTCATTTGGTTTTCTGTCTGCTGTTTTGCTTCAGTAAATTCCATTATTCTATCTTCCAGATCGCTTATTCTTTTTTCTGCATTATTCATTCTGCTATTTATTGCCTTTAGATCAGCTTTCGTCTTGGCAAATGAATTTTCTAATTTTTCTTGTCTCCTCCTTATAGTTTCTAGTTCCTTTTTACAATAATCTGCATTTCTGCCAATAACCTTTCTTAATTCCTTCAGTATTTTCATTACCTCCTTTTTGAAGTCGGTGTCTGTTAGACGGAAAAGGTCTGTTTCATTGTTTGTTTCTTCAGGGGAATTCTCTTGGTTTTTTAACTGGGAGTTGTTCCTCTGCTTCTTCACTTTGCTTATGTTTATCTTACTCTGTGAGTTTAGGAGAAACAATTATATCCTGTAGTCTTGGAGCCCTATTTATATGCGGGAGCATTCCTGCATAGGTCGTATGGGTTTAATGATTTTTGGCGTGAGGGCTGTTTTTGATTTGGATCCTTGCAGTCTCTTTCCTCAGTGTTTGCTGGCCATTATCCCCTTGATAGGGGGTGTGCAGGTGTGTGGCTTGTGCACGCTCCAAGTAAGGCGGGGGCAGTGGTTGGCTCCCAGTCGTGGGACCATCAACAGTGGCAGTGGTCTGTGCCTGCCTCTGGAGTCTGAAATGGCAGCGGCAGCTCATGCCCGCCCCCAGAGCTCATGTAGGCAGTGCCTGAGAGTGTGTGTGGAGAAGGATGCTCCTATGGCGGCATGCCCCCCAACAATGTCCCCTTGCCTCTCTGGTGGGCCCAGACCTTCCACACCACACCCTAGCCCCTTCAGGCTGTCTCCATGCAGCCAACCCCAGTCCTTTCCTCTGGGTCTGACCTCCAAATCCCGAGGTTCAGCGCCCAGTCCCCACCTTCCCCAGTGGATGAGCATCTCAGGCTGGGGAGTGCTGGGCAGCACTGTCTGTGCAGGTCTCTCTTTGCTTTGCCCTCTGTAAACCAGTTGCTGTGTTATTCTTCGAGGCTCTGAATCTCGCCCTTTGTCCTGTCTGATCTCCCCACCAGTGAGGGAGCTTCCTAGTCTTCAGAGACCTTTCCTCTTTCACAGTTCCCTCCCAGGGGCACAGGTCCTGTCCCAATTCCTTTCTCTCTTCTTTTCTGCTTTCTTCTTTCGCCCTACCCAGTTACATGGAGATTTTCTTACCTTTTTGGAAGTCTGAGGCCTTCTGCCAGTGTTTGGTAGATGTTTTGTGAGAATTGTTCCACAGGTAGATGTTTTTTTTTTTGATGTATTTGTGGGAGAAGGTGAGCTCCACATTCTACTCCTCTGCCATCTTGATCTGATCTCTGATTCTAATTTTTTAATTGAAGTATAGTTGATTTACAATATTAATGTCAGGTGTACAACATAATGATACAATATTTTTATAGATTATACTCCATTTAAAGTTATTATAAAATATTGGCTGTATTCCTTGTGCTGTACAATATACCCTTGTAGCTTAATTATTTTATGTATAGTAGTTTCTACTTCTTAATCCCCTATTCCTATTTTGCTCCTCCCCTTTCCATCTGGTAACTACTAATTTGTTCTCTATGTCTGTGAAACTGTTTCTGTTTTGTTGCATTCGTTCATTTTATTTTTTGGATTCTACATATAAGTGACAACATGAAGTGTTTGTCTTTCTCTGAGTTATGTCACTAAGCATAATACTCTCCAGGTCCATCCATGTTTTTGCACATGGCAAAATCTTCATTTTTTATGGCTGAGTAGTATTCCATTGTGTATATATACCACATCTTCCTTATCCATTCATCTGTTTATGGAAATTCGGTTGCTTCCGTATCTTGGCTATTGTAAGTAATACTGCTTTGAACACTGGGGTACATGTATCCTTTCAAATTCGTGTTTTTGTTTTCTTTGGATATATACCCAGGATTGGAATTGCTGGATGATATGGCAGTTCTACATTTAGTTTTCTGCGGGATCTCCATACTGCTTTTTATAGTGGCTACACCAATTTACATTCCCACCAACAGTGTACTAGGGTCCCCTTTCTTCTGCATGTCCTCTCCAACATGGGTTATTTGTAGATGTTTTCATGATAGCCATTCTACAGGTATGAGGTGACATCTCATTGTGGGTTTTTTTTTTAAAAAATTATTTGTGGCTGCGTTGGGTCTTCGTTGCTGCATGTGGGCTTTCTCTAGTTGCGGCAAGTGGGGGCTACTCTTCATTGCGGTGCATGGGCTTCTGATTGTCGTGGCTTCTCTTGTTGCAGAGCACGGGCTCTAAGAACGTGTGTTTCAGTAGTTGTGGCTTGTGGGCTCAGTAGTTGTGGCTCATGTGCTCTAGAGTGCAGGCTCAGTAGTTGTGGCTGTCAGGCTTAGCTGCTCCATAGCATGTGGGATCTTCCCAGACCAGGGATTGAACCTGTGTCCTTTGCATTGGCAGGCAGATTCTTAACCACTGCACCACCAGGGAAGTCCCTCACTGTGGTTTTGATTTGCATTTCTCTGATGACTAGTTATGTTGAGCATCTTTTAATGTTCCTGTTTTTCATCTGTATATCTTTGGAAAAATGTCTATTCAGGTTTCCTACCCATTTTTTATCTTTTTGGGGTCTTTTTCTAATATTGAGTTATATGAGCTGTTTATATATTTTGGATATTTACCCCTTATCAGTCATATCATTTGAAAATATTTTCTCCCATTCTGTAAGTTGTCTTTTCATTTTTTTGATGGTTTCCTTTGTCGTGCAAAAGCTTTTAAGTTTAATTAGGTCCCATTTGTTTATTTTTGCTTTTGCTTCCTTTGCCTTAAGAGACAGATCCAAAAAAAATTGCTATGATTTATGTCAAAGAATCTTCTGTCTTCTAGGAGTTTTATGTTTTCCACTGTTATATTTAGGTTTTTAATCCATTTTACGTTTTTTTTTTTTGTATATGTTGTGAGAATATGTTCTGATTCTGTTCTTTTACATGTAACTGTCCAGTTTTCTTGCACCACTTACTGAAGAGACTCTCTTTTTTCCATTGTATATTCTTGTCTCTTTTGTGGTAGATTAATTGATCATAAGTGCATGGGTTTACTTCTGGGCTCTTTATTCTGTTCCACTGATCAATGTGTCTGTTTCTGTGCTGTTACCATAATGTTTTGATTGCTGTAGCTTTGTAGTATAGTTTTAAGTCAGGGAGTGTGATACCTCCAGCTCTGTTCTTCTTTCTGAAGATTGCTTTGGCTATTCCGGGTCTTTTGTATTTACATACAAATTTTAGAATTATTTGTTCTAGTTCTGTGAAAAATGCCATTGGTATTTTGGTAGGGATTTCATTGGATCTCTAGATTGTCTTGGGTAGTATGGTCATTTTAACAATATTAATTCTTCCAACCCATGAACATGGTATATCTTTCCATCTGTTTGTTGTCATGTTCATTTTCTTTCATCAGTGTCTTACAGTTTTCTGAGTATAGGTTTTTTACCTCCTTAGTGAGATTTATTTCTACGTGTTTTATTCTTTGTTATGTGATGGTAAATGGGATTGTTTTCTTAATCTCCCTTTCTGATAGTTCACTGTTATTTTATGAAATGCAACGGATTACTGTATATTGATTTTGTATCCAACATCTTCACCAAATTAATGAGCTCTAGTAGTGTTTTTTGGTGGCATCTTTAGGATTTTCTATGTTGGGATGATCTTAATTAAGTCAATGCTTGGAAATAGTTGCATGCAAATTGTGTGTGATAGAGATAATAGAATATAGTAATGAAAAAAAGAAGTATTGTGAAGATTTGCCCATTGAACTGAGATTGTTTAACAAGCTAGTTCCTCTCTAAAGTGATGTTGCAATTTTTATGATACCTTTTCATAATCCTAGTACAGGTTACATTGTTCATAATGCACTGTCAGTTGAAGACAATCTGAGTTTTTCTACCAACAGCTGTAGTTTCTTCGAACTTCCAGTTTTCAAGAAAACTGTGTTTTCAAGGTGCTTTCAGTTTTTATGGTGAGATATTTGCTGTCAGAAGTGATGACACAGTCTGGCTTGGCCACTGCATCCATTTTTCACAGTGCCAATCCCACTCCTCTTGCCTTCATGTATTCCTCAAAGTCTTTACTCTTCCTTCATATATTCATCAAAGCCATCTCCCTATTAGCTGCTGAAAGGTAGCCATGGTTGGCCTTGGGAACAGTGTCTTGTGTGGGAAGCAGGGCACTTGGTCCTGGGAGGGGTGCTTTGCCTTACCCCTTCTAACCCCTGACCCCCATTCTCCTGCGCCAGGAGGTGCAAACTAGCTCCGCTCAGGACTCCTCAGGTACTTCCTGCAAGCTAAGTTGCTTTATTATTAAAATAATATGCTAGTTAAAATTAATTACGTTTCCTTCAGACTTTAAGTTATTAGAATATTGTAGCTAAAGCTTAAGTTCCATTTGAACTATTTTCTGATGTATCTATATTGATACATATGGCTCTAGTTCATTCATTTAATTCATATATGGTCATCCGTCATGTGAATGTATAATCTGTCTATCCTGTTTTTTATGGATAATTAGGTTATTTTCAAATTTTCTCTAGTACAAACAGTACTGCAGTTTGTACATGTCTTCATTCATAGCTTTAGTGGCCACATACAGCATGAGCTTTCTTTTAATATTTGCCTGATATATCAAATATCTTTTAAAAATTTACTCTTTTAATCATTTTTAAGGGTACAATTCAGTGGCATTAACTACATTGGCAGTCCTTTGTAACCATCGACACTCTCCATTTCCAGATCTTTTTCATCATCTCCAAAACAGAAACTCTGTACCCATTAAACAATAACTCTGCATTCCCTCCCCCCTCCAGCCCTGTATTGTGCTTTCTGTCTCTGTGCATTTGACTACTCTAGGACCCTCATCTAAGTGGAGTTATACAATGTTTCTCCTTCTGTGGTGCCTGGCTTATTTTAGCTAGTATAATGTTTTCAAAGTTCATCTGTGGTGTAGCATGTATCAGAATTCCATTCTTTTTTAGCGAATATCATTCTTTTTATACCATGTGTATTGGGTTGGCCCAAAGGTTTGTTCAGTTTTTTCCATAAGATGGCTCTAGTAGCACTTAGTTGTCTTTAACTTCATTCGAAACAATTTTGTTAGACTGTATTGTGACAGCTGTCATATTAGAATGCATTCAAAAAAAGGTCTCAAAATTGGTGAATTTTTTGGTAGCCATTTTAATATTGAACATGGATAAAAAAAGCAACATTTTTGGCGTAATATGCTTTATTATTTCAAGAAAGGTAAAAATGCAACTGAAATGCACAAAAAGATATGTTCAGTGTATGGAGAAGGTGCTGTGACTGATCGAATGTGTCAGAAGTGGTTTGTGAAGTTTCGTGCTAGAGATTTCTTGCTGGATGATGCTCCCCAGTCAGGTAGTCCAGTTGAAGTTGACAGCAATCAAATCGAGACATTAATTGAGAACAATCAACGTTTCACCACATGGGAGATAGCCAACATACTCAAAATGTCCAAATCAAGCATTGAAAATCATTTGCACCAGCTTGGTTATGTGAATTGCTTTGATGTTTGGGTTCCACATAACTTAAGCAAAAAAAAAAAACCTTGACTGTTTCCACGTGCGATTCTCTACTTAAACGTAACAAAAATGTTCCATTTTTAAAACAAATTGTGACAGACCATGAAAAGTAGATACTGTATAGTAATGTGGAACGGAAGAGGTTGCGGGGCAAGCGAAATGAACCACCACCAACCACATCAAAGGTCAGTCTTCATCCAAAGAAGGTGATGTTGTGTATATGGTGGAATTGGAAGGGAGTCCTCTATTATGACCTCCTTCCAGAAAACCAAACAATTAATTCCAACAAGTTCTGCTTCCAGTTAGACCAACTGAAAGCGGCACTCGACAAAAAGCGTCCAGAATTAGTCAACAGAAAACGCATAATCTTCCATCAGAATAACGCAAGCCAGCATGTTTCTTTGATTACCAGACAAAAACTGTTACAGCTTGTCTGGGAAGTTCTGATTCATCTGCTGCATTCACCAGATATTGCACCTTTGGATTTCCATTTATTTCGATCTTTACGTAAATTCTCTTAATGGAAAAAAATTCAGTTCTCTGGAAGACTGTAAAAGACACGTGGAACAGTTCTTTGCTCAAAAAGATAAAAAGTTTTGGGAAGATGGAATTATAAGGTTGCCTGAAAAATGTCAGAAGGTAGTGGAACAAAATGGTGACTACGTTCAATAAAGTTCTAGGTGAAAATGAAAAATGTGTCTTTTATTTTTCCTTAAAAAACCGAAGGCACTTTTTGGCCCATCCAGTATATTAAATTTTACTTATCCTTTCATCTGTTGTTGATGGATGTATTGGTTGTTTTCCCTTTTTGCCACTTGTGAATAATGCTGTTATGAACATTGATGTATAAGTATCTGTTTGTGTCCCAGCTTTCATTTCTTTTGGTATATACTTAGAAGTAGAATTACTGGATCATATGGCAGTTCTATGTTTATCTTTTTGAGGTACTGCTATACTGTTTTTCCACAGTGGGTGCACCATTTTATATTCCTAACAGCATCACACTCAGGGTTCCAGTTTCTCCACATCCTCACCAACACGTGTTATTTTCTTTACTCTTTTTTGTGTGTGTGGGTGTGGGTTAATAGCCTCTTAACGGGTGTGAAGTGTTATCTCATTATGGTTCTAATTTGTATTTCCCTAATGACTAGTGATGTAGAACATCCTTTTGTGTGTTTATTGGATATTTGTATGTCTTCTTTGGAGAAATGTCTATTCAAGTCCTTTGCCCATTAAATTTTTTTTTGTTGAACTGCATATTTTTATTTTTTATTGAAGTATGTTGATTTAAAATATTGTGCTACTTTCAGGTGTACAGAAATGTGATTCAGTTTTACATATACATACATATATATATGTGTGTATATAATGGGTTGCCCAAAATGTTCCTTCAGTTTTTAAGTAAAAATAAAAGACACATTTTTCATTTTCACCGAGAACTGTATTGAACAACGTAGTCACTGTTTTGTTCCACTACCGTCTGCCATTTTTCAGGCAACTTCATAATTCCATCTTCCCAAAACTTTTTATCTTTTTGAGCAAAGAACTGTTCCATGTGCCTTTTACAGTCTTTCAGGGAACTGAAATTATTTCCATTAAGAGAATTTTGTAAAGACCGAAATAAATGGAAATCTGAAGATTCAATATCCGGTGAATGCAACAGATGAATCAGAACTTCCCAGACAAGCTGTAACAGTTTTTGCCTGGTCATCAAAGAAACATGCTGGCTTGCGTTATCCTGATGGAAGATTATGCGTTTGCTGTTGACTAATTCTGGGTGCTTTTCGTCGAGTGCCACTTTCAGTTGGTCTAATTGGGAGCAGAACTTGTTGGAATTAATCGTTTAGTTTTCCGGAAGGAGGTCATAATAGAGGACTCCCTTCCAATCCCACCATATACACATCACCTTCTTTGGATGAAGACTGACCTTTGGTATGGCTAGTGGTGGTTCATTTCGCTTGCCCCACAATCTCTTCTGTTCCACATTGTTGTACAGTATCTACTTTTCATCGCCGGTCACAATTTATTTTAAAAATGGAACATTTTCATTACGTTTAAGTAGAGAATCGCATGTGGAAACACCATCAAGAAGGTTTTTTTTTGCTTAAGTTATGTGGAACCCAAACATCAAAGCAATTCACATAACCAAGCTGGTGCAAATGATTTTCAGCGCTTGATTTGGACGTTTTGAGTATGTTGCCTATCTCCCACGTGGTATAATGTTGATTGTTCTCAATTAGTGTCTTGATTGCTATCAACTTCAACTGGCCTACCCGATCGTGGAGCATCATCCAGCAAGAAATCTCTAGCACGAAACTTTGTAAATCACTTTTGACACATTTGATCAGTCACAGCACCTTCTCCATACACGGAACATATCTTTTTGTGCATTTCAGTTGCACTTTTAGCTTTCTTGAAATAATAAAGCATATTATGCAAAAAATGTTACTTTTTTAATCCATGTTCGATATTAAAATGGCTACACAAAAATTCACTAATTTTAGTAAGTCTTTTTTTAAATGCATGCTGATATGACAGCTGTCACAATACAGTCTAACAAAATTGTTTCGAATGAAGTTAAAGATGACAGTGCTACTAGAGCCATCTTATGCAAAAAACAGAACGAACTCTTTGGCCAACCCCATATGTGTACATGTGTATGTATATATGTATTATTTTTCAGATTCTTTTCCATTATAGGTTATTACAAGATATTCAGTATTGTTCCCTGTACTATACAGTAAATCCTTGTTGTTTGTTTTATATATAGTGGTATGTATCTCATAATCCCATACTCCTAATTTATCCCTCCCCATTACCCTTTGGTAACCATAAGTTTGTTTTCTACGTCTGTGAGTTTGTTTCTATTTATATTTAGATTCATTTGTATTATTTTTTAGATTTCACACATAGTACTATATAATATTAGCCTTTTTCTGTCTCCATATGATAATCTGTAACTCCATCCATGTTGCTGCAAATGGCATTATTTCATTCCTTTTTTATGGCTGAGTAATATACCATTGTGTATATATACCACATGTTCTTTATCCATTCATCTGTTGATGGACAATTAGGTTGCTTCCATGTCTTGGCTATCGTAAATCGTCCTTTTATGAACATTGTGCTGCATGTATGTTTTTGAATTAGAGTTTTTGTCTTTTCTAGATATATGCCCAGGAGTGGGATTGCTGGATTGTATGGTAACTGTAGTTTTCGTTTTTGAAGGAACCTCCGTACTGTTTTTTATAGTGGCTGCACCAGTTTACATTCGCACCATCAGTATAGGAAAGTTCCTTTTTCTCCACATCCTCTCCAGCATTTACTATTTGTAGACTTTTGCTGATGGCCATTCTGACTGGTGTGAGGTGATACCTCATTGTAGTTTTGATTTGCTTTTCTCTAATAATTAGCAACATTGAGCATCTTTTCATGTGCCTGTTCATTTCTTTTTTGGAGAAATGTCTGTTTAGGTCTTCTCATTTTTTGATTGGATGTTTTTGTATTTTTTCTATTGAGTTGTATGAGCAGTTTGTATGTTTTTGACATTAATTCCTTGTTGGTCACATCACATGCACATATTTTTTCTGAGTCCATAGGTTTTCTTTTTACTTTGTTCATGGTTTCCTTTGTTGTGTAAAAGGTTTTAAGTTTGATTAGGTCGCATTTTATTATTTTTGTTTTTATTTCTATTGCCTTGGCAGACTGACCTAAGAAAACATTGGTATGATTTATGTCAGAGAATGTTTTACCTATGCTCTCTTCTAGGAGTTTTATGGTGTGTCTCATGTTTAGGTCTTTATTTTACGTTTTTTTGTTGTATATGGTACGAGGGAATGTTCTAACTTCATTGATTTACATGAGGTTGTCCAGCTTTCCCAACACAGCTTGTTGAAGAGACTGTCTTTTCTCCATTGTATATTCTTACCTCCTTTGTTGAAGGTTGATTGACCCTAGGTGTGTGGGTTTATTTCTGGGCTCTCTATTGTGTCACATTGATCTGTATGTCTGTTTTTGTGCCAATACCACACCGTTTTTATTACTGTAGCTTTATAGTATTGTTTGAAATTTGGGAGAGTTATGCCTCCAGCTTTGTTCTTTTCCCTTAGGATTGCTTTGGCAATTCCAGGTCTTTTGTGGTTCCCTGTTACTTTTAGGATTATGTGGTCTAGTCCTGTGAAGAATGTCATGGGTAATTTTATAAGGATCGTATTAAATCTGTAGATTGCTTTGGATAGTATGGCCATTTTACCAATATTTATTCTTCCAAACCAAGAGCATGGAATATCTTTCCATTTCTTTGAGTCAACTTCAGTTTCCTTTTTCCTAGTTCTCAGTTTCCTTTTTCCATGTTTTATAGTTCTCAGGGTATAGGTCTTTCACCTCCTAGGGTTTTTTCCTAGGTATTTTATTTTTTTGTATGCTGTTGTATCGTATTATTTATTTTTAAAAATTATCTTAAGTTTTGTTTATTTCTTTGGCTGCACCGTTCAGTTTGCAGGATCTTAGTTTCAGAACAGCGATTGAACCCAGGCCATGGCAGTGAAAGCACTGAGTCCTAACCACTGGATCGCTTGGGAACTCCTTGGATGCTATTTTAAATCGGATTTTTTTTACTTTCTCTTTCTGATATTTCATTGTTAGTGTAAAGAAGTGCAACAGATTTCGTTTTTCTTTTTTTAAAAATATTATTTATTTGGCTGCATTGGGTCTTAGTTGTAGCACGTGGGATCTTCATTGCTGTGTGCGAGATCTTCATTGTGGCATGCAGGATCTTTAATTGCGGCATGCGGGATCTTTTTAGTTGCATGTGGGATCTAGTTCCCTGACCAGGGATCAAACCAGGGTCCCCTGCATTGGGAGCAGAGTCTTAGCCACTGGACCACCATGGAAGTCCCCAGAAATGCAATAGCTATCTGTATATTAATCTTGTATCTTTCTACCTTGCTCAATTCATTTATTAGTTCTAATAGTTTTTTTTGTGGCCTCTTTAGGAATATTTGTATAGAGTATCATGTCATCTGCATGTAATCACAATTTTACCTCTCTCTTACAATTCAGATACGTTTTATTTCTTTTTCTTATCTGATTGCTGTGCCTTTGCCCAGTTTTGTATTTGGTTGTTTGGTTTTTTTGGAGTTGAGTTATAGGACTTCTTTATGTTTTCTGGTTATCAATACCATTTCAGATATATGATTCAGAAATACTTTCTCCCATTTTGTGGATTGTCTTTTCTTCTCTTGATAGTGACCTTTGATGCACAAAAGTTTTTCATTTTGATGAAATCCAGTTTATTTTTTGTTGTTGTCTGTGCTTTTGGTATCATATTCAAGAAAGCATGACGAAATCCAATGTCATGAAGATTCCCCCTCTATTTTCTTTAAAGAGTTTCATAGTTTTAGCTACTATTTTTAGGTCTTTGATGCATCTTGAGTTAATTTTTGTATGTGGTGTGAAGCAGGCATCCACTTTATTCTTTTGCATTTGGTTATTCATTTTTTCCAACACCCCATGTTGAAAAGACTGTCGTTTTCCCATTGAATGTTGTTGATACCCTTCTTGAAAATCAGTTGACAACATATATGCAAGGCTTTATTTCTGGGTTCTCTATTCCATTGTTCTATATGCTTGTCCTTTTGCCAGTACCATACTGTTTTGATTATTTTAGCTCTGCAGTTAGTTTTGTTTTTTTCATTTAAGTATAGTTGATTTACCATATTGTGTTAGTTTCAGGTTTACAGGAAGGTAGTTCAGTATATATATATTTATATATATATATATATATATATTCAGATTATTTTCCATTATAGGTTATTACATGATATTGAATGTAGTTCTCTGTGTTATACAGTAAATCCTTGTTGCTTTTGCAGTTAGTTTTGAAGTCAGGAATTGTGAGTTCTTTAATTTTGTTGTATTTCACAACTGTTTTGGCTGTTCAAGATTCCTTGAGATTCATCATGAATTTTAGGATGGAATTTACTGTGTCTGTGAAAAAACTTGGAATCTTGATAGGAGTTGAATTGAATCTCTAGATCACTTTGGGTAGTATTGTCATCTTAACAATATTTATTTGTGTCTTTAATTTCTTTCAGCAGTGAAAGTTTTCCTGTTTTGCAGCTTTCCGTAAGTCTTCCAACTCCTTGGTTAAATTTATTCTTAAATACTTAATTCTTCTTGATGCTATTGCAAATGGCATTGTTTTTTTAATTTCCTTTTTGGATTGTTCATTGTTAGTTTGGAAAAATGCAGCTGATTTTTGTGTGTGAATTTTGTATCCACCAACTTTACTGAATTTGTGTATTAACTGTTAAGAATTTTTTGTGGTATCTTTAAGGTTTTGTACATGTAAGATGTCATCTGTGGACAAAGATAAGTTTACTCTTCTTTTCCAGTTTGGATTATAATATGCTATTTTTTTTATAATATGCTATTTTAAACAGTTGTTAAGTGAACAAAAATGTAAAGTTAATTACCAATGATTTGTTTATAAAAAAGACCATTTTTGGTCAGTATACTCATGAACACATGTCCAAATTTTAGACTCTATATGGTCCATTGCTAGAAGACAGCCACCCATCTGTGTGAGCAGGTAGACGAATGGGGGAAAATGAAAAATAGTTTTTGTTTTGTTTTTGTTTGGCCATGCCGTGAGGCTCGTGGGATATTAGTTCCCCAAACAGGGATTGAACTTAGGCCCACAGTAGTGAAAGCGCTGTGTCCTAACCACTGGCCAACCAGGGAATTCCCGAAAAATAGTTTAGGATGTTACCATTGTGGAAGACTGGGTAATGCATACACAGGATCTTTCTTACAACTGCATGTGAATCTACGATTATCTCAAAATGAAAAGTTTAATTTAAAAAAGGCTAGCTCCTTTACACATATACTTCTACAAATAATGCAAAAGAGGTGAAACACTAGTAATTTTTAGAACTCCACATTTCTCATGGAAGAAATGTTGTAAAACATTCAGGGTGAAGAAAATGGCCCATAGTTAAAAACACTGACATTAGTACTTAAGACTTGTCTGAAATCTAGTCATTTATGATATGGTTAGCTTACATTAGGAATTTAGAATTTTTTGGTCCTCTTGAAGATAGGTAGATTAGATGTCATTGGTCATTTACATCAAGCCCATGTTGTAATTGTGTGTTTGTGAGTATGAAGGCTGATCAGATTCTTCTTCAATCAAGATTTTTAACTACTCTTAAGGATCATTTTAAGGACTTGTACCTAGAACCTAGAATTAAGTAGTGTATAGTACTGGTGGAGTAAGCTTCACATTTTGGTGGAGGAGGAAGAGAGTGACAGCCACGTCTGGATTTAATAAAAATAACTTAGTATAGTTCACAATTATAAAACTGATAAGTTAATGTGTGCAGTTTTGCCTTAGGAAAAGATCCTTCAATTTACAAAAGGGTTGATAAGTGTTGTCTTTTAAACAGTTTATTTGGTGTGTTTAAAATATCATTTCCACAAATAAGACTCAATTCCAAGGACCATCTCCAATGTATGACTCTAGAAATGAGGCAGATTTTAAAAGCTGACATCAGAGCTTTTATAAATGAATGAATATTTCCCTTCTAAATAGTCACCCTTGGAGGCCATACTGAAACCAATGATGATGTCATTCCTGAGGATACTTCAAGAACTCTCCTTTTGTAACCAATTTAGAAGACATGCAAGAAATTAAGTCTTCAGGAATACTTTGAATTTTGGCAAAAACTATTTTTAATGCACCTGATAATCTTTCATTATTCACCATACTTGACTCTAAATGACATTTGGCTCTTTCCAAATATCACATCTGCCCTTAGAGAGGATTTTTCAAATGAGTGGGCAAATTTTTTAAGTATCAATTTTTTTTCACCATTGGACTTATAGCTGGTCTCATAATGTATAATATTACACAAATATGTTCATTCCTAAGACTGCTGTCCTTCAGAGAACAAAAAAATTCTGATTGTATCCTCTTGTTTTAATTTTTGCATATTGAGGTACTGTTAATGGGCTGCATTGATTTATCCATAGTCTTGACCTTGTTCAGCTACAGTATGAATTCATGTGATAGCTGGCTTTGTGGTTGGATTGCTGTGAATTCTAGGAATGAGTGCGATAATCATTATGCTGGTTTGCTGTACTCTTTCATTTCTAAAGTACAGCGCTTTTGCTGTTTGGTAATCTGTTGATGAAACGATGTAGAATGACATCGTCCATTCTTAATTTTAGATTTTGGTTACCAGGAATATTGTGTGCCATTGGTTGACATGTAGCATCTTTTCCTCTGGTTCCATTCTCTAATTGAAGATTAAGGATACTGAGTGACTTGATGATAATTTTTTTGTACATTTGGCTCATTTCCAAAGGAAGGTTATGGCAAAAAGAAACCATACCCTCTTGGTACCTATATTCTAGAGTCAAGTTTGTTTTAAGATTATTTAAAACAACCCTCTCCACCAAAACAACCAAAATCCCACACACAATGTCTAGTTGCAGTATGCCTGTTAATTTCATTTCTTTTTCGTTCACTAAATATCTTGGGATCTTCCTAACCAAACGTAGAAAAATGGTACAGAGGGGCCACTGGGTTTGGTGCCCAGCACCCTGCTTGAATCAGGGTGGTATCTGGCCCATGAAGGCCTGACTGAGATGTTACCTGTTTCCTAATGTTTTTTTTTTTTTTTTTTTTTGTGGTATGCGGGCCTCTCACTGTTGTGGCCTCTCCCTTTGCGGAGCACAGGCTCCGGACGTACAGGCTCAGTGGCCATGGCTCAGGGGCCTAGCCGCTCCGTGGCATGTGGGATCTTCCCGGACCGGGGCACGAACCCGTGTTCCCTGCATCGGCAGGTAGACTCTCAACCACTGTGCCACCAAGGAAGCCCCTAATGTTTTAATGTGCATTCTTTTGATGATTAGTGAGGTCGGTGTGCTTTTTCTCCCATTTTTTTTGGTTACACAGTTATATTCCCTTTTTAAAAAATTTTTTGTCTTTTATTCATTTATCTACTAGGAATTTAGTATTGTTATTATTTTTTGGCCATGCCACATGGCATGCGGGATCTTAGTTCCCCCACCAGGGGTCAAACCCGTGCCCTCTGCAGTGGAAGCATGGAGTCCTAACCACTTGACTGCCAGGGATTCCCAGTATTATTTAGTATAATAAGAATCTTTATCTCTTTATTTTCAGATGAGTTTGCCTATTAAATTTTGGTTATGTTTTTGGAGGTTGCATGCAGAAGTTTTATTTCTTATGTAAAGTTTTATTACTTACATACATTCTTTTTTTTTTTTTTTTTTGCGGTACGCGGGCCTCTCATTGTGGCCTCTCCCGTTGCGGAGCACAGGCTCCGGACACGCAGGCTCAGCGGCCATGGCTCACGGGCCCATCCGCTCCGCGGCATGTGGGATCTTCCCGGACCGGGGCACCAACCCGTGTCCCCTGCATCGGCAGGCGGACTCTCAAACACTGCGTCACCAGGGAAGCCCTACTTACATACATTCTTGAATTCCTTCCTCTATTTTGCATTTTCCGTTGAGGTGAAATTCACATAAAATAAAATTAACCATTTAAACCATTTGTATATGATTTAGTTTTTAAAGTTTTTACTAAATTCACAATATTGTACAATTGTCACCACTTTCTAATTCTAGAATATTTTCATTGCCCCCAAAAGATAACTTATACCACCCAATTTCCCCCTTCCTTTATCCCCTGGCACCCACTAATCTACTTTCTGCCTCTGTGGATTTGCCTACTTGGGCATTTTACATATATAAATGGAATCATCCAATATGTAGGAATTTGTGTCTGCATTTTTTTTTTTCAGTACGCAAGCCTCTCACTGTTGTGGCCTCTCCCGTTGCGGAGTACAGGCTCCAGACGCGCAGGCTCAGTGGCCATGGCTCACGGGCCCAGCCGCTTTGCGGCATGTGGGATCTTCCTGGACCGGGGCACGAACCCCTGTCCCCTGCATCGGCAGGCGGACTCTCAACCACTGCACCACCAGGGAAGCCCTGTGTCTGCATTGTTTAGCACAAAGTTTCCAATGTTCATCCGTGCTTAGTATAGATGAATAGTTCATTCCTTTTAATTGGGGTATAATATCCCATTGTCTCTTCATCAGTTGATGGATATTTGGGTACTTTTCACTTTTTGGCTGTTATGAATATTGCTGCTATGAACTTTTGTGTTGTTTTTTGAGTGTGGGCATATGTTTTCATTCTCTTGGGTATATATCTAGGAGTCGAATTGCTGGGTTATTTGGTAACTCTGTGTTTAACTTTTTGAATTACTACTAAAATCTTTTTTATACTGACTGTCCCATTTTACATTCCCACCAGCAGTGTACGTAAGTTCCAATTTCTTTCCATCCTTGCCAACCCTTATTTTTTAAAAAATTATGATCATATCCATTCTAAAGAGTGTAAAATAGTATCTCATTGTGGTTTTGATTTGTATTTTGCTCTAATGATTAATAATCTTGAGCATTTTTTCATGTGCTTCCTATTTGTGTATATTCTTAGAATTGTATATCTAACTTCTGTTTTTTATCGAGGTATAGTTGACTTACAAAGTTGTGTTGATTTCTGCTGCACAGCAAAGTGATTCAGTTATGAATATATATACATTCTTTTTTAAAAATATTCTTTCCCATTATGGTCTATCATAGGATATTGAATATAGTTCTCTGTGCTATACAGTAGGACCTTGTTATTTATTCATTCTATATATAAAATCTTACATCTGCTACCCCCAACCTCCCACGCTATCCCTCCCCCAACCCCCTCCCCCTTGACAACCACTAGTCTGCTCTCTATGTCTGTGATTCTGTTTTTGTTTCATACATAGGTTCATTTATGTCATATTTTAGATTCCACATATGTGATATCATGTGGTATTTGTCTTTCTCTTCCTGAGTTACTTAGTATGGTGATCTATAGTTGCATGCGTGTTGCTGCAAATGGCATGATTTTGTTCTTTTTATGGCTAAGTAGTATTTCATTGTATATATGTACCACATCTTCTTTATCCATTCATCTGTCGGTGGACATTTAGGTTGTTTCCATGTTTTGGCTGTTCTGAATAGTGCTGCTATGAACATAGGGGTGCATGTATCTTTTTGAATTATAGTTTTGTCTGGATATATGCCCAAGAGTAGGATTGCTGGATCATATGGTAATTCTATTTTAGCTTTCTGAGGAACCTCCATACTGTTTTCCACAGTGGCTACACCAACTTATATTCCTACCAACAGTGTAGGAGGGTTCCCTTTTCTCCACACCCTCTCCATCATTTGTTATTTGTAGACTTTTTAATGGTGGCCATGCTGACTGGTATGAGGTGGTACTGCATTGTAGTTTTGATTTACATTTCTCTAATAATTAGCGATGTTGAGCATCTTTTCATGTGCCTGCTGGCCATCTGTATGTCTTCTTTAGAGAAATGTCTATTTAGGTCTTTTGCCCGTTTTTCAGTTGGGTTGTTTGGTGTTTTGTTGTTGAGTTGTTGTATATCTAAGTTCTTTAAAACCCATTTCAAATTGGATTTGCCGTTTTACTGTTTAATTGTAAGAATTCTTTACATTATTAAAAGGGTATATATTTTATAAAAGGATTATTTTATTATTTATTATTATTATTATTTTTTTTTGCGGTACACGGGCCTCTCACTGTTGTGGCCTCTCCCGTTGTGGAGCACAGGCTCCAGACGCACAGGCTCAGCAGCCATGGCTCACGGGCCCAGCCGCTCCGCGGCATGTGGGATCTTCCCGGACCGGGGCACGAACCTGTGTCTCCTGCATCGGCAGGCGGCCTCTCAACCCCTGCGCCACCAGGGAAGCCCTAAACTTTTAACTTTTTATAACCTTGTTTGTTGGATTACAGATACACTTATTATGTAACTTAGTAGGATATGCTATGATAATTTAGTTATATAAATATTTCCATGGGAATCTGTGAGCTCTTCTAGGTCCTGTTCTATTCATCTTAGTGTTGGTCATTTATACATTTATTCTGTTCTAAGCAGAAAGTAGAATAATAAACAAAAGAACTACTGAAGGCTTCCAGAGACTAAGTGCTCAGGAAATATATTTGATAAATTACTGGATTATTATTTTAAATGATGTAAAGCAAAATCTCATACTACCAGCATTTTCCTTGATTAGTACTTTTTAATTTATTTTATTTAAGTATAGTTATTTTACAGTCTTGTGTTAATTTCTGTTGTACAGCAAAGTGATTCAGTTATACATATATGTATATAGATGCATTCTTTTTCATTTTCTTTTCTATTATGGTTTATCACAGTTCTTGAATTATACTTTTTTAAAAAAAAATAATTTTATATTGGAGCATCATTGATTAACAATGTGTTAGTTTCAGGTGTACAGCAAAGTGATTCAGGTATACATATATGCATATATATACATTCTTTTTCATATTCTTTTCCATTATGGTTTATCACAGTCCTTGAATTATACTTTGATTGTAGATAAGTGTACAGGTAGATTTTGTTACTCATGTTTTCATATCCTCAGTGAAATAAAGAAAATTCATTTTCTTTAATTCTTATTTTAAGTATGCATTCTTTCAGACCACTTACAGTGTAGATATATTTTCAGTTTGTTAAACTTTATATTTAATTTAATATATGACCTGGTAAGTTAGGATATTCTTAAAATTTTTATTTTGACAGTGAAAGCAAGTTGAATACATTGGTGCAGAAGCTTCATGACTTTCTGGCACACTCATCAGAAGAATCTGAAGAAACAAGTTCTCCTCCAAGACTTGTGATGAACCAAAGCACAGGTAAATTGAAAAAGGATGTGTAACATCTTCTAGTCTATTTTCCATTTATTTTTGAGCAGGTGCAGTTATTAAAGTCTTTAATAGCCCCTGTGTATCTAGTAGTTAGATAATATCTGATACTTGAGATTTTAATTCAGATAAGTAAAAAGTATAAGGTTTTATGGTTATAGGTGCTTAGAGAAGCATATACGTAGGGTTTTGTGTGTAATAGAAATGTTTTATAGAGGTGGGTGATGAGGTTATCTGTTTAAAATAGATAGTATTAGAAGTTGTAGGAATAGTACAGAAATATATTATCCTAGAAGTTATTCATGTATTATGAGTTACATTTTTATATTGTTTGATAACTTCTTTGAGTAGATTTGGTACATAAATTTTTTTTAATGAAAAACAACATCTCCTCTCTACCTCCATTTTTCCTTTTTAAAAGTATCTTGTATCATATATGATGATTACCATCATTTGTTTTGAGGTTTTTAAGGGTAGCCACATATATAAGAGGTGAATACACACACACACACACACACACTCACACGTACTTGCACACAAACACAATATGTACAAAAAGGGTGAAGAGTGGTAGATCACAGTGAAAAGTTCAGCCATATGTGTAATTAGATTACCAGAAGGAGAAAAGAGAGAGTGGGTCAGAAGCTGAGTTTGATGAGATGAGATATTCACTGAGCATTTTCTTTTTTTTGTTTAAGGATTTATTTATTATTTACTTATTTTATTTATTTTTGGCTGTGTTGGGACTTAGTTGTGTGCCGTCTCTTTCATTGTGGTGCTCAGGCTTCTTTCTAGCTGTGGCGTGAGGATTTTCTCTTCTCTAGTTGTGGCGCGCAGACTCCAGGGCTCTGTAGTTTGCAGCATGCAGGCTCTCTTGTTGAGGTGCGCAGGCTCTCTTGTTGAGGTGCGCAGCTCTCTTGTTGAGGTGCGCAAGCTCAGTAGTTGTGGCGCACAGGCTTAGTTGCCCCATGGCATGTGGGGTCTTAGCTCCCTGACCAGGGATCGAACCTGCATCCCCTGCATTGTAAGGTGGGTTCTTTACCACCAGACCACCAGAGAAGTCCCTCGCTGAGCATTTTATAAAAGTGAAGAAAGACATCAAGCTGTAGATTCATGAAACACTATGAACCCCACGCAGGATAAATAGAAAACTACAACTATGAATATCATAATTAAACTCCTAAAGAACGAAAACAAAGAGAACAATCTTAGGAGCAGCCAGAGGAAAAATGTCTTTGCTTTTTGAATGTTGAATGTTTCTGAACAACAGTAACACTGATAGCTCATTTGACGGCAGGAATTTTAGAAGCTGGATGATGAAGAAATGATTTATTTAAAGTGAGAAATGAAAATAATTGCCAGCGTCAAAGTTTTCTCAGTGAAAACATCTTTGAAAAGTGAAGGTGGAGTAAAGATAAAAAGTGAGAACTTGATGTCAGCACACCGACACTAGAGGAAATAGTAAAGGGTTTTCTTAAATGAGAAGGAAAATAATTCGAAATGGTGACACCAAAATACAGGAAGTTACAAATAACAATGGGAGGGATAAATAGGTGAATAAAATGAAATATGTACTTTTATCTAATCCACAGTCCGTAGTCTTAATTCATAAATTGCCCCAACAGTGTTTTCATAGGTAACTTCCGCCCCCTGCAAGTACAGCATCCAGTTGAAGATGCCACATTGTAAATAGTTATTTGGTCTTTAGCCTTTTCATATCTGAAACAAGCTGGAACCATAACATTTTTCAAATGTACAGATGTATTATTTTGGTGGTTGTCTCTCAATGTGGATTTGTCTGATCAGTTATAATTAGATTGGGAGTTTTAATTTTTGGCAGGATTGCCATGTAAGTGGCATTATGTTCTTGTCCGTACATCATATCACAAGGCACGTGATGTAATCTCCCCGTTTATTGGTGATGTTAACTTAGGTTATTTGGTTATGGTTGTTTTTCTAAGTTAAGCCACTGCAAAGGTATGATTTATTCCTTTGTAACTAATTTGTTGAAGATTACTTTGAAATTAACTTAGGTTTTTTTTTTTTCTTTTTTTTTTGCGGCACGCAGGCCTGTCACTGCTGTGGCCTCTCCTGTTGCGGAGCACAGGCTCCGGACGCGCAGGCTCAGTGGCCATGGCTCACAGGCCCAGCCGCTCCACGGCATGTGGGATCCTCCCAGACCGGGGCACAAACCCGTGTCCCCTGCATCGGCAGGCAGACCCTCAACCACTGCGCCACCAGGGAAGCCCCCTTAGGTATTCTTTTCATCATCAGAAGTGAGCTTTTATGGTTTCTTACTGCAAATTACCACAAACTTGGCATCTTAAAACAACCCAGATTATTTATTTATTTATGGCTGCATTGGGTCTTCGTTGCTGCACGTGGGCTTTCTCCAGTTGTGGCAAGCGGGGTCTACTCTTCGTTGTGGTGTGCAGGCTTCTCATCGCAGTGGCTTCCCTTGTTGCGGAGCACGGACTCTAGGACTCTGGGTGTGCGGGCTTCACTAGTTGTGGCATGTGGGCTCAGTTGTTGTGGCTTGCGGACTCTAGAGCGCAGGTTGAGTAGTTGTGGCACATGGGCTTAGTTGCTCTGCAGCATGTGGGGTCTTCCTGGAACAGGGATCAAACCTGCATCCCCCACATTGGCAGGTGGATTCTTAACCACTGTACCACCAGGGAAGTCCCAACCCAAATTTATTATCTCATAGTTCTGTAGGTTTGGAGTCTAGGTAGATTTTGATGAGCTCTGCTAAGGGAATCACAAGGTCTAAGTCAAAGTGACAGTAAGACTATGTTCCTTTCTGGAGACTCTGTGGAAAAATCCATTTCCATGCTCATTCAGGTTGTTGGCAGAATTCAGTTCATTGTGGTTGTAGGCCTGAGGTCCCCATTTCTTGCTGACTATTGGCCAGGATCCTCTCAGCTCCTTAATTTCCTCTCACATGGCCCCCTCCATCTACAAAGACATCAAAAACATGTGTCTTCCTCATGCTTTGAATTTCTCTGACTTATCCTTTTGCTTCTCTGCACCTTCTGCACGAGCTGGAGTCAGTTTTCTACTTTAAAGGTCTCATGTGATTAGACTAGACCCCCTCCTTCTCATCACTTCCCAATGAGCTCCCATTTTTAAGGTCAACTGTGCCATTTTACATAGCAAAACCATGGGAGTGTTATTTCCTCACGTTCACAGGTTCTCAAGATTCGGGATCATGAAATCTTGGGGACCATTCCTAGAAATTCTGCCTACACCACATCCATTCACGATTCTTGTGGCTCAATGATATGTTACTATGATGGGTTCAAAATCATGATGTTCTGATCTATCATTCCTCCTATGTTTTAGTTGGCATATTACTATAAGGGAGAAGTTTACATTTCTACGCTCTGTATTCATTTGTTTATATTAGTATATACTAATTTTTTTCTTTTTCCATGAACATTTTCTTACTGTCATTATTTTAATATCCAAATTGTACTAGTATTGGCTAGTGGGAACCCCTTTTGTATGGCTCCTGCAGACCTTTTCACAAGTCTTCATCAACCTTGAGCACTTTCTTACTTTCTGCTCTCACAAGATGTTCATTATTTACTTTGCACTGTCCCTTCCCCAGCCCTGGAATCAGTTATTTCTCCAAGGAGTTCTGATTCCTTTTAGTGGGATATGGTATTTAGAAAGCAATATCTGGGTGTATGATGTGCTTATTGCCGCCAGGATGTCTGCTTCCAGGCCCTTTAGCAGAGAAAGCCAGTATATGTGTTATGTTTTCATGCACTGATATTGATACTTTTAATTTTACTTTGGACTACAGACATCATTCTAGTCTTCCTCTTTTTGTATTTTAACTTCTTACTGCAACAGAAAGGTGGCTCCCATTATCCTCAGTTTATGTACTCAGTTGATCAGTCTTCATTGTATCCACGTGGTTTCAAATTTGCAAACCAAATCATCACAATAAAGAAACCTAACTAGTGTTAAATATTTGTTTAAAGTTCCTTTTGTCTTTAGAATGAAATCATAGTGTCACAGTTCTACATTCAGTAGTTAGTTGGGGAGTTCTGCTTCTGGTAGTGGCAGAGTAGCTCTGTATGGATAAACAGATATCTCTCACAGATACCAATTATTAATTCTGGCCAAAACACTGAACACAATGATGTGAGGAAACTGAACAGTGACACAAAGCAGACACAAATTGGAGTAGGGTCAACCCATGGAAGAAAGAAGTATTAATGGCTGAATTCCCAATTGTTAAGCCTTTTTTCCTTAGGAAAGGTGCCAGTTAGCTCCATCAGTGGAATTTAAGACTTGGATAGCTCTGTCCTTCTGGATATGCTGTTTGAGCTTGCAACCCCACTACTTCTGATAGCCTTCTTGCGACTAAGGTTGAACCAGCATAAAACTCAGCATTTGGTCCAAGGTGGTGGTGTAGGAAGACCCTGATCTCACCCCTCCCCACAGACACACCGAATCTACAGCTACGTAAAGAGTGATGCCTCTTGCAGAAGAACTGAGGTCTGATTAAACAGCTTCTCCACAACAAATGATACAAGGACCACATAGAGATTGGTAGGAGACACAGAGAGAGAGTATTGATGGGAGCCCCACTTCAGTGTGGTATACTGCCGTGGCGAGGGATATCACTAAGGGGCCTGTGTACAGACCTGCCTCCCCTGGGGCAGAGAGAAAAAACCGTGGTTTAAAGGGGATCTAGACTGTACATGAAGGAAATCCACTTACTAACCCTAGAGTGTCTGCTGAATGGGCAGAGAACTGCTGGAACTATCTCCAATGTTGAAGGTGCTAGAGAGCACCATTTTTTGTGTTCCTCCTTTACCTTGATAGCACAAGTGGGAACATAGTCCACGTTCTCTAGCTGGCCTTCCAAGGCCACCTCAGCATACCTCTGGCCCACACAAGCTATAGGCGTCCTACCAAGGCAGCCTGAGTATACAGTGCCCCAGGACCCCCCGGCTCATGACTTATTAGGCTCCAGCCGGCTTGCCAAAGCTGCCTGGCACATGCAGACTACACAGGGGATGCTCTTAACTGAGCTTATGCCTTCAAGACCGGGAGAGGTACCTGTTTTGCCTGATGTATAGAAAGAAACACAAAGTCAAACAAAATGGGGACAGAGGAATATGTTTCAAGTGAAAGAACAAGGTAAAACTGCAGAAAAAAATCTTAATGAAGTAGAAATAAGTAATTTGCCTGATAAAGAATTCAAAGAAATGGTCATAAAGATGCTTACCAAACTAGGTAGAAGAATGGAGGAACACAGTGAGAACTTCAACAAAGAGAAAATGTAAAAAAGAAACAGTCAGAACTGAAGAACACAATATTGGAAAATACAGTAGAGGAAATTAACAGCAGAGTAGTTGATACAGTAGAACACATCAGTGATTTGGAAGACAGAATAGTGGAAACCACCCAATCAGAACAGGAAAAAAGAAGAATTTTAGAAAATGAGAGTTTAAGGGATCTCTGGGGGGCTTCCCTGGTGGCTCAGTGGTTGAGAGTCTGCCTGCTGATGCAGGGGACATGGGTTCGTGCCCCAGTCCGTGAGGATCCCACATGCCGCGGAGCGGCTGGGCCTGTGAGCCATGGCCACCGAGCCTGCGCGTCCAGAGCCTGTGCTCGAGGCCACAACAGTGAGAGGCCCGCGTACTGCAAAAAAAAAAAAAGATCTCTGGGACATCAGGAGTACTAATATTCTCATAGTAGGGGTAGGGGTCTCAGATGGAGAAGAGAGAGAGAAAGGGACAAAAAATTTACTTAAAGAAATAATGTCTGAAAACTTCCCTAGTCTGGGAGAGGAAACAGACATCTAGGTACAAGAATCACAGAGTCCCAAACAAGGTGAACCCAAGGAGATCCACACCAAACATGTAAGTAAAATGGCAAAAGATAAAGTGAGAATTTTATGGGCAGCAGGAGAAAAACAACTAATCATATACAAGGAAAATCCCATAAAATTATTAGCTGATTTTTCAGCAGAAACTCTGCAAGCCAGAAGGGGGTGGCATGATATATTTAAAGTACTGAAAGTAAAGAAACTTCCAACCAAGAATACTCTACCTGGCAAGGTTATCATTCAGAATTGAAGGAGAGATGGAGTTTCCCAGACAAGCAAAACCTAAAGGAGTTCAGCACCACTAAAATGGCCTTACATGAAATGTTAAAACGTATTCTTAGGTGGAAAAGAAAAGGCAATAGTTATAAGAAAATATATGAAAGAAAAAATTCTCACTGGTAAAGGTAAATATATAGTAAATCAGCCACTTACAAAGCTAGTAGGAAGGTTAAAAGACAAAAAGTAGTAAAATCAACTATAACTACAATAAGTAGCTAAGGGATACACAAAGTATAAAGTTGTAAAATATCATGTCAGAAACAAAATGTTGGGGGGGTAGTAAAAATGTAGTACTTTCAGAATATATTTGAACTTAAGCAACTGTCAGCCTAAATTAAATCGGTGTGTGTGTATGTGTGCGCACGTATCAACCTGATGGTAGCTGCAAACCCAAAACCTACAATAGATAAACAAAAAATAAAGGAGCCCAAACATAAAGAAAATCATCAAACTACAAGGGAAGAGACTTCCCTGGTGGTCCAGTGTTTAAGAATCTGCCTTCCAACACAGGGGACGTGGGTTTGATCCCTGGTCAGGGAACTAAGATGCCACATGCCACGGGGCAGCTAAGTCTGCGTGCTGCAACTACTGAGCCTGTGTGCCGCAACTAGAGAGCCCACACGCCACAACTAGAGAGAAGCCCATGTGCCGCAGCTAAGACCCAAGGCAGCCAAAAAATAAATTAATAAAATATTAAAAAAAAAACTACAAGGGAAGAAACCAAGAGAAGAAAGGAATAGAGAATAACAATAAAAACAAGCAGAAAATAATTAACAAAATGGCAATAAGTAAATCCTTATCAATAACCACTTTAAATATAAATTGACTAAATGCTCCAATCAAAATAGAGATGGCTGAATGGATTAAAAAGCAAGACCCATTTATATGCTGCCTACAAGAGACTCACTTCAGATCTAAAGACAAACAGAGTGATACTGAAGGGATTGAAAAAGGTATTCAATGAAAAAGGAAACGAAAAGAAAGCAGGGGTACTAAACAAAATGCTACAAAACCAATGTATCAACGAAGAAGTCAAAGAGGAAATTAAAAAATACCTTGAGACACATGAAAATGGAAACACAACTTTCCAGAATCTATGGGATGCAGCAAAAGCAGTTCCAAGAGGGAAGATTATAGTGATACAGGCCAACTTCAAGAAAAAAGAAAAATCTCAAATTAAAAAAAATGTAGCTTTACATTTAAAGGGTCTAGAAAAAGAAGAACAGAACGAGGCCTGACTTAGTAAAAGGAAGGAAATAATAAAGGTCAGATTGGAAATAATGCAACTGATAGCTCGTCTTCTTCCTCTTAACAGGGTCTTTTGCAGAGTGAAAGTTTTAAATTTTGAGGAAGTCTAATTTATAGATTTCCTTTTGAGGATCATGCTTTTCTTACATATAAAGGAGCTAGAAAAAGAAGAGCAAACAAAACCCAAAGTTAGTAGAAGGAAATAAACCATAAAGATCAGGGCAGAAATAAATGAAATAGAGACTAAAAAATAATAGAAAAGATCAATGAAACTATGAGCTAGTTTTCTTTTTGAAAATGTAAACAAAATTGAAAAACCTTAAGTCAGACTCATCATGAAAAAAAGAGAGTCCAAATAAATAAAATGAGAAAGGAAAGAGGAAAAGTAACAACTTATACGACATCAATGCAATGAATCCTAAGAGACTATTGTGCCAACAAATTGGACAACATCAAAGAAATGGATAAATTCCTAGAAACTTAACAATTTTCAAGACTGAATCATGGAGAAATACAAAATCTGAACAGACTGATTACTAATGAAATTCAATTAGTGATCAAAAAACTTCCAACAAACAACAGTTGAAGAGCAGTTGGCTTCATAGGTGAATTCTATCAAACATTTAAAGAAAAATTAATAGTTATCAATATTGTAATAACTTAGTATGGTGACAGATGATAACTAGACTTGTAGGGGTGGTCATTTTGTAACCTATAAAATATTGAATCACTATGTTGTGCACCTAAAACTAATATATTAAGTTAATTATTTTTCATTTAAAAGAGTTGAATGGAAACCTGCATTCTTGATGAGGCATAAAGGAATTTAGGGAGACCACAGTAGGTTTAGTAAAATGAGAGGGGAGATCCCACCTAGAAGAGAGCTACAGTTTGGGAGCTCTGGAACCTGCAAAAACTCTTGCCATATCTGGTTGATTCACAAGTGCAGCCCAGATTCTAGGTAGCCCAGTTAGGGCTAAAAGAACAGAATAAAGCTTTCAGCAGCTTACACTAGAGGGTTTATATTTTGGGGTTTGATTTCAGGTAAGTTGACTATCCACTTTTAACAAAAATAACAACTGTAACAGCATGCAGTGTTTTCACTGTATCTTTAAAAATGTCCAGTGCCCAATCTGAAATAAAAAGAGGAAATTGTGACTCATGTTCAAAAGGAAAGGCAAGCAGTAGAGACAATCCACATATGTCTCAAATGTTAAAATTAGCAAACAATATTAAAGCAGCTATTGCAACTATGCTTTAGTATAATAAAGCAAATACATTTATGTTGAATGGACAGGTAAGAAATCTCAGTACAAACATAGAAAATGTAAAAAAGAACCAATTTGAAATTCTAGAACTGAAAAATAAATTTCTGAATAACAAATCATTGTTTGTACTTAACAGGAGATTAGAGATAGCTGTAGTAGTGTCAGTAAATTTGATGATAGTCTAATAGAAATTATCCAAAATGAGAATAGAAAACATTGAAAAATAAAAAGTGTGCAGAACACTTGCTCTTCAGATCCTTTCCCCAATAAATCTGTGTAGTTATCCACCAAATACATGTAAAGAATAGGAATGTTTAATGATAGAGAAAAAAATGTTGATAGAAACTCTCAGTTGGCCCAGTGTTTTGTAGTTAGCCATATACTAATCTTGCACATACTTTGATACATTTTTACCTTCTTACTTCATTTTTGTGGTGCTATTTTACATTCCCTGGTTTTTAAATTTCAGATTCCAATTGTTCATTGCAGGAATTCAGTTATGTTTTTTATGTCGACCTTGTATCCTGTGAACTTGCTCTAGGTAGCTTCTTTTTCATCTTTTAGATTTATTGAAATTTTCTACCTAATCTGGTTGTCTGCAAATAGGGTCATGTTTATTTCTTCCATTCCATCTCTTTGCCTTTTAATTCCTTTTCTTGCCTCATGCTGGGTAGGACTTTCTGTATTTTCCATTATTACGTTGAAGAAGAATGATGATATCAGACATCTTGGTGTTTCTGATGTTAGTAGGAAAGCGTTCAGCTCTTTCACCATTAAGTATGATGGTTACTGTATAAGATTTTTGTAAATAGTCTGTCAAGTAGAGGAAGTTCCCCTCCCCTAGTTTTCTGAGTTTTTTCCCTAAAGTATTTTTATTGAGATGGATGTAGATTCATATGCAGTTGTAACACACACACAGCTCTTACACACTTTTCCCAGTTTCTCACAATAGCAACATTCTACAGAAGTATAACATATTGTCAGCTAACCATGTTATTGATATCTACCAATCTGATTTAGATTTCCTCAGTTTTACTTGTACTTTTGTGTTTTTGTTAAGTCCTATACAGTTTGATTACCTTGAGTTGATTCATGTATCCACCACCACAGTCAACATGCAGATTCCTTCTCTTGCCCTTTTATAATCATGCTCAACTCCCTACCCCTACTCCTACCTGTGCCTAACACCTGGAAATCACTAATTTGTCCTCCATTTCTAAATTGTTTTTCATTTTAAACATGTTCTATAAATGGAATCCTATAGTATATGACATTTGGGGATTGGGTTTTTTCACTTAGCATAATTCCCTTGGGATTCAGCCAGGTTGTTGCATGTGTCAATAGTTCTCTCCTTTTTATTGCAATGTGTAGTTTTCTATGGTATGGATGTACCACAGTTTAACCATTTACCCATTAAGGGACATCTGGGATGATCCCAGATTTGGGCTGTTACAAATAAAGCTGCTGGTAAACATTAGTGTACAGGTTTTTGTGTCAACATAAGTTTTCATTTCTCTGGGACAAATACCCAGGAGTGCAGTTGGTGTGTCATAGGATGGTTGCATGTTTTGTTTTTTTTTAAGGACACTCCTAAATTGTTTTCCAGAGTGGCTATACCATTTTATATTCTCACAGCAATGTAAGAAGGATCAATTTCTCTGCATCCTCTCCAGCATTTGGTTTTACCACTATTTTAAAAAAAATTTAGACATTCTGATAGATACATAATGATATCTCAGTGTGGTTTTAATTTGCATTTCCCTAATGACTACTAAAACTTTTAACACCATTATTGATATATAATTTACTTACGATACAATTCACCAGTTTAAAGTGTACAATTCAGTAGTTTTTAGTATGTTCACAAATACATGAAGCCGTCACCACAGTAAATTTTATAATGTTATTATCACTTGAAAAAGAAACTCTGTACTCTTTAGATATCACCCCCTACCCCCAGCCTTAAGCAACCACTAATCTACTTTCTTGTCTTTATAGATTTCCCTATTTCAGACTTTCTTATGAATGGCATTCTATTACATGTGGTTCTTTGTGACTGGCTTCTTTCACTTAGTATAATGTGTTTAAGGTGTATTTATGTTGTAGTGCATATTAGTACTTCATTTCTTTTTATGACCAAATAACATTCCTTTATATGGATATACCACATTTGTTTGATTTGTTGATGGACAATAACATCTTGTTTCTACCTTTTGGCTATTATGAATAATGCTACTATAAACATTTGTGAACAAGTTTGTGTGTGGCCATATATTTTCATTTCTCTTAGGAGTGGAATTGCTGAGTTATATGGTAACTCTGTTAAATCCTTTGAGGAAATATCAAACTGTTTCCCAAAGTGGCTACACCATTGCACATTCCCCCCAGCAGTGTATGAGGATTCTGATTTCTCTGCATCCTTGCCAACAGTAGTTGTTATCTTTTTAATTTTAGCCATCGTAGTACATGTGAAGTCGTGTCTTATTATGGTTTTGGTTTTCATTTTGCCTAATGGTTAATGATGTTGAGCATCTCTTCATGTGCTTATTTGTATATATTCCTTAGAGAATTATCTATTTAGATTCTTTGCTCATTTTTAATTGGGTGTTTATCTTTTTATCATTGATTTGTAAGAATTCTTTATATATTCTAGACTTTTATTATGATAAAATTACACAATATAAAATTTACTATTTTAACCAATTTTAAGTATACAGTTCTATGGCATTAAGTACATTCACACTGTTGTGTAACCATCACTACCATCCATCTCCAGAACTTTTTCATCTTCTCTACCTGAAACTCTGTACCCATTAAAATCACTAACTTCCCAATCCCCTTTACCCCCAGTCCCTGGCAACCACTATTCTATGTTCTTTCTCTATGAATATGACTACTTTAGGAACCTCATATAAGTGGGGTCATACGGTATTTGTCCTTTTGTGTCTGGCTTATTTTACTTGGCATAATGTCTTCAAGGTTAATCAGTGTTGTAGCATGTATCAAAATTTTCTTCCCTTTTAAGGCTGAATAGCATTCTGTTGTGTATATGTATGTATTTCTTTAATTTTCTTGATGATGTCCTTTGAAGCACAGATGTTTTTAGTTTTGATAAAGTCCAGCGTATCTATTTTTATTCTTGTTGCTCATACTTACGGTGTCATGTCTAAGGATCTATTTCTAAATCTGGGGTCACAAAGATTTACCCCAATATTTTCTTCAAAGAGTTTTATAGTTTAGGCTCTTATGTTTAGGTTTTTAATGATGCATTTAGAGTTAATTTTTGTATGTGGTGTAAGGCAGGTCTCCAACTTAACTTTTTGCGTGTGGATACACAGTTGTGCCATACTGTTTGTTGAAAAGACTATTCTCTCCCTTTTGAATGGTCTTGGCATGCTGTTGGAAATCAGTTGACCATAGATATATGGGTTTATTTCTGAACTTTGATTTTTCGACTGATTTTTATATCTGTTCTTTTGCCTGTAGTACACTGTACTGATTATAGTTGTTTTACACTAAGTTTTAGAATCTTGAAGTGCGAGTCTTCCTATTTTGTTTTTCCTTTTGAAGGTTGTTTTGACTATTCTGGGTCCATTTTAATTCTACATGAATTTTAGAATGAGCTTGTCAATTTCTACAAAGAAGTCAAGTGAGATTCTGACAGGGATTGCCTTTTTTAAAAAATTGTAGATCAATTTGTGGAGTATTGCCATCTTAATGTTGTCTTCTATTTCATGACCATGCAGTGTTTTACCACTGATTTAAGTCTTTAATTTCTTTCAATGATGTTTTGTAGTTTTCAGAGTATAAGTTTTTAACTTCTCTTGTTAAATTTATTCCTAAGCATTTTATTCTTTTTGATGGTATTATAAATGGATTGTTTTCTTTATTTTCAGATCATTCTTTGCAAGTGTACAGAAATACAGTTGACTTCTGTATATTGTTCTCACATCCTTCAACCTTTCTGAACTCATTTACTAGTTGTAATATTTTTAATGGATTTCTTGAGACTTTCTCTATTCAAGATAATGTCTCCAAAGACAGTTTTACTTCTTCCTTTTCAGTCTGGCTGCCTTTTATTTCTTTACTCTTGCTTACTTGCTCTGGCTAGAATCTCCATTACAATGTTAAATGGAAGTGGCAAGAGAGGATTTCCTTCTCGTATTCTGATCTTAGAGCAAAAGCATTCAGTCTTTTACCATTAAGTATGATGTTACCTGTGGGTATTTTGTAGCTTGTTGTGGAAGTTCCCTTTATTAAGAGTTTAAAAAATAAATTATATTCTTTAGAGCAGTTTTAGGTACACAGAAAAATTGAGTGGAACGTACAGAAATTTCCTATTATGTGTCCACACACATGCACAGCCTCCCCCACTGTAAACATCCTGCACCACAGTTGTACATCTGTTACAGTTGATGAACCTACAGTGAGTGACAAGTCATTAAAACCCATAGCTTGCATTGGATTTCACTCTTGATGTTGTACATTCTGGGGATTTTGACAAATGTATAATGACATCTATCTATCATTATAGTATCATACAGGTTAGTTTCACTGTGAAACCGTACACCTCAGATTGGGACTTGAACTCAATCGCACCTCAGATGGGACTAAAACCCAGTTGTGCCTCAGATGGGACTTGAACCTGCAACCTCTGGCTTAGGAGGGGACTCAAACCCTCCCAAGCTGAAACTGCACACCTGGTCTCAGGACTCAGTGAAGCTCAGATTTTTATGTCTCAGCACAGAAGGAATTCAGCGCGAGGCAAAGTGACAGGCAAGAAGTAGATTTATTAATGTAAGATGCATGTGAAGTATACAAGCAGGCAGGCAAGAGGGCTGTGCCCTGAGAACTAAGTTGGCTACATTTTTACAATCAAAGGAAAAGTGGGAAAGGAGAGAAGACCACCTTCTTCCTCTTCCTTTGTAAAGATGTTGCAGGAAAATGGGGTGCAAGAGGATGGTCATGTTCCAGGTCTTGGGTGAGTTCCTGGGATGTGCTGCCAAGTGAAGGTCCCTGGCTTCGTGCAGGAAAGAATTCAAGAGTGAGCCATAGTGAAGTGAAAGTAGGTTTATTGAGCGAGATACACATTCAGTAGGCAGAATGCGATTCATCTCAGAAGGTGAGAGAGCAGCCCTGGGAGCTACACAATCCATAAGGTGTGGGCCACCTCAGAAGTAGAGAGGCCCTGGGGTGTGTTTATTTTTTATGGGTTTGGTAATTTCATAGGCTAATGAGTAAGAGGTTTATTCCAACTATTTTGGGGAAGGGGCGGGGATTTCCAGGAATTGAGTCACTGCCTACTTTTTGGCCTTTTATGATTAGCCTAGGAACTGTCATGGTGCCTTGTGGGTGTGTCATTTAGCATGCTAATGTATTACAGTGAGTGTATAACAAGGCTTAAGGTCTACTGGAAGTCGAATCTTCCACCATCTTGGGCCTACTTGGTTCTAACCAGTTTTTGTCGTATCCTCAATGGCTCTCATTCTTTTAATGGTTGTGCCCTGCCACCCTCCCTCCTGTCTCAAGTGCACTAAAAATCCTCTGTTCCATCTATCCATCCTTCCCCCTGTCCCCGCCCCCAAATCCATGGCAACCATTGATCTTTTTCTGTCTCCATAGTTTTGTCTTTTCCAGAACGTCATATAGTTGGAATCGTACAGTATGTAATCTTTTCAGATTGGCTTTTTTCACATAGTAATATACAATACATTTAAAGTTCCTTCATGTCTTCTCATGGCTTGGTAGCTCATTTCTTTTTAGAGCTGAATATTATTCCATTGATTGGATGTAACACAGTTTATCCAATTCACCTTTTGAAGGATATCTTGGTTGCTTCCAAATTCTGACAATTATGGGAAAAAAGCTACTTACGAAGGTGTTTTCTTTTTTTTTTTTAAGGTTTTCAAAATAACATTTATTTCTTAAAAGTTAACATGTGCATAACAGGAAACCAAAGAACACAAGAAGCAAAAAACAAAGTCATCCTCCATCACAAGCAGTTTACCATTTGATGTGTCCTTCTAGGTCTCGTTTGTGTATTTAAACACAACTAAGCATCCATTTTTATGTAATTAAGATCATACAGTTATGTATCATGCTTTTTCACACATCATGAATATTTACCATTTCAAAGTTATGAGTATTTTGATAACCAAAAATACACTACACCAACTCAATCTGGAAGGAAAAAAATGTAATCCTTTTTTGGCGACAAAAACTTCAGAAAAGACAAAAATGGCAACAGGCCTCTAGATAAAGATATTGGCAGAGTTATGATTAAAATACTACATTCCCTTAACGTTCAATTAAAATTGAGACATAAAGCAACAGCGTACCCAAAGTATAATGCTTTTAAGAGGATTCATTATATGATCTAAACTATTAAAGTATTAGCAAGGAGGTATGTTTCCACTGAATTACTTAACAATGTATTCCTATATATAGTACAGCTAAGAGATGCACACACATCAATGGTTATCATCAAAATATAAAAAGGAACACATCCACGTACTTCCCTCCCTTTTATACTCCCTTCTGCCCCTCTGCTGCCAACCTAATGAACAAGTCCTGGTGTACATTTCTCAGATGGTTTAACAATTCCATGTCCAAGATGCTACTTTTTTACCAATTATAACAAAGATATTTACAATTGGTTAATTCACTAGCTCTACTTTTTATCATACATTGTCACCTCAGGACTCCTAAAAAGCCTAGATGTTGCAAAATAATGAATGAACCTTGTCCATAGTAAGCATTGGTACTTTACAAAAATGCACATTTAGACCTATGGTTATAACCTAAAACTGTCTTCTAGATATGGAGATAATAGCTAAGAGCCCTTCCCTTCACCCTTCCTCTTACCCCTCCTCCAGCATATCAGCAACTAAGTACAGGACTATATCTAGCTCCAAGAGGTGGATTAACATAGATGCTCCCAGAAGACACAGCCCTTCCTAAAAACCAACAAAAGGGCATTTATTAAGGGGTTATTTTACTACCTTTACTTTTAATATACTTTGGGCATTAGGACTTGCTTATTCTTTGATACACAGCAATATTAACTAAAACACACAAATAGAACAATGGTTAGACAATCTGAACTTGTCTAAAGACTCATGGGCACAGATCCCTTCTCTGTACTTCCTTCCTGTCCACTCCCGCCTCCCCACCACCCAGTGAATAGCTTACTCTACAAGACTCAAGTTTAACAATTTCCACTCCACAATACAACCATTCCTATGAATTAACAGAAAAAAAAACTTAAAAGGTGTTACTTTTAACTCTCTATTTTCAACATATGTTGTGTACTTTTACACATCTAGAAAGATTAGATGTTTCAAATACAGATTTAAGTTTGTCCACTATGTATACACGTAGTAGCACTGAAGAAACTGCACACAAAGGCTATAGTCACAAAGTGTCTCCTAAACAGGAACACTCTGGCCTAGAAGCTTCCCCTTCTCATCTCTATCAACCCAGTGGACAAGAATAATAAGCAACTGTAATGCTTAGAGGGGATTTTAACAATTTTACTTCCTCCAGTTGTTTTCAGAAGTCTTTCCTATGAATTTTAACACGAAGTGTACACAATGTATTTATCGGCTATTTTTGTCATACACTGGCAACCTCTTTAACATCTAGGAAGACTAGATGTTGTAAATTTGGACCCTCTGTCCTTTATGTACACTATGTACACAGCCAAGTAAAACAAAATGCAGAGACACACCAGACAATGGTTAGTCTTGGTATAAAGCCCTTTACACTTTCTTCTTTCTCCCTGAACCAGCACAAATAAAATAATGTGTACTGCTCAGAGATGTGGTTTGATCATTTTGATCACTCCATTTCTAAAAGACAGTATTTCATATGAATTTTAACAAAAGGATATATCTACAAAATATGTTACTTCACTACCTCTACTTTTAACATACTTTGTGCACTTCTAAACATCTAGAAAGACTAGATGTTTCAAATAAGGACTAAAGTTTGTCCACTGTATACACAGTAGTGTTGAATAAACTACACACATGTAACAATGGTTAGGTCTGAAAGTGTCTTCTACATAGGAACATTCTAATCTAGAACACTTCATTTCTCCCAGTACCTCCTTTCTGCCGTCCATCCAACATTGGGCAAGTACAGGCACAGGTGTCACTTAGATGTAATTTACAATTTCACTTCGAAAGGCCCTTTTCAGAAGACGGCCTTTCAATGAATTTTAACACAAAGTGTACAAAATGTGTTAGTTTACTAACTCTACTTTTGTCGTACATTGGCAACCTCTTTAATATCTAGAGACTAGATATTATAAAATTGGGACCCATTGGTCCAGTATATACAAAATATATACAGTAAAGTTAAACAAAATGCATGTAACATATAGAGCAATGGATAAGTTGAAATGTTCTAGTACCTGCTAGCAAAACATCTTTTGCAGTCTTCCCTCCCACCTCCCTAAACCCAATGAACAAGCACAGAGTATACTGTTCAGAGAGGAGGTTTAAGAATTCCATTTCCAAAGACAGTGTTTCCCATCAGTTTTTAAAAGCTATTTACAAGAAGCATTATTCTACTAAAACTACTTTTAAATACATCAAGCACTTCTAAACATCTAGAAAGAATAGATATTTCATATAAGAACTTACTTGTCCACTATGTACACAGCACTGTTAAATAAAATTGCACACATGTAACAATGGTTATAATCTGAGGTATCTTCTAAATATGACCATTTTGGCCTGAACCATTTCCTCCCTCACTTCCTTCTCTCCACCGCCAATCCAGTGGACAAGTACATGCATATGTAATGCTTAGAGGTGGCTGAACAAATTCATATCCAAAAGTCACTTACAGAAGACAAGCTTTCCTATGAATTTCAATAAAGTATACAAAATGTGCTAATTTTACTACTTTGTCATACACTGGCAACCCCTTTAACATCTAGAGACTAGATGTTGCAAAACTAGGACTCAGTTTGTCCATTATATACACTATATACACAGCAAAACAAAATGAACATACAAAAAATGGTTTTGTCTGAAAATGTCCTGGTATGAACACACTAGCATATTACCTTTTGCAATTCTTTCCCTCCCTCCTCCAAACCACTAAACAAGTATAGACAATAGTATACTGCTCAGACAGGTGGTTTAACATTCCCAAAGACAGTACTTCCTGTGAATTTTAGCAAAAAGATGTTTACAAAGTGATATTTTACTACCTCTACATTTAACATACGTTGGGCACTTCTAAACATCTAGATGGACTAGATGTTTCAAATAAGGACTTAATTTGTCCACTATATACAGAGCAGTACTGAATGAACTGCACACATGTAACAGTTATAATCTGAAACTGTCTTCAAAATACCAGCATTCTAGCCATTCTAAGACCAACCCCCTTCTCTCTCTCCCCCCCCCACCAACCCAGAGGGCTATCATGCTCAAATTTTCAGAAGACAATCTTTCCTAGAAATTTTAACACAAAATGTACAAAATGTATTATTTACTATTTTTGTCATACACTGCCAACCTCTTTAACATCTAGAAAGACTAGATGTTGTAAATTAGGACTCATTTGTCCATTATATGCACTATATACACAGCAAAGTGAAACAAAATGCAGGAACATAAAAAAGACAATGGTTAATCTCGCCTCACTATAAACACACTGGCACAGAGCTCTTTGCACTTGCTTCTTCTCCCCGCAGACCTTGAACCAGTGCACAAACACTGCATACTGCGTACTGTTCAAAAAGGTGGTTTGGCCACCCCTCCCCCCACAAAACAACATTTCATACGAATTTTAACAAAAAGATATTTACAAAATGTCTTTTTACTACCTCTACTTTGAAAATATATCAGGCACTTTAGAAGATCTAGAAAGACTAGATATTTCAAAAAAGTATTTACGGTCAACTACACATACAGTAGTAAGGAGTAAAATGCACACACAAAACAATGGTTCTAATATACAAATGTCTTCTGTGACCAGTCTGGCACAGAATCTTCTTTTCTTCCTCCTCAACGTCTTCCATTCCATGTCCTCCAATACACTGAACAAACGTGGACCTCTGTGGCTCCTGATGTCACCTCTAGAGGTGGTCAGACAACTCCATTTCAAAAAGTCATTTCCAGAAGACATTTCTTTTCTACGGTTTTTTTTTTAAAGAAACAAATGGGCATTTACAAGACATGTGACTTTAGCTCTATCATACGTCGGCAACCTCTTCACATCTAGAAGGCCTATATGTAGCGAAAAGTTTTCTTTCCAAAGGTTGGGGGGAAAGTTGAGAGCAGCTTTTTCATATTATATACACAGGCCTTCTATAAACGGCCAGTAAATCTTCCCAAAGGGTGGCTGGCACTTCCTATTGGCCGCATGTGGTACGTTATAATACCATTTCTATCTTCTGACATCGAGGTCTTGGTAAAACGATGACCAACCACCCGATGACCTCAGGTCCCGGATATGCGCGGGCTCCAAGGCCTAAGGGTGGCTGAGCTGGCGTCCACATAGAGCCCCCTTCCCGGGCCCTCGAGGCTCTAATGGCCCTCTGCAGTGTTCCAGTGGCCGCCATTCTTCTCGCCCGGCCACGCCCAACACCCAAAGGTGCCACGTCCTCGGTGACCTGACGGAGGCTTGCCTAACCCCTGCAGCGTGGGGTCAAGACACCCGGCGGTGGGCGGGATCTGGGCTTTGAGGGGCTGCCGCCATTAGGTCGCGGATGCGGGGGTGTGGGAGCAGTTTGTTGCTGCTTCCAGGCTCGGGCCCTGCCAGTGGGCGGCTGCGGCGAAGCCTCTGGGGCTCGGTAAGACACAGCCTGAGCTTGTCCCGGGGGCCCCCCAGTTCACCTGCCGACCAGAGGCCGGAGGGCCTGGAGGGCCCCGGAGGGCCCCGGGCTAGAAGGCCGCGATGTGATTCTCACCGCGCTCTCTGCCGGAACTCGAAGGTGTTTATATAAGTAAAAATATTTAAAACCATCTGTGTGCAGTCCATCTGAGTGGACTTTATTTTCAACTTATTTGGGTAGATATCAAGGAGTGTGATTGCTGGATCATGTAAGAGTTTGGTTAATTTGTAAGATATTGCCAAAAGTGGCTGGACCATTTTGCATTTTTTTGAGCGGTGAATGAGAGTTCCTGTTTCTCCACATCCTTACCAACATTTTGTGTTGTCAGTGTTCTGCATTTTGTCTATTGTAATAGGTATATAGTGTTATCTTATTTTTTAAATTTCCGATTCCCGAATGACATATGATGTGGAGCATCTTTTCATATGCTCATTTTTCATTTGCATATATTTGGTAAAATGTCTTCAGATCTTTTGCCTGCTTTTAATCATGTTGTTTATATTATTATTGTTGAGTTTTGGGTTTTTTATATATTTTAGATAATAGTTCTTTATTAGATATGTCTTTTGCAAGTATTTTCTCGCAGTCTGTAGCAGAAAGACATGTCTTTCATTCTTTTGAAGTTTGCTAGTATTTTATTAAGGACTTTTACATCTGTATTCATAAGTGATGTTGGTCTTTTTGTGGTATCTTTTCTGGTTTGGTACGATACTGGTCTCATTGAATGAGTTGGGATGTGTTCCCTCCTTTTTTACTAGAAGAGTTTGTGAAAAATTGGTGTTAATGCTTTTTTTTTTTTTTTGAATGTTTGGTGTAATTTGGTGGTGAAACCATCTGGACCTTTGCTTTTCTTTGTGGGTAGTTTTTTGATTACCAATTCAGTCTTTTCAGTTATAGGTCTATTTACATTGTCTCTTTATTCTTGTGTCAACTTCAGTAGTTTGTGTGTGTTTAGGAATTTGTCCATTTCATTTAGGTTATCTAATTTGTTGGCATACAGTTGTTTATGATATTTCTTTATAATCCTTTTATTTCTTTAAGGTAAGTAGTGACATCCTCTCTTTAATTTTTCATTCTAGTAATTTGAGTCTTGTCTCCTTTTTTTCTTGGTGCATCTAGCCTAAGTTTTTTTTTTCAGTTTTATTCATCTTTCCAAAGAACTTATTTTGGTTTTGTTGATTTTTCTCTATTGTTTTCTATTCCCTGTTTCATTAATTTCTACTCTAATCTTTATTATTTCCTTCCCTCTGCTTCCTTTAGGAAGTTGTTTTTCTTTTTTTAGTGTCTTATGGTAAAGGAAAATACAATTAATGTGATTTTATTTTTAGTAGAAGATGGAACTTAAATTTTCTTCTAAGAGAAAAACCTTGAACAATTACAGTAGGAAATATTTTGATTACAAACTGCTCTTTTCAGAAATGCTGTTTCAGAAGGGATTAGTGTGTCAAAAGAGAGTGATTTTAATCAGAAAACTCTTTTTTTTTGTTTTTTACATGAATTTCTTTTTAACATCTTTATTGGAGTATAATTGCTTTACAATGGTGTGTTAGTTAGTTTCTCCTTTATAACAAAGTGAATCAGTTATACATATACATATGTTCCCATATCTCTTCCCTCTTGCGTCTCCCTCCCTCCCACCCTCCCTGTCCCACCCCTCTAGGTGTTCACAAACCACTGAGCTGATCTCCCTGTGCTATTGGCTGCTTCCCACTAGCTATCTGTTTTACGTTTGGTAGTGTATATATGTCCATGCCACTCAGAAAACTCTTTTTTAACCAAAGCAATATTTTTTTTTTTTTTTTTTTTTTTTTTTTTTTTTTGCGGTACGCGGGCCTCTCACTGTTGTGGCCTCTCCCGTTGCAGAGCACAGGCTCCGGACGCACAGGCCCAGCGGCCATGGCTCACGGGCCCAGCCGCTCTGCGGCATGTGGGATCCTCCCGGACCGGGGCACGAACCCACGTCCCCTGCAGCGGCAGGCGGACTCTCAACCACTGCGCCACCAGGGAAGCCCCCAAAGCAATATTATTTTTAAAAAAAAATTTATTGGAGTATAGTTGATAGAAAACTCTTATATTTTAATGTGAGTAAAGTACTGCCAATACTGCCATACTACATAGATTGAAAAATAGGTTCATGGAATCGTAGGTATTGGTGTTCTATTTGATAATGCACCAAAGAGATAAATAATGTTTTTACTTCTTCTCTTTTAAGATAAAGTCAGTGGTTCTGGAAATAACTCTGATATGATGGAAAACAGCAAGGAAGAGGTAAGAATAATTTGAAGCATTTAAAATATATTTATTAATTAATGCTAATCAACTAGAGTATGTCATCAGGTTGCTTTTATTTAATACATGCATGTGTTTGAGTTTACTGTTATACCCAAGTATTATTACAGTACTTCATTTTGGGTCGTTGTCCACTTTTTGATGGTGTTCATTGTTTTTTGTTATTGTTGTGGTTTGCTTCAGCTGTATAGCTAAAGTCAGACAACTGAAGGCTTGCTAACAGATAGGTATTTGAGTGTTATTATATTGCAACAGTGGTACCCAAGGTGGTTGTTATGGACATGACCCCATGGTTCTGAGATCTCTCAAAACTGAATATTTTAGAGTCTCTTAAGCAGTATTATTGGAACCCATCCTGAGGTCCTTCATCTGATACCCCAGCCTACACTACAGTTTTAGGATTCTTCCCACCTAGTGTAAAAAATTGAATCCAATAAAATATACTGATTATATTGGCAAAACCAAGGTAAATTTAGTATCTCAAAGGAAATTGTAGAAGGTATTCTGTGCCATATGTTAGGATAGAGAAAGTGACACATGTTTAGATCCTTAAAACTCTCTGCCCCTGTTGGGATCTGATTACCTCTGCACCTTTGTTTTGTCTTTGTTGGCTTAGGCCGAGATCATGATATAGCAGTGTATCATCTTCTGTACCTCAAAATTCAACAGTAACAATTTAATGAAAAAAATTAATCTTAAATCAAGGAAACTTGAGAGTAAATTAGAATTAGTTTTTGAAGTTCCTTTTAGAAAAATACTTTAGGCATAATAATTATATCTCATTCTATCATTATATTAGACATCTTGGTACAGGGAAACAGTTAATTGTAGGGATGTTTCTCTGAGAGTTTTACTCACCTTTGTATTTATTTCTCGCATTTAGGGAGCTAGCTCTTCAGAAAAATCCAGATCATCAGGATCATCACGATCAAAGAGGTTGGTTGATGTTGAAGGGAAAAAAGTTACTTTCTTTTTCAGGTTGTTTTATTTTCTTTTTCTTAGAATAATCTTTTTTTCTAAACTTAAAGCACTCTGTTCTCAGTAAACTATTTTATACAAACATATATATTTTTAAAAGGGCAGTATAGTATAATGAATCTCTTGTATCCATCACTTGACTTTTAATTTTAATTAAAAATTTCCCAGGAGGGGATTTATTATATATTAGTGGCCCTGGCAATATGTAGATAATTTCTGTCAGATAATATATATGCTTTAAAAACAAGGAGAAAAGGGGAAATGAAATGTTGAATGCCTCATGAGGCAATATGAGTTTTTTAGGGTTATATGAAATTGTCTAGGATGGGGACTGGTAGCCATCATAGTGATGAGGAAGTTATAAGAAGATCAAAGAGTGGTTCAAATACTTGTCTCTGTTAAATTGTCAAAGTGAATTGTACGTAACAACTGAAACTACTTCAAAGCATAATGTAATGCATAATATAACTGTGGAGTGTAGTTTGTATTAGAAGTTTGCAATTTATTCTATTGGACTTTTCCTTTTTTGAACCAGTGGAAATGTCTCTTAATAATCACAGCTTGCTTGTTATTGACTTATTCCCTAAAGTAGTGATTCTTAAATAGGAGTTCCCTTTAAAATCTTCCTCATAGCTTTTTCAGAATGCACATGCTCTGATCCTCCCAAGACATACTAAATCATAATATTCAGTTATATGGTATAGAGATGTATGGTTCCCTAGGTGATTCTGATATGTATCCCTGGTTAAGAGCCACTGCTTAATCTAAACATGTTATTTATGTTACTTGGGTGTTTTTCCAATAGCAGATATGTCCATAATTCTGTGGACTTAATTCTCTCATAGGAAACCTTCAATTGTAACAAAGTATGTAGAATCTGATGATGAAAAACCTTTGGATGAAACTGTAAATGAAGATGCTTCTAATGAAAATTCAGAAAATGATATTACTATGCAAAGCTTGCCAAAAGGTAAAGTGTATTAATTTTTCATATGAAGTTAAAGTTGAAATGCATTTTTAAATGTCGTTACTATAAAATTGGAACTTGATTACTTTAAGCTGTGTGTGAAGGACCAAACCTAATATTTTGATAGTGATGGTCTGGAAATGTATTAGTATGGTAATGATAATGTGTGTTACTGAGGTTCAAAATTTAGAATATTCAGTCAGGTTTGATAAGAAAAAGACTTATTTTCTCTTTCCATTGGGTTTTAGAAAAGGGATTTTATTTTCCAAATTATACTTGAATGTGGAAGTTGGTTTAAAAGTTTAGTATATTAAGTTTTGGTTCAGTAAATTTTAATGTGTTTGCTTTATAGAAAAACATAATGAATACTCTGAAAACTTCTTTAGAAAACATTTAAAGTCTAGTTTAGTCTTACTGCATTCTTAAATTCCCTAAGACGCAAAGCTGAAGTTACCTATTAAATTTGACTTAGGTATAGTTCTTGTAATTATGTTTTCAAAAACGCCTTGTTACATTTCCTCTCAACCGTTCCATTTCTGACCTTAAAAGTGCATTGATTAGATTGGGGCCTGGGCAGGGGTGGGAGGGGGGAAGCCAAATGAAAATCTTGGACTTTTCATAGCCCAGGTCTGAGAGCAGTGTGATTACATGATGAGAGAATGACAAGGGTCTTGGTAATTTCATAGTGTTTCAGAAATCAACAGTTCAGATTTTTTTCTTTATTGAATAATATGTTTAAAGGCTCTTAGCAGATTTTTCAAATTTATTCTCACAGATCATTTACAGCAGTGTTTACTACTTTATTCTCTTTCTCTACTTATGCTTATGTGACACATTTTTTGATTATGGAAATTTAAAAAAATGATGAGTTAGGAGAATAATACATTGCTTTACTAGGACAAATTGGGAGTTATAATAGATGAGAAATGAAATGAGGAAAAGAAATGAATGAGAGAAAGAAGAGAGATAGAAGGAAAATTGATGGGCCTACCATTTACTTGGCTTTGAAAATCATCTGTGACAATTTTATGTAATGGTTTTGGTGGCCTACGGCAGAAACAACTAACATGGGAGTCTGAGTCCCATAGGCAGTGACTCACTTTGGATTATTACATTCTCAGTGGTTGTCACTGGGAGTCCTTATGATGGCCACTGGGTGAGCTAAGAACTAGGAATACCAGTCTTTGTTTTAATGATATTGTGGAAGAGAGTTAGTATGGGATGTTACGAACCTGAACTAAGTGTAATTGTCTCCCACCAAACCAAAAATAGACCTGTTTCATAAGGTTAAATTTGATTGATTATAATTATTGTTATAATACTATATTGAGTATGTGTAAGTACCAGACTCTTAAAAAGTTAACTTATTTAATCCTCAAAACAATGCTGTAAGGTAGTTACTGTTTCTATTTGTAGAGATGAAAGAACAAATACAGAGCTCAAGGAACTTTTTCAGCTTTAAATTGAGAAGCTAAGATTTGAAGCCAGGTCTGCCTGAATCCAAAGCTAGTGAGTGCTCTTTCCACTCTGCTGCTTTGCTTCCATTTAGAGAAGAATCTTCAGAAAGAAATCTGGTTTTTTTTGGTTAACTATAAATCTTTAGCTTTTTTCAAATGCCAGGGCTTCTCTGAGAGTATATATGTGAAATGGTTGTTGTGAATAAAGGTTTTTTCTGTGTGTGGAGATTATTTATATTTACCAGTTTGTAAAAACTCAATCCTCTGTGCCCTATTTCCCCCCTTTTTTCAGAGACTCAGAAGTTCATTTAAGTAGGTGCTATACCTTGCTAAAACTTGCTCGCTAAATAACATAGACCCATGTTTCAGGGAGACAGCCCCTGACAACTACCAGATTTTACAGTTGGCCCTCTGTATCCGTGGGTTCCACATCTGCATATTCAATCAACTGCAGATCAGAAATATTTGGGGAGAAAAATTCTGGAAAGTTCCAAAATGCAAAACTTGAGTTTGTCGTTGGCCGGCAACTATTAACATAGTGTTTACATTGTATTAGGTATTATAAGTAATCTAGAGATGATTTAAAGTATACAGGACGATGTACGTAGGTTATATGCAAATACTATGCCATTTTATTTAAGGGACTTGAGCATCCACGGATTTTGGTATCCAAGGGGTCCTGGAACAAATCTCCCATGGATACTGAGGGATGACTGTACTTTCTTAATTGTTGTCAGTAATGCCCAATTACTAAGCCCAGCAATGTAGGTAAATGTGAGACCTGGACCCTTTTTACTATGCCCCTGCTTTATTTGCTCTTGAGAGATTAAAATGAAAACTTAAATTAGCAACCTCTCTCTTCAGTTCACATGTTTTATAGCTAAGAAAGTACATTCTTTCTAAAAGATTTCCATAGGGACCAACAATTGATCTCATTCTGCAATTTATTGTCATAGCACTTGAGCTTAAGTATCTTAAGGCAGTCTTTGTTTAAAACTCTTTAAGGACTTTGCAGGGTACTGAAACTTGGATGTATTATTTGGTAAATGCCACAGAATAGGTATAGCAGTAATAGCAGAATTAACTTCTCACATTGTCCCCCACTATCCTCCCCCAAAGCAATATAAAACAACCCCTTAAAAATCTTTTTCTGCATTTATGATTTGGCTTATGAGAAGAATAGGATGTGTTTTTAAAATTTTCTCTTCTGATCCTTTTATTTTTTAAACTGTGGAACTTAGCATGGATGTTCATATTCAGAACAGCTTTTGTGATAGGCAGTATAAAATTCAGAACTGGGCTAAGGCTTTATACTTTATTCACACATTTCTGTTATGAATCAGTACATAATACTGCCCCCCCCCATTTTTATGAACTATATTCCAAAAAGTAATCTGTTGACACCTGGCCCTTTTACTATTTCCCTGTTTTATTTATTCCTGAGAGGTCCTTATACAAATATTGAAAACTTGAAAGAAACAAAACTATGTACCAGCAATGTTGGCTTTATCTGAACTGAAGTCTTGTACTTCACTTGCACATTTAATATGTGTAATGGTTTTTTAAATGAAATCATTCTAGGTACAGTGATTGTACAACCAGAGCCAGTGCTGAATGAAGACAAAGATGATTTTAAAGGGCCTGAATTTAGAAGCAGAAGTAAAATGAAAACTGAAAATCTCAAAAAACGCGGAGGTAAATACAAGTGAAAATGAAAACATGAGTTTAAAGTGCTGTTTATGACCATATTGGAAAATCTGATGTGCTTACTAAAAATACCTCCACTTTTCTGCCCATTGTTTTTTAAAAGCACTACTTAAAAATAACTTCTGTTTCTTTCTGAGCTCTGAAGCAGAAAAGGTTAAACACCATTTATCAAAATGCCTTTGCCTTCAGTGGCTATTAAGTTATCTCAAGAAGCTTACTATTTCCTTCTTACACATGTTAGTTCTGTAATGCTTATATGCCAGAATACCATGTGTTCCCTCTCACCCCGAAAGAATTTTAGATTTGGATAAAATCTTGCCTGTGGCCTTCAGGTAACTTTATACATATCTAAAACATTGTTTCACAGAGTGATGGACATCTGCATTAGTGTCACCTGGGGTGCTTATTAAAAATGCAAGTCCCTTGACTCCACTCATAACAATTTAGAATTTCTGAGGATGATGTCAAGACTCTGCCCCAGTTTGTTCTTATGTGCGTTCAAGTCAGAGATCTATTGATCTAAGGATATCAGTGCAGAGATGAGTAGGAAGGAGATGGGAACTAGAGCTAGTAACCTTCCCTCCATCTGTCTGAGCCGCCTTTCCCTTTGTATGTCTACCCTCACTTATACACACAACCATTGGCTAATCATCTGTAGAAAGTTAGCATAAGGAGGATTCATTTAAAAATTTACGACAGTGGAGTATGTGTCCCACTTGTTTGTGTGTGAGTTTAAAATAGTACCTGTATGTATTTTTTGGGCAGATTAAGAGAGTCAGAATCCATTACTGTAGGAAGAATGAATCTCTAAAAGATAGAACATGACACTAAATTTCTAAATAGAAGTGTAATGGAAGCGTGTCTGTTAAATATTTATCATGTACATTGTGAAATTATAGCATAGTTCTTGGTGAAATTTTGTGAAGATTTTAATTTCAGTGCTATGTGATATCTTGATGGTACTAGTAAAATATATATGTGTTTATAGTATATATACACATATATGTGTATATACACATATATGTATATATGTGTGTGTATGTGTATATATATATATATATATATAGGTTTTCAGATTCAATAATTCATTAGATTGTTAGAGAAAATCAAGGAAATGTTGTTTAGTCTTTTGTCCACAAGGGGGTGTTCTACCCCTCTCAAGCATAAGGAAGATTCATTGAGAATCTAATTCATAGTAGAGAAACTGCCATTGCAACAACAGAGCTCACCAAAGCTAAACAGTATTTAAAATAAGAGAATCTGCAAGTAGAAGGTGATGATAAGGACCAGTAGTAAGAGTTTCCTTCTTTTTATTTCTGATTATGGGTCCTCTAGGGAAGACAGATAACTAAGTGTACTGTGTCAAAATTAATATCTAATTGGTGGCTTTTGGGGAGGGACTCTGGAGCAGTCAGTGTCTCAAATGTGGATAACAGCTAAAAGGAGAATAAAAAAGAACCACAGTCATTGGGGAGGGTGTTTTTAGTGACACTTTACTATGCTGCTGGTATTTGGTCTGAGCTGATATGTTTCTGGAACATTTTATTGAGTGTTCTGTGTAAGAATGTTTATATTGTGCTTTAGGGAAAATGTATGTTTATAGCCATATAATAGCACTTAAAATCTTTCATGTTAATTTTTGTCTTAATGATTTGCTACATCTTTAAGCTGTCGGAAATCACACAGGAAATTTAACTATGTTTACTCATATACACATGTACGAATAAACTAGTGATCTGAGGTACTGAATTTCTAGTTAATATTCAAACTTCCTAGGAAAGTTAGTTCTAAAATTGAAGTCTAATATAGGAAACTGTCAAGAAGGTAAACTTTATACATAAAATAATCTTATAATGATTTGAAACAAAATTAAACACAAAGATATTGATCATTTCAGGAGCCATTGTTTTTTAAATACCATAGCCTATTTTGATATCCTTTCCCTAGTTTAATTGTTAGAAAACATATTTTACACCTAATTTTTCTATATGGCAGAATAATTTTGTTCTTTCTTTAAAACTGATAAAATGTATTGAGCTCAGAATTGAAAATGCCTCTTTTCCATTTATACACTATATATATTATAATCGTGAAGATATTTCATAGCTAAAAATAAAAATTTAAAACATGGCATGCATAGAAACAAGTATGTATACTAAAGTAACACTTGAGCATTTTACAATATTTGTTTCAGATCTCACTTAAATAAGATCTCACTTAAACTAATTGGTTTAGTCCTACTCTCATCTATATATCCTTCCTTTCACACCTCAGGTTGTGATTATTTGACGTTTGTATGCATGTGTGGTGTTTCCATGCATGTTTTTATATTTTTCTTTACATATTTTTATTCTTACAGCATTTATTTTTCATTTAAAAGTATACAAAGTAGTATCTTGTATATATCCTTTTGTAGCATTTCTCATCCAGTATTGATTTTGACATCTATTTATATCAGTAAATGTACAATCTAGTTTTTTTATTTTTCGCTCTTCTGTAGAATTTAGTTGTATGAGTAAACCACTATCCATTTTCCAAATGTGAAATTATTTCTAATTTTCAAATTTTTCAAATTTGCTAATTAACACTGCAATGAATATCCTTTATATGAGTCATTGTGCACATATGGGAGAAAGTCTCCAATGGATCACCTAGTTTTTTAAAATTCTTGAGTGATATATGTGCAAAAGCACATAGAAGATACTTAATATTATCTAACAGTGGATGAGCATTCAAACTCCAGCTTTTTGTTACCTTGTTTATGTGAATGCAATCATTATTTGACATGAAAAAGCACACTGTATATTTATTTATGTTAAAAGAAATACAGAATATATGAATACTCAAGATCAAAACTAATGGAGGAGAATATGATTTAAAGGAAAATATTAGCAGCTTATATAGTAGGTCTTCAAATTCTCTGTATTTTCTGGAAGAGTATCATGGTGCCCTTATACCTTGGTTAAACTTTTGCAAATAAAGATATTTGTGATAATGCTTCGGTCCATGGTGCTTTGGATCTTAAAACTAAGAAAAACACAAAATTAAAAGGTGAGAAATGTATTTATTGTTTTGTCTTTTATTTAGGGATAGAGACAGTTTGTTTTTCTTTTTTTAAGTCATTCACCTTTTTTTTTTTTTTTGGTGAATGCAGGCATTTTCATTGGCCTCTTTTGAATCATAATCTACCATCTTATTTGGATCAAGGTCTTGGTTGCACATCAGAGTCATCTGTAAAACTTAAAAAAGAAAAACGTGTCCAGGAGATCCCCATTCAGTGGGTTAGGGGTGGGAATGGCTGTCCCTGCTTTTAAAAGATTCTTTGGCTGATTCTAATGTTCAGCTCAGATTGTGAAGCACCGTGCAGAACTATGGACGAGAGTGAGGCAGGAGAGGTCCCCTTTATTCTTGTGTAGGTTATCTTCCATCTGTTTTTCTGCAGAAACTGTGGAATGGGGCTCTGTCAAAACAGAATGGCTCTTCAGCCATTCTGAAGTTTTGCTGTCAAGATAGATATACCTGCAAATCTTATTTGTCGTTATTTGGAAATAATAGTGCCGATATGGAATAGACATAGAAAAAAGGCAGGTTAATGGGGATTGTGGATAGTATTGAAGGGAATCTTAGGAAGGAAATTGGTAATATAAAGTTAGCAGGTTTTCACATAATATTGAAAGGATCTGTGTAGACAATTCCATTTTGAGAATAAAAACTTTATGGCATACCTAACTTAAGTACAGGGTTACAAAAGAATCTATTCCATATATTTCACTTCCCCATTCTTTAAGAACTGATCCTGAATTTCTTTGTGAAGCAGTAGCAAAATGAAAAAGAGCTCTTGACCCCTATTTTTAGAACTTTTTTTATGGAGTCTCTTCATGTTATATCAAGTTGTAAGAAACAGGGTTTGTATCTGTAAAAGGGAGCAAATTAGCTCTGCAATTTGTCAAGGTTGTCATTTTTTTAGTAAGTCTGTAAAATTATTAACCTTTGTATTTGTGTCCAAAATGTCATTTTCTCAAGGATTATGAGGTATTTAATTTTCAATTTGAATGTTGGGAAATGCTGACTAAAGTATATATCTTTTTGTATGTGTGTATATGTGTGAATAATGGTCACTCCTTTCTCCTAGAAGATGGGCTTCATGGGATTGTGAGCTGTACCGCTTGTGGACAACAGGTCAATCATTTTCAAAAAGATTCCATTTATAGACATCCTTCACTGCAAGTACTTATTTGTAAGGTATGTAATGATCTGTTGATAATTAATTCCACAAATATTTGAATGCTTAACATGTGTCAGACTTTTGATGCACAGTGATGAAGATGGAAATGGTCTCTGCCATTGGAGGACATATAATGTAGTGGGGAAGACAGACATGAAAGGCCCAATAAGTGCTATGATAGGGAAGTTACTGTGTACTTTGGGAACACACAGGAAGCCTTTGTAATTTGGAGTTGGGTGGTGGGGGGCTTTATAATGGAGATGATGTAGGTGGTACCTGAAATATAAATAGGAATTAGCTTGGCAAAGTGGGATTGGTTCAGCATATTCTAGGCCAGAGGCAACATGGTATTCAAAGGCTCAGAGGTGAGGGAGAGTGTGGTGTCTTGGGAAACTGCAGAGTATATATGTGTGCACACACATGTTTTATAACATTCCCTCTTACATAACCTAATTACCCAAATCTGAACTCTCCATGTGGAGCAGGATTTTGACATAATTTGGAGATAATAGAATTAAAAATGTTTCATATGTATTGAAGATAGTTTTAACAGTCTGTGTAAGCTTTTTTACAAGTAATACCTTGGAATTAATTTTAAATATCTATAATATCAAGGTTATCATTTCCCCAACTCATATTACTGCTAAAATTAATCCTTTGTTAGTTTGCTTCCTAATAAAATGCCTCCTTGAATTGCAGGGGCAGACCAGACTTTCCTTAATTAGAGTTCCAGTTCTAGATCTTGTATGAATTTTTGGTAGATGTAGACCTCCTTAAATGTACTAAATTTACTCCATCTTTTAGTAATTTGTGTCCTCCTTTCCTTGAATTCATTTCAGCCAGGAGCCTGTTTAGGGTACATGTTGTAGCTTCTAGTTTTAAATTGTGACAGCTGAATTTTATATTGTTGGATTTGTAATGTGCATTGCTTTTCTCTTTTCTTACATACGTGATTGGTATTTTTTTTTTTAAGGGCCAGTCTGTTGTGCCTAGCCCATTTCAGTAATCAGTAGTTTTCATCAGTGGGCATGGAACCTTCCCTTTTCTCCAGTCCCAGTGAAAAGGAATTTAAAGTCATTCAGACTTGGATTTGAATACCAGTTTTGCCTCTTTCAGTTGTATAACTTTAGGAGATTTAGTTACGTATTAATGAGCCAAAGCCTTTTCTCTCAAATTGGGCTGTAGTACCTCCTACCTTGCACAGTAGGTATTTGAGATTTAAAGATAATATGGGTTAATGTAGGATGCTGTTGCTCAGCTCTATACATAGTAGCTGTTTATATATGATGACTAGTAAATTATTATTAACTAATAGCAACATCTAATACATTTTTATGTAGATCTTTGGTAGCTAGTCATATGAGATCAGAAATTTGCTTTACCAAAATCTTTTATCAACTTTTATGTAAGGAAAAGTGGTACTTGATGATATGGAAATATATTTCAAGGAATTAATTTCTTGAGCTATTCCTGTGTCTGGAAAGTACTAGTAGGGCTAATACAGTGTTATCGCTTTGATTCTCTAAAACACACACACACACACACACACACACACACACACACATTCCCTGTACTTTTTTAATGACTTAAAAAGTAAAGTTTTTCTCCTTTATGAATGTTAACAGTTTTGAATAAATTTCCCCCTTCCCTTTTCTGTTTTAATAGAATTGCTTTAAATATTACATGAGTGATGATATTAGCCGTGACTCAGATGGAATGGATGAACAGTGTAGGTAGGTAATAAATCAAGATGAACTAAAATTCAGTGTTGTCTGCTTTTTGAGGCGAAATTCTTACATAGTCTGTTACTAGATCTATTTTTTATAGTATCATCATTGATATCTTTCGTGAAAGGTTTGTCTTTTCCATGAAGTCCTTGGTTTATGTCTTTTAATTTTCTAATAAAGAATAAGTAAATAACCAAAATTACTTTGCTATTAAAATTGCTGCCAGGAAATTTTAAATTGCTTTAATACTGTAAAGGTTTAAAATGTGTTTCATTTCAGAATAATATTTTAATCTTTAAATAATTTCAGATGGTGTGCAGAAGGTGGAAACTTGATTTGTTGTGACTTTTGCCATAATGCCTTCTGCAAGAAATGCATTCTACGCAACCTTGGTCGAAAGGAGCTGTCTACAATAATGGATGAAAACAACCAATGGCATTGCTACATTTGTCGCCCGGAGCCTTTGTTGGATTTGGTCACAGCATGTAACAGCGTATTTGAAAACTTAGAACAGTTGTTGCAACAAAATAAGAAGAAGATAAAAGTTGACAATGAAAAGAGTAGTAAAGTATATGACCATACACCCAGATTTTCTCCAAAGAAAAACAGTTCAAATTGTAATGGAGAAGAAAAGAAATTAGATGATTCATGTTCTGGTTCTGTAACCTACTCTTATTCAGCACTAATTGTGCCCAAGGAGATGATTAAGAAGGCAAAGAAACTGATTGAGACTACTGCCAACATGAACTCCAGTTACGTTAAGTTTTTGAAGCGGGCAACGGATAATTCAGAAATCAATTCTGCTACAAAGTTACGTCAGCTTAAGGCTTTTAAATCTGTGTTGGCTGATATCAAGAAAGCTCATCTTGCGTTAGAAGAAGATTTGAATTCAGAGATTCGAGCTTTGGATGCTGTAAACAAAGAGAAAAATACCAAAGAGCATAAAGTCATAGATGCTAAGTCTGAAACAAAAGTACGAAAAGGGGAAAAACCCTGTGCTTTGGAAAGGAAGGATTTTTCAAAATCAGAAGCTAAACTGTCAAGAAAGCAGGTAGATAGTGAACGTGTGGATCAGAGTGTTGCAGTAGAGGAACAAAGAGCAAATAAAAATCCCAGTGGTGAACATAAAAAATCTGATAAAAAAGAAGAACCTCAGTATGAACCTGCTAACACTTCTGAAGACTTAGACATGGATATTGTGTCTGTTCCTTCCTCAGTTCCAGAAGACATTTTTGAGAATCTTGAGACTGCTATGGAAGTTCAGAGTTCAGCAGATTATCAGGGAGATGGCAACAGTGGAACTGAGCAAGAACTGGAGAGTTCTGTAAAATTAAATATTACTTCAAAAGACAACAGAGGAGGTATTAAATCAAAAACAACAGCTAAAGTAACAAAAGAATTATATGTTAAACTCACCCCTGTTTCCCTTTTTAGTTCCCCAATTAAAGGTGCTGATTGTCAGGAAGTTCCACAAGATAAAGATAGCTATAGAAGCTCTTGTCTGAACCCCAAGCTGGAGAACTGTGGACTTGAACAGGAAAAGAATGATAATGAGCATTTGGTTGAAAGTGAAGTTCCATTACTTTCAGAAGAATCTGATCTTCGAAGATCCCCACGTGTAAAGACTACACCCTTGAGGCGACAGACAGAAACCAACCCTACAACATTTAATTCAGATGAAGAAAATAATGACACCGTTAAGGAGAAACAAAAACTATCAGTTTCAATGAGAAAAAAGGATAAGCGGAATTCTTCTGACAGTGCTATAGATAATCCTAAACCTAATAAGTTGCCTAAATCTAAGCAGTCAGAGACTGTGGATCAAAATTCAGATTCTGATGAAATGCTAGCAATCCTCAAAGAAGTATCCAGGATGAGTCACAGTTCTTCTTCAGATACTGATATTAATGAACCTCATACAAATCATGAGAAGACTTTGTATGATGTAAAGACTCAAACAGGAAAAGATGATAAAGGAAAAAGGAAACGAAAAAGTTCTACTTCTGGCTCAGATTTTGATATTAAAAAAGGCAAATCAGCTAAAAGGTCTATAATTTCTAAAAAGAAACGACAAAACCAGTCTGAATCTTCTAATTATGACTCAGAATTAGAAAAGGAGATAAAGAGTATGAGTAAAATTGGGGCTGCCAGAACAACAACAAAAAGAGTTCCAAATAAAGAAGATTATGATTCTTCTGAAGATGAAAAACACAGCAAAAAAGGAATGGATAATCAAGGTCAGAAAAGTTTGAGGACTGCCCAGGAAGGATCATCTGATGATGCTGAAAGGAAAGAAGAGAGAGAGAATTTCTCTTCAGCAGAAGGCATAGTTGATAAAGACAAGACTCTCATGGAATTGAGAGATCGACTCTCTAAGAAGCAGCAGCCAAGTGTTTCCTCAGATGGTGCTGATAAGCTTTCTTCTGGGAAAGAGGAGAGTTTTAATTCTCCAGAAGACAAAAAGGTTGCTGAAACTAAAGAAAAGAGTAAGTATCTGAAAACCAAAATGTGTAAGAAAGTACAAGGTGGCTTATCTCATGTTGCTGAGAAGTTCCCAAAGAAAGAACAGAGTGATGAATCCTCTGAAGATGATAACAAGCAGAGCAAAAAGGGAACTGAAGAAAAAGAAAAGAAAACTACAGACTTGAAGAAAAAAGTAATTAAGATGGAACAACAGTATGAATCATCATCTGATAGCACTGAGAAATTACCCGAAGGAGAAGAAATTTGTCATTTTCCTAAAGGCATAAAACAAAATAAGAATGACACGACTGATGGGGAAAAGAAGAGTAAAAAAATAAAAGGTAAAACTTCTAAAAAGAAGGATGAATTATCTGATAATGCTGAGAAGTTACCAGGGAAAAGAGATAGTTGTGATTCTTCCGAAGATAAGAGGAGTAAGAATGGAACATCCAGTCGAGAGAAGAAAAGGTGCAACTTACCTGAAAAGAGTTCAAGGAAGAGACAAGATTGTTCATCATCTGATACTGAGAAATATTCCATGAAAGAAGATGGCTGTGATTCTTCTGATAAGAGACCAAAAAGAATCGAATTAAGGGAAAGAAGAAATTTAAATTCAAAGAGAAATACCAAGGAAGTACAAAATGGCTCATCATCTTCTGATGTTGAGGAGAGTTCCGAAGATAATAAAAAGCTGAAGAAACAAAGAGCTTCAGCTAAAAAGAAGGCAGGCAATATGAAGGAGAAAATGAGAAGCTCCTTAAGAACAAGCACTAAAAGGAAGCAGGCTGACATTTCTTCCTCATCTTCTTCTGATATAGGAGATGATGATCAGAATTCTGTAGGTGAGGGGAGCAGTGATGAGCAGAAAATAAAGCCTGTGACTGAAAATTTAGTGCTGTCTTCACATACTGGATTTTGTCAATCTTCAGGTATGAGAAAATAAATAGAAAATTTGTACTTTCTCCCTCTTGAGTAACTACATTGTTTAATTTTCTCTGAAGTCAATCAAACGCAAGGTTACTTACTGTTTAGGAAAACACCATTTAAAAATTCTTTATAGAGATTTACTAGAAACTTTTCTCCATTTTTTGGTCATCATTGGGAGGTATTTGCAGCATTGTTAGTATTCTGTATCAGCTATACCAAGTGTGTTGGGTAAATTTATCAATGTTTAATGCTTTTATTTGGAGTAATGAAAAGTAATTTATGAAGGAAGATCAGACTGGTGCTAGTAGTTCAGTAGATATTTATTCAAGTAATGGAGATGAGTGCTTGGTATGGATATAATGTGTGTGAAAGTTTTAACTGCTTTGCCATTCATCTGACTTTTTAAATTGGGCAGAGTAACTTTGTGTCCTATGAAATCCTCAGAAAAATTTAAGTTTATTTATTGAAACCCTTTGCTTATGCTCATCAATTTTTTTTCTAATGACATGAAAAGATATTTCCATTTTTAACACTAACAAAATAGAGGAAGAAAGAAATCCAGAAAGTAGGTGGATTACCCTACCCTGATGAGATAGAGCACTAGGACAATTAGGGTTTGGGTCAACCGGTCAATAATACGCCCCCCCCCCAAAAAAATTAAAAATATTTATCATTATGGCAGTTCTTTAAAAAAATCAGTTGTATAATAAATGTACACTTGTTGGTCATATTGTCTTTTTTTTAAGTCAGTAAAACCCATCAGTTAACCAGGGACACTTAAAATTAATTTTAAAATATAAAGTAGATTTCTTATGTAACTGTTTTCCCAGCACAAGCAAAATGTTAAAAAATTTTCCTTTCTTTCCTTTTGTTGTGATTTTCCATTTATCCCAGTTGGATTTTAGTGGAATGCACTTGAATCTTGATTTTTAGTAAAACTTTAAATCCCTTTTTTGGAGCTCCAGTGAGTTGGTTTGAAAACCAAGTGGGATATGCATGGTATACTCATTTTAATGCTCTGCTATATCAGATACCTAGATGGAGTTCTGCTTGTATGGCTGTTTTAACTACAGGTCCGCAGTCTCTGATATTCTTGGGGCTTAATGTATTTCAGGATTTTCAACTCTTTTGTTTTTAGGAAGGTAATATGGAGTAGTTATCATATATTATATAGTAGCCCCAGTAGGTCCTGAGGCCCCATAATCAAACACATTAGTATTTCCACAGCAAAACATATGAACATTTACATGTAAGAGGAATAAACAGTTCAGATTAGATTTTGCTGCCAAATGAACTTTGGCACCACCTTACAAAACTTTAAATTTTGAGAACTTTTTGGATTTTCAAATTGTGTATGAGATTGTGGACTTGTATTCAAAACATAATATAGTAGTTGCTAAATTTATTTATTCTCCTAATATGTCCAACTTAATTTAGGTGACAGTTTTTATGAGCTCTTAAAAAGCCTCCCCTGCTCCCATGAATTTAGAGGATTCCAATTTATTCAGCAATAGTTGGGTATCCTGTTACAGGGTACAACATTTTCCTAGAAATTGTGGCATGGCATGACCAACCAAGATGAAGAACACCATCCTAGGAGGTTATAGTCCAATGAGCAAGATAGACATAGATAAGTCATTTTTTTAAAAAAAATACCAGAAGAAAGATATAAAACTAAAATGGGGCTGTGTGATAAATAGCAAGTGAGCCACTTAATATAAATATTGGAGGAAGACTTAAAAGAATGGGTAGCATTTGAACTTGACTTTGAAGGATGGGTAACATTTTCAAAGGTGTAGTAAAGAGGAACAATGGTAATATCACTAGTAATATTTCATTTGAATATTGGTCTGTTTGAATGAGGTATTTATTGTGAGTTTGCTAAGATATTGTGAGATTTATTATTGCCTTTCTATATTTAGCATATTTGTATCCTGAACCTGTAGGTGTCTGTGTTCCTTATGGGATTTTTTCTCGAATATTTTCCCCCAGTATTTTATTATGAAAAAATATTAAATATGCAGAAAAGTTTCTACAGTTAACATTGTACTGTATTTGCTTTATCACATACTTATCTATATATCCTATCTATCCATCAGTGTACCTAACTTTTCCCCCCCTTTTAACTGTTTATTTTGAAATAATTATAAATTCACAGGAAGTTGCAAGAAAATGTACAGGGAGGTTTTGTATGCCTTTCACTAATTTCCTTCCATTGGTAACATCTTTCATAATTATAGTGCAATCTCAGAACCAGGGAACTGAAGATTTATTCAGATTTCACCAGTTTTACATGTACTCCTTCATTTGTGTGTGTGTGTGTGTGTGTGTGTGTGTGTGTGTAAGTATAGTTCTGTGCAAAATTTGTATCACGTGTAGCTTTGTAAATATAACCACCACAGACAACCAAGATACTGAACTTTCATTACCACAAGTTCCTTTGTGCTACCCCTTATGCACACTCCCTAGCATATCTCTATTCTTAACCTGTGGCAATTGTTAATCTGATTTCCATCTCTGTAATTTTGTTATTTTGAGATGGAATCATGAAGTGTGTAACCTTTTGAAATTGTCTTTTTTCACTCAGTGTAATGCCCTTGAAATCTTTGATGCATTTGAAAGTAAATGGTAAACATTAACATAATTCTCCCTGGTTACTTCAGCGTATATAGTGTTAACTAGAGTACAATGTTTAAGTTTGTTTTTGAGGCAAAATTTACATACAGTGAAATGCACAAATCTTAATCTCTTTATAGTTTTAATCAAAGGATAGAAACGTTGCTTTTTGTAAGGAAGTAAGTTTTACTGTACTTGAATATATCTCTGGATGATTCTACTCCTGGATACCATACAAATTCAGGTATATTTTAAAATTATTTGGTACTACCAAGTATTAATAGCATTTTAAAAAGTTCTTCAATGATACAGGAAAAATTAGACATTTGTTAACTTTAAACTTAAAATGGATCACTACAAAGCTTATTTTAGCCACAAACTTATGCTAATATGGTGGTGAATGATAAAAGATTTGTTACTGCGAAGGATGAGTTTTAAAATTCTTGTGCTCTGGGAAGGAACTTTGAAATATGTAACATCCAACTATTTATTATTTTGCTGCTGGCACTTCTTAAATTCCCCATTGTACTTTCCTTATAAATCCTTTTTATTCATGTTTTGGATCCCAGAGTATAGTTTAGAACTCACTAGTTGTTTTAAAGTTTTTGGCTTTCAGTTTTATTTTACATGGTTTTACTTATAAAGATAATTTAAAGCTAATTTTAAGTACACTTTTGTTCCTTCAAGGAGATGAAGCCTTATCTAAATCAATGCCTGTCACAGTGGATGATGACGACGATGACAATGATCCTGAGAATAGGTATGATTCCATCTGTAAGGACTTTAAAAAGATTATAACACACCCTAGGTGTGGGCACAAACAGCAGCAAGGGAACCACAAGCAGGTTTAAAAACCAGGAGTGCCTGCCTTAGAAAGACTCGCTCACAGTCTTCCTGCAAGTTTGAAAGAAAGGCCAGAAAATGGGCTAAAACTCAGAAACCTTAAAAGAAAGTAAATATAAATAGTAACACACCTAGCATAGGGTGTGTTATAAATACAGCACTGTCAATTTTTATGTTTCCATGTAATTTAGTGATAGTTTTTTGAGAATATTTTAATTTTGACAGATTATTTTATTGGTGAAAGTAAATCATATCTCAATAAATTGGTGACAACAGACATCTCTCTTCTCAATATTTGATTATTGTTTTAAATTGCCATCCAGTGTGGTGGTCCTATTCATTAAAACCTGTTCAAAGTGAAAAAGAGACTGCTAAGATGTTTAAGATTAAGATATTGCTTTCAAAATAAGTATGAATTTGTAAAGTATCTAGACTGATTTAGATTTTAACAGTTTGTCAAATAATATAGAAGTAGACAGTATGATAGTATTAATTTGAATACTTAATAGGTTTATATGGGAACAGTGTAGCCTGTACAGATTGACTTAACTAAGGAATAGCTGGGAGAAGAAAAAAAATAAAGATACACCCATATTCTAGCAATGAGGAATAAAGAAAACAAAGGTATTAAAGAGTATAACCATAATGTTTTTACATATTTTTTAAATGCTTCCTGGACTACAGGATCCCCCACACTCATAATCTTCAACAAGAAGACAGTGTGGTGTAGTGGATGGAATTTTGGAATAATGGGGATAAGAATATCTGACTTCTAGTTTTAACCTTTCTGTGTGATCGTGGGCAAGTGACTTAACTACTCTTTGCCAAAATTTTCTGTTCTTTAAAACAAAAAGGTTGGATGAAATGTTCTCTGATTAATTCTAGCACCAAAAAATCTATAATAGACTTGAGGTTTTACTACATAGTACTGTATTAACCATCCATTTATTCCTAATAGTAAACTCTAATAATTAAGAAAACATGAAAGTAAACATGTAATTTTTGTGTCATAATTTTGTAAGGAATTAACTTTGAGTTGGTAAATACTGTGGGGCCAACCGTCACTCTAGCTGTTTTATATCTTGCTGGTGCTGATAGATTTTTCTGTTTCAAAGATCAGCATTCTCCTAATTAGCAGGAGGGCGTTTTTATTAAGGTGAATGAACAATTTTATTTTGCACTTTTGAATAGAGCTTAATCACAGATACAAAGACTCAGATGCTGCTTTACCTACTTATTTTTTAATTAAAAATATATATCCAATTATTTTGTGGGATCGGGGTCGGGTCCATAATGGAATGGTGAAGGCATACATTTTATTCATCAGGCATTTTATATAGTATATGATATGATCACAGTGAGATTATGAAAGCATTTAAAATTTTATTCTCTTTTAAAATGCTTTAATTCCTCTTCATTTATTTATGCTATCATTTGCTTTCTTGTAAATCTTAAGGCCTTAAATGTTATTGAAAGGCTAATAATGCTTAAAACATGCTATATCCTAATTTACTTATGAGTTAGAATCTTAATTTCATATTTAAACACCAAATGAGTGTCATTAAGGTATGATAATTTTTTATTTGTGTTAGAGCTTGTCAAAATATAAATATCATTTTTATTTTTTAAGTTACTTGATCATATCTCTCTGTAACTGGCAATTATTTTATTGAAAGGTATCTTTAATTCCATCTTGCATTTGTGATTAAAAAATACAACCCTGTTGAGTACTTTTGAGAAGAATTGAATTTTACCTTGAGCATGTTTTTCTTTATATTCAGTTTAGTGTGCTTTTATAAAATATGCCATTAATAACTTGTTTCATATCCAATATACCAATGAGGTATCTAATACCCATGGGTTATCTAATGATGGGGATACAAATACCTTCTTGAATTATTTTGGTATAGACAGCGTACTTGAGCATATTTGCATATGCACTAAGCAACTTTTAAAAATTTGTTTTCAGATCATGATAAAGTCTTGGAATTATTTTTACCTTTCACATTTTTGAGTAGGATGTATTTTGGTAGACAGCATGTTGTAATTGTGTATAAATTTGTACACAATTGTGTAATTGTGTATAAACTGCATATGCTTTGCCTTTTTAGCAGTATTGTAATACATTTTCAGTGTTAATGTTTATGGAGAGGTAAATAGTGTATTAATGCAAATGGTTAACTATTTGGATGCAATAAATTTCTGAAAAACTTTTTGCTTGTTCAAGCATTTAATTTTAATTATAATCCATCTTTTCATGAGAGTTGAAAGAATTTGATAGAACCAAGATACGTAGGCTAGTTTGTAGCCAAAGAAGTTTTGATATTTCTAAAATTGATGAAGTAATAATTCCCAAAACATATGTACTTATATATGTCATATTTACTTATATATGTGTGTGAAAGTTTTACAACAGATTTCACCATTATTTATCTTTTCTGTTTTAAAGTTATAATAGCTTCTGAGGTCATTTAAAGAACTTAGTCATGTTCTGAATATTTCAGTAGGTGTGAATAAATAAGTTTCTGTTATTTTAGTGTATTTAGTCTATTATGTATTTAGTCTATTATGTAGTATCATTCGTATTTGAAAGTAAATGTATGCTGTTGTGAGATAGAGTGGTCTAACTTGTAAAGTAATTTCTATTTAATTGCATTTATTTAATAAACAATGACAAGAATTATAGGTTGAATAACAGGTTAACTTTTACGATTTTTTGACTGAGCTTTTTAGAAAAAATTAAATAGTGGACGAACTTTATACTTTCAATTTTGTATAACTGAGAATTTACTTCAAATTTTATAGCTTAGACTTTATGTACTTTTTGAAAGGGAGAATAATAATATCAAACAGTTTGTCAGGTTATTTAAATTATACATGTAATTTTAAAGTCATTTATTTGAATGTGCCATTATGTTAATGTTGCCTTTCAAATACCTGTTAGTTATGTTTGAAATTGTTTCTTTCATTGAAAGGATATTTAATGTCCTATATTTTAATACCTGCACTGTGAATTAGCCTCAGTTATAAGATGGTAGTGTATTCAAGTTCAACAGTGATAGTGTTGAGGATTATTAAACCAGGCTTTGCTTTAGGGGTTGCATACTAAAACAGTCACTGAAGAATCCATTTCTCCCAAAAAAGAAATATTTTAAGAATATTCTTCATTTGTATTTTTCACAGGGCATGGAAAATATTTAAAACTGAGCTTTTAAGAGGAGAAAACTAGATTGCTATATTTTTTTCTAAATCAGCATTTTTTTTTTTAATCCCAATTTTGTTTAAAAGCTGAGGTTTTTATATGGATACCCTCTCCTGCCACACAGATACATGTATTTACTTCGTAGTTGAAAAATGCTTAGTTGGGTCTACAAATACTGCATAATTTTTCTCATAATTTCTCTCTCAGTGGGGTTAAATGATTTTTTTTTCATTGAAGCAAAATTTGATTTAGAGATTGCTTAAAGAAATTACCCAATGTTAATAGAAGTTCTGTTTAATTATTGTGGGACTACACTGTAGCCTTCAAAATTTCCAAGTATTTTATCATTTGGTAATACTTTGCTTTTCAGACTGGAAAACATGCAAATGATTATTTTTTTTCCCTACTAGCTCGGTGTAGGTATTCTTTTTTTTTAAATTTAATTTAATTTTTTAAACATCTTTATTGGAGTATAATTGCTTTACAATGGTGTGATAGTTTCTGCTTTAAAACAAAATGAATCAGCTATATATATATATACATATGTTCCCATATCTCTTACCTCTTGCGTCTCCCTCCCTCCCACCCTCCCTATCCCACCACTCCAGGCGGTCACAAAGCACGGAGCTGATCTCGCTGTGCTAGGCGGCTGCTTCCCACTAGCTATCTACCTTAGGTTTGGTAGTGTATATATGTCCATGCCTCTCTCTCGCTTTGTCACAGCTTACCCTTGCCCCTCCCCATATCCTCAAGTCCATTCTCTAGTAGGTCTGTGTCTTTATTCCTGTTTTACCCCTAGGTCCTTCATGACATATGTTTTCTTAGATTCCATATATATGTGTTAGCATACAGTATTTGTCTTTCTCTTTCTGACTTACTTCACTCTGTATGGCAGATTCTAGGTCTATCCAACTCATTATAAATAGCTCAATTTCGTTTCTTTTTATGGCTAATATTCCATTGTATATATGTTCCACATCTTCTTTATCCATTCATCTGATGATGGACACTTAGGTTGTTTCCATCTCTGGGCTATTGTAAATAGAGCTGCAATGAACATTTTGGTACATGACTCTTTTTGAATTATGGTTTTCTCAGGGTATATGCCCAGTAGTGGGATTGCTGGGTCATATGGTAGTTCTAGTTGCAGTTTTTTAAGGAACCACCTTACTGTTCTCCACAGTGGCTGTATCAATTTACATTCCCACCAACAGTGCAAGAGGGTTCCCTTATCTCCACACCCTCTCCAGCATTTATTGTTTCTAGATTCTTTGATGATGGCCATTCTGACAGGTGTGAGATGATATCTCATTGTAGTTTTGATTTGCATTTCTCTAATGATTAATGATGTTGAGCATTCTTTCATGTGTTTGTTGTCAGTCTGTATATCTTCTTTGGAGAAATGTCTATTTAGATCTTCTGCCCATTTTTGAATTGGGTTGGTTGTTTTTTTGTTATTAAGCTGCATGAGCTGCATATAAATTTTGGAGATTAATCCTTTGTCAGTTGCTTCATTTGCAAATATTTTCTCCCATTCTGAGGGTTGTCTTCTGGTCTTGTTTATGGTTTCCCTTGCTGTGCAAAAGCGTTGAAGTTTCATTAAGTCCCATTTGTTTATTTGTTTTTATTTCCATTTCTCTAGGAGGTGGGTCAAAAAGAATCTTGCTGTGATTTATGTCATAGAGTGTTCTGCCTATGGTTTCCTCTAAGAGTTTGATCGTTTCTGGCCTTACATTTAGGTCTTTAATCCATTTTGAGCTTATTTTTGTGTATGGTGTTAGGGAGTGATCTAATCTCATACTTTTACATGTAGCTGTCCAGTTTTTCCAGCACCACTTATTGAAGAGGCTGTCCTTTCTCCGCTATACATTCCTGCCTCCATTATCAAAGTTAAGGTGACCATATGTGCGTGGGTTTATCTCTAGGCTTTCTGTCCTGTTCCATTGATCTATCTTTCTGTTTTTGTGCCAGTACCATACTGTCTTGATTACTGTAGCTTTGGAGTATAGTCTGAAGTCAGGGAGCCTGATTCCTCCAGCTCCGTTTTTCGTTCTCAAGATTGCTTTGGCTATTCGGGGTCTTTTGTGTTTTGATACAAATTGTGAAATTTTTTGTTCTAGTTCTGTGAAAAATGCCAGTGGTAGTTTGATAGGGATTGCATTGAATCTGTAGATTGCTTTGGGTAGTAGAGTCATTTTCACAATGTTGATTCTTCCAATCCAAGAACATGGTATATCTCTCCATCTATTTGTATCATCTTTAATTTCTTTCATCAGTGTCTTATAATTTTCTGCATACAGGTCTTTTGTCTCCTTAGGTAGGTTTATTCCTAGATATTTTATTCTTTTTGTTGCAGTGGTAAATGGGAGTGTTTTCTTGATTTCACTTTCAGATTTTTCATCATTAGTGTATAGGAATGCCAGAGATTTCTGTGCATTAATTTTGTATCCTGCTACTTTACCAGATTCATTGATTAGCTCTACTAGTTTTCTGGTAGCATCTTTAGGATTCTCTATGTATAGTATCATGTCATCTACAAATAGTGACAGATTTACTTCTTCTTTTCCGATTTGGATTCCTTTTATTTCCTTTTCTTCTCTGATTGCTGTGGCTAAAACTTCCAAAACTGTTGAATAAGAGTGGTGAGAGTGGGCAACCTTGTTTTGTTCCTGATCTTAGTGGAAATGCTTTCAGCTTTTCACCATTGAGGATGATGTTGGCGGTGGGTTTGTCATATATGTCCTTTATTATGTTGAGGAAAGTTCCCTCTGTGCCTACTTTCTGCAGGGTTTTTATCATAAATGGATGTTGAATTTTGTCAAAAGCTTTCTCTGCATCTATTGAGATGATCATATGGTTTTTATCCTTCAGTTTGTTAATATGGTGTATCACAATGATTGATTTGCGTATATTGAAGAATCCTTGCATTCCTGGAATAAACCCCACTTGATCATGGTGTATGATCCGTTTAATGTGCTGTTGGATTCTGTTTGCTAGTATTTTGTTGAGGATTTTTGCATCTATGTTCATCAGTGATATTGGCCTGTAGTTTTCTTTCTTTGTGACATCCTTGTCTGGTTTTGGTATCAGGGTGATGGTGGCCTCATAGAATGAGTTTGGGAGTGTTCCTCCCTCTGCTATATTTTGGAAGAGTTTGAGAAGAATAGGTGTTAGCTCTTCTCTAAATGTTTGATAGAATTCACCTGTGAATCCATCTGGTCCTGGGCTTTTGTTTGTTGGAAGATTTTTAATCACAGTTTCAATTTCAGTGCTTGTGATTGGTCTGTTCATATTTTCTATTTCTTCCTAATTCAGTCTTGGCAGGTTGTGCATTTCTAAGAATTTGTCCGTTTCTTCCAGGTTGTCCATTTCATTGGCATAGAGTTGCTTGTAGTAATCTCTCATGATCTTTTGTATTTCTGCAGTGTCAGTTGTTACTTCTCCTTTTTCATTTTTAATTCTATTGAGTCTTCTCCCTTTTTTCTTGATGAGTCTGGTTAACGGTTTATCTATTCTGTTTATCTTCTCAGAGAACCAGCTTTTAGTTTTATTGATCTTTGTTGTCGTTTCCTTCATTTCTTTTTCATTTATTTTTGATCTGATTTTTATGATTTCTTTCCTTCTGCTAACTTTGGGGTGTTTTTGTTCTTTCTCTTATTGCTTTAGGTGCAAGGTTAGGTTGTTTATTCGAAATGTTTCCTGTTTCTTAAGGTGGGCTTGTATTGCTATAAACTTCCCTCTTAGAAGTGCTTTTGTTGCATCCCATAGGTTTTGGGTCGTCATGTCTCCATTGTCACTTGTTTCTAGGTATTTTTTTGATTTCCTCTTTGATTTCTTCAGTGATCACTTCGTTATTAAGTAGTGTATTGTTTAGCCTCCATGTGTTGGTATTTTTTACAGATCTTTTCCTGTAATTGATATCTAGTCTCATAGCGTTGTGGTCGGAAAAGGTAGTTGATACAATTTCAATTTTCTTAAATTTACCAAGGCTTGATTTGTGACCCAAGGTATGATCTATCCTGGAGAGTGTTCCATGAGCACTTGAGACAAATGTGTATTCTGTTGTTTTTGGATAGAGTGTCTTATAAATATCAATTAAGTCCATCTTGTTTAATGTATCATTTAAAGCTTGTGATTCCTTATTTATTTTCTTTTTCTATGATCTGTTCATTGGTGAAAGTGGGGTGTTAAAGTCCACTACTGTGAATGTGTTACTGTCGATTTCCCCTTTTATGACTCTTAGTATTTGCCTTATGTATTGAGGTGCTCCTATGTTGGGTGCATAAATATTTACAATTGTTATATCTTCTTTTTGGATCGATTCCTTGATCATTATGTAGTGTCCTTCTTTGTCTCTTCTAATAGTCTTTATTTTAAAGTCTATTTTGTCTGATATGAGAATTGCTACTCCAGCTTTTTTCTGGTTTCCATTTGCATGGAATGTTTTTCCATCCCCTTGCTTTTAGTCTGTATGTGTCTGTAGGTCTGAAGTGGGTCTCTTTTAGACAGCATATATATGGGTCTTTTTTTGTATCCATTCAGCCAATCTGTGTCTTTTGGTGGGAGCATTTAGTCCATTTACATTTAAGGTAATTATCGATATGTATGTTCCTATTCCCAGTTTCTTAATTGTTTTGGGTTCGTTATTGTAGGTCTTATCCTTCTCTTGTGTTCCTTGCCTAGAGAAGTTCCCTTAGCATTTGTTGTTAAGCTGGTTTGGTGGTGCTGAACTCTCTCAGCTTTTGATTGTCTGTAAGCGTTTTAATTTCTCCATCAAATCTGAACGAGATCCTTGCTGGGTAGAGTAATCTTGGTTGCAGGTTTTTCTCCTTCATCACTTTAAATATGTCCTGCCAGTCCCTTCTGGCTTGCAGAGTTTCTGCTGAAAGATCAGCTGTTAACCTTATGGGGATTCCCTTGTGTGTTATTTGTTATTTTTCCCTTGCTGCTTTTAATATGTTTTCTTTGTATTTAAGTTTTGACAGTTTGATTAATATGTGTCTTGGCATATTTCTCCTTGGATTTATCCTGTATGGTTCTCTCTGTGCTTCCTGGACTTGATTAACTATTTCCTTTCCCATATTAGGGAAATTTTCAACTATAATCTCTTCAAATATTTTCTCAGTCCCTTTCTTTTTCTCTTCTTCTTCTGGAACCCCTATAATTCGAATGTTGGTGCATTTAATGTTGTCCCAGAGGTCTCTGAGACTGTCCTCAGTTCTTTTCATTCTTTTTTCTTTATTCTGCTCTGCAGTAGTTATTTCCACTATTTTATCTTCCACGTCACTTATCCATTCTTCTGCCTCAGTTATTCTGCTATTGATCCCATCTAGAGTATTTTTCATTTCATTTATTGTGTTGTTCATTGTAGTTTGTTTCATCTTTAGTCTTCTAGGTCCTTGTGAAATGTTTCTTGCATTTTGTCTATTCTATTTCTAAGATTTTGGATCATCTTTACTATCATTCTGAATTCTTTTTCAGGTAGAGTGCCTGTTTCCTCTTCATTTCTTAGGTCTGGTTGGTTTTTATCTTGCTCCTTCAACTGCGGTGTGTTTTTATGTCTTCTCATTTTGCTTATCTTACTGTGTTTGGACGTCTCCTTTTTCCACGCTGCAAGTTGGTAGTTCCCCTTGTTTTTCGTTTCTGTCCCCAGTGGCTAAGTTTGGTTCAGTGGGTAGTGTATGCTTCCTGGTGGAGGGGACTAGTGCCTGTGTTCTGGTGGATGAGGCTGGGTCTTGTCCCTCTGGTGGGCAGGTCCATGTCCAGTGGTGTGTTTTGGGGTGTCTGAGGACTTATTATGATGTTAGGCAGCCTCTCTTCTAATGGGTGGGGTTGTTTTCCTGTTTTGCTATTTGTTTGGCATAGGGTGTCCAGCACTGTAGATTGCTGGTCGTTGAGTGAAGCTGGGTGCTGGCTTTGAGATGGAGATATCTGGGAGATTTTCGCCATTTGATGTTATGTGGAGCTGGGACGTCTCTTGTGGACCAGTGTCCTGAAGTTGGAGTCCCACCTCAGAGGCAGAGCACTGACTCCTGGCTGCAGCACCAAGAGCCTTTCATCCACACGGCTCAGAATAAAAGGGAGAAAAAGTAGAGAGAAAGAATTAGTAGAACTAGGAAGAAAGAAAGAAAGGAAGGAAGGAAGGTAGGAAGGAAGGGAGAAAGAAAGAAAAGAAGGAAGGAAGGAAAGGAGGGAGGGAGTGGGACGGTGGGAGGAAAGAAGCAAGGAGGGAAGGAAGGAAAAAAGAAAGAAAGAAAGAAGATAAAGTAAAATATAATAAAGTAAAATATAATAAAGTTATTAAATTAAAAGTAATTATTAAGAAAAAAATTAAAAAAAAAACAAAAATGGACAGATAGAACTTTAGGACAAATGGTGGAAGCAAAACTGTAGAGATAAAATCTCATACAGAAGCATAGACATACACATTTACAAAAAGAGGAAAAGGGGAAAAAATCATAAATCTTGCTCTCGAAGTCCACCTCCTCAATTTGGGATGTTTTACTGTCTAAAGGAGGGAAGGAAGCATAGAAAGAAAAAAGAAGGAAAGAAAGAAGATAAAGTAAAATAAAATAAAGTTATTAAAATTAATTATTAAGAAAAAAATTAAAAACAAAAACGGACGGATAGAACTGTAGGACAAATGGTGGAAGCAAAGCTATACATAACAAAATCTCACACAGAAGCAGAAGCATACACATACACACTCACTAAAAGAGGAGAAGGGGAAAAAATCATAAATCTTGCTCTCAAAGTCCACCTCCTCAATTTGGGATGATTTGTTGTCTGACATTCATATATTCCACAGATGCAGGGTACGTCAAGTTGATTGTGGAGCTTTAATCCGCTGCTTCTGAGGCTGCTGGGAGAGATTTCCCTTTCTCTTCTTTGTTCTCACAGCTCCCAGGTGCTCAGCTTTGGATTTGGCCCTGCCTCTGCGTGTAGGTCACTGGAAGTCGTCTGTTTTTCGCTCAGACAGGACGGGGTTAAAGGAGCCGCTGATTCGGGGGCTCTGGGTCACTCGGGCTGGGGGGAGGGAGGGGCATGGAGTGTGGGACGGGCCTGTGGCAGCAGAGGCTGGCGTGACCTTGCACAAGCCTGAGGCTCGCCTTGCGTTCTCGCGGGTAAGTTGTCCCTGGATCCCGGGAACCTGGCAGTGACGGGCTGCACAGGCTCTCCGGAAGAGGGGTGTGGATAGTGACCTGTGCTCGCACCCAGGCTTCTTGGTGGCGACCGCAGCAGCCTTAGCGTCTCATGCCCGTCTCTGGGGTCCGCCGTTTTAGCCGCGGCTCGCGCCCGTCTCTGGAGCTCCTTTAAGCAGCGTTCTTAATCCCCTCTCCTCGCGCACCAGGAAACACAGAGGGAAGAAAAAGTCTCTTGCCTCTTTGGCAGGTCCAGACTTTTCCCAGGACTCCCTCCCGGCCAGCCGTGGTGCACTAACCCCTTGCAGGCTGTGTTCATGCCGCCAACCCCAGTCCTCTCCCTGCGCTCTGACCGAAGCCCGAGCCTCAGCTCGCAGCCACGCCCGCTCCGTCGTGTGAGCAGAGAAGCCGGTCGGGCTGGTGAGTGCCGGTCCACACCAATCCTCTGTGCAGGAATCTCTCCGCTTTGCCCCCCGTAACCCTGTTGCTGTGCTCTCCCCCTTGGCTCCGAAGCTTTCCCCCTCCGCCACCCGCAGTCTCCGCCCACGAAGGGGCTTCCTAGTGTGTGGAAACCTTTCCTCCTTCACAGCTCCTTCCCACTGGTGCAGGTCCCTTCCCTATCCTTTTGTCTCTGTTTATTCTTTTTTCTTTTTCCCTACCCAGGTACATGGGGGTTTTGTTGCCTTTTGGGAGGTCTGAGGTCTTCTGCCAGCGTTCAGTAGGTGTTCTGTACGAGTTGTTCCACATGTAGATGTATTTCTGGTGTATCTGTGGGGAGGAAGATGATCTCCATGTCTTAGTCTTCCGCCACCTTCCCGGAAGTCATACATATTTTTTTGATGCAGGCTCTGTGCTGTTAATCCAGCATATTTTTGGAAGTGATTAATGATTCCTGGATATTGTTCATGCTAATAAAGATATTTGATGGTTGTTTACCTGATTTCAGCAAAGATTAATGGCATGAGTATATCTCACGTTCCTTTGACATATGACTTTGGTTTCTATTTTAAACACTTTTCCAAATGTTCATTTTCTGTACATGACTTTATATGTTCTCTATACAAATTTGCTGAATCTGTAATAATTTTTTTCTGTGAATTTTCTTTCATGATGGTCCTATTTGGTTAGCAAAATTGCTTTAGTTCTCCTTTATTGGGTTTGAAAAACAAAGGTAGCTTTTTAAATGAGTATTTTACTTGTTTCATGTTTGAGTAAGGGTTTTAAATGTCTGGCAATTTTAAGGTAATTCTTGTTCAATTTATTTTGTCTTTATAGTGCAGGTAAGTATTGTAACTCAAGTATAATACAGGTGTCTAGACACTGGATAGGATCTATTTTTAGATATCTAAACTGGTTACAGTTGCCACCAGCTCTCTCTTTTATGCTAGAATTCCCAGCAATGAAAGAAATATGGTCATCAGTGGTGATCTCTCTGCTTAAGATATAAATATTATGTTCAGCCTTCTGTTCCTATTCTCTATTCTTTGGTGATATTGTAATGGGACTTTTAGATGAGAAAAAGCACCCCCACCCAAAAGGAGAGTTTGGATTTTTCTAGTGTTAGCAAAAAAGGTTCATTTTTCTGACTGTATTGTCTTTGTCTTTTAGTTTGATTTTTTTTTTTTTTTTTTTTTGGCGGTACGCGGGCCTCTCACTGTTGTGGCCTCTCCCGTTGCGGAGCACAGGCTCTGGACGCGCAGGCTCAGCGGCCATGGCTCACGGGCCCAGCCGCTCCACAGCATGTGGGATCTTCCCGGACTGGGGCACGAACCCGTGTCCCCTGCATCGGCAGGCGTACTCTCAACCACTGCGCCACCAGGGAAGCCCTTTTACTTTGAATTTTAAAAATAAAATTGAAACACATAAGTCTTTGTTTTTACTTTTCAGTTATAAAAATATTGAGCTATTTAGTATGATCAAATTTTCTAAATTTATATCAATGTTAATAAATTTTTTCTTGTTAAAATTTCCTCTAAAGCTGACTTAGATTTTTACATAAAATCAGGGAATACACATTTTGTAATTTGAGCCCATGTATAAATTGTTAATAAACTGTGGGTTCTTGATTTCATACAGCTTTTATTTTCGTACTCCTAAGATTTTTTTTAAAAGTTATTTGATATTAATTTTACGAAAACAGTGATGTTTTTCATTAACTGCAAACATTGTAGAACATGTGACTTAAAAAATAGTTTCATACTGTTGTTCAGCTTTTTGGTTATTTAGTGACTTCATCATTGTTTCATGAATAGCACTATCTTTAGGTGCAGATCATTATGCCTTGGTTATAGTTTTTCATAGAAAGGTTTATATCAAGGTACTAATTTGGGGAAATCCCTGGCGGTCCAGTGGTTAGGACTTCATGCTTCCACTGCAGGAGGCCCAGGTTTGATCCCGCAAGCTGAGTGGCGCCGTCAAAAAAAAAAAAAAAGATAATAAGTTTGAACCAAGAAGTTAAAAAATCACTAATACAGATTTTGAAGATGAGGAATTCCATTGTAATTATGTGATTGATTTTTTTTTTTTTTTTTTTTTTTTGCCGTGCTGTGCGGCATGTGGGATCTTAGTTCCCTGACCAGGGATTGAACCTGTGCCCCCTGCATTGGGAGTGCAGAGTCTTAACCACTGGACCACCAGGGAAGTCCCCGAAATGTTTTAATTCTCAACCTGAAATATGTAGCATTTGTTAAAACAAAGCCTCCCTCCCTACTAGAAGAACGTGTGTTCCTCACAAAAAATATTCAACGATTTTTGGACTGTAGTCATTTGAATTGTTTTACATATCAACCTTTTATATATGGTATGATGTTTTAGTACTACATTTACTTACACAGTTTTTTTTAATCTCGAAACTTATAATCTTATTCAGAATTCTCTGTTTTAACTATTGTGATATTGTGCACAGAATGTAAAAAGAAATTTAAAATTTTGTCACCTGTGTGTATGGATGCACAGTATTTTGGCCTTCTAAAAATGTATTTTTCATTTAGCAATTTTCTTCAAGCCTGTTTTCAGAACCTCTTAAAAGATAAAGCAGTAGATTGTAGGATGTATTCAAGATGACCTGTCAGTACATTTTAGAGATGGTGCATACTGGCCGAAAGATGTTTAGAACTCTTTCAAAAAAATTTTTTTTAATCAAAACTTGAATTCTTTCATTTCTAAATCAGTGAAATACAGATAACTTTAAGAATGTGACCTTAGTCTATTGCCCCAAGCACTCATTAGCACAGTAGTAGTGAATTAATAGAGAATATAGCACTGGCATAATAAAATTAGTAGCAGATTGGGGTTCAGGATCTTAGGTACTACTCCTGGCTTTGACACTAACTAGCTTTGTTTCTTTGGCCAAGTTATTTCCCCTCTTTAAGCCTGTTTCCTCATCTGTAAAATGACAGAGTTGGACTCTAAGGTCCCTTCTTCTAGCTCTAACATTTTGTGTTGCTTTTGTAATGGCTGTTTCTCTACAAGATCTCTTCTCTGGTGCAAGAGATCTTTCTCTTGATCACTCCTTTCTTAGAAACTCAGTGTTTTGAATTCTTGATTTACCTACCAGCAAGAGGCAGTTTACTTTCTTTTCCTGTTTGAGTGCTTAAACAAGAGGCATTACTGATTTCCTTTCTAGATAGGATCAGAATTACTAAAGGCTTTCTTGGTGCTCTCTCTCTCTCTCTCTCTCTCTCTGTCTGTCTCTCTGTCTCTCTCTCTCTCTCTCTGTCTCTCTCTCCCTCTCTCTCCCCCCCTCCCTCTCTGATTGCTTGTTTGTCTTTGCATTGTTGGGCTCATTCCTTATTTTAGTTTTGCTTTATTTTAGTAGACGAAGGTGGACGGTGTAATAAGGCATTATCGTATCTTGGTATTCATTATGTGATTTAGAAGACTTAGCTTGTTCGAGTTTTGCAGTTCTTTTATTTATTCTTTCATGCACCAGTTCCGATCATTGTTTGTTTGTGGGTTTTTACCCTCCCTCCCATATTGTTTTGCTTTCTTCCCCTCTCCCTTCCCTCCCTTTCAGGAAAATGGAGGACTGGCTCCATTACTTCCAGCTCTGCCCAGATTTTCTGCCACAAGAGTGGCACAGCCTGTGCCTCTAATGCTTCTGATAGAGTCGTGACTGCTTTGGATGCTACACCTGCCTCAAGATGCAATGTTGAGCTTTGAGATTCCAGGGGCAGTACCTTGTTGCTTGGATGATTTTCTCAGAAACAGAGTCAACTAGGGATCATGACTATACATCCATCACATGCATACCAGCACGGGTCCAGCCGAGGCCTCCAAAATGATGCTTTGCCAGCCTCAGCTGGTTCTCAAGTGATGATGTCCTTGAAGTCTCTGTGGCCTGTGACTCAAGAGTTAAAGTAGTGGAGTTTCCCTTAAAGCATCTCACAGCAGGCTCTGTAGATGGGACACATCTCACCTCAACATGTTTGCTGAATACTCAGGTTGAAGGTCAGCCTCAGCCCTTACTTAGGTCCTTCAAATTAAGTTCTAACTTTGAGGTGTCAGCTATGCGATAGGCTAGGTGTGTGATACAGTAGGTCTTTGACATATTGGACATGAGCCATCAGCCATAATTTATGCAAAATAATTTAACTTTATTATTCTTTTTAGGGCTTAATGTATTTGGCTGTACATTAGACTTTCCTTTGCTCAAAAGGTGTTAGAGGGGAAATTTAAAACATCTTAGTGAGTCTCTATCACTCTGTATAACTGTCAGTTTGGAGAAAAATGGGCATTCTCTGAAGTTTGTAAATTTTTTTTGCTTCTAAAGTATCTGTGATCTATATATTATGGTCTTACTGAAGGTTGTTGATAAATCAATTAATTCTTCATTATGTGGATCTCATTTTATTTTCCATGACTTATGTGAGTATTTTAAGTTGGTATAGAATCTTATTGTTTTATATATTTCATAGTTCTTCATGACAGTCTAGAACTTTAGTATTTGTAGGTTTACATATTTTGACTTTCCATTTAGTAGACATATTAGGAGTCTAGAGTTTGAAAGAAGAAATATGTGGTTTGTTAAAGTTAACAACCAAGTCTTTACAGATTATACAGAATTTAAGACATTTTTTGAACTTGTAAATACAAACTGAAATCAGGTGATTGAACTAAACTTTAGAGTAACTAAATTAATAATTGTATTTTTGTTGGCTATTATTGTACCACCCAAATGGGTATATAAGATCTTGTAACTGCAGGTAAACTATGTTTTCCTATTTGTAACCTATTATCCAGTGCTTCACATTATATGCACACTCGAGCACGCACACACATTTATTCATTCCAAAACAGTGTTTTTACTCAAACTGGCTTGAGAAAGTTCTTCCTTGTTCATGGGAAATGATAATGTGGTGTGTATTAAATATGATTTTAGAGTTTTTCCAGAAAGATGCTTTTAATAAATTTAAAGAACCACTGTTTATTTTGAAACTGTTTCCTAATTTGTGGAGGGTGTGTTTGTTTATTTTATAAAATGATAAAAGTAAATGATATTTGGGTTTAAATTTTTTTCTTGATGAAATGAAAAGTTGGCAACCCTATATTAGTCCCCATTTTTAAAATGTTTACCGTGTGCAACCGAAGTCAGCAAACTACTGATGTAGAAGTTTAAGAGCAACGAAGACTTTATTGCTCAACTCGAGTAGGGTCTTTTTTTAATTTTTAAAATTTTTGATGTGGACCATTATTAAAGTCTTTTATTGAATTTGTTACATTATTGCTTCTGTTTTATGTTTTGGTTTTTTTGGCCATGAGGCATGTGGGATCTTAGCTCCCTGACCAGGGATTGAACCCGCACCCCCTGCATTGGAAGGCGAAGTCCCAACCACTGGAACACCAGGGAAGTCCCCAGCTCCAGTAGGATTTTAATTGGAGTGATCTAATTTTAGCAAATCAAGTTGGAAACCCTCAGAAAAGCTAACTCATCTGTGGTTTCCTCTTGCAATTGGTAACTCTCCACGTTGTGTAAATATTCCTTATCTATCTGGTTAGGGGGGAAGTACCAAAGGGCATATAATAAGCATTTATGGAAGTGATTAGCTATTTTGTTTGCTTCAGTCTGTTTAGGTGCCTTCGCTATATATCTTTGAGTATAAATAGCAATGAACAATGTATCAAATAAAGTTAAGGCATTAACATGCATTGGCATCTCCTACCATTGAATGTATTCTTGATTTAAATGTGAGTGCTTGTTAAGAAATAAAAAGAGGAGTTTCAAATCCAAAAATAACAAAAATTTCATAATTCCAGTCGCAAGTTTTTGACTGAGCTAGAGTCATTCTTGATTGCAGAGTAGACGTTTATCCACATAGAAGTTAGTTCATGGAAAACCAAGAATCATGTCAACTTTTGAGCCTTTCTGTAAGGTATTCCTTTGTTAACTGTGATTTATGAATTTATATCAAAAGGTGCAAAACACCTCGTCTTGCACAAAAACTGCTTTTATTGTACACCTTCAGATATCTTCCTTTAGTGCAAATATGGAGATTTTTTAGGAATATATTTTATTTTAACATAAGATGGTATTAAAGAATTATTTTCTCATGCTTTTAGCAGTTGATTTTTTCATTAGCAAATTGGTCTTTGAGGAGCATCTTGAAAAATTTTGATATGTTTGAGGCTAATGCACTATCTACTTCTTTGGAAAGTGGAAACTCATTTATGGTAGTTTTTGTTCTTTTAACTATGTATGTGGTTAATAGCACTCTTGCCCCTTCTCTGCCCTAGTTTGAATATTATTAGGGATTTTTGATTGCTTCACTACTTATGTGTTGTGTTCTTTCATTTGGTTAGAAGAATTTATGAAGCAAATTGAAATTTAAGGGCCAAAATATTATCCACTAGTTTGAGGTACTGTTTCACAATAAAGTGGTTTATTACACACTGATTTTATAAGAATATGTTTTGCTGTTGAATAAATCCTCTCATGTGGAGTTCAGTGTTGGAATGCCATTTGTCTGAATGAATTGATTTACCTTTGTGGGCCTGTCTTGATATTGTAGTTGTTGGATGGTGGCAGCAGAGCAAGTGTAGGATTGGAAAGTTATCCAGCATGAAGTTAGAATTGGTCAAAATAGTTAGTAGAAATGTCCCTGAGATTTTTCACTATATTGCAGAATTGTATAGAACTGGGAGAAAATCAGTGCTAAGAGCATTTTCAGAAATTTTGGTTGGTAGTTTAGGTTAAAATATCGTTTTGATAGCCTTTTCTTTATAATAAAATATCTATTGACACATTTATTTCTATTTTGATACACATAATTCTTTTTGTTTTTAATTTGTTACACTTCACCACCAAATATATAGTTTTTATTGTCTTTTTACTCAAGAATTGCCAAGAAGATGCTTTTAGAAGAAATTAAAGCCAATCTTTCCTCCGATGAGGATGGATCTTCAGATGATGAATCAGAAGAAGGGAAAAAAAGAAGTGGAAAACACAATGAAGAAAACCCTGGAGATGAGGGTGAGCTCCCCAAAGAGAAGCTCAAAGAGATGTCATAATTATTTGACCAATTCAGGCTTTGAAGACTGTCTGACCATGAAATCTCTTAACACATGCATTTGAAGTTTATTAAAATATTGAAAACTTTACTACCTTTACTCCGTTTGAATATCTGGTAATAATTGTGCAAGTTTTGTCAGTTACTGCCAATAAACAGATGATTTTTAAAGGACAATTTTTTTACCTTTTAAAAAAATCTATAAATGTATACTGGTGATATTTAATCAATATTTAATAATAGTAATAGATCAAGTTTGATGTATGAGATAGCCTGTTATCACCAATGCAACACAGATAAGTACACAGCTCTGATCAGTTCCATAAATCATGATAATTGTCAACAAACAAAATATGTAGTTTTACAACATTTTAAAGGAAAAAACGCTGAAGGTTTTACTGATTTGTTTTCTCCATTTAGAAGCAAAAAATCAAGTCAATTCTGAATCAGATTCAGATTCTGAAGAATCTAAGAAGCCAAGATACAGACATAGGCTTTTGAGGCACAAGCTGACTGTGAGTGATGGAGAATCTGGAGAAGAAAAAAAGACGAAGCCTAAAGAGCACAAAGAAGCCAAAGGCAGAAATAGAAGGAAGGGTAAGACATTTTAATTCTGATAGCAAGGAACATACTGGTTTTATAAACTAAGTATAGTTGTGAAATTTAAGTATATTGGCTCCAACAATTGACCACCTATATTAGGTGAGTATCAGCACACTGACAACAACTATTCTGAGAGTGAAATAAAGAATTTAGAGTGGGAAGATAACCCAGAAACTTGAGAGATGACACAAAGAATATTTTTGACCTTTAGTAGTCATATACATTTAGATTAAAAAGACAAAGAAATATGACAATAAATAAAATATGCATTAAAGTTATGTAGAAAATTTAAGACTGCCTGTAAGTGCAGGAAGAAATAATGAGGAAAGATAGAACATACAATTAATTTGGATAGATTTATGCAAGTTTATATGTAAAACTTTAGCCAGATTAAATTTTTATTACATTAAAAGTCTGAAACCTTCTGCACTGAGTTACTTACCTGTTTCCAGCATCATGGTAAACATCGAGGATACAAAATGAATAAGGAAATCATTGTCTTATGTGATGGTTTTCAACCTGACTACACATGCAGTTAACTTGGATTTAAAAATATACCTATGGCAGGGCTGCACCCCAAGCCAATTACAGCATAATTGGTGGTGGTGGGACCTATGTATCCATATGTTTTAAGAGCATCTCTGATATGATTTGGCAGTCATTGGTTTAATAAGAATTATTGACATTAATATTATACGAAATTATAGTACCATGAGGGTTGTCTTGTATAACAGAGGTATTATAAAGTGTGGCACTGAGAGGATTTCTTTAGCTTCTTGGGGGCTAGGGGTTATCATCAGAGAAGACTTCACAAAGGTGAAGAGTTTCACCCAGCAGATCAAGTTCTAAATGGGGAGCAGGTAGATGTATTGTGAAGATGTATAATACAAGCAGGGAAAAAATTATAAAAGCCTCTGCAAATTGTTTAGCACATGGTGGAGGGGATGCAATTAATGTGGTATAGTTGGAGTATAGGAGGGAGTAGGGAAAGGAACAGCAGGAAATTAGGCTGGGCCAGTAAGACAGAGACCAGATACCAGAGACCTTTGTAAGCCTGTGTTTCTCAAACTGAAGTACTTGGCAGTGGACTCATGGGTATATCAGGCTATAGAGTAAACGTGGTACATATCTTTGGTGTGTTCATTTTACTTGAGAGTTGGTGGAGAGCATTCTTATATTAAGTAATCACATATATTGAGCAATTAAATGTGAACTTTTCCTGAGAATTTCGGCTAACAAGAAGTTTAAAGAAAGTTTTTTCTTCTTTGGGGCAGATTCTGAAGACTTTACTAACCAATTCCTGTCGGGCAGATTAACTCTTCTTTGCCACTAGGAATAAGAAAGCATTTCTGGAAGTGTCTGAGAAGTATAGTAGGCTCTATAGGATGGAGAGCCATTGAAAGGTTTAATTTTTTTTTAATTTTAAAAATTATTTTTATATCATAGCTATATTGAGACATAATTCACAAACCATACAGTTTACCAGTTTAGTGTATAATTTGTTTTTAGTGTAGTCACAGAGGAGTGCCACCACTTTTTTTTTTTTTTTTTTAACCACTTTTTAAAAAACTTTTTATTTAAGGTATATATACAGAAAAGTGTGCATTTCATAAGTGGATAGCTTGATGAACATGTATGGCACCTCAAGACACAGGACATTCGTTACCAGCACTCAAGAATCACAACTTCAGCACAACCACTCATTTTTTCCATCGAAAGATTTCAACCAAGGTTGTAATACATTCAGATTAGTTGCCTGTTATTCTGTGAGACTGAAGGCTTTGAATCCATTTGAAGGATATTGCCATAGTTGATGTCAAGTGTGGTTGTTCTGGTATAAGTGTAATAGTGAGATTACCCAGTGGAGCTGTAATGTTGTGCAAATAGAGGGCTAAGGAAAGCATCTTGGAATCCTGAACATTTAAGAGCTAAAGAGCAGCAGCCATCCATTAAAGAAGAGGAGGAAGGTACCCCCCCACCCACACATATACTTAATATTTCATGGATATTTTCATGTAGACAAATAAATAATAGTACCTCATTTTGTGAATGCTTTTCTCATAAATTTCTTTGCAGCCTGAGTACAAGCCGGTCTTTCAGATTCTATAAAGGAACTGAGTGATTTAGCATTCTATAAAGGAACTGAGTGATTTAGCATAACAACATGATTTCCTGTGCATCTTCAACAAAAGGAGAAATACTGATTTTGCCTCTGAGGCTTAGCTCAGGAATAGAGTCCTTTAATGGGCCAAATACATTTGAAATGCTTTATTGAAACCCAAGTTTTCTGTGACCTGTGTTTCCATTGTCCTCTTCTGTGGGTAACTTATTACCCAGCTGTTTTTTTTTTTTTTTTTGGTTCGTTTGTGTAGAAGGGAGTAAACTAAAATCCCATCATATTAATTTTTCTAATGTAGGTTATGATCATAGTGATTGATACTACATTTGGAGTTGCATGATTTTCCAAGTTTTGCAAACTCTGTTGTCCCTGTATTGTCTGGAAACTTAATGTTGGGTAATGGGGAGAAATCAAAAGCTAACAGCTGAATTATAATATTAAATCAAGTGTAGTATGTGGATTTCAGTTTTCACCTAAATTTTTAAAAAGTTATAAAAGTTATTTTGGTGATAATTTCAAAAGTGTAGTTATTGATTGCCTTTATAGTAGATATTAAAATTGATGTTATTTTTCTCATGCATTATAGTGGTATTTAGTTATGTAGGACAGTGTCCTTATGCTTAAGGGTTAACTGTCATGATATCAGCACTTAATTTCAAATAGTTCAGTGCAAAAAAGGGTGCGTATATGTTTAGGGAGAGATAAAGCAAATGTGCTAAACTTAACAGTAAGTGAATATAGGAGAAAGGATACATTCAAAAATTCTTTAAAACTTTTGGTAGGTTTGAAAATTTTTAAAATAAAATGTTTGATGAAAAATGAATACTAGACTTAAAATTGTATTTAATTACAGGATAAGTTTGTGCGTGCATGTGGACACCTGTGTTCTCCCAAATTCCCAGTTGCTTAGCAGTTCTTTTTTACTATTGTTTTTTTTTATTGTGGTAAAAATATACATAACATAAAATTTTAACCATTTTTAAGTTTTTGAAGTAATTCAGTAGCATTAATATATTCACATTGTTGTGCAACCATTAACGCTATCTGTCTCCAGAATTCTTTCATCATCCCAAGCTGAAACTCACTAAACAGTAATTCCTCATTCCCCTCTTCTCCCATAGCAAGTCTTTATATTATTTATGCTTGCCTATTTTTTTTTAGATAGAATAGACCTTTGATTCTGAGGTCAGCTCATGATATTCTAAAAATATTTTATTTTGAAATAATTTTAGATTTATAGAAATGTCAGAAAAATAGTGTGGAGTTCCTATATACCCTTCACCCAGCTTCCCTAATTTAATACCTTATACTTATTACAGCACAACAATCAAAACCAGGAAATTAACATTGATGCAATACTATTAGTTCAACCAGGGTTTGACAGACTACACCTGTAGGCTAAATCTGACCTTCTGCCTTTTTTTATAAGTAAAGGTTTATTGGGGCACTGTTATACTTATTCAGTTACTGCTTTCATGTGTTTACAGTGGCAAAGTTGTGTAGAGATGAGTGGTTGCAGCAGAGACCATATAGTCTACAAAGTTGAAAATACTTACCGTCAGACCTCTGACCTCTGATGTAAACTATAGATTTTATTTGGGTATCATTATTTTTCCCACTGATGTTCTTTTACCACTTTGGAATCCATTCTAGGATCCCACATTGCATTCACTTGTCTCCTTAATCTATTCCAATCTGACAGTTCCTTTGTCTTTTCTTTCATGACCTTGACGCTTTTGAAGTCTATTATCAATTATTTTCTAGACTGTCCATCTATATATTTTTGTCTAGTGTCTTATGGTTAGATTTAGGTTATTAGGCATTTTGACAACAGTACTACAAAAGTGATATTGAATCTTTCTCAGTGTATCATACCAAGGGTGTATGATGACAATATGTCTTATTACTGGTAATGCTAACCTGATTTAAGTTGCTTAAGTTGGTGTCTGCTGGATTTTTCCACTGTAAAAAGAAAAACTATTTTTCTGTTCATATTTAATATCTTGTGGGGAGATACTTTGAGACAATGCAAATATCCTGTTTCTCATCATACTTATGCCCACTAATTTTAGCATCCAACTGCCTGAGCAGTTTTTACTGTGATGTATGTGTAAGTGGTGATTTTCAGTTTCTTTCATTACTTCTAGGAAGAGTTGTTTCCCCCTGTTTATTTATTTATTGCATTGCTTATATTAATATGGACTTATAGATAGATACTTATTCTATGAGTTATAATCTGGTTGTTCATTTTGTTGCTCACATTGTTCCAGCTTTGCTTATTGGGAGCTTCTCAAGTTGGATCCTGTGTCCTTTGAATATATCCCCATCATTTTTTGAGCACTGCTTTACTTTCTGGCACCACAAGATAGTCCAGGCTCATCTTATATTTTCCCTGCCTGGCTTCCTCTGGCCAGAAAGATATGGGTATTCTCCTGGGGTTTCAGATGCCTGTGTCTTAGTGGCAGTTTTGGTACAGAAAAATAAAATTTTGGAGAGAAAAAATAAAATTGGGAATTCACCTTATATTCTTGTGATATGCAGGGCTCTGCTCCTTTTCCCAGTGCTGTGGCTAGAAATGCAGTCCTCCCAGAGTTTTGCTGTCAGCACCCTCTGCATAGTTTTGGAATTCAGCCGGCCTTCCTGTCAAAACCAGGAAAGAAAGGAGGAAAAAATAAAACACATAACATTCACATCCCTCCACAATTTTATGGGGATCATTATTCAGGTTTTGATTTCAGTCCCTAGTCTGCCTGCTCTTGTTTCCTTTTCAGTTCTTAGGTTGTTATTTTATGTATTCTGTCTATAGTTTTCAGTTGTCATAAATGGCAGAGGGTCTGTAATCGCCCTTATTCCACCTTGGCCAGCCTACTTTGCTTGTTTTAAATAACCAGAATTCTTTTATTGACAGGCAATTTCTCATTTTGTCAATTCGTATATAATTAATACTTATATTTTAATGTAGAATCATAATTTTATAACCATAGTTGGATTTCACTTGATTTTTTTATAAATACCATTTGTGTCATTAACTGGTCTAATCTATATGACATAATATGTACTACAGATATTATTCTCATAATACTCTTAAGTTTTAATGTGAAGTTATTGACAAATTGCATTTCTATTGGGAAGTATTTAATAACTTTTAATATATATTTTTATTCAAGTGAGCAGTGAAGATTCTGAAGATTCTGATTTTCAGGAATCAGGAGTTAGTGAAGAAGTTAGTGAATCTGAAGATGAACAACGGCCAAGAACACGGTAAATATATAGTATTATCTAAAATTTTAGGAATTAATCTGAATAACCATGCTTCAAATTATTTGTAGAAAGTTTGCTGTTACTAATAAAGTAAAATATTTAACATTTTGATTTGAAACTAATTATTAATTTAAAAATAGTATGTATAAACATGCTATATATACTTGAATTGTATGTTCTAAATTAGGTGGACTTTCAGTGTGCAAAAACACGCTTAACTGTAATTTTTCGTTGTTGTGGTGAGAAGTTGTAGTAGGTAAGAGGCTCTGTAGACAAACTACTGCACTCTAACTCCTGGCTTTACTACTTCCTGTTTGTATGAATACTCTGTGCTTCAGTTTCCTCATCTGTAAAATGGGGGATTACATTATTATTTACCTTATTGATTATTGTAGGCATTAAATGAGATGGTGCATGTAAAGGACTTATAATAGTGCCTATTTGGTAATTAGTAAGTGCTCCATGAATGCTAATTATTGCTGTTTGTAGTACTACTAGTATTATAGTAATTAAGATTTGTTTGTTCTCTCAATACACATAGCTACTGATCTAGATTACAAGTTATTTAAAATTTTGCTTCCTTCTTAGCATAGTATTTTAGATAATAACCATTCTAAGAAATTTTTTATTTCCTCCAGAATAATATGATACTTCTATCAACTTATCAATTTGTGTTTGTGTGAGTGTGTATATGTATATCTACATAGCTGTTTGCACTTGTAAATTTTAAAATATTTGAGGTTGTTTTAGATTAATACCAGGTTGTGCCTGGAGTATAGTAACGTACTGTACTTCAGGGAAATATAAAATAACAATAGGATACAATGAGAATTTTAAAGCACTGAGATGGAATTCATATAGCACAAAATTCACTATTTTAAAGAGTAGAATACAGGGATTTTTAGAATATTCACAAAGTTGTGCATCTACTACCACTATCTAATTTCAGAACATTTCCATCATCCCAGAAAGAAATCCTGTACCCCTTAGCCGTCATTTCCCGTTCTTCCTGCTTCTCATCCCCTGGCAAAAACTAATCTATTTATGTATGGATTTACTTATTCTGAACATTTCATATGAATAGATTCGTAAATATGTGTCTTTTTTATGAATGGATTTTCTCAGTTAGCATAATGTTTTCAGTGTTTATCCAGGGCTGTAGCTTGTTACAGTACTTTATTCCTTTTTAAAAAAGTATTTTATTGATGTATAGTTGATTTACAATGTTGTATTAATTTCTGCTATATAGCAAAGTGATTCAGTTATACATATTTATATTCTTTTTTGTATTATTTTCCATTATGGTTTATCACAGGATATTGAATATAGTTCCCTGTGGAACTTGAGTATAGTTCAAGTAGGACCTTGTTGTTTATCCATCCTATATATAATAGTTTGTGTCTGCTAATCACAAACTCCCAAGTCCTTCCCTCCTTCACCCCCTCACTCCCCCTTGGCAGCCACAAGTCTGTTCTCTACGTCTGTGAGTCTGTTTCTGTTTCATAGATATGTTCATTTGTGTCCTATTCTAGATTCCACATATAAGGGATATCATATGGTATTTGTCTTTCTCTTTGTGACTTACTTCACTTAGTATGGTAATCTCTAGGTCCATCCAAGTTGCTGCAAATGGCATTGTTTCACTTTTTTGATGACTGAGTAATATTCCATTGTGTGTATATGTGTGTGTGTGTGTGTGTGTGTGTGTATGTACACACACACACACACCACATCTTTATCCATTCATCTGTAGACGGACATTTTAGGTTGTTTCCATGTCTTGGCTATGGTAAATAGTGCTGCTAGGAACATAGGGGTGCATGTATCTTTTCGAATTATAGTTTTGTCTGGGTATATGCCCAGGAATGGAATTGCTAGATCATATGGTAACTCTAATTTTAGTTTTTTGAGGACACTCCATACTGTTTTCCATAGCGGCTGCATCAATTTACATTCCCACCACCAGTGTAAGAGGGTTCCCTTTTCTGCACACCCTCTCCAGCATTTATTATTTGTGGACTTTTTAATGATGGCCATCCTGAATGGTGTGAGGTGGTACCTCATTGTAGTTTTGATTTGCATTTCTCTAATAATTAGTGATGATGAGCATCTTTTCATGTGCTTTCTGGACATCTGTATGTATTCTTTGGAAAAATGTCTATTTAGATCTTCTGCCCATATTTTTGATTGGGATTTTTTGTTATTTTTATTGAGCTGCATGAGCTATTTGTATATTTTGGAGTTTAATTCCTTGTCAGTCGCATTGTTTGCAAATATTTTCTCTCATTCTGTGGGTTATCTTCTCCTTTTGTTTGTGGTTTCCTTCACTATGCTAAAGCTTTTAGGTTTAATTAGATCCCATTTGTTTATTTTGGTTTTATTTTCATTATTCTAGGAGGTGGATCTGAAAAGATATTGCTGCAAGTTATGTCGAAGAGTGTTCTGCCTATGTTTTTCTCTGTTTTATAGTATCTGATCTTACATTTAGGTCTTTAATCCATTTTGAGTTTATTTTTGTGTACAGTGTTATAGAATGTTGTAATTTCATTCTTTTACATGTAACTGTCCAGTTTTCCCAGCACCACTTATTGAAGACATTGTCTTTTCTCCATTGTATATTTTTGCCTCCTTTGTTGTAGATTAATTGACCATAGGTGCATGGGTTTATTTCTGGGCTTTCTATACTGTTCAAATGATCAATATTTCTGTTTGTGTGCCAGTACCATACTGTTTTGATTACTCTAGCTTTGTAGTATAGTCTGAAGTCAGGGAGCCTGATTCCTCCAGCTTTGTTTTTCTTTCTCAGGATTGCTTTGGCTATTCAGGGTCTTTTGTGTCTCCATATAAGTTTTAAAAATTTTTTGTTCTAGTTCTGTGAAAAATGACATTGGTAATTTGATAGGGATTGACTTGAACCTGTAGATTGCCTAGGGTAGTACAATCATTTTGACAATATTCATTCTTCCAATCCAGGAACATGGTATATCTTTCCATCTGTTTTTGTCATTTTTGATTTCTTTTATCAGTGTCTCTTGTGATTTGATGACACTCTTTAGTGTTGTGTTTGGATTGCTTTTTCTTTTTTGTGTGTGTATCTATTGTAGATTTTTGGTTTGCAGTTACCATGAGGTTTTGATATAGCAGTCCATATATATACAAGATTGTTTTAAGTTGCTGGTCTCTTAATTTCCAGAGCATTTCCAATATCCTGCATTTGTACTCTTCTCACGATTGCTGATTTTGACATCATATTTGTGTGTGGTTGACTTCCTACCTTCACTGTATGTTTGCCTTTACCAGTGAGCTCTTCCATTCATAATTTTCTTGTTTCTAGTTGTGGCCTTTTCTGCCTAGAGAAGTTCCTTTAGCATTTGCTATAAAGGTGGGTTTTGTTGTATTGAATTCTCTTAGCTTTTGCTTGTCTGTAAAGCTTTTGATTTCTCTGTTGAATGTGAATGAGAGCCTTGCTGGGTAAAGGATTCTTGGTTGTAGGTTTTACCCTTTCATTACTTTAAATATATCATGCCACTCCCTTCTGGCCTGCAGCGTTACTGCTGAAAAATCAGCTGATAACATTATGGGGATTCCGTTGTATGTTTTTTGTTGCTTTTCCCTTGTTGCCTTTAATATTTTCTCTTTGTCTTTAATTTTTGTCAGTTTGATTAGTATGTGTCTCGGCATGTTCCTCCTTGGGTTTATCCTGTGTTGGACTCTGCACTTCCTGGACTTGAGTGTTTCCTTTCCCACGTTAGGGGAATTTTCAGCTCTTATCTCTTCAGATATTTTCTCAGGGCCTTTCTCTCTCTTCTCCTTCTGGGCCCCCTATAATTTGAAAGTTGGTGCATTTAATGTTTTCCCTGAGGTCTCTGAGACTGTCCTCCTTTCTTTTCATTCTTTTTTCTTCATTTTGTTCTGTAGCAGTGATTTACAGGAATCTGTCTTCCAGCTTACTCATTCATTCTTCTGCCTTATTTATTCTGCTATTTTTTAAAATATATATATATTTATTTATTTATTTTTGGCTGTGTTGGGTCTCTGTTGCTGCACGCAGGCTTTCTCTAGTTGCAGTGAATGGGGGCTACTCTTTGTTGCGGTGCTTGGCCTTCTCATTCCAGTGGCTTCTCTCATTGCGGAGCATGGGCTCTAGGTGTGTGGGCTTCAGTAGTTGCAACGTGTGGGCTTAGTAGCTGTGGCTCACGGGCTCTAGAGTGCAGGCTCTGTAGTTGTGGCGCATGGGCTTAGTTGCTCCGCGGCATGTGGGATCTTCCCAGACCAGGGCTTGAACCCATGTCCCCTGCATTGGCAGGTGGATTCTTAACCACTGTGCCACCAGGGAAGTCCTTATTCTGCTATTGATTACTTCTAGTGTATTTTTCATTTCAGTTATTGTGTTGTTCATCTCTGTTTGCTCATTCTTTAAATCTCCTAGCTTTTTGTTAAACTTATTTCTTGTATCTTCTCAATCTGTGCCTCCATTCTTTTTCTGAGATCTTGGATCATCCTTACTATCATTAACTGAATTCTTTTTCAGGCAGATTGCCTATCTCCACTTCACTTAGTTGTTCTTCTGGGGTTTTATCTTGTTCCTTCGTCTGGAAAATGTTTCTCTGCCATCTCATTTTGTCTGTCTGTGTTAGTGTTCTCTGTTCCGCAGACTGCAGGATTATAGTTTGTCTTGCTTCTGGTGTCTGCCCTTTGGTGGATGAGGTTGATCCAGGGACTTGTGCAGGCTTCCTGTTGGAAGGGACTGGTGCCTGCCCACTGGTGGGTGGAGCTGGGTCTTGTCCCTCTGATGGGCAGGGCCATGTCAAGGGGGTGTGTTTAGAGTCGGCTGTGGGCTCAGGGGGACTTTAGGCAGCCTATCTGCTGATGGGTGGGGCTGTGTTCCCACTCTGTTGTTTGTTTGGCCTGAGGCATGCTAGCCCTGGAGCCTGCAGGCTGTTGGGTGGGGCCAGGTCTTGTTGCCAAAATGGTGACCTCTGGGAGAGCTCTTGCTGATGAATATTCCTTGGGGCCTCCACCACCACTGTCCTTGCCCCCCACAGTGAGCCATAGCTGACCTCCACCTCCCCAGGCGACCTTCCAAGACCCACAGGTTCATCTGATCCAGTCTCCTATGGAGTCACTGCTTTGCCCTGTGGCCCAGTGCACATGAAACCTTGTGTGCGCCCTCCAAGAGTGAAGTCTCTGTTTCCCCCAGTCTTGTGGAGCTCCTGCTCTCATGCCCCGCTGGCCTTCAAAGCCAGATGCTTTGGGGTCTTCTCTTACTGATGTCAGATCCCCAGGCTGGTGAGCTTGATGTGGAGCTCACAAGTCTCACTCCTGTCAGAGAACATCTGTGATATAATTATTTTCCTGTTTGCCGGTCGCCCTCCCAGCCAGTATGGGATTTGATTGTGTGGTGAAAGCACCCCTCCTCCTGTCTCAATTGTGGCGTCTTTGGATGTAGAACATCTTTTTTGGTAGTTTCCAGTTTTTCTTGTTGATGGTTGTTCAGCAGTTAGCTGTGATTTTGATGTTTCTGTGAGAGGAGGTGAGCTCAAGTCCTTCTACTCTGCCATCTTGTCTCTTCCCTCATACCTAAATCCTAGAGTAAATTTCAAAAAGTGACATTGTTGGGTTAAAGTTTTGCAATTTTAGGACTTTTCATATATATTTTCACGCTGTCTTACAGAAGTCAGTTTTTTCTTCTCCCAGCAGAGTATGTAAATAGCCATTTCCTCATTCTTTCAACAATAAAACAATGAGCAGTCCATTAACTAGAACGTATATCTTAAGGGAACTACAATCCATTTTGAGTTAATTTTTCTGTATGGTGTAAGATAGGGGTCCAGATTCATCCTTTCGCATGTAGATACCCAGTTGTCTGAGCACCGTTTGTGAAAAGACTGTTTTCCGTATTGCATTGTCTTGACCTCCTTGTGGAAAATCAATTGACCATAAACATAAAGTTTTATTTCTGGACTCTCATTTCTCTTCCATTGATCTGCATGTCTATCCTTTATGCCAGGAACGTACTGTCTTGATTAATGTAACTTTGTATACCAATTCCTAAGCGCAAAAATACATTTCTCACCACAAATTGTTGTTACTGTTTTTGTTTTAATTTGTGTGAGCTGGTATGAATAAAATCATATCTAAGTTTTGTAATCTGTTTTTTTTTAATTTAAAGAGATGGTGAATATTTTTCATGTGTATATTGACGATTTATATTTCTAAAGGCCCTCCATCCATCTTACTACTCATATGCTAAACCTCCCCCTTGAATAAATTAAAATGTCGATTGGATTTCTGTTTGATTTTTTTTTAACTTTATTTTTTTGATCACTGGATTTCAAATTAAGGGTTCTCCTTTTTGAACCTAGTGAAGGTTTTTTTGGCTCTTTGATTTTTCCTTTATCTTTTTTAGGAATGTACACACAGGTAAAGCAGTTCTAAAATAGTTCATAATTTACTTAAGGAAATTCATCATGAAGTATTTTATTTTGCATTTTAAATATTCTTTAGGTCTGCAAAGAAAGCAGAGTTGGAAGAAAATCAGCGAAGTTATAAACAGAAAAAGAAAAGGCGACGCATCAAGGTTCAAGAAGATTCATCCAGTGAAAACAAGGTAGTAAATAATGAGATTTACTGTGTGCTCTTGGAATTATAACTGGTACAGTAGACTATTGTAAATATGTTATTACATCTTCTGCATTCCATTCATTAGTTAAATTCTACTCATTTATTTTTATTTATTTATTTTCTTTTTTTAATCTTAATTATACCCCAATCTTTATTGGGGTATAATTGCTTTACAATGGTGTGTTAGTTTCTGCTTTATAACAAAGTGAATCAGTTATACATATACATATGTTCCCATATGTCTTCCCTCTTGCGTCTCCCTCCCTCCCACCCCCCCATCCCACCCCTCCAGGCTGTCACAAAGCACCGAGCCAATATCCCTGTGCCATGCGGCTGCTTCCCACTAGCTATCTACCTTACTACATTTGTTAGTGTGTATGTATCCATAACTCTCTCTCGCCCTGTCTACTCATTTATTTACATTTTAAATTTTGTGGAAGAATTGACTTACTGAATGTATAAATATGCAGAAGTATTAACTTTGATATATTATCAATATTTTTCTTTTCCTTAACTGAATCTAATGGAAGTTTTAAGCTGTTCTAATTCATTATTTCCATTCTTAGGAAATAATAGGACTTGATGTGAAGTATTCTGTCTGAAGACATAAAACATAATGACTCATATGTGATTAAATTTCTTTTACCAGTGAAGTCAGTCAATTTAAGTTTCTTGTACAATATATAAGCAGAATTATTTAGAGTACAAGTTCTCTGTAATGTTTTGTCAATCCTATTCTCTTTTGGGGGGAGTTCATTTTTTTAATGAACCTTTTAACCATTTCTAACGTGAAATTCAGTGGCCTTAATTACATTCATAATTGGGAACTCTGTACCACTTAAACGGTAACTCCGATTCCCACCTATCTGCAGCCCCTCATAACATCTAATTCTAATTTCTGTGTCTATGAATTTACCTGTTTTAGGTATTTCATACAAATGGAATCACACAGTATTTGTCCTTTTCTGTCAGGCTTCTTTCATTGACATAATGTTTTCACGGTTTATCCACGTTGTGGCATATGTCAGAATTTCCTTTCTTTTTAAGGCTGGATAGTATTCCATTGTATGTATATATCACTTTGTGTTTATCCATTCATCTGTTGATGGATGTTTGGGTTGTTTATACCTTTGGCTATTTTGAATAATGCTGCTGTGAATGCAGGCGAGTCCCTGCTTTTAATTCTTTTGGTTATAATCTGAGAAGTGGAATTGCTGGATCATATGGTAATTCTGTGTTCAACTTTTTGAGGAACTGTCACACTGTTTTCCCAGTGCACCAGCCTTCCAGTTTTTCTACATCCTCACCAACACTTTTTATTTTCTGTTTTTTTTAATAGCCATGCTAATGGGTGTGAGTTAGTATCTCATTTGTGGTTTTGATTTAAATTTCCCTAATGACAAGTGATGTTGAATACCTTTTTATGTACTTATTGGACATTTCTGTGTCTCCTTTGGAGAAAGGTCTGTTCAGTCCGTTGCCCCCTTTTTAGGGTTGTTTTATTAATACTCTTCTATATTACAAAGTGTAATTCTAAAGCTTTTCAGTACGCTTTCTTCCACCTTTTCTTGGTATGTTAATTGGAATTTCAAGTGGACAAATTAGAAAACTTTATAGTATTAACCTTTGATCATTTAAATTCCATAGAGTAATTCTGAAGAAGATGATAAAGAAGAAGATGAAGAAGAAGAAGAAGAAGATGAAAATGACGATTCCAAGTCTCCTGGAAAAGGCAGAAAGAAAATTCGAAAGATTCTTAAAGATGATAAACTGAGAACAGAAACACAAAATGCTCTTAAGGAAGAGGAAGAGAGACGAAAGCGTATTGCTGAGCGGGAACGTGAGCGAGAGAAATTGAGAGAGGTAAACCAATTTTTATTTATGATTTTTTTTAATATATGACCTTCATAGATATACTTTAGTATTTCAAGAATAGGATGTTGTAATCAACCACAGATTTTTAGTTACAGTTACTTTTTCCTATTAGCAATATTTTATGCAACTTATAAATCTTCATTAGATTATATGAATTAGGTACAGAAAAGAGTTGAGATTCTTGATCACCAGAGTGATTGTGTTTTATTTGGAGTAGAAAACTGTTAAGAGGTTATTGCTTAAATCCATAAAGCATTTCAATTTTTTGAATAAACTTTTTCTTGTAAAAAATTTTAAGCACAGGTACAGGCAGAAGGAATAGTGTTATAAATCTCCATGTATCCATTACCCAGCTCCAATAATTACTAACACGTGGCCAGTTTTGTTTAATCTGTTCTTTTGCCTTCAGATTATTTTGGAGAAGTCTCAGAAATCATATCATTTTGTTTATATATAGTTCAGAATATATTGTTGAAAGATAAGGACTTTTTAAACATTACCATAGTGCCATTATTACACTGAAACTTTAACAGTAATTCCATAATATCATCAAATATCCAGTTAAAATTCAAAATAATTTCATTTTCCTCACAAACATGATAGTGGTTTTGAAAATAGTTGGTGTGAATCAGGATCCTAAGAAAGTCTCACTACATATTGTGTTGCATTTGGATACTTACGTTTATGTTTATCCTTAAGCTAATACCACACTGTCTTGATTACTGTAACCTTATAGTAAGTCTTGAAATCAGATACTGTAACTTCTACAACTTTGTTCTACTTTTTTATTTATTTTTTTTAAATTTCATTTATTTATTTATTTATTTATGGCTGCGTTGGGTCTTCATTGCTGTGCGCGGGCTTTCTCTAGTTGCAGTGAGCGGGGGTTACTCTTCGTTGCAGTACACAGGCTTCTCGTTGTGGTGGCTTCTCTCATTGCGGAGCAGGGGCTCTAGGCGTGCGGGCTTCAGTAGTTGTGGCACATGGGCTCCGTAGTCGTGGCTCACGGGCTCTAGAGCACAGGCTCAGTAGTTGTGGAGCATGGGCTTAGTTGCTTCGCAGCGTGTGGGATCTTCCCGGACCAGGGCTCAAACCTGTGTCCCCTGCCTTGGCAGGCGGATTCTTAACCACTGCTCCACGAGGGAAGCCCTGTTCTACCTTTTTATAGTTGTTTTGGCTCTACTCAATTATTTGCATATGGTTTAGTATCCTCTTGTCAATTTTTAACAAGAATCTTCCTGGAACTTTTATTGGGATTGTGTTGGATATTTAGATTAGTGACATCTTAACGGTATTTTGTTTACTGTTACATAAATATAGTATATTTCTCCATTTATTTAGTGCTCCTTTTATTTCTCTTAGCAATGTTTTATGCTTTTCATTGTACAAACCTAGCACATATTTTGCTAAATTTATCCCTAAGTAATTTATACTTTTTGATGTCATTGTAAATGAAATTTTAAGTGATTTAAAGACCTTGTGTTCTATGACCTTGCCAAATTCTCTTACGAGTTCTAGTAGCTTTTTTTGTAGATTCCTGAAGATTTTCTACATATTCAGTCATGTTGTCTATACACAGAAACCATTTTATTAATTTCTTTCAAATTTATTGTTCATTTCTGTTTTTAAATTATAAAAGGATATTTAATTTTTTCAAGTGCTTTTCTTTTTATAAATTTATTTCTTTCTTTTTGGCTGCGTTGGGTCTTCGTTGCTGCGTACAGGCTTTCTCTAGTTGCAGTGAGCGGGGGCTACTCTTTGTTGTGGTGTGCGGGCTTCTCATTGCGGTGGCTTCTCTTGTTCTGGAGCACGAGGTCTAGGGCACGTGGGCTCAGTAGTTGTGGCTCGCGGGCCCTAGAGCGCAGGCTCAGTAATTGTGGCCCATGGGCTTAGTTGCTCTGCAGCATGTGGGATCGTCCCAGACCAGGGCTTAGCCTGTGTCCCCTGCATTGACAGGCGGATTCATACCCACTGTGCCACCAAGGAAGCTGTCAGATGCTTTTAAATGTATCTGGTGATCTAGAAAATTAGTCTTGCATTGCTAGAATAAGCCTTGCTTGGTTATGGTATATTACTCTTTTTATATATTGTTGTATTTCTTTTGCTATATTGTTTTAACAGGAGTTTTACCTCACTGTTAAGGAGACATATTGGTTTGTAAATTCCTTTTCTTGTAATATCTTTCTGTTTTTGCTATCACAGTAATACTGTTCTCATGTAAAATGAGTAGGGAAGTGCTCTATCTCCTCTTCTTTTTTTTTTTTTTTTTTTTGTGGTACACGGGCCTCTCACTGTTGTGGCTTCTCCCATTGCGGAGCACAGGCTCCGGATGTGCAGGCTCAGTGGCCATGGCTCACGGGCCTAGCTGCTCCATGGCATGTGGGATCTTCCTGGACTGGGGCACGAACCCGTGTCCCCTGCATCGGCAGGCGGACTCTCAACCACTGTGCCACTAGGGAAGCCCTCCTCTGTCTTCTTAAAAGGATGTTTGTAAGATAGATATTATTTCATTCTTAAATGTTTGATAGAATTCTCCAGTGAAGCTATTGGTCTGATGTTTTCTGAGTTTTTAGAAAATTTTAAACAGATTCAGTTACTTTAATAAATGTTGGGCTATTTAGACTTATCTGTTTCTCCTTAGGCCTGTTTTGGTCAATTTTGTCTTTAAGGAATTTGTCCATTTCATTTATGTAGTCTAATTTATTGATGTAAATTTGTTCACAGTATTCCCTTATTAAGTTTTTTGTTTTTTGTAGGCACTGTCATGATATCTCATCTTTCATTTGTGTTATTGATAATTTGTCTTTTTTTTTCTTGATTAGTCTCTCTAGAGGTTTAGCAATTTTACTATCTTTTCAAAAACACCAGCTTTGGATTTAATTTCCTTTATTGTTTTCACCTTTTTCTAATTCATTGGTTTCCATTCTATTTTTATGTTATCACTCTTTCTTTGGGTTTAATTTGCTTTTTTACCAGCTACTTAAGGTGAATTTTGGATCTTGCTCCTTTTTTAATATATACATTTAAAGGTATAAAGTTCCCCACTCTGCATACTGTTTTAAATGCTGCAGTGTATGAATTTTGATGTTTTGTGTTTTCCTTTTACTCTGTTCAGCTCTTTCCTATTTTTCTTATGACCCAGAAAATGATGTATCTTTCTGAACGTTCCATGTATATATTCTGCCATTGTGGGGTGAAATATTCTATAAATTTCAATTAGGTTATGATGGTTTATTACATTCAGGTCCTGTGTATCCTTTTTTTTTTTTTTTAAGTTAACACTTAAAAAAGTGTTTATTTAGGCTGCACCAGGTCTCAGTTGTGGCATGTGGGATCTTTTTTATTTTTTCCTAGTTGCAGCATGCGGACTCTCAATTTGCAGCACGTGGACTTCTTAGTTATGGTATGCAGAGTCTTAGTTGCAGCAGGCGAACTCTTAGTTGTAGCATGCATGTGGGATCTACTTCCCCGACCAGGGGTCGAACCCAGGCCCCCTGCATTGGGAGCATGGAATCTTATCCACTGGACCACCAGGGAAGTCCCAGGTCCTGTTTATCCTTAATGATATTTTGTCTCATATTGAGAGAGCAGTGTTGAGGTCTCCAACTATAATTGTTAATTTGTCATTTTCTCATTGCACTTCTCTCAGTTTTTTGCTTATAGTTTGTTATTAGGTACATGTACATGTATGATTGTTATTCCTTTCTTGTGAATTGACCCATTATCAATGAGTAATGTCCCCTTTTACCTCTGGTGATTTTTCACCATCTGAAATCTACTCTGTGTGATGATAGTATAGTCACACCATCTTTCTTTTCAAGCATTTTACTATGAAAAGTTCCACCGTACTGCAAGGTTTACAGAATTTCCCAGTGATTTCCCATAAACTCAGGTCCTAGATTTTCTGTTAACATTTTACTCTACTTGGTTTGTTACATTGCTATTTATTTACTAATCTCTCTATCGATCATTATATTTTTTATGCATTTCAATGTCAATTGCAGACATCATTTCACTTAACCTTAATGCTTTAGCTTGCATGTCATTAGCTAGAATTCATATTTATTAAAAATTTTTCTTTTTATGTAAAATTTATTTTGAGTGAAATGTACCAATCTTAAGTGTACATTTGCTTTTGACATACCATGGAATGCACACATCTACGTATTTTTGTGTTTTTCTTCAGCTTGCCTTTTTTCCTTTTACTTAATGTTTCGAGAGTGTTCTGTCCTCCCTAGGTTGTGTCTGCTCTTAACTGTGAAACAGCTTATCTGTTGAATGGATGTACCACTGTCAATCCTCCCCTCCCCAAATCTTCTTTTGAGGTACAGTTAGGTTGTTCCAACGTTTTCACTAAATTGGAGTATCCTGTTACATATTGGCATGACTATTTTTGTTTGTGCTTCTTTGGGTTTTTTAAAAAAATTTCTTACTATTTTAACTATTTTTAAGTACACAGTTCAGTGAAATACATGTTGTGTAACCATCATCACCATCCTTTTTCATGACTTTTTTATCATCCTAAGCAGAAACTGTGTACCCATTTAACAATAAATTCCCATTCCCCCTTCTCCCTAGTCTCTTGTAACCCCTCTTCTACTTTCTGTCTCTATGAATTTGGCTATTCTAGGTACCTCATATGAGTGGAATCATTCAGTATTTGTCCTTTTCTGTCTGTCTTATTTCACATGGCAGAATGTTTTCAAGATTCATTCATGTTATATCAACTATCAGAATTTAATTTCTTTTTAAGGATGAACAGTATATTCTATGCATATACAACATTTTGTTTATTCATTTATCTGTTGATGGATACTTAGGTTTCTTCCACTTTTTGGCTATTGTGAATAATGGTGCTTTGAACATGGATGTACAAGTATCTCTTCAAGTTCCTGCTTTCCAGTCTTCTGGGTATATATACAGAAGTGGAATGGTGGAAGATATGGTAATTCTTGATGTATTTTTTGAGGAATCACCACAGTGTTTTCCACAACAGCTGCACCATTTTATATTTCCACCAGCAATGCATACAGGTTCCAATTTCTCTACATCTTTACAATATTTCTTTTCTTTCTTTTCTCTTCTTTCTTCTCTGCCCCTCCCGTCTTTTGTAATAGCCAACCTAATGATTGTGAAGTGGTATTTCATTATGTTTTTTTTTTTTTTTTTTTTTTTTTTTTTGCGGTATGCGGGCCTATCACTGCTGTGGCCTCTCCTGCCACAGAGCACAGGCTCCGGACGCACAGGCTCAGCGGCCATGGCTCACGGGCCCAGCCACTCTGTGGCATGTGGGATCCTCCCGGACCGGGGCACGAACCCGTGTCCCCTGCATCGGCAGGCAAACTCTCAACCACTGCGCCACCAGGGAAGCCCTCATTGTGGTTTTGATTTGCATTTCCTTAATGACTAATGATGTTGATCATCTTTTCATGTGCATATTGACCATTTGTATATTTTTGGAGAAATGTCTATTGAAATCCTTAGCACATTTTAAAATTGTGCTTTTTTTGTTATTGTTGTATTGTAGGGGTTCTTTATATATTCTGGATATCAGTCTCTTATCATACATGTAATTTGCAAATATATTCCCCCATTTTGTGGATTATCTTTAATTCTATTGATAAGTATCCTTTGCATAAAAGTTTGAAATTTTGATGAAGTCCAGTTTATCAATTTTTTTTTCATTGCCTGTGCTATTGTTGTTTTATTTAAGACATCATTGCCAAATCCTTTGTCATGACAGTTTCTTTCTTTGCCATTTTGTATAATCCTGTTAATATGCTATTGAATTTGGTTTGCTAGTACTTTGTTGAGGAGTTTTGAATCTATATTAATAGAGAATCTGTAGCTTTCATATAGTTTATTTGTCTGAATTTTGAATCAGGGTAATGCTGGTCTCATTGAATGAATTAGAAAATATTCCCTCATCTTCAGTTTTCTAGAAGAGTTTGAGAAAAATTGTCATTATTTTTTAAATGTTTGGTAAAATTCACCAGGGAAGCCCATCTGGCCCTAGGCTTTGTTCTTTGTTGGAAGTTTGATTACTGATTCAGTGTTCTTAACTAGTTTAGCAGTCTGTTCAGATTTTGTTTTTTTCATGGGTCTGATCTGGTGGTTTGTGTTTCTAAGAATTTTTCCATTTCATCTATGTTATCCATTTTGTTGTATAGTTGTTCATAGTATTCTTTCATAATTATTTTTATTTCTGTAAAATTGCTAGTAATGTCATCACCTTTATTTCAGATTTTAATAATTTGAATCCTCTGTCTTTTTGTCTTACTCATTCTAACTAAAGATTTGTGAATTTTATTCTTTTCAAAGAACCAACTTTTGATTTTGTTGATTTTCTCTTTTTCTAGTGTCTGTTTTATTTCTGTCTGCTCTAATCCATATTATTTCCTTCCACCTGCTAGCTTGGGTTTAGTTTGCTCCTCTTTTTCTACTTCTTTAAGGTGTAAAGTTAAGTTCTCAATTTGTGATCTTATTTCCTTTTTAATGTGTGTGTTTACCACTATACATTCCCCACTTAGCACTTCTTTTGCTGAATCCCACAGGTTTTAGTATTTTGTGTTTTCATTTTAATTTGTCTGAAGGTATTTTCTAATGTCCCTTGTGGTTTCTTATTTGACCTATTGGTTATTTAAGAGTATCTTGTTTAATTTATGCATATTTGCATTTTTCCCATTGTCCTTTTGTTATTGATTTCTAGTTTCATTCCACTGTGATTGGAGAAGATAGTTTTTTATGATTTTATTTATTTACTTATTTTTAAGTGGTCAGTAAAACCTTTCATTTTATTTATTTTTTATTGAAGTATAGTTGATTTTTATGATTTTAATCTTCTAAAATTTATTAAGGCTTGTTTTGTGCCCTAACATGTGGTCTGTCCTTGAGAAGTTCCATGTGCACTTGAGAAAATTCGTACTCTGCTGTTGTTGAGCAGAGTGTTCTGTGTGTTAGGGCTAATTGGTTTACAGGGTTGTTCAAGTTCTGTGTTTCCCTGTTGATCTTTAGTTGGCTTGTTCTATGCATTATTGAAAGTAGGGTGTGATGTCTCCAAACTATTATTGTAGAACAGCCTATTTCTCCTTTCAATTCTGTCAGTGTTTGCTTCATATAATGTGGGACTCTGTTTTGGGTGCATTTATGTTTATGATTGTTATATCTTTTTGATTAATTTACTCATCTGTTTATATATATATATATATATTGCCTTTTGTAATTGTTTTTGACTTAAAGTCTATTTGTCTGATGTTTATATAGCCATCCCAGCCTTCTTAGTTGCTGTTTACATGGAATATCTTTTACCATTCTTTCATTTTCAACCTATTTGTGTCTTTTGATCTAAAGTGAGTCTTTTGTAGACAACCAATATTTGGATCATTTTTTAATGAATTTTAGCATTCTGTGCCTTTTGATTGGCAGTTTAATCCGTTACATTTTCAGTAAGTACTGATGAGTAAGGATTTACTTCTTCCATTATGCTATATTTTATATGTCTTACTGCTTTTTTGCTCATCATTTCCTCCATTGCTTCCCTTTTTTTTGGTTTGTTTATTTCATTTTTTGCAGTGACACATTTTGATTCCCATCTCATTTTCTTTTGTGTAATCATATGTAGATATTTTCTTTGTGGTTAACATGGGATTACATATAAGATCCTAACATCATAATGATGTAGTTTAAATTGAATGAACTTGACCTCAGTCATGCACATAAATCGTAGTCTTTTAGAGCCCCATTCCCCCCGTATATAATTCATGTCACAGATTTTGTTTTTATACATTTTATGCCACAATAACATATATTTATAATTACTTTTTATGGTTTTGTCTTTTAAATCCTATAGAAAGTAAACCTGGAGTTACAAACCAAAATTACAATAATACTGGGTTTTATATTTGACTGTGTATCTTTTCCATACATCTCTAGTTCTTTTATACATCTTTGAGTATAAAGCATTTTTTTCATTTCAACCTGAAGGCTTCCCTTTAGTATTTCTTGTAGGGTAGGTCTATTTTTAACGAATTCTCTCAGTTAAGGAATGTCTTGATTTCTCCCTCTATTTTGAAGGATACTTTTGTTTGATATAAAATTCTCAGCTGACAGTTGTTTTCTTTCAATACTTTAAAATATATTATTGCACTGCCTTTTGGCCTTCAAGTTTCTGATGAGAAATAAGCTGATCATGTTATTTATGATCCCTGTATGTGACAAGTCACTTCTCTTTTGCTACTTTCAAGATTCTCTCTTTCTTTGTACTTTGAAGTTCTGATTATAAAGTGCTTAGTCTGGGTCTCTTAGTTTATCTCACTTCAAGTTTGTTGTGCTTCTTGGATTTCTAGATCCTGGTCTTTACTCAAATTTGGGGAGTTTTGGCCATTATTTCCTCAAATAACCTTTCTGCCCCTATTTTTCTTCTCCTTCTTAGACTCTCATAATGTATATATTGATCTGCTTGATGATGTCCTACAAGTCCCTTGGTCTCTCAGTTTTTTCAATTCTTTTTTCTTTCTGCTCCTTAGACTTGATAATTTCAGTTGACATCTTCATGTTTGATAATTTTCTGCCTGCTCATATCTGAATCCTTTTTGAATTTTACTTGTTGCCTTTTTCAGTTCTTTAGACTCCTTTTTATAATTTCTGCTGCTTTGTTGATAGTCCCATTTTGTGCCTACATTGTTTTCCTGATTTCCTTTAGATTGTCCAGTTTCCTTTGGGTTTTTGAACATATTTTAAGACAGTTTAATGTCTTTGTCTAATAAGTCCATTGTTGGGGACTTCTCAGGAATGGTTTCTGTTGTCTTATTTTGTTTTTTTGAATGAGCCATGTTTTCCTGTTTCATTGTTTGGTTTGTGGGGTTTTTTTAATTGCATATTGGGCATTTGGCTATTATAATGCAGTAACTCTGGAAATTAAGTTCTCTTCCTTCCCAAGGATTTGCTGTATTTTTTTTCTTTAGTTGTCATAGTCTGATTGATATGAGACTCTCCCCATTTATTTTTGCAAAGTTTGTTCATTGTTTTGCATCATTACTGAATGCTCTTTTCCTTTCACTAATGTTCTGTTAATGTTTTGAAAGAGATTTCCTTGAATGCCTGATCTTTTCCAGTCTTTGTAGATTGGCTCTGTACTGGGGCACTCCTTCAGTACTTAACAAGACTTGCAATGAAGCTAAAGGATCACTCTGAGGTTAAAACTTAAGGGCTTTTCAGGTATTTTCTGAGCATGTTTCTTACCTGGGCATACACTTGGTTTTATAATTCTTCTGTCTATTTTGCTGGTTTTGAATGTCCTAAATTCCAAGAGTCTCATCCTAGCTTCGTCTCTGGGCCTTAGGTGGTCAGTTATATGTCTCCACCTATAATGTCTTGGCCCTGACAACTGTGGGTTTATAGTTGCCTTGTAGCTTTTTTTTTTAAGCATATTTTTCTGCTTTTTCCCATCAGAATTTCAACTTAGGTGAAACAATGATAAGAGTTTTATGTCATTCATTTGGTTATCCCCAGGCAGGTTATAATAGATATATACCATAATTTGCAAATAATTTCTGCTGTGCTCCCTCTATTTTGAGGGAGGAAACTGTCAACCAGGCTGCTGCTGCTGCTTCAAGAATAAGACCATCACCTCACTAGGAGGTAGTGGGATAAGGGTAAGTAAAAATACCATAAAACTTTCCTACCATTTTAAAGATGGCCTTTCTCTGGTCTCTACTGAATGCCCTGTGTTATGCATGAAGAGTATACTCTACCTTGTTTGAAACTGAATGCCTTCCAGACCTATATGATAATTGGGAACTATTTAGCTCACAACTTCTTGGTCACACTTTGTCTGACTTTGTGGAGTTTTACTCCTCATGTGCATTTTAATATTCAGTTAAGACAGTGACTCCCATTTTGATTTCTGGAGGTCTTTTTGTATAGTCCTTTTCTCTCTGTAGTTCTCTGTAGTTTCTCTCTGTAGTTTTTCTAGCCATCTCAGCTTGACTTCTGTCTCCCCAGCTCAGCACAACTCCGGTGTTCTGCTTTGGATACCCTCGATTCTGGAATGTGCCTTCAGGCAGCAGTCAAGGGGGAATAGGGCCCTCCTTATTGGTTTTGCTTCTCTCAGGTATCAGTGTCCTGCTGGTGCCTGTTATTCAAAGTCCAAAAATGTTAGTTTTGTATATTTTGTCTACTTTCCTAATTGATTACAGCAGGAGGGTAAATTTGGTCCCTAGTGCTCCATCATTCATTGTGATCCTGAATCTCCATCAGCAGAAATGGGGCTCAGCCTTTTCAGTATGTTGCTTAAATGGTTTTGCTTTCATTTTTTCTTTTCCTTTTTCAATTCAGACATGGGATACATTTCATGTCCTTATTTATTATTCCTTGCTATAGCTTAATTTATCATTTCTCCTAAATTCTCCCATTTCATTACTATTATTAGTTATATAAACTTTACTTAAATTGTACCTTGAGTGCATAAACACATGCACTTAGTCACTAATAAGTAGACAGTTTTTTTATAAGTTGTCTTCTCCTCCATTCAGGATGAAGATTCACTAATCTCCAATCCTGAAGATAGTGCTTAATAGCTAAAATATCACTTATGAATATATGGTTCAAAATTCTTAAAGCCTTGTATATTAGTTTACTACTGTGCATTAAAAAATACCACAAGCTTAGCTTAAAACAAGACAAAGTTATTATCTCACAGTTCTATAAGTCAGGAATTTGAGAGTGGCTTAGCTGAGCGTGGTCTACTGGGTCATCTGCTCAGTGTCTCACCAAGTTGAAATTAAGATGTTAGCCAAAGCTGCAATTTTCATCTAAGACTTTGTTGTTTTCTAGCTCACATATTGGCAGAATCCAGTTCCTTGTGATTGTAGCAGTGAGGTCCTTAGCTACTAGAGACTTCTCACAGTATGGCAGTGTGCTTGTCTTGGAGACCAGAAGAGACCATCTCTTACCCTTCAGTCTTTTAAAAAGCTTACCTTGATCAGGTCTGGCTCACCTAGGAGAATGTCCCTTTTGATTAAACCAAACCCAGCTGATTAGTGGCCCAATTATGGGGATGATATCTCATCATAGTTACAGATCTCAGTCACACTAAAGGGGATGGGATTATACCAGAGGGTGGGAAACTTGGAGGCCATTTTAGGATTCTGCCTACCACACCTTGCAAATAGGACAAGACATTCAGAGAATTTTACATTTTGGCTAAAGGCTTTGCCCCAGCAATATGAAGCTGGAACACATCCAAGCTAGAAAACAATAAAAATTTAGTGAATACTTAGTCTATGCCTAATATTTTTTATTCTTTGCCTTATCTAATTTCTGTAACAACCCCATGTGGGTTGTTTATAATCTTTCCTACTTTGCACATGGAGAAACTGAAGCTAAGAGGGTTTAAGTAACTTGTTGAAATGGAGCTGGGATCTAGATGGCCTGTGCTATTTATACTCCACCACACTTTATCCTAGTATTCATCTTGATTTGTATATAATTTCAGTTTTATATAAGTGAAGTATCTATCCAGGTGATTTATTACAAATTTGTGACTTATTTAACATTTTTTACATGCAATAATGGTACAGTAGTTATGATTTTAAAAAGAGAGTGTCCTTTGTTTTAAGAAGACTACTATTTAGCTTCATTTATTGACTTTTTTATTTTATTTTATTTTTTTACATCTTTATTGGAGTATAATTGCTTTACAATGGTGTGTTAGTTTCTGCTTTATAACAAAGTGAATCAGTTATACATATACATATGTTGCCATATCTCTTCCCTCTTGCATCTCCCTCCCTCCCACCCTCCCTATCCCACCCCTCCAGGCAGTCACAAAGCACCCAGCTGATCTCCCTGTGCTATGCAGCTGCTTCCCACTAGCTATCTACCTTACGTTTGGTAGTGTATATATGTCCATGCTTCTCTCTCGTTTTCTCACAGCTTACCCTTCCCCCCTCCCCATATCCTCAAGTCCATTCTCTAGTAGGTCTGTGTGTCTTTATTCCTGTCTTACCCCTAGGTTCTTCATGACATTTATTTTTTCTTAAATTCCATATATATGTGTTAGCATACGGTATTTGTCTTTCTCTTTCTGACTTACTTCACTCTCCATGACAGACTCTAGGTCTATCTACCTCATTACAAATAGTTCAATTTCGTTTCTTTTTATGACTGAGTAATATTCCATTGTATATATGTGCCACATCTTCTTTATCCATTCATCCGATGATGGACACTTAGGTTGTTTCCATCTCCAGGCTATTGTAAATAGAGCTGCAATGAACATTTTGATACATGACTCTTTTTGAATTATGGTTTTCTCAGGGTATATACCCAGTAGTGGGATTGCTGGGTCATATGGTAGTTCTATTTGTAGTTTTTTAAGGAACCTCCATACTGTTCTCCATAGTGGCTGTATCAATTTACATTCCCACCAACAGTGCAAGAGGGTTACCTTTTCTCCACACCCTCTCCAGCATTTGTTTCCAGATATACTTTTTAACATCTTTCTTGGGGTATAATTGCTTTACAATGGTGTGTTAATTTCTGCTTTAAAACAAAGTGAATCAGTTATACATATACATATGTTCCCATATCTCTTCCCTCTTGCTTCTCTCTCCCTCCCACCCTCCCTATCCCACTCCACCAGGCGGTCACAAAGCCCCGAGCTGATATCCCTGTGCTATGCGGCTGCTTCCCACTAGCTATCTACCTTACGTTTGGTAGTGTGTATATGTCCATGCCTCTCTCTCGCTTTGTCACAGCTCACTCTTCCCCCTCCCCATATCCTCAAGTCCGTTCTCCAGTAGGTCTGTGTCTTTATTCCTATCTTACCCCTAGGTTCTTCATGACATTTTTTTCTTAAATTCCATATATACATGTTAGCATACAGTATTTGTCTCTCTATTTCTGACTTACTTCACTCTGTATGACAGACTCTAGGTCTATCCACCTCATTACAAATAGCTCAATTTCGTTTCTTTTTATGGCTGAGTAATATTCCATTGTATATATGTGCCACATCTTATTTACCCATTCATCCGATGATGGGCACTTAGGTTGTCTCCTTCTCCGGGCTATCATAAATAGAGCTGCAATGAACATTTTGATACATGACTCTTTTTGAATTTTGGTTTTCTCAGGGTATATGCCCAGTAGTGGGATTGCTGGGTCATATGGTAGTTGTATTTGTAGTTTTTTGAGGGACCTCCATACTGTTCTCCATAGTGGCTGTACCAATTCACATTCCCACCAGCAGTGCAGGAGTGTTCCCTTTTCTCCACACCCTCTCCAGCATTTATTGTTTCTAGATTTTTTGATGATGGCCATTCTGACGGGTGTGAGATGATATCTCATTGTAGTTTTGATTTGCATTTCTCTAATGATTAATGATGTTGAGCATTCTTTCATGTGTTTGTTGGCAGTCTGTATATCTTCTTTGGAGAAATGTCTGTTTAGGTCTTCTGCCCATTTTTGGATTGGGTTGTTTGTTTTTCTGTTATTGAGCTGCATGAGCTGCTTGTAAATTTTTGCAATTAATCCTTTGTCAGTTGCTTCATTTGCAAATATTTTCTCCCATTCTGAGGGCTGTCTTTTTGTCTTGTTTATGGTTTCCTTTGCTGTGCAAAAGCTTTGAAGATTCATTAGGTCCCATTTGTTTATTTTTGTTTTTATTTCCATTTGCCTAGGAGGTGGGTCAAAAAGGATCTTGCTGTGATTTATGTCATAGAGTGTCCTGCCTATGTTTTCCTCTAAGAGTTTGATAGTGTCTGGCCTTACATTAAGTATTTAATCCATTTTGAGCTTAGTTTCGTGTATGGTGTTAGGGAGTGATCTAATCTCATACTTTTACATGTACCTGTCTAGTTTTCTGAGCACCATTTATTGAAGAGGCTGTCCTTCTCCACTGTACATTCCTGCCTCCTTTATCAAAGATAAGGTGACCGTATGTGCGTGGGTTTATCTCTGGGCTTTCTATCCTGTTCCATTGATCTATCGTTCTGTTTTTGTGCCAGTACCATACTGTCTTGATTACTGTAGCTTTGTAGTATAGCCTGAAGTCAGGTGGCCTGATTCCTCCAGCTCCGTTTTTCGTTCTCAAGATTGCTTTGGCTATTTGGGGTCTTTTGTGTTTCCATACAAATTGTGAAATTTTTTGTTCTACTTCTGTGAAAGATGCCACTGGTAGTTTGATAGGGATTGCATGGAATCTGTAGACTGCTTTGGGTAGTAGAGTCATTTTCCAATCCAAGAGCATGGTATATCTCTCCATCTATTTGTATCATCTTTAATTTCTTTCATCAGTGTCTTATAATTTTCTGCATGCAGGTCTTTTGTCTTCTTAGGTAGTTTTATTCCCAGATATTTTATTCTTTTTGTTGCAATGGTAAATGGGAGTGTTTTCTTGATTTCACTTTCTGATTTTTCATCATTAGTATATAGGAGTGCCAGAGATTTCTGTGCATTAATTTTTTATCCTGCAACTTTACCAAATTCATTGATTAGCTCTAGTAGTTTTCTGGTAGCATCTTTAGGATTCTCTATGTATAGTGTCATGTCATGTGCAAACAGTGACAGTTTTACTTCTTCTTTCCCAATTTGGATTCCTTTTATTTCCATTTCTTCTCTGATTGCTGTGGCTAAAACTTCCAATACTATGTTGAATAAGAGTGGTGAGAGTGGGCAACCTAGTCTTGTTCCTGATCTTAGTGGAAATGTTTTCAGTTTTTCACCATTGAGTACGATGTTGGCTGTGGGTTTGTCATATATGGCCTTTATTATGTTGAGGAAAGTTCCGTCTGTGCCTACTTTCTGCAGGGTTTTTGTCATAAATGGGTGTTGAATTTTGTCGAAAGCTTTCTCTGCATCTATTGAGATGATCATATGGTTTTTCTCCTTCAATTTGTTAATGTGGTTTATCACATTGATTGATTTGCGTATATTGAAGAATCCTTGCAATCCTGGAATAAACCCCACTTTGATCATGGTGTATGATCCTTTTAATGTGCTGTTCGATTCTGTTTGCTAGTATTTTGTTGAGGATTTTTGCATCTATGTTCATCAGTGATATTGGTCTGTTGTTTTCTTTCTTTGTGACATCCTTGACTGGTTTTGGTATCAAGGTGATGGTGGCCTCGTAGAATGAATTTGGGAGTGTTCCTCTCTCTGCTATGTTTTGGAAGAGTTTGAGAAGGATAGGTGTTAGCTCTTCTCTAAATGTTTGATAGAATTCGCCTGTGAAGCCATCTGGTTCTGGGCTTTTGTTTGTTGGAAGATTTTTAACCACAGTTTCAATGCCCTTGCTTGTGATTGGTCTGTTCGTATTTTCTATTTCTTCCTGATTCAGTCTTGGCAGGTTGTGCATTTCTAAGAATTTGTCCTTTTTTTCCAGGTTGTCCATTTTATTGGCATAGAGTTGCTTGTAGTTATCTCTCATGATCTTTTGTATTTCTGCAGTGTCAGTTGTTACTTCTCCTTTTTCATTTCTAATTCTATTGATTTGAGTCTTCTCCCTTTTTTTCGTGATGAATCTGGCTAATGGTGTATCAATTTTTTTTATCTCCTCAAAGAACCAGCTTTTAGTTTCATTGATCTTTACTATCATTTCCTTCATTTCTTTTTCATTTATTTCTGATCTGATTTCTTTCCTTCTGCTAACTTTGGGGCTTTTTTCTTTTTCTTTCTCTAATTGCTTAAGGTGCAAGGTTAGGTTGTTTATTCGAGATGTTTCCTGTTTCTTAAGGTAGGAATGTATTGCTATAAACTTCCCTCTTAGAACTGCTTTTGCTGCATCCCATAGATTTTGGGTCGTCGTGTCTCCATTGTCATTTGTTTCTAGGTATTTTTCGATTTCCTCTTTGATTTCTTCAGTGATCACTTCGTTATTAAGTAGTGTATTGTTTAGCCTCCATGTGTTTGTATTTTTTACAGATCTTTTTCTGTAATTGATATCTAGTCTCATAGTGTTGTGGTCGGAAAAGATACTTGATACAAGTTCAATTTTCTTAAATTTACCAAGGCTTGTTTTGTGACCCAAGGTGTGATCTATCCTGGAGAGTGTTCCATGAGCACTTGAGAAAAATGTATATTCTGGTTATTTTGGATGGAATGTCCTATTAATATCTATTAAAACCATCTTGTTTAATGTATCATTTAAAGCTTGTGTTTACTTGTTTATTTTCATTTTGGATGATCTGTCCATTGGTGAAAGTGGGGTGTTAAAGTCCACTACTCTGAATGTGTTACTGTCAATTTCCCCTTTTATGACTCTTAGTATTTGCCTTATGTATTGAGGTGCTCCTATGTTGCGTGCATAAATATTTACAATTGTTATATCTTCTTCTTGGATCAATCCCTTGATCATTCTGTCGTGTCCTTCTTTGTCTCTTCTAATAGTCTTTATTTTAAAGTCTATTTTGTCTGATATGAGAATTGCTACTCCAGTTTTCTTCTGGTTTCCATTTGCATGGAATATGTTTTTCCATCCCCTTGCTTTCAGTCTGTATGTGTCTGTAGGTCTGAAGTGGGTCTCTTTTAGACAGCATATATATGGGTCTTGTTTTTGTATCCATTCAGGCAATCTCTATCTTTTGGTGGGAGCATTTAGTCCATTTACATTTAAGGTAATTATCGATATGTATGTTCCTATTCCCATTTTCTTTATTGTTTTGGGTTCGTTATTGTAGGTCTTTTCCTTCTCTTGTGTTTCTTGCCTAGAGAAGTTCCTTTAGCATTTGTTGTAAAGCTGGTTTGGTGGTGCTGAACTCTCTCAGCTTTTGCTTGTCTGTAAATGTTTTAATTTCTCCATCAAATCTGAACGAGATCCTTGCTGGGTAGAGTAATCTTGGTTGCAGGTTTTTCTCCTTCATCACTTTAAATATGTCCTGACACTCCCTTCTGGCTTGCAGAGTTTCTGCTGAACGATCAGCTGTTAACCTTATGGGGATTCCGTTGTGTGTTATTTGTTGTTTTTCCCTTGTTGCTTTTAATATGTTTTCTTTGTATTTAATTTTTGACACTTTGATTAATATGTGTCTTGGCGTATTTCTCCTTGGATTTATCCTGCATGGGACTCTCTGTGCTTCCTGGACTTGATTAACTATTTCCTTTCCCATATTAGGGAAGTGTTCAACTATAATCTCTTCAAATATTTTCTCAGTCCCTTTCTTTTTCTCTTCTTCTTCTGGAACCCCTATAATTCGAATGTTGGTGCGTTTAATGTTGTCCCAGAGGTCTCTGAAACTGTCCTCAGTTCTTTTCATTCTTTTTTCTTTATTCTGCTCTGCAGTAGTTATTTCCACTATTTTGTCTTCCAGGTCACTTATCCATTCTTTTGCCTCAGTTATTCTGCTATTGATCCCATCTAGAGTAGTTTTAATTTCATTTATTGTGTTGTTCATTGTTTTTTGTTTCATCTTTAGTTCTTCTAGGTCCTTGTGAAATGTTTCTTTCATTTTGTCCATTCTCTTTCCAAGATTTTGGATCATCTTAACTATCATTATTCTGAATTCTTTTTCAGGTAGAGTGCCTATTTCCTCTTCATTTGTTAGGTCTGTTGGGATTGTATCTTGTTCCTTCATCTGCTGTGTGTTTTTCTGTCTTCTTCTTTTGCTTATCTTACTGTGTTTTGGGTCTCCTTTTTGCAGGCTGTATTTTCGTAGTTCCCCTTGTTTTTGGCTTCTGTCCCCAGTGGCTAAGGTTGGTTCAGTGGGTTGTGTAGGCTTCCTGGTGGAGGCGACTAGTGCCCATGTTGTGGTGGATGAGGCTGGATCTTGTGTTTCTGGTGGGCAGGTCCACGTCTGGTGGTGTGTTTTGGGGTGTCTGTGGACTTATTATGATGTTAGGCAGCCTTTCTTCTAATGGATGGGGTTGTGTTCCTGTCTTGCTAATTGTTTGGCATAGGTTGTCCAGCAGTGTATCTTGCTGGTCGTTGAGTGAAGCTGGATGCTGGTGTTGAGATGGAGATCTCTGGGAGATTTTCGCCATTTGATGTTACGTGTAGCTGGGAGGTCTCTTGTGGACCAGTGTCCTGAATTTGGCTCTCCCACCTCAGAGGCACAGCACTGACTCCTGGCTGCAGCACCAAGAGCCTTTCATTCACACGGCTCAGACAGGGAGTTTGAAGTGTATTGGTCATTTAGGTTCCTGAGACGTTCTGTGAGTTGGTGCAGGACGTTTATAAAATCTCACAGTAACGCAATTTCAGGGACGGAAGGACAGTAAGAAAGTCTCCATCTGTGGATCCAGTCTCTTTTATCCTAGAGTCCCCAAGGTTGGGATACTAAGCTGACTTCTTGGGGAGCTTCATCTCCGGGAAAAACGCTGCCCGGTTGCCACCGTTGCAGGCAGATGTGAGGGGGAGCGTCTCCTCTTCCTTCTCATCCCCCTTCCCCACCCCTCGGCTACAGTCTTGGGTGTTTCCTTGCCTCTCTCCCGACCTCTCAGATGGGCACAGCACAGAGAAGGGACATGAGACCAAAAGTACCCTCTGGAGGGCAAAACACCCTGGGGATACATGCAAGCCGAGAGCGGGAGCACCTCTCGAGAGTGTCATTTTAAAGAGACATTCTAAAACACTTACAGATGAAATAACATGCTTGCTTGGGTTTGCTTCAAAATCAGTTATGGAATCAAAGGAGTTGTAGAATGGGTGCGAGGCTGTCAGTGAAACAGAACTGGCCAGAAGTTGATAATTTTTGAGGTTGAATAATGGGTAACAGGGTTCATTATGCTACTGTCTACTTTTGCTTATGTTTGAAAATTTCAGTAGTGAGTATCAAATAATCCATTCGTTTCTAGTTACGGTTCTAAATAAGGGAAAGAATACCAGCTAATATTTTATCCTTAAGCAGCACATTGTGTACAGTTTAAAATCATGAATCTTTATTGATTGCCATGGAACCATAAACCTGTTTATACAAGTATTTAATTTATTAAAGTAGTAATGCATAGTGGTTAAGAGCATGGACTCTGGAGCCTAACCCTTTGGGTATAAATCTTAGTGTTGTGATACTTTATAGTTGTATGACCTCGTGTAAGTTATTTAACTTCTCAGTCTCTCATTTTTTTTTCATATGTAAAATGGCAACACTTGTACCTAGCTTATATAGTTCTTGAGTATACTATGTAATGGATAGACATTGGGATAAGAAAGCAAAAAATATATACAGATACATGTATTCATATGTATTTATATGTATTTAAGTTTTCTTTCAAATAAGAAACTTGAGGTAATTGTTTCCCTTTTGCATTTAGAGATTATTATATGTTCTTGTCATGCTTTCGAGCCTGAGGTTCTCAAACCGGTGTTTCTGAAAGTTTTTCCCTTTCACAACACATATTTACAGTGTTTTTCAATGGGAGTCTTCTGGAATCTTGGGTGGGACAGTTCTTGTTTGGGACTGTCTTTCACATTGTAGAACATTTATATTTACCTTCCCCTCTGCCTACATTAAATACCAGTCCTAACCAGTCATTGTGATAATCATAAGTGCCCTTGCACATTTTCACATGTCCTGTAGAAGAATAGAAAAATCCCTTTTGGGGAGCCAAATCTTAATGGTGGTGCCATGGATTAATTTAGAGTGCTACTTTTGTCACATCTCTACCTAAAACGTGTTGAGATGTTCAAGGTGAGAACCAATGAGCTAAATCAGCGACATTACCACAGTGATTCTAAGTCTTGTGGAGGTTTTTGATTTTGGACAACATATAAACCTGTGATCTGTCCTGGTCTTACTGAACCAGAATATTGGATGTATGGTATGGAAGTAGATGTGTCTGTATTTTGCAAAATTTCCCTTAGTAAGCCTCATACTCCACCATTGCTTGAAAGATTTCTTTGAGCTTAACTATAATTGTCTTTCTTGTAGGTGATAGAAATTGAAGATGCTTCACCCACTAAGTGTCCAATAACAACCAAGTTGGTTTTAGATGAAGATGAAGAAACCAAAGAACCTTTAGTGCAGGTTCATAGAAATATGGTTATCAAATTGAAACCCCATCAAGTAGATGGTAAGAAACTATTAGATGATTAAAGCATTTTTAGTTAAATTTTACCAATATTTGGTGTCCCCTGTGTGCCTCACATTCTGCTAAGTACTGGAGTTACTTCTACTGGTGAGCAAAACAGATATGATCCCTGCCCTTATGGAGTGCATAAGCAAATGAAGAACAAAACTGGACAATTGCAAAGAAAATGAGTATTATGAAAGGGGAAGTATGCCCCTCACAAATGGGTATATATAGCAAGTGAATTTCACCTAATCTACAGTGGTTGGGTAAAGGCAGCTGTGGGGTAGGGAGAGGTACAGTTAGCTAAAAGCCTTCTTCAGGAAATGCTTTTTCAAGTATGTTTGTTAATAATATTCCTACATTGGTTTTGGAAAGATACCAAATTATCCCTATCCTCTGCTTTGTCAGAGTGGAATCAGTAAGTCAGTTTTGATTGTGTATATGAATGAATTCATAAGGGAAGTTCTATAGTTCCTACTCCTTAGGTAGCAAGCCCCTTTATTGTTCAGTTTTTAATGTTGAATAAAGGGAGAAATGATGAATTATCTCCTGGATTTTTTTTTTCCTGATTGACTCAGTAAACCTGAAAGTATATTTGATAGGAATCTATTCTCCCTTTGGATAAAGTTTCTATTTTAGATTATTCATATGTCTCTTTGGACCATCCCAGGGAATGGAGAAGGTCTTCTGTGATAGAGGAGTGAAAGTTACCCTCTTGTGTGCTTGTGTTCACATTTTTTTCTATTTAACCTTAGTGTGGGGGGGGGCGTAAAACAAATCTCATTTACATTTAAGAGATTTTAATCTCTCTTTTTAAAAAATTCTATTTCTTAGAAGTTTTGGTTATGTTTTTGATGTGTTTATGATGGAAGATTTATTTTATTTTATCTTATTTTATTTTATATATTTATTTGGTTGTGCCAGGTGTTAGTTGTGGCAGGCGTGCTCCTTAGTTGCGGCTCTTTGGCTCTTTAGTTGTGGCATGCAAACTTTGGTTGTGGCATGCATGCAGGATCTAGTTCCCTGACTAGGGATCGAACTGGGGCCCCATGCATTAGGAGTGTGACTCGTAACCACTGTGCCACCAGGGAAGTCTCGACGGAAGATTTTTTTTTTTAACTTGAGCCTTTACATTGAGCATAACGAAGCTGTCATTTTTAGGTGTTCAGTTTATGTGGGATTGCTGCTGTGAGTCTGTAAAAAAAACAAAGAAATCTCCAGGTTCAGGATGCATTCTCGCCCACTGCATGGGCCTTGGTAAGACTTTACAGGTAAGAACATGAAGGTGTTCTGTTCTTGTGCATTCATTAATTTAAGAATATGTATTCTTTTATGTTCCAGCACAGTTGTAGGAGCTGGAGATAAAGCAATGAACAAGAATAACAAGATTTCTCCCTCAAGAAGCTTATATTCTGGTGGGGGAGAGAGATTTTAATCAAATAAAATAAGAAATATGTACTTTCAGATAATAAATGTTAAGGAAGAATAGAGAGGGAAAGCATCTTTTAGGAAGTGATCTTTGAGCAGAGATCCTAATGAAGTGAATGTGTAGGGTTACAGGCATAGCCAGTAAAACTGCAAAGAGTCTGAGGCGGAAATGGAGTTCCTTTACAACACTGTGTTTTTTTTTTTTTTTGGCCGTGCTGCGTGGTTTTGCGGGATCTTAGTTCCCCAACCAGGGATTGAACCCGCGCCCTTGGCAGTGAAAGCACTGAGTCCTAACCACTGGACCGCCAGGGAATTCCCGACTTTTTAACAGTCTGTGATCCTATAGTAATGAGAACATAATATATTTTTCACTATTAAAATACTACATTTCTGAATGCAGGAAGTTGCAGGAAGACTGCAGGAGTTGTAGCAGAGATGTGGAATTAGTTTATATATATATATAAAATTTCAAGCCATAAGACAATTACTATAGATTCAGTGAGTCAGAACACTACATAGAAAAATACTCGGTAACATAATTCTCTTCTAAATGGGCAGTGGTATTTTCTGAAGATCGTAGGGATGTTCTCTGGGGACTAGGGACTTAGTAGCTGTTTTGGTGTGGTTACTTTTTATATTCATATTATTATTACCGATCATAGAATCATGGAGCTTTAGAGTTGGAAGGATCTTATATATCATCTAGTTGAAGTCCCTTATTGTACCTATCTCTTTCCCTGTTGACCTTTGGTTGGTTGCTTTATTGTTTAAAACAAAACAAAATCCAAAAACTCAGCTATTGTAAGTTTGCTCGATTTATTAACTTTTTTTGCAGATATTTAAATGAAGGTGGCAACTTAATTTGTTTTCTTGTAGGTGGTAAGCTTTCTTCATACGGTTCTTTTGTGCGACAAATTGGATTTCAGCACAGCTTTAGTGGTTTGTCCTCTTAATACTGCTTTGAATTGGATGAATGAATTTGAGAAGTGGCAAGAGGGATTAAAAGATGATGAGAAGCTTGAGGTATCATATTTAGAATGTTTTCTATTATCAGAATAACTGCATGAAATTCATATAGTAAAATAAAAAGATTTTTAATTACCAATGATGCATATTTCAGTGGGGATATTTAGTATTCATACATTCCTACCTTAAAAAATCTTTATTTCCTCACAAAAGGTCTCTGAATTAGCAACTGTGAAACGTCCTCAGGAGAGAAGCTACATGCTGCAGAGATGGCAAGAAGATGGTGGTGTTATGATCATAGGCTATGAGATGTACAGAAATCTTGCTCAAGGAAGGAATGTGAAGAGTAGGAAACTTAAAGAAATATTTAACAAAGCTTTGGTTGATCCAGGTAAGATATTAACAGGCACTGAGATAAAGAAACAAGTTGAATGAAAAATATGCTTATATTTAACAAATACTAATTGACCAACTACTGAGTAGCTGGTTTTTGTGTATCATTCAGGTTTTTGCCTTCTGTTTGTTTCTTAGTATAATTTCATTAAGATGAAATCACCCTTAATATTGCCAGATGTTCAGAATTCATTTGCTAAGTCTGGAAGTGTTTGAGGTTTTCAGGGGAGACCTTGTAAATGATTAAAAATTCACCAGGTACCTGTGTCACAATCGCAGATTCTTCTGACTTTCTGAATATTAGATGATTACTAGAGCTCTCTCCATACTCTGAAAACAGTTCTTTACGTTTCTTTCCCAACTTTATGTCATTAGAAGAATTGGCTGCATTTTTTCTGTCTTTTAAATAGTCATCACTGTGGAAGGTTAATATTTGCAATGTTGTCATTCCTTCTAATAGTAATCTTCATGATGCAAGATCCAAATATTTGATTCTTACTTGCGACTTGTAAAAGCAGCAAGTTGTACGATCCACAGAACCAATTAATATTTAGTTGTTTGTATTCTATATTTTTTCCTTATCAAACTTCAGTTTGTCATATCTAATTACTTTAAGACACTGTTGAGGCTTTAAGATTTTTTTTTTTTTTTTTTTTTTTTTTTTTTTGCGGTACGCAGGCCTCTCACTGTTGTGGCCTCTCCCGTTGCGGAGCACAGGCTCCGGACGCGCAGGCTCAGTGGCCATGGCTCACGGGCCCAGCCGCTCCCCGGCATGTGGGATCTTCCCGGACTGGGGCACGAACCCGTGTCTCCTGCATCGGCAGGCGGACTCTCAACCACTGCGCCACCAGGGAAGCCCTGTTGAGGCTTTAGATGTTTGTTGAGAAAGTCCAATTTTTCACTGCCAAAATAATTTAGAATTATTTAATCCAAGAATCCTTGGCTTTGCCCCTTTATAATTCTACTTTTAATTTATTTTTTCAGCTTTATTGAGGTTTAATTGAGAAGTAAAATTGTAACATAATTAAAGTGTACAATGTGATGATTTGATATATGTATACACTGTGAAAGAATAACCCCCTTTGAGTTTACACATCATTACCTCACTTAGTTTTCTTTTTCTTTTTTGTTTAGAACATTTATGCTCTACTCATTTAGCAGATTTCAGTTACAATACATTGCTTTCAGTTGCCATGTTATTACGATGTTATTTATACATTAGGTCCTCAGACCTTATAAATCTTATCACTGAAAGTTCGTACACTTTTGCCTCTTTTTTTTAGATAATGATGTAATTAGCATGTACCAAACTAATTGCCATTGTAAGTGTTAAGGCCTAATAATAAGTTTATCATTTTCTCATGATTAAAATAGTCGTCTAGAAGTCCTGTGGTTGTTTTGTTGTCAGAGAGCTATGAGCTAGTGAATAGCATGTTTTTCAGAAGGTTTCCTTGGAACAGTTTAAACAAGTTTCAGATGCTTAATATGGTGATCATGAGGAAATGAATTAAAAAGAAATTAAAGCTCATAACATGAAGAGTAATGTTTGTTATTTCCATGTAAGTCATTTAGTGACATTTAAAAAAATTATTTTGGAAAGTTTTGTGTTTTCTTTGTTTACAGAAAAGTTGAATGATAGTAAAGAACACTCCCATTTACCTTGAACCCAAATCCCGCACTGTTCATCTTACATTGCCATGGCAGATTTGTCAAAACTAAGAAATTTGTGTATTATTAACTAAACTCCAAACTCTATTTGAATTCTACCAGTTTAATATTACTGTTCACCTTCTGTTCCAGGATCTCATCCAGGGTACCACATTGCATTTAATTGTAATGTCTCCACAGTCTCCTCTGGTCTGTGACAGTTTCCTAGTCTTTCTTTTATTTTCTGTTATCTTGTCAGTCTTGTGGAGTACTGTTAAAGTATCCTGTAGGATGTTCACTAGTATCTGTTGTTTTTCTTGTAATTAGACTGGGGTTATAGGTTTTTGAAATAATGTACTAGAGGTGTAGTATCCTTCTCCTCACATTATATCAAGGGTAAATTAGATCCACATGACATCACTAGTGATGTTAATTTTCATCACTTGGTTAAGGTAGTGTTTGCCAGGTTTCTCTGCTGTAGAGTTACTGTTTTCACCTGTGTCTGTTCTTTGCCAGTCACTAAGTCTAGCCCATCCAAGTGGGGGGAGGGCAAAAATTAAGCTCCATCTCTTATAGTGGGCTACACTTAAATTTGGAATTTTTCTTTAAGAAAGATTTGTCATTTCTTACCCATTTATTTAATCAGTCATTTATATCAGGATAGATTAATCATCTATTATTAGTTTATATGTTAGAACTAGCACTGTATTATTTATTTTGTTGCTCAGATTGTTCCAGTTTGTCCACTGGGAGCTCTTTCAGATTGATTCCTATATCCCTTTGATGTTTCATCCTTTTGATTTTTTTGAGCACTTCATTACTTTCTGGTAGTATGCTCTAGGATCATGTTAATTTGTCCTTGCCCCGGAGTCCATCATTTCAACAAGGAACCATGCGTGGTTCCTTTCACTGAAAAATGGTGTTTACGAACCAAGATCTGGGCACTGGGTGTGTTTGTTGCTAGTGCAGTGTCATTGCTTCTAGGTTCACTCAGCAGACAGAACTAGGTGATAGGTCTACGAATCCAGGTATATACACAAATCTATCTGTGTGTGTGTGTGTGTGTGTGTGTGTGTGTGTGTGTGTGTATAAACATAAACTTGATGTCATAATGATATATTTGACTCTAATTCAGTATCATAGGGTTCATTTTAGTCTTTTTTTGTTATTCTGTTACTTGTCTTTTTCAACAGTGAGACTCTTGGCTTCAACCATCCACTATCCATTTACTTATTTATTCAGCCTCATCTTATATGTAAAGTAGTTTTAGAATTATTAACCTATACCCTCGTGAGAAACAAATTTACCAACTAGAGTACAGTGCTTATGTATGATTGCTTTTGTCTGTAGCTTTATAATTTCCAAGCATCATTTCTAAAGTTACATAGGTCAGTTCCTTCATTTTATTTGCATACATTAAAGTTTATTCTTTGTAATGTAGAGTTTAATGTTTTTTTTAAAAAATTGAGGTATACTTCATTTACAACATTATGTTAGTTTCAGGTGTTCAGCATAGTGATTCATTATTTTTACAGATTATACTCTATTAAAAATTATTACAAGATAATGACTATAATTCCCTGTGCTATACAATATATCCTTGTTGCTTATGTGTTCTATACATAGTGGTTTGTATCTTTCAGTCTCATATCCCTATCTTGCCCCTCCCCCCTTCTCTCTCCCCACTGGTAACCACTAGTTTGTTTTCCATATCTGTGAGTCATTTTCTGTTTTGCTATATACATTTGTTTGTTTTGTTTTTTAGATTCCACATGTAAGTGTTATCATACAGTATTTGTCTTTCTCTGTTTGACTTATATCACTAAGCATAGTATTCTCTAGATCCATTCATATTGCTGCAAAGGGCAGAATTTCATTCTTTTTTATAGCTGAGTAACATTTCTCTGTGTGTGTGTGTGTGTGTGTGTGTGTGTTTGTGAGAGAGAGAGAGAGAGAGAGACATCTTCTTTATCCTTTCATCTGTCGACAGTTGGTCTGCTTCCATATCTTGGCTCTTGCAATTAGTGGCACCGTGAACCTTGGGGTGTGTATCTTTTCAAATTATTGTTTTCAGTTTTTCCAGTTATATCCCCAGTAGTGGAATTGCTGGATCATATGGTAGTTCTATTTTTAGTTTATTGAGGAACCTCCTTACTGTTTTCCATAGTGGCTGTAACAATTTATATTCTCACCAACAGTGCACAAGGGTGCCCTTCTCTCCACATCCTTACCAACACTTGTTATTTCTCGTTTTTTTTTGTTTGTTTTATCATAGCCATTCTGATAGGTGGGAGGTGATATCTCATTGTGGTTTTAACTTGCATTTTCCTGATGATTAGTGATGTTGAGGAGCTTTTTATGTACCTGTTGCTCATTTGTATGTCTTCTTTGGAAAAATGTCTCTTCAGATCCTCTGCCCATTTTTAAATTATATATTTTTTTGCAAGCATGTATTTTATATTGCAATATTTGGATGTTCCCAAGGCCACTCTCAGGTTCAGTAATTCACTAGGACTCACAGAACTCAGAAAAGCCTTTATACTCATGGTTATGGTTTATTACAGTGAAAGGATACAGATTAGAATCTGCCACAGGAAAAGGCACATAGGACAGGGCCCAGGAGAGTTCCACACCCAGTTTGTTAGTGGAATCATGCAGGCAGCACTTACTTCTCCCAGAAGTGATGTGTGACAATACACGTGGAGTATTGCCAACCAGGCACACTCATCTGAGCCTTGGTGTCTAGAGTTTGGGCTTGGTCACATAGACTTGGTTGACCACCCATGTAGGTGATCTTAGTCTCTAGCTCCTCCAGAAGTTGAGAAGATGCCACATGACCAAAGCTGCTCTCCCTTCACCCCACATCATGTTAGCATAGACTATCTAATGTGTCCCAAGCCATCCAGGTGAACAGAGATATTTTTATCAGGTCAGACATTCCAGGAGTTTAGGTTACCTCCCTAGAGGTGGAGGCAAAGGCTAAACTTTTCTTTGGGCCAGATTAATCCTTTACTTTACTGCATATATGTATATGTAGATAAAAATCACCCTGTTTGAGGTGGTTGTTTAAATACAAATGGGATCATAATATAGATATTGAAACTCTTCTTTTTGTTTAATAATATAAAGAACATATTTGGCATATCTTTCAAGGTTATTACATAGAAATCTACATCATTAATTTTAGTTCTGTGACATTCCATTATAGCATAGTTTTATTAACCCCCTTTGCCAATCTTCTAAGTTGTTTCCAATTTTCCACCGTAAACAAACAATACTTCAGAGAATATTTTATGTATCTTGGGGGTACTCGTGGAAGTATATCTTAAGCATAAATTCCTAGAAATTGAAATTTGGGTCAAGGGTGCACATATTTTACATTTTAAGAGATACTGTAAAATTGTCTTCCAAAATGTTTGATACTAATTTAGACTTCCACAAAGAGTATATGAGAGTACCTGCTTCACCACACCCTCATGAACACTGAATATTAGGTGGTAGAAATCATTTAAATCACTTGTGTAAAAGGTAATTTACAAAGCAAGATACATATTTTAGTTTTTAGAAAGTCAATTAGTAATTTAAAAATGTCTTACTGTTCATGTAGCCCCATCTAAATACTGAATAGCAATTGTGTTATTTGATCAGGCATGCTGAAGCAGTTACTTTTGAAATCATGTAGAAGATGCATTTTCTATAATGCCTAACATATAGGGGATAATTTGACAACTGCTATTGTTTAAATCAATATTTAAGTAATTTGTGTGTACGTTAAGCAGCAAGCAAATTGTGTTTATAGGATACTTTAGCAAAGAATACATATGGTTATTTTCATAAAATAATAATATGTATTTCTTTTGAAAGAGTCACTCTCAGCTAAGAGATCTTTTACAGCTTGGAAAGTGTTTTCCCCCCAACCCCAATACCCATGTAACAATCGGTTTAGCGGTCCTTTATCAGTTAAATTTTTCGCCAACAATGGGTATTAGTTATTAGGAATAAGTCAAATGGGAAATACTACTTGGCCTATTGTGATTTACATATTATTTCTTAAAATGTAACTTTTGAAATTTGTCATTTCATGTATATATAAATTGCTCTTAGTCTCAGTTGACAGGTTTTTAAAAATTTTTTTTACATCTTTATTGGAGTATAATTGCTTTACAATGGTGTGTTAGCTTCTCCACAACAAAGTGAATCAGCTGTACATAAACATATCAGTTGATAGTTTTAACTTGATACATTAGTGCTGAAATGTATCTTTAGATACTGTTTTTCATTTGTAAAAGATACTATTTTTTTCAGATACCCCAGATCTCTTGGGATCTTTTCATCTGTGTGATTATTTCTATTCTTGCCTATTTTTGTACTCTCAGAGAACCTTAAGTACCATCCATAGTAGTACTTTAATACTCTAATAAAATTAATACTAGTGAGAGCCACATTAACCATATACAGATAAAATATAACTTATCAGGATGTTGTTTTATCTTTCCACAAGAGCAGCACTGTAAAACGATTAACTTAACTTAAATGGATTATATTTTTAGTTTTATTATATGTTAAATGTTGTTTTTTCTAGGCCCTGACTTTGTTGTCTGTGATGAAGGCCATATTCTAAAAAATGAAGCATCTGCTGTTTCAAAAGCTATGAATTCTATACGATCAAGGAGGAGGATTATTTTAACGGGAACCCCACTTCAAAATAACCTAATTGAGTGTGAGTCAATATCTGTAGTTATGCTATAGAGTATTGGCATTGCCTCAGATATATTTTTGCCACATCGCCATCTGCCTATCTTTAGTTTATTCTAGTATAGTCTCTGACCATGAACTACGTAGGCCATTCTTAGTCTACTGTGAAAGTATACCATTCATTTCAAGTGGAATGGGGTTTTTTTGTGTTTTTTTTTTTTTTTTGCGGTACGCGGGCCTCTCACTGCTGTGGCCTCTCGCATTGTGGAGCACAGGCTCTGGACGCGCAGGCTCAGTGGCCATAGCTCACGGGCCCAGCTGCTCCACGGCATGTGGGATCCTCCCGGACTGGGGCACGAACCCGTGTCCCCTGCATTGGCAGGCGGACTCTCAACCACTGCACCACCAGGGAAGCCCATCAAGTGGAATGTTTTATAAATATAAATGGTAAACCACAATCAAGAGGTGTGCCATTATGAGTGTTCAAATACAAATATAGAATTTAAAGTATATGCAAGGTATCAGAAGTCTTAATGATTGCTTAAAAAATACAAATGCATTTGTGACTATTCAGGAGATATTGTAATAAAATATATCCAGTTTTGGAGGAGGTACTGATAGGAAATTGAAAAGAAATGCTAAGCATGAAAGTTTTAGGAAGGTGGAGATTGGAGGAGAGCTATGTTGAATTGATGTCAAGATACAGTTTGCTGAGGCTGAGGATAGATGATGTGAACCCAGGGAAGTGACTTGTGAATTTGCCTTATTTTCATATGTGTGCGGTAACACTAAAGAGGGAACATGAGTTACTCAGCAAATAACAAATTGAAATTTCCCATTGTAATCTGTTCTAATGGCTTTTTGTTATTTTTATGTTATTTATATTCTTTTGGTGTATTTATAATTACTGTTTTCTATTTTATTATTTGTAATACTGGTTATTGTCTCACTTTGTCCTTGTTTATATTTATCTATAATATGTATCTATATTTTATCTTTATTTTTGTCTGTTCCAGTTTCCCGCTTTTCTGTTGCCCCATTTATAGACTGTTGCCCTGTTTCACATTGTGGTCCTGTATAGTATAGGGCAACTGATTACTCTGTTAAGGATTTCTGGAACTAAATCAGTTAATACAAAATTTGATATAGTCGTTTATTACCTGATTTTATTATTTTGATTCAGTATCTATGTTTTTTTCACAAGATTCCCTTGCTGACCATAAAATCATGGTTAGAATTATAGAGCAGTTGTTTTATACTCAGTATCTATTAAAAAGACTAGTGAGTTCAAATAAAATGTTCTTTGGTGTTTTCTTAAACAATGATGTCTAGAATTTTGGGATGGGTTTTATTTGAGTTTCTCATCTGATTTAGGTAATCCAGTTCTAAATTGTACTGATAACCAGTATTAGTCTACACTCAGTTTGGTGTTCTTTCTTTGTAGCTTAATTGTAATGCTTCCATGGCATGCCTTTTAGACATGAGCATTTTATCAGAGAATTGTTCTCAGTTCTTTTAGCCATTACTGTTGTTAATGAACTAATATCTTCTTTCTTAGATCATTGCATGGTTAACTTTATCAAAGAAAATTTGCTTGGATCCATTAAGGAGTTCAGGAATCGATTTATAAATCCAATCCAAAATGGTCAGTGTGCAGATTCTACCATGGTAGATGTCAGAGTAATGAAAAAACGTGCTCACATTCTCTATGAAATGTTAGCTGGATGTGTTCAGGTACAAGTACATTCCACAGTAATAAAATATTGTTACTTTGGTATATTGCAATCTCAAAATGTTTTCTGAATTCAAACTTTGTGTTTTCTTTCTCCTTTCAGCATGTATCAATAGTTTTATAGTTAAATCTCTTTGCAGTCTCTTCCAAAGTTTATGCAGCATTGAACTTTAAAAAAATTGCCTTGAGAGGTTTAGAACATAATTGATTAATTCATTTGCTGGGTGTGTAACTTCATGTGTTAATATGTTCATGTTTAGATTTTCTCATCCTTAAGATAGGGAGTATGTAAAAGGAACACAGCTATTATGATTAAGAAATTTCTGTGCTCACCTAATTCTATAGTATAGTATTCCAAGCCTCATTTGTTTGAAATGGTTTTAGGAAAGGCAATTATGAATTATGAGTGAAGCCATATTAATGTAATCCTGAAGAAACAGTTTTATTAATTCCAAGTACATACAGTAACCTTAATGGGCTAATAGTGTTGTTTACACACAGATCTTCAGTAAACCTTTGTTAAAATGAGTAGATAAGCATGTAGAGACTGACCAGTTGGTCAGTCTGCATTTTATCTTAGTTCTGTATTTTTCTTAAGACACTAGATATTAATGGTAGCAAAAAAGATGCAACAGATGAGACAGGCTATCATTTTGACTGAATATACTACCATTACATAAGGTGAAATCATCCTGTTTGTTCAGGTTAGCCAGAGGTACTAGCAGGTACTGTATTTCTGTATTACTGCTGCTACTTAGGCAGCGTTTTTCTTGTTTAGGTAGTCATTTGTATCTAGCACATTAGTGTTCTTTCTTTCCTGTTCCTATGTTAAATGGTTTCAAGGGTGCCTATACTTGGCTTGTTCTCTCAGTTGGGCAAACATTCCCCCTGACATTATGTGTTATCCTCCAGCATGTTGGCACATCTTACCCAAAGGATAACCCAGACTGCATCAAACTTTGATTCAACGGTTTTACTGTATGATTAAAGCAAGTCTTTTTGCTAGCACTACCTACTATATCCCCTCCCCACCTTTTTTTCTTTTCTTTTTTTCTATATAGAGGAGACCATTTGAAAACCTAAATTGCTCACTTGGTAATATGGCCACTTCAATTTAAAACCTGCCTGGTGTGTTGCAGTATCTTTTTACCAGTGCGTCATATTGTATAGTCACATGAAATACATTAACTACAATTATATGGGATCATTGTGTGATTAAAGAGGGTAAATATGTTTAAGTAAATGTTTTCTTATATGTCTGGTACCTATTTATTTATGTACATTTTTTTAGTTGCAAGCAATGATAATTCTTAGAACAGTTAGTTACTGTCATATATTTAACTAATTTTCATTCTCTTTTTATTAATTGCAGAGGAAAGATTATACAGCATTAACAAAGTTCTTGCCTCCAAAACATGAATACGTGTTAGCTGTGAGAATGACTCCTATTCAGTGCAAACTCTATCAGTACTACTTAGATCACTTGACAGGTAACAAATACACTTAGCTTATTGTTTTCTCTCTTAAAGCATTCTTTTTCTGAAGAATGCTGTCTTGATAATTTCACCATGTCAGTTGTTCTTTTGCAATTTTGCATTTGCATAAAATGGGTATGTTTATATTGTAAAAGCACAAAATATTTCTAATTAAAAAAACTAATATCCAAGATAAATAAAATTCCGGTGTATTATTAAAAAATATCCAACCACATTAATAATAAAAAACCTGTAAATTAAATTTATGAAATCATTTCTTAGGTATCAAATTGACAAAGTTTGAAGGGAAAAAAAGGCAAAATACAAAGCAGCGCACATATTATGTCCCAATGTTACAGTAAAAATATGCACAAATGCCTAAAATACACAAAAATGTTAATAATAGGTTATTTTCTGGGTGATGACATTATGCAGAACTTTATTTTGTACTATTTTCTATGTGCTTTTTAAAAATACAACGAATAGATATTGTTTCATCATCAGTAAACTCGTGTGTTTGTGTGTGTCTGTGTGCCCAAGGTTGTCACTGTTCACAGAGCAAAACTTTAGTTTCTGTTTGATCTGGATTGATTTTTTTTTACTTGTTAGTCACTTTATTCTGGTACCTTTCCCCAGGTGATGTGCCAGATTTATTTAGGAGCTACAGGTTAGAAGGCACCCTTCAGCCATTGTGGATACAATAGTTGATCAAAAAATAATGGAGGGTGGAGGTGTATACACACATATTAGAATGATACTTCATATCCTATCAATAGTTAAAGTAATACTCTTTGTGACAGCAGTGCATTTTAGAAAGTAGAATAATGATGATAGTCCTCAACAGTTGTTCTGCTTTGGGGAAAAGAGGATTTGAATGTTTGTATTTTATAGAAATGTTGTTTTGCTGTATTATAAAAACAGAATTTTCTGACTGACTTTTGGAAGGAGGTCATTTCCAGCAAGGCATACAATTTCATTTGTATAGTAATCATAAGCTATTAGATTTATTGTATCAGTACCATTCTGTTTTGAATGACAAAAATTGCAGACATGATTAAGTAACCAAATGTAGAAATTCCAATGAGAGAGAGAAAGAGAGGGATTACAGACCTATCTTTCATTAATCTCTGAGTAATAAAGGGTACTAAATTTGGTCATTTAATATTTTCTCCATTTGAAATTTTGTTTTGTGAGGAATGTACTAGATGTTTTCAATTATTAAAGAATCAGTTGTCTCTAATAACCAACAGCAAAATGTTAATAGCTCATGTATAGATATTAAAATGTACTCTTTTTGAGAGCAATGCAGTATTTAAGAATTAAAGGGACCTCATTCTTTGTGACTTCACTTGATAGGAGTATATATCTAAAGTACTAATTGCCAACGCTTCTAAACTCAGAAAGGTATAATTGCTAAATTATTATCTGATGCCATGAAGCTTTCAGTCATGAGAATGTCTTGGGTTTTCCCCCTACTAAATGTGATGTTTTATTTTCCTTAAAGTTAACCTGAGTTAATAGCCCCCTTAAAAAAACTTCCATAAAAGGCTAAATGGATTATATTAAAGGTTACTTTATCTTGATTCTCACTACAAACCATCAAAGTGTTTCTCCCAAAATGTCATTCACCTATCTCACTTGCATTTAAAATGTTTGGTATTTTTTCCGTTACATATTCCAGAAATTCTTTTGTTTCTATATTTGACTCTTTTTATATTTGACTTGGCTTTTAAAAGTTCACATAAATTTTGCTTTTGATACTAGCAACAATTTGATGTTAATTTTAGTAGTGATAATTTATAATATATTTAATATTTACAGAATTAAAGTCATGAGAGGCTAAATTTAATGAATTTCAAGAAAATTAACATCCTCTTAATTTTCCTTTGTTCTCTAAAAAGTACAATCCTGCAGTCTTCCTTTTTACTATCAAGTGTCAGAAGTTTATATTTACATGTAAGCCTCTGCCTTCGGTAAACAACTTTAGGTTTTACAAGTGTGAATACTTAGTTTTCAAACAGCCTGATTTTAAGCTTAAATCAGTATTAAAATCCATACACTGTCTTAAGGAATGCAAAAATGGAGCACATAAAAAGACAGCCCACAAATTGGAAGAAAATATTTGTAAGTCACTTTCCTAAAAGGGGAATAATATCCAGAATATATAAAGAACTCTTACAACCTAACAACAACAACAAAAAACCAAACAAGCCGATTCAAAAATGGGCAAAGTTTTCAATAGACATTTCTCCAAAAAAGATATACAAATGACTGATAAGCACATTAAAAGATGCTCTACATCGTCATTAGTTATTCAGGAAACGTAAATTGAAACCAAGAGATACCACTTCACACCCAATAGGATGACTATCAGATAAAGAAAGATAATAAGTGTTGGCAATGATAAGGAAAAATTAGAACCCTGGTGCATTGCTGCTAGGAATATAAAATGGTACAGCTCCTGTGGAGAAAGTAGTGTGGCAGTTCCTCAAAGAGTTAAACAGAGAGTTACCATATGATCCAGCAATTCCACTTCTAGGTAGAATTCCACTTTCAAAATAATTGAAAGCAAGAACTCTAATAGATACTTACCCATTCATGTTTACATAGCATTATTTCATAATAGCCAAAAAGATGGAAGCAATCCAAGTCTTCATCAAGTAATGAATAGATGAACAAAATATGATATATGCAAACAATGGAATATTACAGTCTAGAAAGAAATCCTGACATGAACGGATCCTGAAGACATCATGTTAAATGAAATAAGCCAGACACAAAAGGACAAATCCTGTGTGATTACACTTAGAGGTGACTGGAATAGTCAGATTCATTTAATGGGTACAGAGTTTCTGTTTAGGATGATGGAAAAAAGTCTTAGAAATGGAGAGTGCTGATGGTTGCACAACATTTCAGTTATACTTAATGCCACTGAACTGTACTTTTAAAAATAGAGAACAGTAATATCCTTTTGTCTCTAAAAATGAATGGGTCTAAGTGCCACACATTAGAGGTTGAGTCAGTGGTTCTGGAGTAGGGCTCAGGCAGCTGCATTTTTATAAGCCCTCTAGGTGATTTTGATGTACCCTCTGCTTGAGTATCACTGCTCTAACTGATGCTCAGTATGATTGGCCATCAGGGAAATGTAAATCAAAACCAGAACAAGATACAGGCATACCTCAGCTTCTTAAGTGTTCAAGTGAAAGGAAGACTCACTTGTCATTATGTATTTACTTGCCCTTTTTTGTGCTTGTATTTCCAAATAAAGCCATTTGGCGTCAAAACATTTTTTTTTAGGATAGAATGATTCAATAATAATTGTCAATTCTCTTTTGTATAGAGAACATTTTTCTGTGGATGTTTATTTGGCTAACATTAATATATTCTTTTTATGTGGTTCCCATTCCTCACAAAGAATAACAGCTCTAACACGTATCAGTACTGTAGGTAGAGGAGACTTCAGTTTTTCCCCTTTAACATTCTACACTAGCCAGTTAGGCCTGAAAGTCTTATGAAATTTTTTTATAATAGAAGATGTTTATGGTATATACAAGAGTAGTTCCCACCCACCAAAATAAAAATTGACTTTTTAATCAGCCTTTCTTGGAGAATAAATGGTAGTTGTTTAGCTTACTTTTTTTTGAAATCTCTCATTTCTTCACATTAATTTAAAAAACTCATAAGGCTTTCAATATTGGATAGAACAGCTAGGCAGAAGATCAGCAAGGAAATAGAAGACTTGAAAAACACTTATGAATCAACTAGGCCTAACTGGCATCTGTAGAACAGTCTGTCCAATAGGAGCAGAATACACATTCCTCTCGAGTGCACATGGAACATTCTCCAAGATAGACCATATTTTAGAGCATAACACAAGCCTCATTTAATATAAAAGGATAAAATTCACACAAAATATTTTCTTTAACCACATTAGAATGAAATTACAAACCAATAACTGAAGGAAAGTGAGAAAATTCACAAATATGTGTAAATAACATGCTCTTAAGTAACCAGTGAGTCAAAAGAAGAAATCACAAAGGAAATTAGAAAACATTTAGAGGTAAATGAGAATGAAAACATAAGATACTAAAATAGGGGATGCAGGTAAAGCAATGCTTCCAGGGAAGTTTATGGCTGTAAATGCCTATATCAAGAAAGAAGATCTCAAATTTATAACTAACTTTCTACCTTAAGAAACTAAAATAAGAGCAAACTGAACCCAAAGCAAAAAGAAGGAGATAATGAAGACTAATCAGAAATAAGTATAAAGGAGAAAAGGAAAACAGTAGAGAAAATTATTGAAACCAAAACTTGGTTTTTTGAAATAATCAAGATAATTGATAACTCTTTAGTTGTACTTACAAAGTAATAAATAGAGCAGATACAAATAACTAAAATCAAGAATGAAAGAGCATTACTACTGACCTTACAGAAATAAAAGAATTATAAGGGAATGCTATGAACAGTTGTATATCAAGTAATTAGATACCTCATTTTCACAGCAATGATTTCTATCATACACAGTGGAAATACCTCTATCAGGCAAAATAATCAGTACCAGGCTTTTATGCATTTTTATTCATGTTTCATATCATTACTGAATATACTCTTGTCCCTCATGGAGACAAGACATTAATTATCAGTGAATTTACATCTTTTAAAGCTGTGGACAGAAAAATGTTATTGCTTAAATGCTGTTTTTTAAAAAAGTCAGCTTTGGTCTTCCCTGGTGGTGCAGTGGTTAAGAATCCACCTGCCAATGCAGGGGACACGGGTTCGAGCCCTGGTCAGGGAAGGTCCAGCATACCATGGAGCAACTAAGCCCATGCGCCACAACTACTGAGCCTGCGCTCTAGACCCCGTGAGCCACAACTACTGAGCCTACGTGCCACAGCTGTTGGAGCCCATGCGCCTAGCCCATTCTCCACAGCAAGAGAAGCTGCCACAATGGAAGCCTGTGCACTGCAATGAAGAGTAGGCCCCGCTTGCCGCAACTAGAGAAAGCCCATGCGCAGCAACGGAGACCCAATACAGCCAAAAATAAATTTAGTAAAAAAAAAAGTCAGCTTTGTTCTTCTGTTTTACCCTCTTGATGATTTTGTCATATTAATGAAATGTGCATTCATTTAATTTTCACTTCATTTTCATATGAAAAATATAATTTTGTTGAAATTACTCTGGGCAAAAGAAATCTATTTTCTTCAACAGGAAAAACGTAAGTTTTAGAAGTAGTTTTTTTTGGTGTAAGAATAATTGGAGAGAGTTGCAAAAATACTGTATACAGAGAGTGGCTTTATCTAAAGCCGAAGTTTGTAATCTAGGGTCTATGGTTAGAATCTAGGACCTGAATAAGAAAAACCTGAATAAGAAAAAAATTACGTTTTCACTAACCTCTATCAAAAATACAGCATTTTTCCAATTATTAATATAGGCAACAAACCAAAGTAGTGTTAGTGTTAATTGTGACTTTGTTACCAATAGAAATCAGAAATATTTCTATATATTATTGTCATTACCGATATCTCAAATTTACCTTTATCAATGCTTCAGAATTTCAGGCAGTTGTTAAAATTACTGCTATAGTTTGTTATTTAATGCATTAATAAGGTACACATACCACTATATCAAAAGTTTGTTTTTAAACATCTTGATAATTTCTGTATAATGGGTTTCTTTTGTTATCCTGTTTATTTTGTATGTTTTGAAATTTTCTGAGAAAGAGGGCCTATAAGATTCTCTACATGGGCAAAGGAGTCCGAGGCACAGATAAAGTTAAGGCCCTAATTTAGAAACACCTTGGATGAATTAGAGAATTCTTATGTCTTAACATTAACTCTTTTTTTCTTTTGATCAGGTGTAGGTAATAGCAGTGAAGGTGGAAGAGGAAAGGCAGGTGCAAAACTTTTCCAAGATTTTCAGATGTTAAGTAGAATCTGGACTCATCCTTGGTGTTTGCAGCTGGACTACATTAGCAAAGAAAATAAGGTAAATCAACTAACCTAAAGTTGATCAAAAGGTATCTGTTGGAAGCAGGATAACTTTAGGAAAAAGGTTGATCTGTATAGACGTACTGTATATTCAAAAATTTATTTCTTTTTGGTACAGTAATTCAACTTATTTTATTTCTAGTTAATTACTGTATGTTTGAATGCATTGTGATTATGGAAGGAGTGTTAAATGTTAATCTTTTTAAAAAATTTTATTGAAATATAGCTGATTTACAATGTTGTATTAGTTTCAGGTGTACAGCAAAATGAATCAGTTATATGTATACAGATATCCACTCTTTTTTAGATTCTTTTACCATATAGGTCATTACAGAGTACTGAGTAGAGTTCCCTGTGCTATGCAGCAAGTCCTTATTAGCTATCTATTTTATATATAGTAGTGTGTATATGTCAATCCCAATCTCCCAATTTATCCCTCCCCACCCTTCCCCATGGTAACCATAAGATTGTTTTCTATATCTGTAACTCTATTTCTGTTTTGTAAATAAGTTCATTTGTACCCTGTTTTTAGATTCCACATATAAGTGATATCATGTGATATATGTCCTCTAACTTACTTTACTCAGTATGACAATCTAGGTCCGTCCATGTTGCTGCAAATGGCATTGTTTCATTCTTTTTTATGGCTGAGTAATATTCCATTGTATATATGTGTCACATCTTCTTTTTCCATTCGTCTGTCGACGGACGTTTAGGTTGCTTCCATGTCCTGGCTATTGTAAATAGTGCTGCAGTAAACATTGGGATGCATGTATCTTTTTGAATTATGGTTTTCTTCGGGTATATACCCAGGAGTGGGATTGCTGGCTCATATGGTAGCTCTATTTTTAGTTTTTTAAGGAACCTCCATACTGTTCTCCATAGTGGCTGTACCAGTTTACATTCCCACCAACAGTGTAGAAGGGGGTTCCCTTTTCTCCACACCCTCTTCAGTCTTTATTGTTTGTAGATTTTTTGATGATGGCCATTCTGACTAGTGTGAGGCGATACCTCACTGTAGTTTTGATTTGCATTTATCTAATAATTAGTGATGTTGAACATATATTCATATGCTTTTTGACCATCTGTATGTGTTCTTTGGAGAAATGTCTATTTAGATCTTCCATGCATTTTTTGATTGGTTTGTTTGTTTTTTTGATATTGAGTTGCATGAGCTGTTTGTATATTTTGGGGATTAATCCCTTGTCAGTCTCTTCGTTTGCAAATATTTTCTCCCATTTTGTGGGTTGTCTTTCTGTTTTTTGTATGGTTTCCTGTGCTGTGCAAAAGGTTTTAAGTTTCATTAGATCTCATTTGTTTATTTTTGTTTTTATTTTCATTACTGTAGGAGGTGGGTCAAAGAAGATCTTGCTGCGATTTATGTCAGAGTGTTCTGCCTATGTTTTCCTCTAAGAATTTTTATAGTATCTGGCCTTACACTTAAGTCTTTAATCCATTTTTAGTTTATCTTTTGTGTATGGTGTTAGAGAGTGTTGTAATTTCATTCTTTTACATGTATCTGTACAGTTTTCCCAGCACTACTTATTGAAGAGGCTGTCTTTTCTCCATTGTATATTCTTGCCTCCTTTGTTATAGATTAACATCTTGCATAACCATAGTAAAATAGTCAAAATTAAGAAATTAACATTGGGTTAGTACTATTAACTAAACAATAGATGTTAATTGGATTTCATCAGTTTTTGTACTTACATCCTTTTTCTTTTCCTTGATTCAATCCAAGATTTCACATTTTGTTTATTATTCATATCTGTGACGTCTCCTTTATTTTTTCTAATCTATGATAGTTCTTCAGTTCTTCCTTATCTCATAACAATTAACTTATCCTTAAATGAAATAAACATTATTATAATTTCCAGTATAAATTGATATAAATTCTTAAAACATTCATCTTTTTTTTTCTCTAGGGATATTTTGATGAAGACAGTATGGATGAATTTATAGCTTCAGATTCTGAAGAAACCTCCATGAGTTTAAGCTCTGATGATTATACAAAGTAAATTGAATACCTTTGTGCCCTGTGTTGACATGTTTAAAATCCCTACTTGCTGATCATCCTCTAATAATTGGCACTTGTATCTTTCCTGTGTTTTCCTAATACTTTGAATTTGTTCCTTTTTTTTAGAAAGAAGAAAACAAAGGGGAAAAAGGGGAAAAAAGATAGTAGCTCAAGTGGAAGTGGCAGTGACAATGATGTTGAAGTGATTAAAGTCTGGAATTCAAGATCTCGAGGAGGTGGTGAAGGAAATGTGGATGAAACAGGAAACAATCCCTCAGTTTCTTTAAAGCTGGAAGAAAGTGAGTCTGATAAATGTTATGTTTATCATGGAACATTGATTTAGAAAATATCATGTCATTGTAATGTCAGTGCTTTTTTCAGTTATTAATTATCCTCACTGGTTGGCTCAAAGGAATATCTTTCCTCAATTGGTAAGCATCTAGGATAATCAGATACAAGTAATAACAAATATTTGATGAATGTTGAATTACAAGCAAGCCATTGTGCTCTCTCTGGTATTTAAGAGGAAGGGAAAAAAGAAAAACTAACATTTATTTACATGTATATTCCTAAACTCTGTATTATTTTCACTCCATGTGTTAGCTAACTTAATTCTTGAGCAGCCTCGCAATGCTGTTATCTTTATTTTTATAAATGATTGGTAGAAGTGGGATTCAGACCTAGATATAGCCCATTTAAAACCCACCAGATATAGCCCATTTCAAACCCACCAGGGTAATTTCACTTAACTACTATATAAATAAGTGGCAGCATTTCAGATGATAAACTATGATTACAATTCATTTTATACAGTAAAACTAGTTTCATTGGTTTAGTCTTTTTCCTTTTTAATTCTTCATAATCTATATTTATTGTCTCTAGTTTTCCCCTGTGTCAGGTACAGTTTGTCATATGTTTCGCTTTCTCTTTCTTTCTTTCTCTTGTGCATGAGTGTATACTCAGTGAAAGTCTTCCATTGAACTTCCCAATGGCTAAAGTTATCTTTACTCATATCTACATTTGAAGGTTTAGTGTTCAGGCTCTGTATGCTCCTAGTGCAGCCTGACTGGGTGTTTAGGAACTCCCGTGCTGGGAACAGATATCTGAATATTTGAAATATCAAATATCTGAAAACAGAACAGTGTAAGTAACTCTAAATATGTGGCATTTGCGAATCATGGAGCAAAGCAGTAGAGACCATCTGAGAAGAGATGTGAATGCCAGCTAGGTGAATGATCCTGTGCACAGACAAGCTTAGCTGGTCTCAGGCCTGCAGCTGAACAAATTTGGTGATTCCTTGATAAACATTTCTCTCTTCAGTATCTCCTTGGAATAGACAGATGGCAGCCTAACCACAGACCCTGGCTAACTTCTCTAAGAAATCAGGGGAATAGTAAAACTTAAACTACAAAATTTCTTTTCTTGTTTTTCTCTTCTGTTACCCCATAAAGGCAGTTTATTATCAGCATTCATCTTCCAACTAGATTTAAAGTATGCTTTTCTAAGAATAGTAAAGGAATGGTTATAGTTTAATTTAAGGTAGTGGGAAGCTCCTGTTATCTCTTCCCCTGGTCTCCTGACCTGCATTTTCACTTAAGTTCTCCTCAGTCTCTCATCTCATAATTAGAAATAAATAGCTTAAAGTTTATGTGTTCCTGGGAATGATTTTCTTAAAATATTCTTTTTTCTCATAACTTATGGTTAAGAGAAAAGAGAGAGTAGACTAACCAGCGTATCTCATACTGTGCTCTAAATGGATTACATAAAAGTATGCTGAGGTATTGATGTGTTCATCACTTGGAACTATAGATGGGGTCTTATGCAGCTGGGTCACCTTCAGAAATGAATAGCATCTTCCAGTTTTCCTGGTGTGCTATTATAAGTTCTATTGCTTTCCATATATGCCATAATATGAAAAAATTTGAAAAGAACTGGAGCAGAGAGTAGGTTGCTACCTGTTATGAACTTAAAAGCAGACAGGGAAGGCTGTGGGTTCCAAATGACAAACTTTGCCTACTTTTCTATTGTGTTTGTTTCATTTTAGCTCTGTGCAGTCAAATAGAAGTCATTCATAGATGGATATATTTTTTATTTATTGTAGCTATCTACATGTATAGTTGATCAGAAACATTTTCTAGAACAAATAGATGATAAAAATCTATTTTTGTTCTTTACATCTAGATTAACTCTATATAAGGCTGAGTAGATCATAATACATGATCATATATACCTGGTACTATGTAAGTGTTAAAAAATAAATCACCTTTTCTTTTTTTTTTTTTTTTTTTTTTTTTTTTTTTTTTTTTTTTTTTTTTTTTTTTTTTTTTTTTTTTTTTGCCGTGCTGCGTGGCTTGTGGGATCTTAGTTCCCTGACCAGAGATCCAGCCTGGGACCCGGCAGTGAAAGCTCCGAGTCCTAACTGCTGGATCGCGAGGGAATTCCCCTTGCAAATCACTTTCTTACAGTAAATGTAAGAAAACCTAAATAGGAAGTATTAGAGAGCCAAAATGTTGCACCTGGAAATTGAAATGGATATTAAATAAGTAGATGGCTATAACTGAGCTATGATTTTCACTGCATACTCCACTTTCACTTCAAAGAGTTTATGCTTAATTCTTTTGCAGTAGCTTTCTGAACTTTTTGAGAAGCAACACCTTGAATAAGTCATTTAAGTTTACCTTACAGCATCCACATCTCTGTGTTTTAGTTTAGTATCGTATTAGGACATCTTATGATGAGGAAATGACTGTATATTAACTACTTCAAAATATTTGATTTATTATTTCAGCATAAGCATACCTTGTTTTATTGCACTTCACAGATACTGTGTTTTTCACAAATTGAAGGTTTGTGGCAACCCTGTGTTAAGCAAGTCTATCAGCACCATTTTTCCAACAGCAGTTGTTCACTCCATATCTGTGTGTCACATTTTGTAATTCTCACAGTATTTGAAACTTTTTTGTTATTATTATGTTTGTTATGGTGATCTGTGATCAGTCATCTTTGATGTTACTATTGTAATTGTTTTGGGGAGCCATGAACTACACCCATGTTAGACAGGCAACTTAATTGATAAATTTTGTGTTGTGTGGGTTCTGACTGATCCACCGACTGGCCTTTCCCCTGTCTCTCTCCCTCTCTTCAGGCCTCCCTGTCCCCTAAGACACACAGTATTGAAATCAGGCCAATTAACACTACAGTGGCCTCTAAGTATTCAAGTGAAAGGAAGACTTGCTTGTCTCTCACTTTAAATCAAAAGCTAGAAATGATTAAGCTTAGTGAAGAAGGCATGTCAAAAGCCAAGATAGGCCAAAACTAGGCCTCTTTGCCGAACAGTTAGCCAAGTTGTGAATTCAAAGGAAAAGTTCTTGAAGGAAGTTAAAAGTGCTATTCCAGTGAACACACAAATGATAAGAAAGTGAAAGAGCCTTATTTCTGATAATGGAGAAAGTTGTTGTGGTCTGGATAGAAGATCAAACCAACCACAACATTCTCTTAAGCCAAAGCCTAATCCAGAGTAAGGCTTAGCTCTCTTCAGTTGTATGAAGGCTGAGAGAGGTGGGGAAGCTGCAGAAGAAAAGTTTGAAGCTAATGGAGGTTGGTTCCATGAGGTTTAAGGAAAGAAGCCATCTCCATAACATAAAAGTGCAAGGTGAAGCAGCATGTGGTGATGTAGAAGCTGCAGCACGTCATCCAGAGGATCTAGCTAAGATATTTCATGAAGGTGGCTACACTAAACAACAGGTTTTCAGTGTAGACAAAACAGCCTTCTGTTGGAAGAAGATGCCATCTAGGGCTTTCATAGCTGGAGAGAAGTCGATGCCTAGCTTTGAAGCTTCAAAGAACAGGCTAAGTCTCTTATTAGGAGCTAATGTAGTTGGTGACTTCAAGTTGAAGCCACTGCTCATTTACCATTTGGAAAATCCCAGGGCCCTTAAGAATTATGCTAAATCTGCTCTGCCTGTGCTCTATAAATGGAACAACAAAGCCTGGATGGCCTCACATCTGTTTACAGCATGGTTTACTGAGTGTTTTAAGCTCACTGTTAAGACTGACTGGTCAGAAAAAAAAAGATTCCTTTCAAAATATTTCTGCTCATTGACTGTAATTCTAAAATGTTACTGCTCTTGGTCACCCAAGAGCTCTGATGGAGATGTAAAACAAGATTAATGTTGTTTTCAAGCCTGCTAACACAACATCCATTCTGCAGCCTATGGATCAAGGAGTCATTTCAACTTTCAAGTCTCATTATTTAAGAAGTACACTTTGTAAGGCTATAGCTGCCATAGACAGTGATTCCACTGATGGATCTGGGAAGAGTCAATTGAAAACCTCATGGAAAAGGTTCACCATTCTAGGTATCATTAAGAACATTCATGATTCATGGGAAGAGGTCAAAATATCAGCATTAACAGGAGTTCGGAAGAAGTGAATTCCAACCCTCATGGATTACTTTGAGGGGTTCAAGTCTTCAGGGTAGGAAGTCACTGCTGATGTGGTGGAAATAGCAAGAGAACTAGAGTTAGAAGAGCCTGAAGATGTGACTGAATTGCTGCAATCTCATGATAAAACTTTAATGGATGAAGAGTTGCTTCTTATGGATGAGCAAAGAGAGTGGTTTCTTGAGATGGAATCTGCTCCTGGCGAAGATGCTGTGAAGATGGTGGAAATGACTACAGAGGATTTAGGACATTTCATAAACTTAGTTGATAAATCCATTGCAGGGTGTGAGAAGATTGACTCCCATTTTGAAAGAAATTCTACTGTGGGTAAAATGCTGTCACACAGCATTGCATGCTACGGAGAGATCGTTCATGAAAGGAAGAGCCATTATCGATTCAGCAAACTTCATTGTTGTCTTATGTTAAGAAATTGCCACAGCCACCCCAGTCATCAGCAGCCACCACCCTGACCAGTCAGCAGCCAGCAACATGGAGGCAAGACCCCTCACCAGCAAAAAGATTATGACTTGCTTCAGCGAGATGATGCAAGCATTTGTTTAGTAATAAAGTATTTTTAAATTAAGGTATGTACATTGTTTTTTTAAGACATAATGCTATTGTACACTTAATAGACTACAGAATAGTGTAGACCTGACTTTTATATGTAGTGGGAAACCAAAAAAATTGTGTGACTCGCTTTATTGTGATAATTCGCTTTATTGTGATGGTCTGGAACCAAACCTGCAACATCTCTGAGGTGTGCCTGTGTTTTCAGAGTAAGCTTTATCAGTGAGCATTATATTTGAAAACAAACATAGAGTGGACTTGGATAGGTTGCGGCACAGGAAGACCCTATGCTCACCTCCTCCCCTGAGCACAGTGATCTATACCTAAACACAATGCATATCCTCTTGAAGAAGATCTGGGGGCTGAATGAACTGTTGCTGCCAATAGAAGAACCACATAGAAACTGGTAGGAAAGTCAGAGACATGGTATCCATGGGAACCCCTCCTCTTTCGCAGTGATCTACAGTAGGGAGATGGATTGCTGAGGGATCCAAATGCAGACACACTCACCCTGGGACACAGTGAAAAAACTTTAAAGGCACCTACAGTATATGTAAAGGAAATCTGTTTCCTAACCCTAGAGTTTCTGCCAAAATGACAGGGAACTGTTGGAGCCCTTGCCTGGGTAGGAGGCACTGGTGATCACTATTGTTTGGAGTTCCCTCCCCAGACTCCTCCTGCCCCATATCTGCTCCAGCTCCAGCCGCCCCATCAAGGCAGCCTATGGCCCAGCACTCTTCAGGGACTGCCCCTGGACCAGGTCCTCTCCAGCTCCAGCTATCCTCCTAAGGCAGCCTTGGGTGCAGTACTTCCCAGGGGGCTGCCTCTGGACTGGGCCCTCCTCCAGGTTCTGTGGTCCCACCAAGGCAGCCTCAGGCATAGTGGTCCCCAGGGATTAACCCCAACTGGTGCCCACTGCAGCCCCATCTGGCCTGGCAAAGTCTCTAGGCACAAGTAGTCTACACAGGGAATGTTCCCACACAAGGCCTATTCTTCAAGATCAGGGAAGGTAGCTGTTTCACCTAATTTATAGAAACACAAAAGAAGATCAAAGTAACGAGATAGAGGAATATGGTCCAAACAAAATAACAAAATAAAACCCCGGGAAAAAATAAACCCTAATGAAACAGATAAGTAGTTTACCTGATAAAAGAGTTCAAAGAAACAGTCATAAGCATGCTCACCAAACTCAGGGAACGATTGGAGGAACTCAGTGAGAACTTTAACAAAGACTTAGAAAATGTAAGAAAGAGTCAGAACTCAATACAGTAACTGAAATAAAAAATACACTAGAGGGAATCAGAAGCAGATGAGATGATACAGAAGGGATAAGTAATCTGGTAGATAAAATAGTAGAAATCACCCCATAAGAATAGCAACAAGAAGGAAGAATTTTTAAAAATGAGAGTTTAAGGGACCTCTGTGAAACTTCAACCATACTAATATTTATATTGTAGGGGTCCCAGAAGGAGAAGAGAGAAAGGGACAGAAAACTTATTTGAAGAAATAATGGTGGAAAACATCCGTACCTAGGGAAGGAAACAGACACCCAGGTACAGGAAGCATAGAGATCCTAAACAAGATGAACCCAAAGAGACCCATACCAAGATACATCATAATTAAAATGGCAGAAATTTAAGAATAAAAGAGAATTTTAAAGACAGCAAGAGAAAAACAGCTAGTCATATACAAGCGAAACCACATAAGCCTATCAGCTAATTTTAAAGCAGAAACTTTGTGGGCCAGATAGGAGTGCCATGATGTATTTAAAGTGCTGAGAGGATAAAAACTTACAGTCAAGAACACTGTACCTGGCAAGGTTATCATTCAGACTTGAAGGGGAGATAAGGAGTTTTTCAGACAAGCAAAGACGAAAGCAGTTCATCACCAATAAACTGGCCTTACAAGAAATACTAAAGGGTTATCTTTAAGGGGAAAAGAAAAGATCACAACTAAAAATAAGAAAATATATGAAAGGAAAAAAAATCACTGGTGAAGGAGAATATATAGTAGAGGAATTGAATCAGTCACTTTAAAAAGCTAGTATGAAGGTTTAAAGACAAGTAGTAAAAAAAATCAGCTGTAACTGAAGTAAGTAGTTAAGGGATACACAAAATAAAAAGAAGTAAAATATAACAACAAAAAATAAAATGTGACAGGCAAGTGAAAATGGAGTGCTTTTTTTGATTGATTGACAGACAGGAAAGTAGGATTTATTGGTGGGCATGAGCAAGGAATGGACAGCAACACCAAGGCTCTTGTGAGTGCAGGGCCTGCCATTTGTCCAAGGGGCCATGATTAAGGATGTATTTAACCCCACAGCCAACTGGGTTAAGTCACTTTTCTGCCACCACATGTTCAAATTCATTGACTTTAAACTTAGTAAATCCCCACTCTTGGACATGTGAATCTTCTGGTGGCCAGGGAACTTGAACTTGGCCCTGTATAGGGGCCTCAACCACATGCTCCTTGTTCTTCAGCTTGGTGGGGATGGACATGATGACTTGACAAGTGTGTACTGTGGCCACTGTGCCCTGGGGCTTTCCAGAGGCACCCTACCTACCTACCCAGAGCTTGTCAGCCTCAGCACAGGAGAATGTCTTGTTGATGTGGATGATGTAGAAGGGGTGGAGATGTGTTTGGATGTGAAAACCATCTTTGCCACAGCTTTTCACCGTGTACTTGTTGTCAGAAATATGGGCAGCCTCCAGTGGAGAATGCTCATACTCATTTGACACCATGTAGCCACAGAGTGGGAACTTCTGCCTTCTACCCCAGGTAAAAGATGTGGATCTTGGCATTAGGGTCACCTTGGCAGAAGCAAGACTCTGGGTACAGATTGTTCTTACAATACTAGTAATACCAGGCATGGCAGCAGCCCATGGTGACAACAGGATTTTCAGAGGCATGATGAAGGGAAAGAGCAAAACATAGTGCTTTTAGAATGCCTTCAAACTTAAAGTGACTGTCAGCTTAAAATAATTGGGTATATATACAGGTTGATGTATATACACATACATACATAGCCATACACACACCTCATAACCACAAATCAAAAACACCTACAATGGATACACAAAAAAATAAAGAGAAAGGGATCCAAACATAAAACTAAAGGAATCCATCAAACGATAAGGGAAGAAATGAAGAGAGTAAAGACTGGAACAGAGAAGAACTAAAAACACAACCAGAAAACAAGTAAAAAAAATGGCAATAAGTATATACCTGCCAATAATTATTTTGATTGTGAATGGACTAAATGCTCCAATCAAAAGACATAGGGTAGCTGAATGGATAAAAAAGCATGACCCATCTATATGCTGCCTGTAGGAGACTCACCTCAGATCTAAAGACACACATAAACTGAAAGTGAGGGGATAGAAAAAGATATTCCATGCAGATTGAAAAGTAAAGAATGCTGGGGTGGCAATACTCATGTCAGACAAAATAGACTTTAAAACAAAAACTATAACAAAAGACAAGGAAGTGCATGCCATAGTGTTAATGGGGTCAATCCAAACAAGAGGATATAACATTTGTAAATATTCATGCACCCAACATAGGAGTGTCTAAATATATAAAGAAAGTATCAATGGAAATAAAGGGAGAAATTGACAGTGATACAGTAATAATAGGGGACTTTAATACCCCACTTACATCAGTGGATAGATCATCTAGACACTAAATCGGTAAGGAAACACTGGCCTTAAATCTGGTGTTTGACCGGATGCATTTAATAGATAAATATAGAACATTTTATCCAAAAGCAGCAGAATACATATTCTTTTCAATTGCACATGAAACATTCTCCAGGATAGATCATGTTAGGTCACAAAATGGAACATTCTCCAGGATAGATCACATGTTAGGTCACAAAACAAGTCTTAATAAATTTAAGAAGATTGGAATCATATCAAGCATCTTTTCAGATCACAGTGATATGAAACTAGAAATCAAGTACAAGAAAAAACTGGAAAAAGCAATAATATGGGGAGGCTAAAAATCATGCTACTAAACAAGCAATAGATCAACGAAGGAATGAAAGAGGAAATAAAAAAATACTTTGAGACAAATGAAAATGGAAACACCATTACAAAATCTATGGGATGCAGCAAAAGCAGTTCTAAGAGGAAAATTCATAGTGGTACAGGCCTACTAGAAGAAATAAGAAAAATGTCAAATAAACCATGTAAACGTACATTTAAAGGAACAAGAAGAAGAAGTACAGGCAAAACCCAAAGTTTGTGAAAGGAACGAAATAATGAAGATCAGAGTGGAAATAACTGAAGTTGAGTCTTTAAAAAAAAGGAAAATTCAATGAAACTAATAAGTGTTGTTTCTTTGAAAAGATAAACAAAATCAAATATTTAGCCAGACCCATCGAGAGAGAGCCCAAATAAATAAAATCAGAAATGGAAGAAGAGAATTTGACATGGGTCTTAGAAATATTTTTTTTTGAATCTGTTTCCTCAGGCAAGGGCAACAAAAGTAAAATTAAACAAATGGGACTACATCAAAGTAGTCCCATTTGTTTAATGGGACTAAATGAAGAATATATTTACATGTGATATATCCCATAAGGGGTTGATATCCAAAATATATAAATAACTCATACAACTCAATATCAAAAAACAACCAGATTAAAAACTGGGCAGAGAACCTGAATAGACATTTTTCCAAAGACATACAGATGGTCAACAGGAACATGGGAAGGCTTTCAACATCACTAATCATCAGCAGAATGCAAATCAAAAGCACAGTGAGATACAACCTCACACCTGTCAGAATGGCTGTTATCAAAAAGCAAGAAACAACAAGTGTTGGTGAAGTTGTGGAGAAAAGGGTACTGTTGTGCACTGTTGGTGGGAATGTTAATTGTTGCAGCTATTATGAAAACCATGGAGGTTCCTCAGAAAATTAAAAGTAGAACTACCATATGCCATATGATGCAGCATTTCCACTTCTGGGTATTTATCTGAAAAATACAAACACACTAATTTGAAAATATATGTGTACTCCCATGTTCATTGCAGCACTGTTTACAGTAGCCAAGATATGGAAGCAACATAAGTGTCCATCAGTAGATGAATGGATAAAGAAGGGGTGTGTGTGTGTGTGTGTGTGTGTGTAATGGAATACTACTCAGCCATAAGAAAGAATGAAATCTTGCCTTTATGGCAACGTGGATCAACCTGCAGGGTATTATGGTAAGTGAAATGTCAGACCAAGAAAAACAAAGACTGTATGATTTAACTTATATGTGGAATGTAAAAAACAAAACAAACAAACTAAACTAAATAGGAGCAGACTCGTTGATATCTAGAGCAAACTGGTGGTTGGCAGAAGGGGGTGCATCTTGGGGGGATGGATGAAATAGGTAAAGGGAGTTAAGTGGTACAAACTTCCAGCTATAAAATTAATAAGTCACAGGCATTTAATGTGCACATAGGGAATGTAGTCAGTAATATTGAAAAATATGGTGATGGATGATAACTGGTCTTATTGTGGTTATCATTGCATACTGTATAAAAACATCTAATCACTATGTAGTGCACCTGAAGCTAATATATTGTATGTTAATTGTAACGCAATTGAAAAACAAAATGTATATAATTTATTGTATGGATATAATCTTTTGTGATAGAATCTTGGTATATTATATAGGACCATAATATTAGCATTAACATACCATATTTATTCATTCAACAAATGTTTATTGTGTTCTTACTATGTGCCTGGGACAGCTCAAGAAGCTTGGGTTATATCAATGTGCAAAATACACTTACAGAGTTTACCATTCTACTAGTACTACTATTTATACATATAATATTTTAATGATATTCTACCTTTATTTCTAAAACTACAGTGTAGGCTTTTAAAATTTTATTTATTTATTTTTGTTTGTGTTGGGTCTTCATTGCTGCGCACAGGCTTTCTCTAGTTGCAGTGGGCGGGGCTCTAGTTGCGGTGGTTTCTCTTGTTGCGGAGCACAGGCTCTAGGCATGTGGGCTTCAGTAGTTGTGGCACATGGGCTCAGTAGTTGTGGCCTGTGGGCTCTAGAGTGCAGGCTCAGTAGTTATAGCGCACGGGCTTAGTTGCTTTGCAACATGTGGGATCTTCCCAGACCAGGGCTTGAACCCATGTCCCCTGAATTGGCAGGTGGATTCTTAACCACTGCACCACCAGGGAAGCCCTACAGTGTAGTTTTTTAAGGAATCTCCATACTGTTCTCCATGGTTGCTGTATGAATTTACATTCCCACCAATAGTGTAGGAGAGTTCCTTTTTCTCCACACCCTCTCCAGCATTTATTATTTGTAGACTTTTTTATGATGGCCATTCTGACTGGTGTGAGGTGATGGAGGTTCCTTAAAAAACTAAAAAATAGAGATACCATATGATCCTGCAATCCCAGTCCTGGGCATATGTCCAGAGAAAAACATAATTTGAAAAGATACATGCACCCCAGTGTTCATTGCAGCACTATTTACAATAACCAAGACATGAAAGGAACCTAAATGTCCATCAACAAATGAATGGATAAAGAAGATGTGTGGGGTGTGTGTGTGTATGTGTGCGTGCATGTGTGTGTGTGTGTATACATAAACACACACATATGTATACAGTGGAATATTACTCAGCCATAGAAAAGAATGAAATAATGCCATTTGCAGCAACATGGATGGACTTAGAGATTATCATACTAAGTGAAGTAAGTCAGAAAGAGAAAGACAAATACCATACGATATCATTTATATGTGGAAGATCAAAAAAGAAAAATGATGCAAATGAACTTATGTACAAAACAGAAATAGACCCACAGACAGAAAACAAACTTATGGTTACCAAAGGGGAAAGGGGAGGAGGGATAAATTAGTTTGGGATTAACATATACACACTACTATATATGAAATAGATGATCAACAAGGACCTACTGTATGACACTGGGAGCTATACTCAATATTTTGTAATAACTATAAGGGAAAAGAATCAGAAAAAGAGTATATATATATGTAACTGAATCACTTTACTGTACATCTGAAACTAATACAACATAGTAAATTAACTGCACTTCAATTTAAGAAAAGGTAAGAAGAGTTAAGGGGTGAGGTGGTAGCCTGAAAAGGGGGTGGAGTCAGGAAAGAGTTTCAGTTTTAGGAGGTGGTAAGAAGTATCTTTGATTCTTTGGTTCTGCTGGTCTTTTACTTTGGGATACATTTTGAAGACATTGATGATGGTGATTGATTGATTGATAGATGAATTTATAGCCTAATTCTTTCAGTCATTCTATTGATTCAAAAATACCTGGTGCATATCAATATGCTGACACCAGAAATCAAAGGAAAAGCAAAGGGGCCTGGTCTTCAGAGGTGCTTGGTCTGGTGGGGAATGTTCTTCACTAGACTGGCAAATATGTTGCATTTCCAATAGCACCAGTGAGTTTAGTAAGCGTAGAAACATCTGTGCTACCTAAATGGGATGGGAAGAGTATTTTTTAAGTTGCATTTAACAATAATCTGCATTTCCAATGACTCCTCCCAATATTCTTGTGTAGTAGAATTCTGGTATAAAATAAAGTTCGTTATTATAAGAAAAAAAACTACAGTGTATCTTGCTGCAAATACGTTGTTTAAATATATATTTAAATTGCTTGAAGAAATTAGGGGTAAAAATGTTGCTTTCTATTTGTTTGTATTTCCTTTGTGCCTTGTAAGCATTTTTTGATATCCAGAGTGGATATTTAGAAGTGGCTTTGATTTATTAATTCACTGTTACTTGTCATGTATGCGTACACAATACAAAGTTATAACAGGAGGAATGATTAATCCATGTCGATGATGAAGTAAGAATATTCAGCATGAAATATCTATTTGTAGGTTTTAATTATTTATTCAGGATATTTATGAACTGGAGTAGCCCATATTTTTCTGGGTCACTTTTTTTTTTTTTTTTTTTTTCGGTACACGGGCCTCTCACTGTTGTGGCCTCTCCCGTTGAGCAGCACAGGCTCCGGACGCGCAGGCTCAGCAGCCATGGCTCACAGGCCTAGCCTCTCCGCGGCATGTGGGATCTTCCCGGACCGGGGCACAAACCTGTGTCCCCTGCATCGGCAGCGGACTGTCAACCACTGCGCCACCAGGGAAGCCCTCTGGGTCACTTTTTATTTTTTTAGAGATTACTCTGTTGTGATTATATCCAACAGGATTACAGTTAGAATGAATGTATTGTATTTGCACAGAAATTGTCACCTGTGCTAAGCTTTTACACTTCTTACTTAGCTGCCACATTTGTACTATCTGCCAGCTTTTTTTATAATTGCTTACACTTTTACCGTATATAAATTACCTTAATTAAATTGGGTAACCATTGCTGAAGTTGTGTTCAGTCTGTGGAACTGCAAAATTCCCAAAGGCACTGATTATTTGCCAGTTGACTAATTGTAGAAAGGAATTTTAGTTAGCATATGCTTGATAAGCTACGTGTCAGGATTCCTCAAAGCTACCCCCTGGTTTGGTGATTCATAGGACTCAGCATATAGTCATATTCAGGACTATGGTTTATTACAACAGAAGAGTACAAAGCAAAATCAGGAAAGGGAAAAGGCACATATTGGTCAAAGTCCAGAGGAAACCAGGCATAACCTTCCAAGAGTCCTATCGCAGTGGAGTCACACAGGATGTACTAATTTCTGCAGCAGCAAGTTATGGCTACATATGTGAAGTGTTGTCTACCAGAGGAGCTCATTAGAGACTAAGTACCCAAGGTTTTTACTGGGGACTGGTGACATAGGCACTTTCTGCCTGGCTCTTACCAAATTCCAGACTCCCAGAACGAAAACAGGTGTTTTCTTTCTAGGTGCCTAGATGAGGTGCAGCAATCCCTTCTTCTCAGGGAAAGTTTAAAATCAGTACAGGGAACGGTTTACCATTCAAGTTCCCAGACAACAGCCAAGGCTCACCCTCTTAAGAAGGCTCTTCTAAGATGAAATTTTTGTTGACTCTTGAAGGATAGTAAAATATGCCTGGAAGTTGGTCAAGAAAAGAGGGGGAGAACATAATATAAGACATTCAAGGAAAGGCATGGAATCGTGAAAATGTGCGGTACATTTAGGCAATAGTTTATTGTGGTTTAAATACAAATGCATAATGAGCTCTGTAAAAGTAATGGAAATCACCAGGACCCAGACTAAAAAGGAACTGATAAACAGTAAGTTCAAGAAAGTATGCTATGGAAGCTCTAGGGATAGGCTAGTCTTGAGAGTAGCAGCTTTGGTTTTCACCTACTCAGGGGTAAGATTCAAGGCCTTGAGCGCTCTATAAGGTGGAGAGTTCTTAGAACTCAGATTTAAGCTGAATCTGTTTAACATAGGTACATACTCCATAGAAGAATAGGATAGAAAAAAAATTTCCCATCAATCCAGGGAGATGATAAGGAGATGACAAGGAAGCTTATCTGTGTCACCCTGGGCTGTGGGTTTCAAAAATAGTTTTCTTGGATTCATAATCATGGGCTTTCCCTCACATGGTTTATGGTTTGAATTTACATTATTTACATAGTCTAAAAATCTCAAGCTGAAATACTAACCTCAAAAGTAATTCTGGGTTGGTGATCCCCTGGAGCATCTGACAGAAGCAGATGCAGAATCACTGTGGAGTTGTATGATGTCAACCCAGGCTACCGAGGATTCTCTCATATTACAGCTACACTGAAAGTGAAATGACAAGAAAAAGTTATAGAGTACCTAAAGAAGCAATCAACATTAGGAAAGGTTAGCAACAAAATAAGTTATCAGTCAACCTGACAAAGTTAGCACAAAAAACAAACAACATGATCAGATTGTCAAGAACCACAGATATTAGAACTATTTGATAAGAATATAAAGTAGGTATGTTTAATATGTTATGAGTCATGAGCATAATTTTATAACAGAAAATTTTAAACTTAGATGAAGTAGACAACATTCTAGAAAAATACAACACTGAGTCTTCATTGCAGTTATTTCACAGTAGCCAAAAATGAGAAATAATCTAAATGTCTATGAACAGGAGAACTAATAAATTATGGTATATTCATGCAGTGGAATACTATATGGCAGTTAGAATTATTGAATAAGTCTCACTTTGAGTGGAAAATGAAAAACTCCATTCAGTGAAAAAGTAGGTTGTAAAATTATGCAAACAGTATGGTACCATTTACATACAGTTTAAAAACATGATACATAATTACAGTTTACTAATACAAATGTAGTGAAAATATAAAAACAACATAAATATAAAGTTTAGGGTTTTATTACTTTTCCAAAAGAAGGGGGGAAAGAAGAGAACAGTATTGGTTAGGGTCACATATTAGGCCTCAGTTGCATCAGAAGTAGATTTAACGCGTTTTAAAATTCGATGAAGGTGGGATATGGGAACACTGCTGTTCTTTATATTCTATATACTTTTCTGAATATGTAAAATATTTTATAACAAAATATATAAAAATTTAAAGTACTTTGCATTAAAAGGCAATTGAGAGAAGATACAGAAACAGGTTAAACCTGTACATTCCTTATTTTAAACTGAACTGTTTATATCTTTCATAGATTATTTTGTTATTCTCTTCTTACACCTTTTTTTTAACATCTTTATTGGAGTATAATTGCTTTACAATGGTGTGTTAGTTTCTGCTTTATAACAAAGTGAATCAGTTATACATGTACATATGTCCCCATATCTCTTCCCTCTTGCATCTCCCTCCCTCCCACCCTCCCTATCCCACCCCTCTAGGTGGTCACAAAACACTGAGTTGATCTCCCTGTGCTATGTGGCTGCTTCCCACTAGCTATCTGTTTTACGTTTGGTAGTGTATATATGTCCATGGCACTCTCTCACTTTGTCCCAGTTTACCCTTCCCCCTCCCCATACCCTCAAGTCCATTCTCTAGTAGGTCTGCGTCTTTATTCCCATCTTGCCCCTAGGTTCTTCATGACCATTTTTTTAATATTCCATATATATGTGTTAGCATACAGTATTTGTTTTTCTTTTTCTGACTTACTTCACTCTGTATGACAGACTCTAGGTCCATCCACCTCACTACAAATAACTCAGTTTTGTTCCTTTTTATGGCTGAGTAATATTCCATTGTATATATGTGCCACATCTTCTTTATCCATTCATCTGTTGATGGACACTTAGGTTGCTTCCATGTCCTGGCTATTTTGAATTATGGTTTTCTCAGGGTATATGCCCAGTAGTGGGATTAATGGGTCATATGGTAGTTCTATTTTTAGTTTTTTAAGGCGCGTCCAAACTGTTCTCCATAGTGGCTGTATCAATTTACATTCCCACCAACAGTGCAAGAGGGTTCCCTTTTCTCCACACCCTCTCCAGCATTTATTTTTTGTAGATTTTTTGATGATGGCCATTCCAACCAGTGTGAGATGATACCTCATTGTAGTTTTGATTTGCATTTCTCTAATGATTAATGATGTTGAATATTCTTTCATGTGTCTGTTGGCAATCTGTTTACACCTTTTATAATCAAAGTTTGTGGGGAAAGTAAGAGCGAAATGATTTAACATGATATGGTGATGCCGGGATCAATCCTTGTTTGAGTTTTCCAGAATTCTAGTAGCACAGTGAAATGTTGCCTGCCCCTAAGATCTTTTCTCCCTTGATCTCTACGTGAGTCAGACTCCCTTCCCTTCTTCTTTTCCTCTCTTCCTCTCTCTTTGGGTCTCTAGGTCTTTCTCTCCTGGTCCCTATCTCTTGGGGTATGCTTTGGGGGTTATACTGTCTCAGGACCTGAGAGGCTTCATCTCTTTGGGTCTCTGTCTTTCTGAGCCCTCCTGCCCCCACGTTCTGTTTCTCATACTTGCACTTTCTCAGGGTCTGTCTCTTGCTTACTGTCTCACTTGGTGCCCCTCCCCCATGTCTTTCTTCCTCTGTGTACATATGTGTATGTTTATATGTGCCTTTGTGTGTCTTTCTGATTCTCTGTCTCTTTACCTCCCTCTTCCAGGGTCCCCTCTACCTTACCTCCTGTGTCTTTCAGAGTATAGAGCTCTTTCTTTCCTAGGGTTGTCTTTTTTCTCTCTCTCCTTCTGTGTGTGTGTGTGTGTGTGTGTGTGTGTGTGTGTGTGTGTGTGTGTTTTGCACCCATCTCCCACATCCTTACCAGTCTCTTTCTTTCTCACTCTCTCCCTGGGTTGGTTGGTCTATATGTCTTTCTCTTAATCTCTGTCTTAATCCCTCTCTGGAGTCTTTCAGCTTCTTCCCTTATTTGCCTACTTATTTATGTTTCATTTATTTTGTTTAGGTAAAGCTACTTCCTCTTCTAATCCAAGCAGCCCAGCTCCAGACTGGTACAAAGATTTTGTTACAGATGCTGATGCTGAGGTTTTAGAGCATTCTGGAAAAATGGTACTTCTGTTTGAAATTCTTCGAATGGCAGAGGAAATTGGGGATAAAGTGTAAGTTCTTTTCCTATTTTTATTATATGAACATTTTGATAACATTTTTATTGTTTAAACTATTTAAAGCAATCTGTTTTGTTTTCTTCTTTTCTAAAGATGTAATTTCATGGTTAGTGTCGTGACAGCTATCTTCCTTCTAAGTCACTGTTTCTGAGTGCATATTCTGGTTATTTCTTCAGTGCTGTTTTCCCCTTCTGGCTATAGTATCTTGAACTTATTTCCTTGAGCCAAGTCTCTAGTTGATGTTTGTATTTCATCACTTTCAGAATCATTTTTCAATCCATGCGGTGTGGCTTCTACCCTATTACTTTACTGAGTTTTCCCCCCTAAAGTCACTTAATGACCTTCTAATTTCCAAATCTAGTGGACACCTCTCAAACTTTATTTCACCTCTTTGACTACTCTATTATTTCTCCTTTGTTTTTTGTTCCTGTTTATTTTACTTCTAGCATTTGTGCCCCCTTTCCCTTCCCTGGATTCCAACCCCCAATCTTATCCTTCATTTTATTATTTAAAAAACATACTTTCAGAGTTTTGAACCAGACCTACTGTTTAGGCTTTTATAAGATCCCAAGTTCTGGTTATAAAATATTTTAAAAATATAATGCTTTTAATATAACCATTTATTTGTTAAAAAATTTAAGCACGTTAACATAAGGCTAAAATAAAACAATCTTCTATCTTAAAAAATGTCAAATTTGGTTTCTTTAACTTTCCTGGAAAGAGGTAGCTCTGTTATATTTTCATACCACCTTTTAATATACCTCTACTCTACACTTAACACATTCTGATGTACTTGTGTCTTTTCGCTGGATAGTGAGTTGTTTGAAGACACAAACTGTTTTATTCCTTTTTAATTAACTCCTTCACCTGGCATCTAATAAGTACTCACTATAACTTATTTTTGTTACATATTGCCACTTATACAGAAACAAGTGGTTCAGATAAGGGGTGATGTTGGCTTGGAATGGAGTAGTAGTAGTGGAGATGAAGGGTATGTTTTGGAGTAGAAACAACAGCACTTGGTAGATTGAATGCAAGGCAGTAAGGAGAGAGTAGTCAAAGATGACCCTCAGGCTTTCCCCCTAAGTGGCTGGTAGATTATGGTGTTATTTACTAAAATGGAGAAGATTAAGGGAGAAGTAAGTTTATTAGAGGTAGTAAGGAGTCCTGCTCTGGCTTTGTTAAGTTTCCAAGGCCTATTAGATGTCCGTGAGAGATGTCAAGTAGAAAGTGGATATTTGAGCTCAGAGTTCCTGAAAGACCAAGAGAGATTAATGCTCTAGACATGCTTATGCTTTTTTATCTATTAACTTCTGTAATTTAAAGTTAATTTTTATTGGATACCATACAAGAATTTTATGAGTATAGGGGAAATTTTAGTAGTCTTTTAATTTCCTAACCAGTTCAAGAATCTCTTCTACCATGTTCATCATGGATGTTCTCCTGATCTCTCCTGGGTAGAATATTTTGCATCTCAGAAGGCTCCCTATAGTTGAATACTTCAAAGTGTTAGAAAATGGATCCTTACCTTTAGTTTATACTCTTCCTATAGCTATTTCTCCCCTGGTCTAAAATAGAATATATCTACTGCTTTTTAAAAATACTATTATAATGATCATTTTTAGTTATTAACCCAACTGATAGGTGTTATCAACGTTAAGACTATAAAACTGCATTTCTGGAATTGTGATTATTACCACTATTCTTTATTTGTCCAACATTTCATTATGGAAATTTTCAAACATAACAAAAAGTAGAAAGAATTTTTAGAGTGAATACCTATATACCTGTCACCTAGAATCTATACTATATTCTGTATTTTATCATACTTCATTTATTACATATCTATCCATCATCCATCTTATTTTCCTGATGCCTTTCAAAGTAGGTTGCAGACATCACTACTACTATTTCAATTGTCTCTTCAGATAATGGTGGGTTTATCTCTCGTCACTTTTAGCTTTTTCTTCTCAGTTGTTTTATCTGTTCTTTATATGGCATAATTTCAGTCCTGACATGGTCTTGAATATACTTCATTTTTTTAGCACTTATCTCAAAATATGGTCACAAACACTTCAGCTGAATTTTTATTAACACAGAATTATAGTGACGCTGGTTCTTGTTTATTCTGGACCCTATCTTTCCATTCCTGCAGTCTGATGGAGCAGTTTTCCAACATCCAAATAACACTATTGGTTCATATTGACTTGTGGTCAACTAAGACTTTTTTTTTTAAGAAGAACTTTTGTCAAATCAGATTCTTCTATTCCCTATTTGTGCAGCTGAAGCTTAGGTGGAAATTCATTTTTTTAGCATATGAATATCCAATTTTGCCAAGACCATTGTTAAAAATACTAATTTTTTCCATTGAATTGCTTTTGCCTATTTGTCAAAAACCAATTAACTATAGTGTAGCTTTATATCGGGACTATATTCTGTTCCACTGATTTGTGTTGGTCTCCTCAGTACTACACTATTTTGATTACACCAGCTTTGTGTTGAAATCATGTAGAGTTAGGCCTCCAACTTTTTTCCTTTCAAAATTGTTTTGGCTACTCTATGTACTTGGCATACCCATATAAACTTTAGAATCAGCTTCTTAATTTCTACAAATTTCTAATTTTTAATTCTTTTGGATATTTACTGAGGTTTAGATTAGAATCATGTTGTTTGTGAATCTTCTAATCCATGAATACTAACTTGTCTTTTTAGCCTTGTTTTCAGCCAGTCTCTCATATCTCTGGACCTGATTGAAGATTTTCTTGAATTGGCTAGTAGGGAGAAGACAGAAGATAAAGATAAACCTCTTATTTATAAGGGTGAGTTAACATTTGTATATCATAATTTTAAAAACATTCATTTAAACATATTGTATACACATTTTAACAATAGAAGAAAACAATATTACCCAGACCCACAACCCTAATATACCTATTTTTTCTGTCCTTTCTTTTTGTCCTTATCCATATAAATGTGGTGTTTGTTGCTGCAGTTGTAGCAAAATTTTTTTTGTTTTTTTAAACAGCATTATTGAGTTATGATTCACATATCATGCAGTTTACCCATTTAAAGTGTACAATTAAATGGTTTTTAGTACATTTTCAGAGTTGTGTAACTATCACCATAGTCAATTTTCGAACATATTAATCAACACCAAAGAAACCCTGTACCCTTTAGCTGTCACTCTGCTAACCCCCTTTCTACCTCTTTACCCCTAAGCAATCACTAATCTACTTTGTTTGTATGATTGACCTATTCTGGATCTTTCATATAAACAGAGTCATATAATATGTGGTCTTTTGTGACTGGCTTCATTCGCATAGCATGTTTTTAAGGTTCATCCAAGTTGTAGCAAGTGTCAGTGCTGTATTCCTTTTTGTGGCCTAATAATATTCCATTTCATGGATAATACCCACATTTTGATTATTCATTAATTCATAGATATTTGAGTTGTTTTCTCCTTTTGGCTATTGTGAATAGTGCTGCTATGAACATTCATATACAAGTTTTCATTTCTTTAAACATCTGTTTTTAATTCTTTTGAATATTTAGTTAGGAATGGAATTATTGGGCCATTTGGCAATTCTAAGTTTAATGTATTGAGGATCCACCAAACTCTTTTCTACACTGGCTGCACTATTTTACATTCTCAAGAAGTAGTGTTCAAGGGTTCTGATTTCCCCACATCTTCACCAACACTTGTTTTTGTTGCTGCTGTTGTTGAATTATAGCCATCCTAGTGAGTGTGAAATGGTATCTCATTTTGATTTTGATTTGTATTTCTCTAATGACTAATAATGTTGACCATTTTTTCATGGCCATTTGTATATCTTTGGAAAAATGTTTATTCAGGTCCTTTGCCCATTTGTCTTTTTGTTATTGAGTTGAAAGACTTAAAAAAATTATTTTTAATTAAAAAAATTTTTTCTGCATACCAGGCCCTTATCAGATACATGCCTTATAAATATTTTCTCATTCTTTTCGTTGTCTTTTCATTCTCTTGGTAGTATTCTTTGATGCGGAAAAGATTTTCAGTTTGATGAAGACCAATTTTATTTTTTTTCTTTTGTTACTTATGCCTTTAGTGTTATATCTAAGAAACCATTGCCAAATCCAAGTCTATGACTATTTACCCCTATGTTTCCTTCAAAGAATTATATAGTTTTAGCTCTTACAGTTAGTTCTTTCATGCATTTTGAGTTAATTTTTACATTTGGTATGAGGTAAAGGTCCAACTTCAGTCTACCAGTTGAGAAGACTGTTCTTTCCCCATTCACTGTTCATGGTACCCTTGCTAAAAATTAGTTGACCAAAGAGACAGGTTTATTTCTTGACTGAGTTTTATTCCATTGATCTGTATGTCATTCCTCATGCTAGTAGCAGTCTTGATTACCTTTACTTTGAACATAAGTTTTGAAAGTGTGCATCCTCCTACTTTGTTCCTCTTCAAGATTTTTTTGGCTATTCTGGGTCCCTTGCAATTCCATATGAATTCTAGAATTAGCTTGTAAATTTTACAGAGAAGTCAGCTTGGATTCTGATAGTGATTGCATTGAATCTGTAGTTCATTTTAGGAAGTATTGCCTTCTTAACAATGTTAAGTCTTCTGATCTATGAACATGGGATGTTTTACCATTTATTTAGGTCTTTAATTTCTTTCACTGATGTTTTATAGTTTTCAGTGTATGCATTTTGCATTTCTTATGTTAAATTTATTTTATTCTTTTTGATAGTATTGTAAATGGAATTGTGCTCTTTTAGTTTTAGATTCTTCATTGCAAATGTATAAATTAAGTCTTTCATAATAACTCATTTATTAGTTCAAATAGTGTTTTGTGGATTTTTAAAGGATTTTCCTTATACAAGATCATGTCATCTGCAGATAGAGATAATTTACTTTTTCCTTTACAATGTGGATTACTTTTATTTGTTTTTCTTGACCATTTCCGTCCTTAGAACCTTTAGTATGGTGTTGAATTAAAGTGACAAAACCAGGGCTTCCCTGGTGGTGCAGTGGTTGAGAGTCTGCCTGCCGATGCAGGGGACACGGGTTCGTGCCCCGGTCCGGGAAGATCCCACATGCCGCAAAGCGGCTGGGCCCGTGAGCCATGGCCACTGAGCCTGCGCGTCCGGAGCCTGTGCTCCGCAATGGGAGAGGCCACAACAGTGAGAGGCCCGCGTACCGCAAAAAAAAAAAAATAAAAATAAAGTGACAAAACCAGAGATCCTTTTCTTTTTCCTAATCTTAGAGGGAAAGCATCTGATCTTTCACCATTCTGTATGGTGTTATTTGTATTTTTTTCATAAATATCATTTATCATGTTGTGGAAGTTCCTTGTATCAGTATTTCCAGTTTTTTGAGTGTGTTTTTCTTATCATGAATGTGTATTGAACATTGTCAAATGGTTTCTTTGTGTCTACTGAGATGATCATGTGGGGGTTTTATTTTTATTAATTCGTTAGTTTTAGATTTTTTTCAGGAATAATTTATTCTTATATACTTTAAGATGTATCCTAAGACTTTTAAATGTTTTTTTTTTTTTTTTTTGCGGTACGCGGGCTCTCAGCGCTGTGGCCCCTCCCATTGCAGAGCACAGGCTCCAGACGTGCAGGCTCAGCGGCCATGGCTCACGGGCCCAGCTGCTCCGCGGCACGTGGGATCCTCCCAGACTGGGGCACAAACCCGCGTCCCCTGCATCAGCAGGCAGACTCTCAACCACTGCGCCACCAGGGAAGCCCTAAACTTTTAATATTATTTAAAAGGAAAACAATTGAAACACATCCTGTTTGTAGGAATATCATTAATAAAACTAGATCATTTATTCCAGAAATCCTTAATATTTGAATCTTGTAGGATATTACAGTCCTTAGGACATAAACAAAATTTGACTTGATGAGACATACTTACTTTTGCTGTTTTGTTTGTTTGTTTTAGTCCAAATTCTCAAAGGAGTAGATTTTTTTAATTGAAGTATAGTTGATTTATAATATTATATTAGTTTCAGGTGTATAGCATAGTGATTCAGTATTTTTGCAGATTATACTTCATTAAAAGTTTTATAAAATAATGGCTGTAATTCCCTGTGCTATACAATACCCCTGTCGCTTATTTATTTTATACATAGTAGTTGGTATCTTTTAATCCCTTATGCCTCCCTTACGCCTCCTCTCTTGCTTCTCCCCACTGGTAACCACTAGTTTGTTTTCTATATCTCTGAGTCTGTTTCTGTTTTGCAATATACCTTTGTATGTGTTATTTTTTATATTTTACATATAAGTGATATTATACAGTATCTGTCTTTCTCTCTCTGAATTATTTCACTAAGCATAATATTCCCTAGGTCCATCCATGTTGCTGAAAATGGCAGAATTTCATTCTTTTACTTATGGCTGAGTAATATTCCTCTGTGTGTGTGTGTGTGTGTGTGTGTGTGTGTGTGCGCGCGCGCACGCGCCACATCTTCTTTATCCATTTGTCCATTGATGGACACTTGGGCTGCTTCCATATCTTGACTACTGCTGTGTACATGTATGTGTCTACCTGTATGTGTTTGAATTAGTGTTTTCAGGTTTTCTGATATATACCCAGGAGTGGAATCGCTGGATGATATGGTGGTTCTATTTTTAGTTTTTTGAGGAACCTCCATACTGTTTTCCATAGTGGTTGCACCAGTTTACATTCCCACCAACAGTATACAAAGGGTTTCCTTTTCTTCACATCCTCGCCAACATTTGTTATTTGTAGATTTTTTGATGATAGCCATTCTGGCAGGTGAGAGGTGATATCTCATTGTGAGTTTGATATGCATTTCTCTAATAATTAGCTATGTTGAACATCTTTTCATGTCCCTGTCAGCCATCTCTTTGTCCTCTTTGGAAAAATGTCTGTTCAGGTCTTCCACCCATTTTTTGATACTGTTGTTTGTTTGTTGATATTTAGTTGTATGAACTGTGTGTATATTTTGGATATTAACCCCTTGTTGGTCATATTGTTTGCTAATATTTTCTCCCATTCTGTGGGTTTTCTTTTCGTTTTGTCAATGGTTTCCTTTGCTGTGCAAAAGCTTTTAAGTTTAACTAAGTCTGATTTGTTTATTTTTGCTTTTATTTATTTTGCCTTAGGAAATAGATCCAAGAAAATATTTTTACACTTTATGTCAAAGAGTGTTCTGCCTGTGTTCTCTTCTAGAAGTTGTATGGTTTCAGGTCTTACATTTAGGTCTTTAATCCATTTAAAGTTGATTTTTTTATACAGTGTGAGGAAATGTTCTAATCTCATTGTACATGTAGCTGTCCAGTTTTCCCAGCCCCACTTACCAAAGAGACTGACTTTTCTCCATATATATTCTTGCTTCCCTTGTTGTAGATTAATTTACCATAGGTATGTGGATTTATTTCTGGGCTCTCTATTCTGTTCCATTGATCTATGCATCTGTTTTTCTGCCAGTACCACACTGTTTTGATTACTGTGTAGCTTTGTAGTATAGTCTGAAGTCTGAAAGGGTGATACCTCCAGTTTTGTTCTTTTTTTTCTCAGGATTGCTTTGGCAATTTGGGGTCCTGTGGTTCCATATGAATTTTAGGGATTATCTATTCTAGTTCTGTGAAAAATGTCCTGAGTATTTTGATGGGGATTGCATTAAGTCTGTAGATTGCTTTGGGTAGTATGGCCATTGGATCAGAAGAATTACCATTACTAAAATGACCATACTACCAAGAAGCATCTTTTAAACTAACGTACTGAATTTAACTAAAAAGTTTGCTGAAAGACATAAATCTCAGTGTTGTCAACTTGTTTTATATTAAGACTCTAGGGTGTGATGATATGAATTTTGCTTGGAGTGGAAGTAGTAGTATTATGTTTGCAGTTACAGAATTAGAAAGAAAAAAAATTAGAGTGGAAATTATGTATGATAAAATATAAAAGTGTCATAAGTACTTTATCCATTGGTGTTTTAGTATGAATGTCAGGCTTGGGTAAAATTTTACCGCACTGTGCAAATGTTGACATGTCTGATCAGTGTTTAACTTATAAAATCACAGTTCTTTACTTGTACATACATGCTCACAAATATGTAATTGTCATGAAATAGGAACATATGCTGATATTTGTGGCTAAATCATAGAATATTTTTGGCACATAAATAGGCATTCTGTAAATATTTGTTCAGTAAATGAATAAACGTGTTCTATGTCTCTGGTTTTTATCTGTTTAGTATCAACTTGTTGATAACTAGGTGGGAAACCTGGTCATTTATAGATTTAATTAAAAAGAAGCTTCATGAGCATAATACAGCTTAATCATACTTTTGAAAGTTTTATAGGATTCTAATCAAGGAAATATTTTCAGACATTTACATGTAGATGAAATACTTTTGAAAAGTACCTTTGCTATTCAATATCTGTTGGAAGGAAATCTGTAGTGAATTTATTTGTAATACAATGAATTATCCCTTGATTTTAAAAATTTGTCTTGCTATGCAAATTGACTATATATGACCAGCTTTTTTTTTTTTAATTTTTAAAAAATTTTTGGCTGTGTTGGGTCTTTGTTGCTGTGCGCAGGCTTTCTCTAGTTGCAGTGAGTGGGGGCTACTCTTCATTGCGGTGCACGGGCTTCTCATTGTGGTGGCTTCTCTTGTTGCAGAGCATGGGCTCTAGGCACCCGGGCTTCAGGAGTTGTGGCTCATGGGCTCTGGAGCGCAGGCTCAATAGTTGTGGTGCACAGGCTTAGTTTCTCTGCGGCATGTGGGATCTTCCTGGACCAGGGCTCAAACCCGTGTCCCCTGCATTGGCAGGTGGATTCTTAACCACTGTGCCACCAGGGAAGGCCTATGACCAGCTTTTAAATGGCAAGCAAGAAAGAAAACCTTTTAGTACTAGGATAACAATATATGTCTCTTTTTTCTTTTCTTTTTGAATTTTCAGGTGAAGGGAAGTGGCTCCGAAACATAGACTATTACCGTTTAGATGGTTCTACAACTGCTCAATCAAGGAAAAAATGGGCTGAAGAATTTAATGATGAAACTAATGTGAGGTAGGAAGCATTTCTGAATGGATAGATAGTTTTTTAAAAATCATATTAAATCTACATATAGTAAAATTTACTCTTTTTAGTGTCTACTACTATAATTTTTGACAAATGCAAGATGTAGTCAAGATATAAAATGGTTTCATCACCCCTTAGGAAATTCACTTATGGAATCATACAATTTGTAGCCTTTTCAGTCTCACTTTTTTCACATGGCAAAATGCATTTGAGATTCATCCACATTGTTGCATATGTCAATAGCTTGCTCCTTTTTATTGTTGAGTAGTATTCCCTTGTATGGTTGTGTCCATTGTATGGATGTATGGTTTGTTTTCATTATATGGACATATTCGTTGTGTGAATGAGTAGTTTGTTTAACCATTTCCATTTGAGAGACATTGGAATCGTTTCCAGGTTTTGAAATGAAAATTGAAGGTGCTTTAAACATTCATGTATAAGTTTTGTGTGACCATAGATATTTATCCAAGTGAAATGAAAATCCAGGAGTGCAATTGCCGGGTTATATGGTAAATTTATGTTTAGCTTTGTAGGAAATTGCCAAACTGTTTTCCAAAGTGGTTGTACAATTTTGCATTCCCACCAGCAATGTTATGAGGGTTTCAGTTGTTCTGTGTCCTTGGTATTATCATATTTAAAAATAAAAAAATTTACCCATTCTAATAGGTATGTAATGGAATCTCATGTGATTTTAATTTGCATTTCCCTAATGTTAGTTGATGTCAAGCATCATTTTATGTGCTTATTGGCCATTTTAATATCATCTTTGGTGATACATCTGTTAGAGTGTCTTAAGGTTAACGAGGTATTCTTGATCTCTTTACTTATTCTAATAATTTGAATAATATACTTTAAACAACTGCAGGTAGAGGTTGTGTTATATAGGTGATGTTGATGTTGCTTTTAACTATCAGCAATTACATACTTGAACTGCATTTGGAAGAGAAAAATTTATGTGTATACATACATATAAACATTTGCACACACACATACACGTTGAAAGCATTGCCTTTAAGAAAGTGATGAAGAGATGGGGTGAGTTTAATGCAAAGATGGCTAAGATATGACTTACTAAATGTTCTAAAGTATGAAAGGTATTATATTTTGTGTGTAAAATGTGTTTTAATTCTAACAGAGTCCTGAACTACACCTAGGGTTAAAACTAGGGAAATTCCAGTTAGACCATAGGAGGAGTATATTCTTATTAGGTATTTAAAATCTGTAGAGTCTGGGAGAGCTTACAAAGGGATTGTTCGAGTACAGTAAAGTTACTTTAAAAATGATTACATAACTTTTTAAAGAATAAGTACATTTTTATATTTTGTTTGCCATGTTTTAAACAATTATTATTTGTGCATGAGTGTGAAGAAGTAATTTTATTGAGTTATCCTAGTCTAATTTGTCAAATTTAATCCAAACGTTTGGCTTGCTCAGTTTCCCAAATTTGTAAATATCGTGATAGCATATGATTTGTCCCATAATAGTCATATTTGATAACTAATAGGGAACAACATTGAAATGTGGATGTTGAGCTGTCAGCTTGGCTTTTTCACTAACAAATTAAGCCTCCTAAACATATGCCAGAAAGTGTCTCTGATTCAGATTCATCATGTATATATATATATACACACACATACACATATCACTCACACACACACACACACACACACACACACACACACACACACACACGCTCCATGGATTTGAGGGGTTACTCTTGAGTAGCTAAATCTGTAAACTTGTCTGGATTAAATTCACAAATGTGAGAGATTATGTCTGTTTTTCTACCTATCTTCTGTTTTCTCATGACTCAGTAATGTTCAGAAATAGAATATAATTCTGTTTATTGTTAACCAGTTAGAAAGACACATTAAAATAAGTTTTAAGATAGTGACTTAATGTTGTCTTATGTGGCGAGGAAGCAGTTTTAACAGTCTCAGGGCCCTTTTTTTTTTACTTTATTTTATTTATATTTATTTATATGTTTATTTTATTTAGAGTCAAAGGAACTTACAGAGACAGTATAGAGAGGTACTGTGACCCTTTCACCTAATTTCTCCTAATGGTTACATCTTACCTATGATATCAAAACCAAGAAATTGGCACTGTTTCAATGTGTGTGTATATCTATGTTTTTTTTAATCACATATGTAGAGATTCCTGTAAGCATGACTGCAGTCAAGGTACAGAAATATTCTATCACCACAGAGAATCCTCTCTTTCTGACCTTTTACAGTCATACCCATTCTGACCACCAACGTTGCCACAATCCCTAACTCCTGGCAATAACTCATTTGTTCTCCATCTTTATAATTGTCATATCAAGACTGTTATATAAATTATATCATAGTATATGTGACCATTTGAGATTGGCCTTTTTCACTCAGCATAATGCCCTTTAGTTTCATTCAAGTTGTTGTGTATATCAATAGTTCATTCCTTTTTACTACATAGTCGTATTCAATGGATTGGATGTACCAGCTTGTATAATACAAACTGAATGTCTACTGCAGGGCATTTTGTTCATTTCCAGGTTTGGCTATTACAAATAAAGCTGCTATGAACATTGTGTACAGGTTTTGTGTGGACCTAAGTTTTCATTTCTCTAGGATAAATGCCCAGGAGTGCGATTTCTAGTTTACATGGTAAGTGATTATTTCATTTTTTAAGAAACTACCAAACTGTTTTACAGAGTGGCTGCACCGTTTTACCTTCCCTTCAGTAAAGTGTGAGAGATCAAGTTTCTCTGCATCCTCACCAACGTTTGATTTTATCACTGTTTTTTATCTTGGCTGTTTTCATAGGTGTGTAGTGGTATCTTGTGGTCTTAATTTGCATTTCCCTGGTGGCTGGTTATTTTGAACATTTTTTTCATGTGTTTATTTATCATCTGTATATGCTCTTTGGTGAAATGTTTCTTCACATCTTTTGCCCATTTTCTAACTGGATTGTTTGCTTTTTTATTGTTGAATGTTGAAAATCCTTTGTATAATTTAGGTATGAGTAATTTTTCATATGTGGTTTGCAAATATTTTCTCCCAGTCTATGGGTTGTCTTTTCATTTCCTTCACAAGGTCTTTCACAGAGCAAAACTTTTTAATTTTGGTGAAATCTAGTTTGTCAGTTTTTGTTTTAGTCATGCTTTTGTTGTCAAGTCTAAGAATTGTTCCCTAAGCCCTAGGTCCTGAAGATTTTCTCCTATGTTATTTTCTAAAAGGTTTATGGCTTTACCTTTTATATTTAAGTATAAGGTACATTTTAAATTAATTTTTGTATAAGATGTGAGATTTCGGTTGAGTTCACTTTTCTTTTTCTTTCTTTTTTTTTTGCCTGTGGATGTCTAATTGCTCCAGCACCATTTGTTGAAAAAGCCATCCTTTCTCTACCAAATTGCTTTTGCATTTTTGTGAAAAATCATTTGGCTATACTTCTGTGGGACTATTTTTTGGTTCTAGTCCATTGGTCCATATATCTGTCCTTCTGCCATTACCACATAGTCTTGATTATTGTAGCTATGTAATAGGCCTTAGTATCAAGTCAATATCTCCCACTTTATTCTACTTTTTCCAAGTTGTTTTAGCTAGTCTAATATCTTTGCCTTTATATATAAACTTTAGAATCCTCTTGTCTAATCTATAAAAATCTTGCAAGAATTATTAGAAATTGCATTACACCTGTCATCAGTTTGGGGAGAATTGATATCTTTACTATATTGAGTCTCCCATGAACATAGTATCTCTGTTTATGTAGATCTTTGATGTTTTTAATCACTGTTTTATAATTTTCAGCATGTAAGTCCTATATATGTTTTGTTAGATTTACACTTAAATATTTCATTTTTGGGGAATTGTAAGTGATATTGTATTTTTAATTTTACTTTTCACATGTTCGTTGGTAGTATGTAGAAATGCAGTTGATTTTTGTGTTGATGTTTTACCTGTGATCTTGCTGAACTCATTTATTTGTTCTAGGAGTTTGTTTTATAGATTCCTTGAGATTTTCTCCTAGACCATTATGTCATCTGCAAGTAAGGATAGTTTTATTTCTTCCTTTCCGATCTGAATGTAGTTTGTTTCCTTTTCTTGCCTTGTTGCACTGGCTAGAACTTCAGTAACATGTTGAATAGCAGTGATGAGAGTGGATATCCTTGCCTTCTTGATCTTAAGAGAAGAGCATTCAGTGTTGATAACTGTGATATAGCTGTAGATTTTTTGTAGATACTCTTTATTAAGTTGAAGTTCCCTGCTATTCATCTCTATTCGTAGTTTGCTAAGAGTTTTTACTATGAATGGATGTATAATTTTGTCACATGCTTTTTCTTTCTCATTTAATTTGATAAATATTTTTTTTTCCTTTAGCCTGTTAACATGGTATATTACATAGCTTGATTTTCAAGCTGAACATCCTTGCATCCCTGGAATAAAACCCATTTGGTCATGATGTATAATTCTTTTTACATAGTGCTGGCTTCTATTTGCTGATATTTTGTTGGGGAATATTTATGAGATATTGGTCTGTATCCAGTTGTTTTTATACTGTCTTTGTCTAATTTTGGTATCAGGATGGTATTGGCCTCATAAAATGTGTTGAGAAGTGTTCCCCCTTCTGTTTTCTGAAAGAGATGTGTAGAATTTGTGTTAATTAATCTTAAATTTTTGGTAGAATTTGCCAGTGAAACTTTCAGACCTTGGAAATTTCTTTTTTTGTGAGTTTTTAAATCATTAATTCAATTTCCTTAATTGTTATAGGACTATTCAAATTATCTATTTCATATTGAATGAGTTGTGATAGTTTGTGTTTTTTGAGGAATTGGTTCATTTCAAATTTATGTATAGAACTGCTCATAGCATTCCCTTATTATCCTTTTGATGGCTTTAGGATCTATAGTGATAGCTTCTGTTTCATTCATGGTATTGGTAATTGTGTATTCTCTTGTTTTTGTCAGTCTTGCTAGAGGTTTGTCAATTTTATTGATCTTTTCAAAGAACCAGCTTTTTATTTAATTGATTTTCTCTATTTTTTCTTTCTGTTTTCAGTTTCAACTTGTTTTGACTTAGTTTGCTCGTTTTCTACTTCCTTGAGGTGGAACCTCAAATTACTCATTTAAGACTTTTCCTCTTTTCTAATATAAGCATTTAGTGCTGTAAATTTCCCTTTCAGCACTGCTTTAGCTGGCATACAAATTTTGATGTGTTTTATTTTCATTTCCATTCAGTTCAGTGTATTTTTTCTTTTGAGACTTCTATTTTGAGTCATAGCTAGAAGTATACTGTTAATTTCCAAGCATTTGGAGATTTCTGTTATTTTTCTGTTATTGATTTCTAGTTTGATTCAGTTCTGTTCAGAGAATATACTCTATGATTTCAGTTTTTAACTTTGTTATTTTTTGCTTAATGGATCAAGATATAGAACATCTTGGTATATCATACATGGGCCCTTGAAAACAATGCATTTTTTGCAGTTGTTGACCAGAGTTTCCTATAAATGTTGATCAGATCCTGTTATTTAATGGGGTGGTTGTATTCTTCTTTATGTCCAGTTGGTTATTGATTTTTGAGAGAGGAGGTTTGAAACCTCCAACTATAATTGTGGATTTGTCTGTTTCTCAAGGTTTTTACTTCTCATATTTTCAGCTCTGTTGTTTACTGTATACACATTTATGTCCCTCACTATTACTTATAATTTTCTTTGGTCTGAAACATACTTTATTTCATGCTAATATAGCCACTCCTTTATTTTGATTGATGTTTACTTGTTATATCTTTTTTCATCCTTTTACTTTCAACCTACCTATTTTGTTATATTTGAAGTGAGTTTCTTGTAGACAGCGTATGGTTGCGTTATTTTTTTTTTTACCCATTCTGTTAATCTCTTTCTTTTAAATGGTGCATATAGACCATTTACAATTTTTTTTACTGAGGTATAATTGGCATATAACATTATATTAGTTTCAGGTGTACAACCATGTACATTTAATACAGAGCCTGAGGCTGCCATTTTAGTTTTTGTTCAGTTTGTTCTATTTCATTCTGTTTTCTTTTGCTTCTGATTTCTTTTCCTACCCTTCCTGTGGGTTACTTTTACAATTTCTGGAATTCCATTTTGATTCCTCTATAATGTTTTTTAGTGTATCTTTGTATAACTTTTATAGTGGTTGTTCTAAGTATTATACGTACATAACTGATCATAGTCTACCGGTGTCATCATTTTACCATTTTGATTGAAGTGTAGAAACCTTTGCTCCTTTTTTTCCCTTTATAATTATCTTAAATGTTTTCTTTACATAAATAGATTAGGAACCATAATAATTTTTTCTTCAACCATCAAATATAATTTAGAAAACTTAAGAGAAGGAAAATCTATTTTATTCACTCATAATTTTTGTTCTTTTCATTTTTGTTTCCTCCTTCCTAATGTTTCATATTTCTTTTATAATTTCCTTTTTAAAAAAAAAAAAGAAGAGAACTTCCTTTAGCCATTCTTTTAGGGCAGATCTACTGGCAACAAATTTTCTGATTACCCTCATTTGACAATTTGTTGATTTTCCCATCATTTTTGAAGAATATCTTAACTGGGTATAGAATTCTGAGTTGGCAGTTCTCTTCTTTTAGCACTTGAAAAATGTGCCACTTCCTCCTAGCCTCCATGATTTCTTAAAACTGGCTATTTTTACAAGTTTGGCTTTTTTAGATTCTACATGTAAGTGATACCATAAAATCCTTGTCTTTGTCTCACTTATCTCACTTAGCATAATGTACTCATGGTTTATCTGTTGTCACATATGGCAAGATATCCTTCTTGGCTGAATAATATTCCATGGTATATATATCCCACATCTTTTTCATTCATTCATCCACTGATGGGCACTTAGGTTGTTTTGGTATCTTGGCTGTTGTGAATAATGCTGCAGTAAACATGACTGTGCAGGTATTTCTTTGACATCCTGTATTAATTTCTTTTGCATATATACCCAGAAGTGGAATTGCTGGATAATGTGGTAGTTCTATTTTTAATTTTTTGAGGAACCTCCATGTTGTTTTCCATAGTGGCTGAACTAATTAGTGATACAGAGAATATTTTATTATAATCATCAAACTTGCTAAGAGGCTAGAACTTAATTATTCCAACCACTAAAAAGAAATAATTATGTAACCTCGGAATCTAATTGTCACTACAATGGCAATCATATTACAATATATAAATGTATGAAATTAACATGTTGTATACCTTAATTTTATACAAAGTTATTATGTCAGATATATTTTAATTTTTAAAAAACCTGCTGTTTTTCAAATTGGCTTTTTCTCCTGTCATTAAGGTCTTGTTTCTCTCTCACTTCTTTCAAGAGTTTTTCTTTATCTTAGATTTTAGAAGTTTGACTGTGGTGTGTCCTGGCATGGATTTCTTTGGTTTTACGTTGTGTTTCATTCAGCTTCTTAAATTTCTACGTTTGTGTTTCTTGCTAAATTTTGGTAATTTTCAGCTGTTATTTCTTTGAATACCTTTATAGCCTGTTCTTTTTTTCTCTTCTCCTTTTAGGACTCTGATGACAAGACTGTTAGATCTTTATTATAGTCCTATAGGTCCCAGAGTCTCTGTTATTTCTTTCTTTTCTTTTTTTTTTTTGATTTTTGTTATTCAGATTGGGTCATTTCTGTTCTTCTGTTTTCAAAGTTCATTGAATCTTCTCTACATTCTACTGTTGAGCCTATCTATTGAGTTTTTTGTTACTGTACTTTTCAGTTCTAAAATTTCCATTTTGTTCTTCTGTATGGGTTGTGTTATAACTCCTGATTCTCCAATAGACCTCCTTTGATACCAACCCAGTAGTGGGGGAGAGGATTTTTCTTATAACCACTGGGTGGGGGTGGATATCCTGGATCCCTGTGTGGTCTTATCTGACACTGCTGGGCTGGTGGGAGGACTTGGTTAACTCAAACTTATCTGACAGCACTGTCTGGCAGTATGCCTTGTTACAACTACATGAGGGTAGAAGTTTGGGCTTCCCACTCAGCCTTTAGTGACAGGAGTGGAGGTACACTGCATTTTTTCTGTACCATTTGACTGGAGTCAAACGGTTGTTGTTTTAAAGCTCTCTGTCTTACTAGTCTGCCTTTCATTTGGTCCTTTTGCTAGAGAGAGAAGACTTTTCTTGGAGATTTATTTTGACAGCACACACTGATATTTCCAGATTGCTGGGCTCTTCAACACTCAGTCTGGAATATATGAGGCAAAAAGAAAGCCTGTGGAACTCACTGCCATGTTCTGTCTTAGGTCCCAAGCCAGTATGCTTCCTTCTCCTCACTTTTCAGAAAAATCTTATGTTCACTTTATATATAATATCCAGGCATTTTAGCTGTACTTATGGTGAGGAATAGGGAACAGCATGTCTGTTCCATCTTTCCAGAATTGGAAGTCCCAACATTACACTTTTAAAGAATTATATCTGTCTTAGAGTAAACATATGCATGTGCTTGTGTTGTGTATGTATGTCTAGAAGTGGGATTGCTACATAATAGGTATGTGCATATTCAGCTTTAGCTTACACTGCCAAAACATTTTTCCAAAATGGTAGTACCAATTTGCACTCCAGCTAGTAGAGTACCTGTTTCATTTGTTATCTGTCCTCACTATCAATTGATGATGTCTGTTTTTTCTTTCCTTTTTTTTTTTTTTTTTTTTTTTTGCGGTACGTGGGCCTCTCACTGTTGTGGCCTTTCCCATTGCGGAGCACAGGCTCTGGACGCGCAGGCTCAGTGGCCATGGCTCATGGGCCCAGCTGCTCCGCGGCATGTGGGATCCTCCCTGTCTGGGGCACGAACCTGTGTCTCCCGCATCGGCAGGTGGACTCCCAACCACTGCGCCACCAGGGAAGCCCCTGATGTCTGTTTCTTTAAGCCATTGTCATAGATATGTAGCAATAAGGCTTCATAGTCTTAATCTGTATTTTCCTGATAACTAATTCACAGTAGCTCATAGATGTCAGTGTTGAAGCTAAAACATAAAGGTTTTAGAAGGCAAACAGCATGGAGTATTCTCCTGATCTGTAGTGGGAAATTTTTCATAAACAGGGCACACAAACTACTAACAATAAAAGGAAAGATTGATAAGGTGAGCTTCATTAAAATTAAGAACTTCTGTTCAGATTTTCGCACTAGGAACTCTGGTCTGCAGCACCCAGGGCAAGGCTTCTGCACGCCACAGTCTACGAGCAAGTGAAACTAGACGAAGCACAAAGGAAAAGAGAAAAAAGCTGTGTGGCTGACAGGGTCTTCGTGCCCCGGCTGGGTGTCAGGCCTGTGCCTCTGAGGTGGGAGAGCCAAGTTCAGGACATTGGACCACAAGAGACCTCCCAGCCCCACATAATATGAATCGGTGAGAGCTCTCCCAGAGATCTCCATCTCAACGCTAAGACCCAGCTCCACTCAGCAACCAGCAAGCTCCAGTGCTGGACACCGCATTCCAAATAACTAGAAAGACAGGAACACAGCCCCACCCATTAGCAGAGAGGCTGCCTAAAATCATAATAAGGTCACAGACACCCCAAAACACACCACCAGACACAGTCCTGCCCACCAGAAAGACAAGATCCAGCCTCATTCACCGGAACACAGGCACCAGTCCCCTCCACCAGGCAGCCTACACAAGCCACTGAACCAACCGTAGCCACTGGGGACAGACACCAAAAACAACAGGAACTATGCACCTGCAGCCTTCAAAAAGGAGACCCCAAACACAGTTAGTTAGAGATGACAGAGAAATATGCATCAGGTGAAGGAGCAAGGTAAAAACCCACCAGACCAAACAAATGAAGAGGAAATAGGCAGTCTACCTGAAAAAGAATTCAGAGTAATGATAGGAAGGATGATCCAAAATCTGGGAAACAGAATGAGAAAATACAAGAAACGTTTAACAAGGACGTAGAAAAACTAAAGAGCAAACAATGATGAACAACACAATAAATGAAATTAAAAATTCTCTAGAAGGAATCAATAGCAGGATAACTGAGGCAGAAGAGCAGATAAGTGACCTGGAAGATAAAATAGTGGTAATAACTACTGCAGATCAGAATAAAGAAAAAAAGAATGGGGCTTTGCTTTTGGCGCAGCGGTTAAGAATCCACCTGCCAATGCAGGGGACATGGGTTGAGCCCTGGTCTGGGAAGATCCCACAGGCCACGGAGCAACTAAGCCCGTGGGCCACAACTACTGAGCCTGCGCTCTAGAGCCCGCAAGGCACAACTACTGAAGCCTGTGTGCCTAGAGCCCGTGTTCCACAACAAGAGAAGCCACCTCAATGAGAAGCCCACACAGTGCAATGAAGACCCGATGCAGCCAAAAATAAATAAATTGAAAAAGAAAAAAGGAATGAAAAGAATTGAGAACAGTCTCAGAGACCTCTGGGATAACATTAAATATACCAACATTCAAATTATAGGGGTCCCAGAAGAAGAAGAGAAAAAGAAAGGGACTGAGAAAATATTTGGCGAGATTATAGTTGAAAACTTCCCTAATATGGGAAAGGAAATTGTCAATCAAGTCGAGGAAGTGCAGGGAGTCCAATGCAGGATAAATCCAAGGAGAAATACGCCAAGACACATATTAATCAAACTATCAAAAATTAAATACAGGGCTTCCCTGGTGGCGCAGTGGTTGAGAGTCCGCCTGCCGATGCAGGGGACACGGGTTCGTGCCCCGGTCCGGGAAGATCCCACATGCCGCGGAGCGGCTGGGCCCATGAGCCATGGCCGCTGAGCCTGCGCGTCCGGATCCTGTGCTCCGCAACGGGAAAGGCCACAGCAGTGAGAGGCACGCGTACTGCAAAAAAAAAAAAAAATTAAATACAAAGAAAAAATCTTAAAAGCAGCAAGGGAAAAGCAACAAATAACATAAATGGGAATGCCTGTAAGGTTAACAGCTGATCTTTCAGCAGAAACTCTGCAAGCCAGAAGGGACTGGCAGGACATATTTAAAGTGATGAGAGGGAAAAACCTACAACCAGGATTACTCTACCCAGCAAGGATCTCATTCAGATTTGACAGAGAAATTAAAACCTTTACAGACAAGCAAAAGCTGAGAGAGTTCAGCACCACCAAACCAGCTTTACAACAAATGCTAAAGGAACTTCCCTAGGCAGGAAACATAAGAGAAGGAAAAGACCTACAATAACAAACCGAAAACAATTAAGAAAATGGTAATAGGAACATACATATTGGTAATTATCTTAAATGTAAATGGATTAAATGCTCCCACCAAAGGACATAGACTGGCTGAATGGATTAAAAAACAAGACCCATATATATGCTATCTACAAGAGACCCACTTCAGACCTAGGGACACATACAGACTGAAAATGAGGGTATGGAAAAAGATATTCCATGCAAATGGAAATCACAAGAAAGCTGGAGTAACAATTCTCATATGAGACAAAATAGACTTTAAAATAAAGACTACTACAAGAGACAAAAAGGACACTACATAATGATCAAGGGATCAATCCAAGAATAAGATATAACAATTGTAAATATTTATGCACCCAGCATAGGAGCATCTCAATACATAAGGCAGATGCTAACGGACATAAAAGGGGAAATCGACAGTAACACAATCATAGTAGGGGACTTTAACACCCCACTTTCACCAATGGATAGATCATCCAAAATGAAAATCAATAACAAAACACAAGCTTTAAATGATACATTAAACAAGATGGACTTAATTGATATTTATAGGACATTCCACCCCAAAAGAACAGAATACGTTTTCTTCTCAAGTGCGCATGGAACATTCTCCAGGATAGACCATATCTTGGGGCACAAATCTAGCCTTGGTAAATTTAAGAAAATTGAAATCATATAAAGTATCTTTTCCAACCACCACGCTATGAGATTAGGTATCAATTATAGGGAAAAAACTGGAAAAAATACAAATGCCTGGAGGCTAAACAGTACACTACTAAATAACCAAGAGATCACTGAAAAAATCAAAGAGGAAATCAGAAAGTACCTAGAAACAAATGGCAATGAAAACACGTTGACCCAACACCTATGGGATGCAGCAAAAGCAGTTCTAAGAGTGAAGTTTATAGCAATACAATCCTACCTCAAGAAACAAGAAACATCTCAAATAAATAACCTAACCGTACACCTAAAGCAATTAGAGAAAGAAGAACAAGAAAAACCCAAAGTTATCAGAAGGAAAGAAATCATAAAAATCAGATCAGAAATAAATGAAAAAGAAATGAAGGAAACAGCAGCAAAGATAAATAAAACTAAAAGGTAGTTGTTTGAGAAGCTAAACAGATTGACAAACCATTAGCCAGACTCATCAAGAAAAAAAGGGAGAAGACTCAAATCAACAGGATTAGAAGTCAAAAGGAGAAGTCACAATGACACTGCAGAAATACGAAGGATCATGAGAGATTACTGCAGGCAACTATATGCCAATAAAATGGACAACCTGGAAGAAACAGACAAATTCTAAGGAAAGCACAACCTTCTGAGACTGACCCAGGAAGAAATAGGAAGTATAAACAGACGAATCACAAGCACTGAAATTGAGACTGTGATTAAAAATCTTGCAACAAACAAAAGCCCAGGACCAGATGGCTTCACAGGCGAATTCTCTCAAACATTTAGAGAAGAGATAACACCTATCCTTTTCAAACTCTTCCAAAATATAGCAGAGGGAGGAACACTCCCAAACGCGTTTGAGGAGGCCATCATCACCCTGATACCAATACCAGACAAAGACGTCACAAAAAAAGAAAACTACAGGCCAGTATCGCTAATGAACATAGATGCAAAAATTCTCAACAAAATACTAGCAAACAGATTCCAGCAGCACATTAAAAGGATCATACACCATGATCAAGTGGGGTTTATCCCAGGAATGCAAAGATTCTTCAATATATGCAACTCAATCATTGTGATACACCATATTAACAAATTGAAGGATAAAAACCATATGATCATCTCAACAGATGCAGAAAAAGCTTTCTGCAAAATTCAACACCTATTTATCATAAAAACTCTCCAGAAAGTAGGCATAGAGGGATCCTACCTCAACATAGTAAAGGCCATGTATGACAGACCCAGGGCCAACATCGTTCTCAATGGTGAAAAACTGAAACCATTTCCACTAAGATCAGGAACAAGACAAAGTTGCCCATCCTCACCACTTTTATTTAATATAGTTTTGGAAGCTTTAGGCACAGCGTTCAGAGAAGAAAAAAAAATAAAAGGAATCCAAATCGGAAAAGAAGAAGTAAAACTGTTCAGTGTTTGCGGATGACATGATACTATACATAGAGAATCCGAAATATGCTACCAGAAATCTAGAGCTAATCAACGAATTTGGTAAAGTAGCAGGATACAAAATTAATGCACGGAAATCTCTGGCATTCCTATACATTAATGATGAAATATCTGAAAGTGAAATTAAGGAAACATTCCCATTTACCATTGCAACCAAAAGAGTAAAACACCTAGGAATAAACCTACCTAAGGAGAAAAAAGACCTGTAGCAGAAAACTATAAGACAGAAAACTATAAGACACTGATGAAAGAAATTAAAGATGATACAAACAGATGGAGAGATATACCACGTTCTTGGATTGGAAGAATCAACATTGTGAAAATGAGTATATAATCCAAAGCAATCTACAGATTTGTGCAATCCCTTTCAGACTACCAATGGCATTTTTCACAGAACTAGAACAAAAAATTTCACAATTTTTTTGGAAACACAAAAGACACCGAATAGCCAAAACAATCTTGAGAAAGAAAAACGGAGCTGGAGGAATCAGGCTCTCTGACTTCAGACTGTACTACAAAGCTACAGTAATCAAGACAGTATGGTACTGACACAAAAACAGACATATGGATCAATGGAACAGGATAGAAAGCCCAGGGGTAAACCCACGCACATATGGTCACGTTATCTTTGATAGAGGAGGCCAGAATATACAATGGAGAAAAGACAGCCTCTTCCATAAGTGGTTTGGGGAAAACTGGACAGCTACATGTAAAAGAATGAAATTAGAACACTTCCTATCACCATACACAAAAATTAAACTCACCATGGATTAAAGAGCTAAATGTAAGGCCAGACACTATAAAACTCTTAGGGGAAAACATAGGCAGAACACTGTATGACATAAATCACAGCAAGATCCTTTTTGACCCACCTCCTAGAGACATGGAAATAAACAAATGGGACCTAATGAAATTTAAAATCTTTGCACATCAAAGGAAACCATAAACAAGTCAAAAAGTCAACCCTCAGAATGGGAGAAAATATTTGCAAATGAAGCAACTGACAAAGGACTAATCTCCAAAATTTATAAGCAGCTTATGCAGCTCAATATCAAAAAAACAGCCCAATCCAAAAATGGGCAGAAGACCTAAATAACCATTTCTCCAAAGAAGATATACAGATTGCCAAAAAGCACATGAAAGGATGCTCAACATCACTAATCATTAGAGAAATGCAAGTCAAAACTACAATGAGGTATTACCTCACACCAGTCAGAATGGCCATCATCAAAAAATCTACAAACAGTAAATGCTGGAGAGGGTGTGGAGAAAAGGGAACCCTCTTGCACTGTTGGTGTGAATATAAATTGATACAGCCACTATGGAGAACAGTATGGAGGTTCCTTAAGAAACTAAACGTAGAACTACTGTATGACCCAACAATCCCATTACTAGGCATATACCCTGAGAAAACCATAATTCAAAAAGAGTCATGTACCACAATGTTCATTTCAGCGCTGTTTACTGTAGCCAGGACATGGAAGCAACATAAGTGCCCAGCGACAGACGAATGGATAGAGAAGATGTGGCGCATATACACAATGGAATGTTAGCAGCCATCAAAAGAAATGAAATTGAGTTATTTATAATGAGGTGGATTGATCTAGAGTCTGTCATACAGAGTGAAGTAAGTCAGAAAGAGAAAAACAAATACTGTATGCTAAGATATATATATGGAATGTAGAAAACAGTACTGATGAACTTAGTGACATGGCAGGAATCAAGATGCAGATGTAGAGAATGGACTTGAGGACACGGGGAGGGGGAAGGGTAAGCTGAGACGAAGTGAGCGAGTGGCCTTGACATATATACACTACCAAATGTAAAATAGATAGCTAGTGGGAAGCAGCCGTATAGCACCAGGAGATCACCTTGGTGCTTTGTGACCACCTAGAGGAGTGGGATAGGGAGGGTGGGAGGGAGAAGCAAGAGGGAGGGGATATGGAGATATATGTGTACATTTAGCTGATTCACTTTGTTACACAGCACCAACTAACACAACTTTGTAAAGCTATTATATTCCAATAAAGATGTTAGAAAAACGAGAAATATAAATTCTTGTGTTCCAACGTAGCAGGTTATCTATCAGTTTTTTTTTTCTTGAATACATTCTTCCTGGTGCCCTCTGTCTACTTGATCATATTTTTCTTACCTCAGTACCTAGCATCTATCTAACTTCTCTTCTTACATTTGTTACATTATATTGTAATTGCATATCAGTCTCCGCTACTACACTCAGCTCCTTGGGCAGTGCCCTTCATTTTGATGCAGTTAGTGCTCATAACAGTAGTGAACAGAATATATTTTTTTGAGTTGTACATAAATTTTCTACATTTACTGAGAAATCTATAAATACGTTGAATACATTTTAAACATGTGGTTTCCATATTTATCTTTATTCCTAAATAGACTGTTTCGTTTTACTGCAGTAAGATTCTTCTTGTGCATGTAAATCATCAACCTGACTCCTTAGACATGTCTATTTTTCAGTGAGTGAGTAATGAATTCTCTGAACTCTTGATTGTTCATAAAACTGCCTTAGAATAAAGAAGTCATATCATAAATAAGATATATGTGTAGCACTCATTACTAAACATTTATTTTGTATTTTCATTTTCAGAGGGCGCTTGTTTATCATTTCAACCAAAGCAGGATCTCTTGGAATTAATCTGGTAGCTGCTAATCGAGTGATTATATTTGATGCTTCTTGGAATCCGTCTTATGACATCCAAAGTATATTCAGAGTTTATCGCTTTGGGCAAACTAAACCTGTGTATGTATATAGGTTCTTAGCTCAGGTAGGTTTATCATTTACATTCTCTCTCTCTCTCTTTTTTTTTTTTTTTTTGCAGTACACGGGCCTCTCACTGTTGTGGCCTCTCCCGTTGTGGAGCACAGGCTCCGGACGCGGAGGCTCAGTGGTCATGGCTCACAGGCCCAGCCGCTTCACGGCATGTGGGATCCTTCCGGACCGGGGCACAAACCCTTGTCCCCTGCATCGGCAGGTGGACTCTCAACCACTGTGCCACCAGGGAAGCCCTACATTCTCTTTTTAATATTGAAAGATTGGGTGGAACTGATCATATTTCTATATGAATGTCATATATAATATATTGGCATTTTAGTTATTAACTTTTTGTCCTGAAGTTATGGAAAGTAAGACTTAAATTACATAAAGACAGTTTATAGTGATTGTTGAGAGCTTATTGTATTCCATTGGAAAGGAATTAAACTGTTCTCTTGCATTCTTACATCAGTAACCTCCTAAAATCTTATTTCATGTACTCTTTTATTCTGTTTACCTTGGTATCTGACTGCTCTCCTGCTTCCACCAAGTACAGAATTATTTAAAGCAACAAATGAATGCATATTGGTGAAAAATTTAGAATTTTTCTTTTTTGCCAATGTAAACTACTTTGAACATAAAAATCTCTCATGAATTAAACAGCATTGTACATAAAATTTGCTTCATGGCAGTATATCACTATGAAGTTCTGCTGTTTTGTAGTAACCAATAACCTATATTTCTTCGTGTTTAAGTTTCATGTTTACAAAATTTATTTATTTGCATATTGTTCATTCTTTTTTGCAAAGGGAACCATGGAAGATAAGATTTATGATCGGCAAGTAACTAAGCAGTCACTGTCTTTTCGAGTTGTTGATCAACAGCAAGTTGAACGTCATTTTACCATGAATGAGCTTACTGAACTTTATACCTTTGAGCCAGACTTGTTAGATGACCCTAATTCAGAAAAGAAGAAGAAAAGGGATACTCCCATGCTGCCAAAGGTAAACATCTTTAAATTGTTAGCTTAAAAAAAGAAACTAACGTGGACCAAGGAAATTTTATTCCTACTATGAAAGTTATTCATCTAAGGCTATATTTCAGAATTTTTCAAAGAGAATAAAACTGTATTTAAATGAGAGGTCAATTCTCCACATAACACCACAAAAGATAGTGTAATCTGAAACACATATTTTATGCCAATAAAAAATTCAGCCCTGCAGAAAAGGGTTTCTGAGTAGAAACCTTAAAGGAAATAGTATGGTTCTCTTTTAATAATCTCCAGTAGAGGGCATACATAATTTTAATAATTATATATGAGATTTAATTGTCTCTTCCTTAACATTTTTTGTTGTCATATAGCAATTAAGAATCAGCAAATAAAAGTGTCTCCTACTTGATATTTTTCACTGTCATAAAGTAAGTAGGACTTTCACATTTCCAAGTGTGAAAGTCCTCTCATTTTATAGATGGGGAAACTTAGGGTTAGAGGCATTCGATGACTTGCCCAGTTTTTACCTAATAAGTGGCAGAGACAGGAATAGTCTATTCCTATAGCCATAGGAATACATCTGTCTTCTGGTCCATTGTTCTTGGATAAGAAAACAGTATTTAATATTAATAAAGAAATTTAATATGGTAGATACCATTTTGACCCTACTGAACATGCGAGAAAACTGTATGTTCTCTGATCTAAATAAAGAGTTTATATATTTAAACCTATTCTGATTATTTAAAATGTAATTTTGGGGGGAGATTATTGGGGGAGGTGCTGTTCCTGTTGTCTTGGTTTCAAATTTAAGCACTTAATGTTCCATGTAGCTGTTAAGAGAATTGGGAAAGCAACTACTGGGTTACAGTGTCACTTTACCAAACTTCAGTCATTTGTAAAGAAAATTCAACAGTATCTTAGTTCTTCATATGGTTGGAACATTTAATTAAAACAAAAGGTAATATAAATAAATATATTTCTAACATTAATATAAACCAGTGATTTCTCTAATTATTTTTCAATGTATATAAGTCAATTAAAGTAACATGAATATTTAGCATTTGGGAAAATTTTTTAAACGTCCTTTGTCTATATAAGCAAATATTTTGTTTTTGTAATCAATGAACTTTTCTTCCATTTAAAGTTTACTGATAGAGCATTTAGGAAAGAGGTTTTGTGACAGTCTCTATCAAATCTCTTTGATAATGGCTTAGGGCCACATGAAGGTTAAAGTCTATCGTTTTTATAATACTTTTTAAAGAATTGTCATTTCACTTTCCATGTTATGAAATACTAAATTGATAGTGATTTGGCTTCCTTTCTTAATTATATTATTATAGAATGTGAGTAGGGGTCTTGAATAGTCTTCAGAAAATTTTCTGTGTGCAAACAGATTTGTTTGTGTATCTTTAAAAGCAGACAAACACAAATGGGCTCATACCATACATACTCTTTTACAACTTGCTCTTTTCACCTAGATGTTTCTTGAACATCTTTCCATATTGGTACATATATCTCTACTTTAAAATAAAAACTTCGTAGTGTATACTTGCCTTGTTTTATTTAACTCTTATATCCCTAACACCTTTCCTATCAGGTACTTAATTTTGTATGGCAAAGAGTATTCTTTAAAGACTTGCACACATTTATGTTTATAATTTTAAAGATAGTGAAGTTTCCTTTTTCAAATTGAGACTGATTTTATATTTAATTAGCCTCTTTCCTAAAATTAAACTTAACTTTAAACTTCAATTTTCATGAGAAATAGCCCATGATTAGTAATATTTCTCATAGGAAGCTACCATTCCAAGTTGAATAGAGATAATTGTTGGGCTTCCCTGGTGGCGCAGTGGTTGAGAGTCCGCCTGCCAATGCAGGGGACACGGGTTCGTGCCCCGGTCTGGGAAGATCCCACATGCTGCGGAGCGGCTGGGCCCGTGAGCCATAGCCGCTGAGCCTGTGCGTCCGGAGCCTGTGCTCCACAATGGGAGAGGCCACAATAGTGAGAGGCCCGCGTACTGCAAAAAAAAAAAAAAAAAAAAAAAAAAAGAGAGAGATAGTTGCTTTGAAGTTATTTGTTATATGGTAAATGTCTGATTGTAGGAAATCTGTTTAATTTAATAAACATTTACTGATTGTTTGCTGACTTTGAGGTGTATTGTGAAGGTGTATTAAGAAGAACAAGACATTACCTAAGCTTTAAAGAAGATTTTAAAAATCCAGCAGTAAAGAAATGCTGTTTAATTGTTACAGGATATCTGGAAAGAAACCATCTGTTTTATAACTTGGCACTCTGAGTTGTCAAAAGTGTCATGTTTTTTCATTTATAGACTTTACTTACTGTATTTTGGTTTTGGTGCTATGACCCTTTGCCCATGAAAAAAAGGAAAAGGAATATTGAATGCTACTTTAATGCAAAGTGCTTCAACTCTCCCATGCCTCTTCCCAAGAGGAAAATAATAGTTAACTTACTGATTTCTTACTGGGTTTCATACTCTGTGCTAAATAATTAGTTCAGGTTATTTTCCTTAATCTAGCAGCAACTGAAAAGCTGTTAGTGCTGTTCTCATTTTTGAGATGAGGAAATTAAGGCTTGGGGAGGTTTATGTAACTTATCCAAGTTTACACACCTAATTAGTGGTAAAGCTGGCTTTCAAACCAAGTCTGCCCAACTCAAAAGCATGTCCTCTTAATCATTATACGTTATTGCCCCCAAATGGAGATTAGAAAGTTAATTCTAAGTACAAGAAACAAGGCAGAGGACTTGGGATTCCCAGAATTTGATGATATTTAGAATGCTTTATTTTATTTTAAATAAAGGTGGATTTTAAAATATAGAATGCTTTCACAGTCGGTACCATTGGGTGATGTAACTATTGTTAAGATTGTATAATATAACCAGTTTAGCTCACGGCTTGTGAAGTTGTAAATTCCTCAAATTTATAGAAAGCTTTAAAGTTTACAAAGGCCTTTCTCACGTATACTCATTATCTCAGGAAATTGAAACTTAGAGAGTTTGTGATTACCCAAGGGTACATGGCCAATAAGTGTTAGAGCTAGAACTTGAACACAGTAGTTTTCAAATTGTATTCCAAAGATCCTCAGGAGATTTTCAGGGGTGCTCCAGGGCTACCATGTGGCTAAGCAAGTTGGGGAAGGCCAGATGGGCAGCACTCCAAGCTCTGCATCTCATTTCGATCAGAGTCCCTCTCCTTTTATCAATTTTATGTATTGGGCTGCAACATAATATTTTATTTAAAAAGAGGACTTTTTTAGTTTTAAAAAGTTTTTAAAACACTGTACCATATAATGATGGCTTACTATCATAGTAACTAAGAATTGTTAGGGATCTAAAAGAAAATACAATAGGATGTATATGAGATTTACCTGAAGGAGTAAATTTTTCTCTCCACTTGGAGAGAAAAAAGTAACATTCTTAAAAACAAAAGAATGAAGTGCTGATGTGACTGGTACTGAATGTATTCGCTATAGCATATGGTTAAAAAATGGAGGGGGTGCATTCAGGTACAGTTTTAATGGAAAAAAATCAGACTGGCCCATAAGTGATGGTTAGTATTTGATTGGATTAGGTAAGAATAAGGTGTGAATATAGAATGAAACAGTTTGGGTGAAAGGAAAGGGTAAGAATTTATGTACCAGACTCAAGGTATGATGAAGAAATTGGCCAGATGATGAGTTGAAATTGGATAGGTAAAGGTAGGACCAGCTTTTGGAGAGACATTAAAGGTAAATGGAAGCATTTGGATGTAAAATAGTATTCACTGTAAGTTCATGAATGGGGCTCTTTTATGATGAATGTGGGCTTTTGGAAAATTAGTGTGGCATTAAAATGCAGGATGAGGACATATAATAAGGTGATGATTGTGGAGTGAAACAGACATTTCAAGGAAATAAATGATGGAACTCAATCACTGATGATAGACTATACCTTTTGGTAGGCAGTGAAAAACCTTTAACCTAAGTAATGAAGCTTAGTTATTTATTAATTGGTTAAAAACTTTGTAGGTACCTGTGATGTGCCAATTATTGTGCTGGTTAGTAAGGATACTTTGGTAAATAAGACTAGGTTCCTGCTCACAAGGAGCCTACAGTCTAAATAAACATACCGTAACAATAAAAATTATGGGTCCTGTAATAGAAATCTGTATAGGCACCCTGTACAGGAAGGAATATTCAGTTCTTTCTTGGAAAAGTTGGGGATGGGGAGCTGACATTAGGGGACTTGAACTAATGTTGAAAATAGACATGGTAGCTCTATGCATCGCTATGAGGGCAAAAGATGAAGGCCCTTCAAGGGGAGGAGCAGAAAAAAAGAAACATGTGCATAAAACAGCATTGCAAGTTTTAGGAACCTCAGGTAGTTAAAAATAAATAATGGCGTGTAAGGAGATAGGGGTGTAGAGTATAAGGGTGGGCATGGGAAGAGGCGAGAGAAAGACTAGAAAGGTAGATGGGAATCAGATCGTAGAAGTTAGAGAGCTTGGACATTGTGTTACAGGCTGTGGGATCTATTTAATGATTTTAAACAAAAGACCAACATCAAATTTTCATTTTAGAAAAATCACTTTGGGTGTCAGTGTGCAGGATGGATTGGAGAAAAGAAAATGGATAAGATACTTGTTAATATGCTATTAAAATGATCCGCATGAGAGAGGTAATGCAGGCCTGGAGTAAGGTGGTAGCAATGGGGATAGAGAAGTACCAGGCATGATGTAGGTACTCAATAAATGTTAATTTTGTTCCCTGGGCTTGTATTTAGAATTTCATTTAACTTTGCCCAATACTATTTGATTTTCATTTCCTTTAATGGGATTTTGAAAATTAGTTCTCTCTGAAATGGGTACAAGTAGATGTTTTTTATATTTGCAGTGAAGGATTTCTTGGTGTTTGAACCTGCTCTTATTTAAAGACATTTCAAAGTTGGTTCCTACTATGTTATAGTACAATTGCAAACACCTGCCCTTTTATACATATTTTTTAAGATGAAAGACTGCTAAAAATGGTACATTTTCACTTCCCCCTTAACTTGCTATTATCTAATTAATGATTAAGTTGCATGCCTTTTTGAGTTAACTTTTCTTTGTCCTTTGAAAAAGTATTCATTTTCAACTTACTTGATATGTGATTATTATCTCTTTCTGCCTCATCACTTCCTCTTAAAGTCATTATTATATAACTCCTCTTCTGTATTTCTGTTCTTGTTTACTTTCTTTTACTTCTTCACTTTCTAATTAGATTTACTATCTCAGTTTATTAACCACTTGACTTTTTCTTGTCTTTTTATCTCTGAAGTTCTTTAAAGGCAAGAACTGTATTTGCTCCTTTTCTTTCATCCATAGTGAATAAAGCAGTATTAACACTTTTATATGGCCTTTTTAGTCACCTTTATAGTGATATTTAACTGTATTTTTTATTGTTCCATATTGATCCATATATCATTGAAAATCGGTGTTAGAATTTGACTTACTTTTGCAAGCAGTAAAATTGAAATGAATCAGGTATGTAAAAGGAAGAGAATTGGAGCTTTAATTCATGTCTTCAGTTCTATATTCAATCAGCTATCTTAGCTCTATTCATCACTACACCCCGTGAATTATATTGTTATATCCCCTCATTGGTTTCTTGCTGTTGTTGGTGTTGTTGCTTTTTCCTTTTTGAAATATAATGGTCTTGTAGTTCTGTGGAACCGTATTTTAAAATATATTGGTTTTAGGGTCTCCTGTATCATGGGTACCAAATGTCTATGCATTTCTTCAGTTGTTCAGGGTAATAATGTTCCTCAGACATTTTGAAACTTCAACATGACCTAAACTGATAAATACTTTAACACAAGTTTCTAGTGATAAAGGTTTGGTGACTGATTCTTAACTGTTTGTTTTTTTAATATTAAAGTAATATCTGACCTCTGTTAACGTTTATGTAAATTATGTTAGGGGAAAGTACCTCTTCTGGTAATAAACTTATGAATTATATAGATATCAGAGATAAAAATCTTGGTCAAGGTCATGTTTCATAATATGCTTCAGTGGGTATACAGCCTAAGCTCTGTACCCTTTAGTAAGAAAACAAAAGTCAGTAAAATTGGCATAGACATTTTTTTTGCACTTCCCTTTTCCAGCATTTACTACCTATGTCTTTTTAAATATGGACTGCATGTTGATAATTATAGGGAAAACAAAATGGGGATTTAAATTAAAGTACCTAAAGTGAGGCTTTACTTCCTCTACCCTGATGTTGTGTACAATTTTGTCCCTTTGTCTTTAATCCTTCATTCAAGTTTTAATACCTCATAGCATAGTTTACTGAACAGAGGTGTTATTGTGCAGTTTTATTAGCCAGCAGATGGTAGTATAAGGTTTTACCTTTGTCATTCTTAACATTAGAGAGAAATATACTCCATTAAAATAATTTGATGTGAAGTGTAAAATAGCTAATCAAAAGGTTCGAAAGGACCCATTTAATTGTCGGGTGAGTATTAATAACCTATAGCATATTAACCGCATGGTGGCACATGAACCCAATTTTTGTTGACATGTACCTCTAAGGAGCTATGCTCATAATTGAAGCATATTTGAGGTTTGATGTCATTATCTCCTACTTCTCTGCCTCTTTTATCACAAGTTTAGTACATTTATTATTTACTACAAGTTTTAGTATTGTTTCTATATTTGTATTCACTGGCATAAAAATGATTATTATTCATCTGAATAAGAACAGACCACCAGAAATCATGCTAAACTCTAGAAAAATTGTTTTAATTCTACCATTTCTTTGTAGGTTGTAAAAGTCTCCTATTCAGTATTTGCTGGGATGGTTGATGCCCAGTAAAATGAGCAAATGGTTTAAGCCCTGTCCCTTTTGCAAGTAACCTACCAATCACCCTTTTTTGGGTGTAATTTTAGACAAGCCACATAAGCTTTCCAAGCCCCACTTCCCTTAAGAAGATAAGAAAACAGTAGTACCTACCTCACAGAAGAGATAATCCATGTAGAGCACACTGCCTAGCACATAGTAAGTGCTCAAATGTTAGCTGCTATTTTTGTTTCCATAATCGTCATTAATATTGCCATTATACTTGGTTCATTTCTCTGAAACCAGTATAGACTTAAATTTGTGGAATTTCAGAGGAGTCATATGAGGTCCTGATCCTTAGAAGGTTTAGCTTGACATATGACAGATCAGTAGAAGACTAAAATCATTTAGAGGCCAGAGGCAATAATCCCAGCTAGGCTGCAGAAGAGATAGGTATTTGAGGCTTTAACTCCCTTAGAGATCAATTATAATCAAGAAGAGGGAATATGATAATATTTAATTACTAGACATTGATAATCACTTCCAGTGATGTTAGCATGCATTTGACTACAAACTGTTACTTTTTCTAACATTCAAGAATTTTCCCCCTTAAATAATACATAAAACTTTAAAGGAATTGTCTGCCTCACAGCCAGCTGTGATACCAGTGTAGTAATTTTTAAAACTGAAGGGTTGCTTCTAGTATGCTTTCTCAAACTACAAAATAAATACATGTTAATAGACTGACATGATTTTTAACAGTGCTGTTTTGTGTCTTAACTTTGATTGTATCACCTTATAACACAGGAAAAACTAAGGAGCCAAAGTCAACAAGTATTTTAGGGAGAACATTTGGGTTAAAGAGGTCAGGGTACCAATGATGGCCCTAAATGGCAACCTCCCTAACTCAGGCAAGCTGTTTTACAAATCACTGCTAATGGAAACATCAACACAAATGAATTGTCTTGCTGGCAGAGTTGGGGGTGGAATGTGAGATTCCATTGCGGGGGTGGAGAGGGGTTGGGGGAGTGGAGGCAGTTGGAGATAGACTTAAGGAAATGTGTCTCCTTTTGAAGCACTAGAAATAGCTACTACTATGGATCATGGAAATTCTGAAATTGAAAATACCAGGTTTATATTTAGTAAATGCTCATTGAATAAATGAATTAAGTAGTAGAAACTTTTTGGTTTTATATACAAATCCAAAGATGTATCTGTTCTCTCTAGGTTATATGCTTCTTACTAGCCTATGCGGGCAGGGATTGTATTAGTATATCTTCATCACTGTATCCCCAGCTCCTGGTATAATACCTAGCACATAGCAAATAGTCAATAAAAGTGACAATGAACAAATAAATTTTTGTCCTAAAATTGCAAGCTAAGACAATGGTTGACATGCCTTGGACTAACCTGCATTAATATTTACCTGACAGCTTGATAAAAAATGCAGATTCCTGGCTTCATCCAAGACCTACTGAATCAATTTCTTGATGTGGGACCTAGGAATCTGTATTTTTAACAAGCTCTACCACTGCTGTGAGTACAAGGTATATAGGAGTATGATTCGCCTTTCTAATTATTATCAGCTAAATCTTTGAATTAAGAAAAATAATGAACAGTAGCTAATGTTTGAGTGCTTTTTATGCTAGGTACTGTATTTTTTGATAAAAATTTGACTTTTATTATTGCTTCCAAAGTCAATTAAACATGGAAATTTTGGACATAGATTGAACACAATTTTTACCTAACTCACCAAAGACAAAGGTATTTTTATCTGACTGCTGGCATTTTTAAAAGGCATTCCTTCTCCTCCTACCCACTAAGGAAAACGTCTTCATGCTACCAAATCAGAAGCAGTGTTTCTGAACCTGTGACTTCTGCCCTTAATTTAGTTGAAAGTGAGAACAAATTAATTTATGTTTCCTTAATTCCAAACAAGGATGTGAAGCAAGCTGGTAACTATTTTATGCCTGGACCTGGGCTGGAGTTTTAAGGAATTAGGCAGAAGGTGAGTGTGTGTGACATTTAATCTGTCTTAAAGATCCTGAAAGTTATTTCTAGCTCTTGGAAATTATGAAAAAAGAAGGGAGTGAAAACAGAGTTCAAACCCTCTATTCATAGGGTAAGAGGAAGAGGAGGGAGGGAGGGAGGAAACCGACTTTCATTCACTTCACAAAAATGTATTCTGTACCTGCTGTGTGCCAGTCACTGTTCAAGATCCTGGGGCTATAGCAATGTATAAAGCAGACAAAAATCCCTGCTCTTGTGAAGCTTCCATTGCAGTGGGGGTGGGGAGAGACAGATGATAAACAAGGTAAATACATAAAATATAGAGTGTGACAGTTAAACCAATGCTATGAGAAGAAAAACAGGCATGTGGTTCTGAAATGTGTGTATTGAGTGCATTTCGGAGATTTTATTTACTTTTACTGAAGTATAGTTGATTTACAATATTGTGTTAGTTTCAGGTGTACAGAACAGTGATTCAGATATATGTAAATGTTTGGGTTGGCAAAAATGTTCCTTCGGGTTTTTCCATAAGTCTTATATATTCCTTTTCAGATTCTTTTCCCTTATAGGTTATTATAAAATATTGAGTATAGTTCCCTGTGATATACAGTAGGTCCTTGTTGGTTATCTATTTTATATACAGTTGTGTGTATATGTTAATCCCAACGTCATAAATTATCCCTCCCCCCCCCATTTCCCCTTTGGTAACCATAAGTTTGTTTTCTAAGTCCATGAGTTTCTTTCTGTTTTGTAAATAAGTTCATTTGTATCATTTTTTTATTTTTTTAGATTCCACATATAAGTGATATATGGTATTTGTCTTTCTCTGCCTGGCTTAGTTAACTTAGTATGATAATCTCTAGGTCCATCCATGTTGCTGCAAATGGCATTATTTCATTCCTTTTTGTGACTGAGTAATAATTCCAGTGTGTATGTGTGTGTGTGTGTGTGTGTGTGTGTGTCACGTCTTCTTTATCCATTCATCTGTCGATGGATATTTAGGTTGCTTCCATGTCTTGGCTATTGTAAATAGTGCTGCAGTGAACATTGGGGTGCATGTACCTTTTTGAATTATGGTTTTCTCTGGATATATGCCCGTGGTTTTCTCTGAATATATGCCTGGGAGTGAGACTGCAGGATCATGTGGTAGCTCTACTTTTAGTTTTTTAAGGAACCTCCATCCTGTTCTTCATAGTGGTTATACCAATTTACATTCCCATCAACAATGTAGGAGGCTTCCTTTTTCTCCACCACCCTCTCCAGCATTTATTATTTGTAGACATTTCGATGTTGGCCATTCTGACCAGTGTGAGGTGATACCTCATTGTAGTTTTGATTTCCATTTCTCTGATAATTAGCAGTGTTGAGCATCTTTTCATGTGCTTTTTGGCCACTTGTATCTCTTCTTTGGAGAAGTTTCTATTTAGGTCTTCTGCCCAGGTTTTGATTGGATTGTTTGGCTTTTTGATATTGAGCTGTATGAGCTGTTTGTATATTTTGGAGATTAATCCCTTGTCAGTCACTTCATTTGCAAATATTTTCTCCCATTCCGTACATTGTCCTTTTGTTTTATTTATGGTTTCCTTTGCTATGCAAAAGCTTTTAAGTTTAATTAGGTCCCATTTGTTTATTTTTGTTCTTATTTTCATTGCTCTAGGAGACGGATCCAAAAAGATATTGCTGTGATGTATGTCAAAGAGTGTCCTGCCTATGGTTTCCTCGAAGAGTTTTATAGTATGCAATCTTACATTTAGGCCTTTAATCCATTTTGAGTTTATTTCTGTGCATGGTGTTAGAGAATGTTCTAATTTCATTCTTTTACATGTAGCTGTCCAGTTTTCCCAGCAGCCAGGTACTGTATTAAGGACTTTATTAGCACTGAATCATGTAATCCTTATAGCCACCTTACAAAGCCAGTAGAGTTTATTTCTATTTTATAGGTGATAAAATTATGACAGAGAGAAGTGGTGTCACCTGCATTTGATCTTAGTGCAATGATTCCAGACCCCATGCTCTTTAACTACTACGCTCTACTATGCTGCCATTAATATGTTATGTGAATAAACTTGTGAAAATAGTAAAATGAGGCAGTCTCCTTTGCTAGGACTTGACACTTTCTTCTTTTTATATCCAACTTTTTTCCATTCAGATATAATTGACATATAACATTATGTTAGTTTCAGATGTACAACATAATGATTTGATATATGTGTATGTTGCAAAATGTATGTTGCACCACAATGTCGAGTTAACATCCATCACCATACATAGTTACAATTTTTTTTTGATGAGAACTTTTAAGATCTGTTCTCTAGCAACTTTCAAATATACAATACAGTATTAACTATAGCCAACACCCTGTACATTATATCACCAGAACTTACTTATCTTATAATTGGAAATTTGTACCCTTTGACAGATATCTCTCCATCTCTCACACACACACCAGCTCCTGTAAACCATCACTCTACTCTGTTTCTATAATTTCAGCTTTTTTATATTCCACATATAAGTGAGATCATATGATATTTGTCTTTCTCAGTATGACTTACTTCACTTAGCATAAGCCCTCACCATCCATCCATGTTACAAATGGCAGGATTTCCTTTTTTATGGCTCAGTAATATTCCATTGTATGTACCACATTTTCTTTATCCATTCATCCATGGATGACACGTCGGTTGTTTCCATGTCTTGGCTATTGTAAGCAATGCTGCGTTGAACATAGTGGTGCAGATATCTTTTTCTTTTTGGATATTTGAATTTTGTTTATTTTTTTATACAGCAGGTTCTTATTAGTCATCCATTTTATACACATCAGTGTATACATGTCAATCCCAATCTCACAGATATCTTTTTGAGTCAGTGTTTTAGTTTCCTTTGGATAAATACCCAAGAGTGGAATTGCTGGATCATACGGTAGTTCTATTTTTATTTTTTTCAGGAAGCTCCATACTGTTCTCCATAGTGGCTGCACCAATTTACATTTTCACCAACAGTGCACAAGTTCCCTTTTCTTTACTTCTTCACACTTCCTTTTTAATCAGTGCTGTGAGTTTATGGAAAGGCATTTGAAATGTTATCAAGGTGTGTAATACTGGAGAGTATAGATTTCATCTTTTAGTTACCACAAAATCCTAGAGTGACAAAGCTGATTCCAGTCCTCCTTAATTATCTTTGATGTTGAATTTATTGATCTTCAGTCCTGAGTCAGTATAGCATGGTGGTTAAGGGCAAGAGCACTCAGACAAGATGACCTGGGTTTGAATCTTGACCATATCAAGTTATTTTACTTTTCTGTGCCTCAGTTTCTTGATCTGTTGTTCTGGGAAATTGGTGTCCATTACTCCTCAAAAATCTCATCCTCTCCATTTTTATTTTCATTTCCTTCTGAGACTATTATTACTGAATGCCTGCCCATCTGCTTTTAGCTTCCATATCTTTTAGCTTTTCTTTTGCATTTCCTATTTCTTTATCCTTTACTAAGTTATTCTTCAGCTGTACCTCTCCTGCTATTTATACTATCCATTATTTATTTCAATGATTATTTTTATCCAAAATATTTCATTTTGACACTTTTAAGATAATTTTTATTTGAATTTCATATTGGTAATGCCTTCCCTTATTTCCTTAAGTACACCTATCATGCTTATTAATTTGAATTATTTTTCCCGTAACTGTGCTTTATATGGCATATGATGCCCGTTGTGTCACCCCAGTGATATTGTACACACATGTCTGTGTCTATAAGTTCCTGGACTTCATGTTTCCTTTTCCCTTCTGTAGTTTTTCTGCAGGTTGATTTTCAGAGAGGGGACCAGCAGCCCATTCTGATTCGCAATCTTAGAGATCTCATCAGTAACATGGGGGTTAAAAATAGTATGTACTTCAGACAGTTATTATGACAAATTTGATATTTCATTTGAAGTTCTTAGAACAGTGTCACCATGCATTTATGCATTCAGTTTAGCTTTTTAAAAAAAATGTCCTTTTTATTATCATTATTTTATTTATTTTTAACATCTTTATTTGAGTATAACTGCTTTACAATGGTGTGTTAGTTTCTGCTTTATAACAAAGTGAATCAGCTATACATATGTTCCCATATCTATTCCCTTCTGCATCTCCTCCCTCTTGTGTCTACCTCCCAACCCTCCCTATCCCACCCTTCTAGGTGGTCACAAAGCACCGAGCTGATCACCCTGTGCCATGTGGCTGCTTCCCACTAGCTATCTATTTCACATTTGGTAGTGTATATAAGTCCATGCCACTTTCTCACTTCGTCCCAGCTTACCCTTCCCCCTCCCTGTGTCCTCAAATCCATTCTTTTGTCTGTGTCTTTATTCCTGTCCTGCCCCTATGTTCGTCAGAACCATTTTTTTTTAAGATTCCATATATATGTGTTAGCATAGGGTATTTATTTTTCTCTTTCTGACTTACTTCACTCTGTATGACAGTCTCTAGGTCCATCCACCTCACTACAAATAACTCAATTTCGTTTCATTTTATGGCTGAGTAATATTCCATTGTATATATGTGCCACATCTTCTTTATCCATTCATCTGTTGATGGACACCTAGGTTGCTTCCATCTCCTGGATATTGTAAATATTGCTGCAGTGAACATTGTGGTACATGACTCTTCTTGAATTATGGTTTTATCAGGGTATAATGCCCAATAGTGGGATTGCTGGGTCATATGGTAGTTCTATTTTGTTTTTTTAAGGAACCTCCATACTATTCTCCATAGTGGCTGTATCAATTTACATTCCTACCAACAGTGCAAGAGGGTTCCCTTTTCTCCACACCCTCTCCAGCATTTATTGTTTGTAGATCTTTTAGATGATGGCCATTCTGACCGGTGTGAAGTGATACCTCATCGTAGTTTTGATTTGCATTTCTCTAATGATAAGTGATGTTGAGCATCCTTTCATGTGCTTTTTGGCAATCTGTAAATCTTCTTTGGAGAAATGTCTGTTTTGGTCTTCTGCCCATTTTTGGATTGGGTTAGTTGTTTTTTTGGTATTGAGCTGCATGAGCTGCTTGTAAATTTTGGAGATTAGTCGTTTGTCAGTTGCTTCATTTGCAAATATTTTCTCCTATTCAGTGGGTTGTCTTTTTGTCTTGTTTATGGTTTCCTTTGCTGTGCAAAAGCTTTTAAGTTCTTAACGTCCCATTTGTTTATTTTTGTTTTGTTTACGTTTCTCTAGGAGATGGTTCAAAAAGGATCTTGCTGTGATATATGTTATAGAATGTTCTGTCTATGTTTACCTCTAAGACTTTTATAGTGTCTTGTATTACATTTAGGTATTTAATCCATTTTGAGTTTATTTTTGTGTATGGTGTTGGGGAATGTTCTAATTTCATTCTTTTCCATGTAGCTGTCCAGTTTTCCCAGCACCACTTATTGAAGAGGCTGTCTTTCTCCATTGTATATCCTTGCCTCCTTTCTCATAGATTAGTTGACCATAGGTGCGTGGGTTTATCTCTGGGCTTTCTATCCTGTTCCATTGATGTATATTTCTGCTTTTGTGCCAGTACCATGCTGTCGTGATTACTGTAGCTTTCTAGTATAGTCTGAAGTCAGGGAGCCTGATTCCTCCAGCTCCGTTTTTCTTTCTCAAGATCGCTTTCACTATTTGGGGTTTTTTGTGTTTCCATACAAATTGTGAAAATTTTGTTCTAGTTCTGTGAAAAATGCCATTGGTAGTTTGATAGGGATTGCATTGAATCTGTAGACTGCTTTGGGTAGTAGAGTCATTTTTACAGTGTTGATTCTTCCAGTCCAAGAACATGGTATATCTCTCCATTTGTTTGTATCATCTTTAATTTCTTTCATCAGTGTCTTATAGTTTTCTGCATACAGGTCTTTTTTCTCCTTAGGTAGATTTATTCCTAGGTTTTTTTATTCTTTTTATTGCAGTGGTATATGGGAATGTTTCCTTAATTTCTCTTTCAGATTTTTCATCATTAGTGTATAGGAATGCAGATTTTTGTGCATTAATTTTGTGTCCTGCTACTTTACCAGATTCATTGATTAGCTCTAGTAGTTTTCTGGTAGAGTCTTTAGGTTTTTCTATGTACAGTATCATGTCATCTGCAAACAGTGACAGCTTTACTTCTTTTCCAATTAGGATTCCTTTTATTTCTTTTTCTTCTCTAATTGCCATGGCTAAAACTTCCAGAACTATGTTGAATAATAGTGGTGAGAGTGGGCAACCTTGTCTTGTTCCTGATCTTAGTGGAAATGTTTCAGTTTTTCACCATTGAGGACGATGTTGGCTGTGGGTTTGTCATATATGGCCTTTATTATGTTGAGGTAAGTTCCCTCAATGCCTACTTTCTGGAGAGTTTTTATCATAAATGGGTGTTGAATATTTTTGAAAGCTTTTTCTGCATCTATTGAGATGATCATATGGTTTTTATCCTTCAATTGGTTAGTATGGTGTATCACAATGATTGATTTGTGTATATTGAAGAATCCTTGCACTTAGGGGTTAAACCCCACTTGATCATGGTGTATGATCCTTTTAATGTGCTCTTGGATTCTGTTTGCTAGTATTTTGTTGAGGATTTTTGTATCTATGTTCATCAGTGATATTGGTCTGTAGTTTTCTTTCTTTGTGACATCTTTGTCTGGTTTTGGTATCAGGGTGATGGTGGCCTCTGCAAATGAGTTTGGGACTGCTCCTCCCTCTGCTATATTTTGGAAGAGTTTGAGAAGGATAGGTGTTAGCTCTAAATGTTTGGTAGAATTCACCCGTGAAGCCATCTGGTACTGGGCTTTTGTTTGTTGGAAGATTTTTAATCACAGTCTCAATTTCAGTGTTTGTGATTGGTCTGTTTATATTTTCTATTTCTTCCTAGTTCAGTCTTGGAAAGTTGTGCTTTTTCCTAAGAATTTGTCCATTTCCTCCCAGTTGTCCATTTTATTGACATATAGTTGCTTGTAGTAATCTCTCATGATCCTTTGTTATTTCTGCAGCGTCTGTTGTGACTTCTCCTTTTTCATTTCTAATTCTATTGATTTGAGTCTTCTCCCTTTTTTTCTTGATGAATCTGTCTAATGGTTTGTCAATTTTGTTTATCTTAAAGAACCAGCTTTTAGTTTTATTGATCTTTGCTGTTGTTTCCTTCATTTATTTTTAGTTTATTTGTGATCTGACTTTATAATTTCCTTCCTTCTGCTAACTTTGGGGGTTTTTTTGTTCTTCTTTCTGTAATTGCTTTAGGTGTAAGCGTAGGTTGTTTATTTGAGCTGTTTCTTGTTTATTGAGGTAGGATTGTATTGCTATAAATTTCCCTCTTAGAACTTTTGCTGCATCCCATATCTGTTGGGTCGTCGTGTTTTCATTGTCATTTGTTTCTAGGTATTTTTTAATTTCCTCTTTGATTTCTTCAGTGATCTCTTGGTTATTAAGTAGTGTATTGTTTAGCCTGAATGTGTTTGTATTCTTTACAGATTTTTTCATGTAATTGATATCTAGGCTCATAGCATTGTGGTTGAAAAAGATACTTGATACGATTTCAATTTTCTTAACTTTACCAAGACTTGATTTGTGACCCAAGATATGATATATCCTGGAGAATGTTCCATGTGCACTTGAGAAGAAAGTGTATTCTTTTGTTTTTGGGTGGAATATCCTCTAAATATTAGTTAAGTCCATTTTGTTTAATGTATCATTTAAAGCTTTTTATCCTTGTTTATTTTCATTTTGGATGATCTGTCCATTGGTGAAAGTGGGGTGCTAAAGTCCCCTACTATGATTGTGTTACTTTTGATTTCCCCTTATATGGCTGTTAGCATTTGCCTTATGTATTGAGGTGATCCGATGTTGGGTGCATATTTACAATTGTTATATCTTCTTCTTGGATTGATCCCTTGATCATTATGTAGTGTCCTTCTTTGTCTTTTGTAGTAGTCTTTATTTTAAAGTCTATTTTGTCTCATATGAGAATTGCTACTCCAGCTTTATTTTGATTTCCATTTGCATGGAATATCTTTTTCCATCCCCTCACTTTGTCTTTATGTGTCCCTAGGTCTGAAGTGGGTCTTTTGTAGACAGCATATATACAGGTCTTTTTTTGTATCCATTCAACCAGTCTGTGTCTTTTGGTTGGAGCATTTAATCCATTTACATTTAAACTATTTATCAATATGTATGTTCCTGTTCCCATTTTCTTAATTGTTTTGGGTTTATTATTGTAGATCTTTTCCTTCTCTTGTGTTTCCTGCCTAGAGAAGTTCCTTTAGCACTTGTTGTAAAGCTGCTTTGGTGGTGCTGTACTCTCTTAGCTTTTGCTTGTCTGTAAAGATTTTAATTTCTCAGTTGAGTCTGAATGAGATCCTTGCTGGGTAGAGTAATCTTGTAGATTTTTCCCTTTCATTATTTTAAATATGCCTTGCCACTCCCTTCTGGCTTGCAGAGTTTCTGCTGAAAGATCAGCTGTTAACCTTATGGGCATTCCCTTGTATGTTACCTGTTGTTTTTCGTTTGCTCCTTTTAATGTTTTTCTTTGTATTTAATTTTTGATAGTTTGATTGATATCTGTCTTGGTGTGTTTCTTCTTGGATTTATCCTGTATGGGACTGCCTGCACTTCCTGGACTTGATTGACTATTTCTTTTCCCTTATTAGGGAAGTTTTCAACTATAATCTCTTGTAATATTTTCTCAGTCACTTTCTTTTTCTCTTCTTCTGGGACCCCTATAATTTGAATGCCGGTGTGTTTAATATTGTCCCAGAGGTCTCTGAGACTGTCTCAATTCTTTTCATTCTTTATTCTGCTCTGCAGTAGTTATTTCCACTGTTTTATCTTCCAGGTCACTTATCCATTCTTCTGCCTCAGTTATTCTGCTGTTGATTCCTTTAGAGTTTTTTAATTTCATTTATTGTGTTGTTTATCAGTGTTTGTTTGCTCTTTAGTTCTTCTAGTTCCTTGTTAAACATTTCTTGTATTTTCTCCATTCTATTTCCAAGAGTTTGGACCATCTTTACTACCATTACTCTGAATTGTTTTTCAGGTAGACTCCTTGTTTCCTCTTCATTTGTTTGGTGTGGTGGGTTTTTACCTTGCTTCTTCATCTTCTGTGTGTTTCTCTGTTATCTCATTTTTCTTAACTCACTGTGTTTGGGGTCTCCTTTTCACAGGCTGCAAGTTCATAGTTCCCGTTGTTTTTGGTGTCTGCCCCCCGTAGCTAAGGTTGGTTCAGTGGGTTCTGTAGGCTTCCTGGTGGATCGGAGTAGTGCCTATGTTCTGGTGGATGTGGCTGGATCTTGTCTTTCTGGTGGGCGGGACCACATCCAGTGGTGTATTTTGTGGTGTCTGTGACCTTATTATGATTTTCGGCAGCCTCTCTGCTAATGGGTGGGGTTGTGTTCCTGTCTTGCTAGTTGTTTGGCATAGGGTGCCCAGCACTGTAACTTGTTAGTTTTTGAGTGAAGCTGGGTCTTAGTGTTGAGATGGAGATCTCTGGGAGAGCTTTCGCCAGTTCATATTACGTGGAGACGGGAGGTCTCTGGTGGACCAGTGTCCTGAACTCGGCTCTTGCACTTCAGAGGCACAGGCCTGACACCCCTCCAGAGCACCAAGACCCTGTCAGCCACATGGCTTAGAGGAAAAGGGAGAAAGAAAGAAAGGAAGAAAGAAATAATCAAATAAAAAGAAATAAAGTTATTAAAATTAAAAAGTATTAAAATTTTAAAAAAAGTAATTAAAAATAAGAAAAGAGAAAGAAAGAAGAGAGCAACCAAACCAAGAAACAAATCCACCAATGCTAACAAGTGCTAAAAACTTTACTAAAAAAAAAAAAAAGGACAGACAGTACCCTCAGACAAATGGTAAAAGCAAAGCTGTACAGACAAAATCACACAAAGAAGCATACACATACTCACAAATAGAGCAAAAGGAAAATAATGTATATATCTTTCAGGAAGTCTGAGGTCTTCTGCCAGTGTTCAGTAGGTGTTCTGTAGGAGTTGTTCCACATGTAGATGTATTTCTGATGTATTTGTGTGGAGGAAGGTGATCTCCACATCTTACTCCGCCACCATCTTAAAGGTCTCCTCCTCATTATTTTATATGACAGTGTTTTAGCCGTCTGTTTTTTTTAGTTGTAATTATTTTAGGCTGCATTGCGTCTTCATTGCTGCGCGTGGGCTTCTCCAGCTGCGGCAAGCGTGGGCTACTCTTAGTTTCGCTGCGCAGGCTTCTCATTGCTGTGGCTTCTTTTGTTGCAGAGCATGGGCTCTAGGCGCACGAGCTTCAGTAGTTTCAGCACGTGGACTTCAGTAGTTGTGGCGTGTGGGCTCAGTCGTTGTGGCACATGGGCTTAGTTGCTCTGTGGCATGTTGGATCTTCCCAGACCAGGGATTGAGCCCGTGTCCCCTGCATTGGCAGGCAGATTCTTAACCATCGCGCCACCAGGGAAGTCCCAGTTTAGCATTTTAAAAAATCTGTAAAGGGCTTCTCTGGTGGCGCAGTGGTTGAGAGTCCACCTGCCGATGCAGGGGACATGGGTTAGTGCCCCGGTCAGGGAAGATCCCACATGCCACGGAGTGGCTGGGCCCATGAGCCATGGCCGCTGAGTCTGCGCGTTCGGAGTGTGTGCTCTGCAACGGGAGAGGCCACAGCAGTGAGAGGCCCACGTACTGCAAAAAAAAAAAAAAAAAAAATCTGTAAAAAGGTGACTCGGATTCAGACTCCAGCTTAAGAAAACTGTTTTGATATGCTAAAATAGAGAGCTAACTTGGGCTAAAAAGGGTATCGACCCATCTTTTAGACTTTGGTCTGTCCCAGAATTCTGCCATATAGTCTTGTGTTGTCTGTTTCCCTTATCATAAAGACAGTATGTTTATTTTTGTTTGTTTGTTTTGCGGTACGCGGGCCTCTCACTGCTGTGGCCTCTCCCGTTGCAGAGCACAGGCTCCGGACGCGCAGGCTCAGTGGCCATGGCTCACGGGCCCAGCTGCTCTGCGGCACGTGGGATCTTCCCGGACCGGGGCACGAACCTGTGTCCCCTGCATTGGCAGGCGGACTCTCAACCACTGTGCCACCAGGGAAGCCCCCATTATCTCTTTTTATCCTTACAATGGTCCTATTAGTTACAGGTGGTATTACCCCTTTGCCTTTGTAGTAAGGGAATTGGTTCTGAGAGATTACCCAATTATTAAAGAGCAAACTTAGAATTCCAAAAAAGGTTTCTCAGAAAACTAAAAATAGTACTACCATATGACACAGCAATTCTACTTCTGGGTGTATATCTGAAAGAAATGAAAATGTTAATTCAAAAAGGTATGTGCACCCCAATGTTCATAGCAGCATTACTTACAATAGCCAAGATATGGAAGCAACCTAAGTGTCCTTCAACAGATGAGTGGATAAAGGAGATGTGGTAACATATGCACAATGGAAAACTACTCAGCCATAAAAAAAGAATGAAATTTTGCCATTTGCAACAACGTGGATGAACTTGGAGGGTATTATGCTTATTGAAATAAGTCAGCCAGAGAAAGACAAATACTGTATGATGTCACTTATATGTGGAATCTAAAAAATACAACAAACTAGTGAATATAACAAAAAAGAAACAGACTCACAGATATACAGAACCAACTAGTGGTTACCAGTGGGGAGAGGGATGTGGGGAGGAGCAAGATAAGGGTAAGGGATTAAGAGGTACAAACTACTATGTATAAAATAAAGCTACAAGGATGTATTGTATAGCACAGAGAATATAGCCAATATTTTATAATAAGTAAAAGTGGAGTATAACCTTTAAAAATTGTGAATCGCTATGTTGCACACTTGAAACTTATATTGTATATCAGCTATACCTCAATTAAATATAATAAGATAAAAATTCTTTAAAAGAGAGAACGGGGAAAAAGTCAAACAAGACACTTTATCTTTACATAGACAAAAATTTTTACTAATTTTACTGCTCTTTGTGCTTCAGTCTCTGGTAAAATATTGGGTGGGCCAAAAGGTTCAGTGTTTTCCATAAGATGGCTCTAGTAGTGCTTAGTTGTCTTTAACTTCATTTGAAACAATTTTGTTAGATTGTATAGTGACAGCTATCATATCAGCTCACATTTAAAGAAAACTTATCAAAATTGGTGAATTTTTGTGTAGCCATTTGTTTTGTTTTGTTTTAATTAATTTATTTATTTTTAAAATTTTATTTGTTTTGGGCTGTGTTGGCTCTTCGCTGCTGCGTGCGGGCTTTCTCTAGCTGTGGCAAGCGGGGGCTCCTCTTCATTGCAGTGGGCGGGCTTCTCATTGCAGTGGCTTCTCTTGTTGCAGAGCATGGGCTCTAGGCGCGTGGGCTTCAGTAGTTGCAGCACGCGGACCCTAGAGCATACAGACTTCAGTAGTTGTGGCGTGCGGGCTCAGTGTTTGTGGCTCGTAGGCTCTAGAGTGCAGGCTCAGTAGTTGTGGTGCACGGGCTTAGTTGCTCCACGGCATGTGGGATCTTCCCGGACCAGGGCTCAAACCCATGTCCCTTGCATTGGCAGGTGGATTCTTAACCACTGCGCCACCAGGGAAGTCCCTGTGTAGCCATTTTAATATTGAAGATGGAAGAAAAAAAGCAACATTTTCAGCATATTATGCTTTATTATTTCAAGAAAGGTAAAAACGCAACTGAAACGCAAAAAAGATTTGTGTAGTGTATGGAGAAGATGCTGTGAGTGATCGAACATGTCAGAAGTGGTTTGTGAAATTTCGTGCTGGAGATTTCTCACTGTACAATGCTCCACGGTCGAGTAGACTAGTTGAAGTTGATAGTGATCAAATTGAGACCTTAATTGAGAACAATCAGTGTTATACCATACGGAAGATAGCTGACATACTCAAAATGTCCAAATCAAGCGTTGAAAATCTTTGCACCAGCTTGGTTATGTTAATCGCTTTTATGTTTGTGTTCTACATAAGTTAAGTGAAAAAGACTTTCTTCACCATATTTTTGTGTGCGATTCTCTACTTAAACATAACGAAAACGTTCCATTTTGAAAACAAATTGTGATGAGCGATGAAAAGTAAATACCGTACAATAATGTGGAATGGAAGAGATCATGGGGCAAGCAAAATGAACCACCACCAACCACACCAAAGACCCGTCTTCATCCAGAGAAGGTAATGTTGTGTATATGGTGGAATTGGAAGGTAGTCCTCTATTATGAGCTCCTTCTGGCAAACCAAATGATTCATTCCAACAAGTACTGCTCCCAGTTAGACCAACTGAAAACAGCACTTGATGAAAAGCGTCTGGAATTAGTCAACAGAAGACGTGTTATCTTCTATCAGGATAACGCAAAACAGCATGATTTTTTGATGACCAGGCAAAAACTGTTACAACTTGGCTGGGAAGTTCTGATTCACCTGCTGTATTCACCAGATATTGCACCTTCGGATTTCCATTTATTTCAGTCTTTACAAAATTCTCATGGAAAAAATTTCAGTTCCCTGGAAGACTGTAAAAGGCACGTGGAACAGTTCTTTGCTCAAAAGACAAAGTTTTGGGAAGATGGAATTATGAAGTTGCCTGAAAAATGGCAGAAGGTAGTGGAACAAAACGGTGACTATGTTGTTCAATAAAGGTCTTGTTGAAAATGAAAAATATGTCTTTTATTTTTACTTAAAAACCGAAGGGGGCTTTCCTGGTGGCGCAGTGGTTGAGGATCCGCCTGCCGATGCAGAGGACACGGGTTCGTGCCCTGGTCCGGGAAGATCCCACATGCTGCAGAGCGGCTGGGCCCGTGAGCCATGGCCGCTGAGCCTGCGCGTCCGGAGGCTGTGCTCCGCAACGGGAGAGGCCACAACAGTGAGAGGCCTGCGTACTGCAAAAAAAACAAAAAAAAAAAAACGAAGGAACTTTTTGGTCAACCCAACAAACTGATCTTCACATATATAAATTACTTTGGCTTATCATGCTTTCATTTAGGTAATGAGAGGTATCCTATGAGCATCAGCTAAATTTTTTTTTAAATATGTACATTCTCAGGACAAGTAATAACTTATTGGTCCTTCTATAATTATGATGGCCATATATCTAGAATTTTCTAGGACAATTCTGATATCAGATAATTTGTCCTGTCAAATTTGTTTTATGAATTTTTCAATAGGAAGACTTGGTTAAGGTGTAAAAACTACTCTCTGTATGGGAATACATTGTTTTTTAAAGTGAGGGTCTGCTTTAGACCTTTAGAAAAGGTGTTGAAAGTAAGAGTAAGTGGTAAATTAACACCTAGTAGAGTCTTTTCTTGGTCCCAGTTAGCTGTCCAAGAGAAGAAAATATTTTGGTGAAGAAAGTGATAAAATGCTGTTAGATGCTACTGGTAGATGGATCGGATCAGGTCTGAGAAGTGACCATTAGATTTAGCAATGCAGAGGTCATTGGTAAACCAGGCACTTTGCTAAATACTTCCTGTGTAATAGTTAGTCTCCATAGTAATCCTGTGAAGTAGATACTTATTAGGCCCATTTTGCAGACCAGGAAACTTAGATCCAGAGAGATAACTTGCTCAAGGACATAGGGCTAATAAGTGTTAGTGCTAGGATTTAAACCCAGTAAGACTCTAGATCTGCACGGCCCAGTACAAAAGCCACTAGCTACATGTGGCTATTTACATTTAAATAAATTAAAGTTTTAGTTCATCAGTCACACTAGTCACATTTCAAGTGCTCAGTAGGTACCATATTGGATAGTGCAGACTCAGAACGTTTCTATCATTGCCCAGAGTACTGTTGGAGCAGTACTCTAGAGCCTGTGATTTTAACCACTGTGATTTATATACATATATATGTATATATATATTCTTTCATTTAAATTCTGCCAGTAAACTTTCCTCTGAAAATCAAAAGGCTGGTACAGGTCTTCTTTTGTTATCAAATCAGTTGATTCCCACAAAATTATACTGATGTTTATATTTCATGCAGTCTGGTCATACATAAAATTGTTGTCAAGAGAAACATGGTAAGCATGGCTATATGTCCTTTCAGTTTTTTCCATTTTCATTTAGGGGAGTTCAGAGGACATAACTAATATGTTGAAGTGACGGTGATTCTGAATTAGTATAGGTACTTGAGTGCCACAGTATCTGTGTATTAATATCCTAAAGTGCGTAACTGAGGTTGGCTGGTTCAAATGTGTCTTGTAAAACTTCCAGGAGTAGGGACAGTGGAAAATTGAAGCTGTGATGCTTTTAGGGGAATTAAGTAGGTGAATGTCTCACTTCTGTCTCTTCAATTACTAATGTTTTCATGACTGAGCTTTTTACATCAAATTTATTACTTTGGACCCTTCAAAGAATATAAATTGTGGGAGAGATTTGGTCAATATAAGAATCATTAGATGGCCTTATTTATGTCATTTTTAAAACCATTTTATATTTTAATGTTTTCTTTCTCTTTTTTATCAATCATACTTTTTTTAAAAACATTATTTATTTACTTTATTACTTATTTGGTTGCACCAGGTCGGGTCTTAGTTGCGGCACATGGGATCTTTAGTTGCAGCATGCGGACTCCTAGTTGCAGCATGTAGGATCTAGTTCCCTGACCAGGAATTGAACCCAGGCCCCCTGCATTGGGAGCGTGGAGTCTTAGCCACTGGACCACCAGGGAAGTCCCTGATGTTTTCTTTCTTTAAATGTAATTTGAACTGCTAAATAACTGCTTTCCCTCTTATTTTCATATATTTTTTAGAGCACACCTATGGTTGAGTTAGAGGATGTAACAGTGTTAATAAATTAAAGAGATGATGTGAACTCTAGATTGTATAGCATAAGAATTGAGTTGAATTCAGGCTCTACTTGGAAAGCTGCAACCTCTAGAAAGTTACTACAGTCATATAAAATGCAGAATGACACTCTTTACCTCGCAGTGAATGGCATATGTCATGTATAAGAATTGTAATGGATCACCAGTTTTTAAAGGTTAAATGCTAAATATAGTATCTAGTTCTTTAAATGTTAAATTGAGTATAAAACATTTTTATCAAAGGAGATTCTGGCTTTTACCCTCCACCAGTGTCAGTTTGGCAGGCCTGCCTTTTCTTTCCTTGAAAGTTACAAGTTCTGTAGTTGTCACTATCTTATTCATACCTACAATTTGAGAATCTGAATATATTTATAAATGCTCTTTGGCAAGGGTTATGTGCTCTTGACCTAAAAATCTGATATGAGGTGGTATGTGAACTTCATTCAATAGCTCTCTAGTTACTCATCAAATATGTTGCATTTTTTTCTTGTGTAGTTTGGGAAGAAAGGGGCTTTAAATTTGAAAATAGAAACTTTTTTGACCAGGAATATTGTTTGTTTATTAAGAATCTAGACTTATTTAAGTAATAAAAGGAATTTTTTCATAGCTTTTTGAGTGGGTCCTGTGACACTTAAGTATTCTAGTGACATTTTATTTCCAGATATTATGAAACTCAAGTTCAAAGTGATGGCAAGCAAAATATTTTGAAACATGGCAAATCCTTGCTCCCACCTCTAGGCAAAGTCTTGATTGTTTTTTAAAAATTTTATTTTCAAGGTTGAATTTCAGAATTAATGAAATGGAAATTTTTGTCAGCTTACCAAATACTTTAAACTTCTAAATAGATTAACTTAAACTTGTAGTTTATCATTAATTTTATTTTACTAATTGAACTAGTCATTTTGAAGCTCAAACTAATTTAGGTTGTTAGCTAGAATATAGACCATGCTTTTCCCAGCTTGTAAGCTTTTTCACTTATTTAAGGAAAAATAAAGTTTAGACAAAGAAAAGTAAAGGTACACATTTGGATGTAATTTAAACCTCATTTTGATGACTGTTGGCCTAGTGATTATAGATTCTGTTCCAGTATTGTTTTCAATAATAGTGTTACTATAGCAACTAATATAAATGCATGCTTCAAGGGGAAAAAACAAAAAACCTCTCCACAATTATATTGTATATTGGGATGAAATTTTTCTTTATTAACTTTTATAACTTGCTCTAGATTTTGCAAAACTTTTTCCCAAAGAAATATTCTGAAGATCTTGTTACAAATACTTCTTTGCCCTCTTAATCCCATCAAGTTTCTTGTATTGACAGTATGCTGCAATTAATTTAAATGGGAAAGATGTAGAAACAGTTTGTATCAGAAATCCTGTATCTTCTTTCTGTTATTTGTGTCTTACACAACACTCTGGAAGAAAGAAAGATTTCTGCTTTCATGCTTCTGAAATGTATAAATGAATCTTGTTCCTATAAAAGTCAGTTAACTTTTATGTAATGTCTTTTCTTTGTTAAAATGAAGATAGTGGTAAACATACTCGTCTGAGTCCTTGAGTATTGTCGGCATATTATTGTATGAACAAGTGGTTCATATAATAATACATTAAATTTTTTTAAATTAATTAATTTATTTTTGGCTGCATTGGGTCTTTGCTGCTGCGGCAGGCTTTTCTCTAGTTGCGGTGAGTGGAGGCTACTCTTCGTTGCAGTGCACGGGCTTCTTTTTGTGGTGGCTTCTCTTGTCGCGGAGCACGGGCTCTAGGCGCGTGGGCTTCAGTAGTTGTGGCTCATGGGCTCTAGAGCAGAGGCTCACGGGCTTAGTTACTCCGCGGCATGTGGGATCTTCCCGGACCAGGGCTTGAACCTGTGTCCCCTGCATTGGCAGGCAGATTCTTAACCACTGTGCCACCAGGGAAGTCCCTAAAATTTATCCATTAACCTATTTCATTGTAGATTTGGTAATAATTAAAAACTAGAAGTGGCATAAATGTCTTGATAAACTCTGAAGAGAATAATTAAATAGATGATAAAGTGTATCTATATAATGTTCACACCTTGCAGCCATTAAAAACAATGAAAGTTTGTATTTAATGTAAAATAATGTTCATGGAAAGATATTAAGGCAGAAAGGTAGGTTTTAAATATAGTACAATCCCATTTTTATGTGAAAATGTGTGCACGCATGTGTGTTAAGTGTAAATGTGTGGAGGGATATACAACAAATGTTACCAGTAGTTATCTCTAGTTTTTATAATAGATATTAACATCGTTTCCATTAAAATTTTTAAAAATTCTTTGAAAAGAAGGGAGTGCTGTAGCCAGTAGTAGCAATATGATTGATTTTTTGGCTTGATGTTAGCAGGGAGGTAATGTTTTAGGAAAAGGGTCCAAATTTTTTTAATGATAAAAAGCTAAGTCACATGCACTTTTCCTCTGACTTGTTGACATTTTAGTTGACTGTGGGTCAAAATGAAAGTTATTGCATGGGCAGAAGCTGAACCTCTATCATAATCTGACCATAAAATTAGGCAATCATGTTTGACTTGATAGCATAGATCTTAAATCTGGAATTGGTGGGGAGAAGATATTTAAAGGTTTTAGAATGGGATTTCCTGAAATGAATATCTCCTGAAGATGAAAATAGTAAAAATAGTTCATGTCAGGTTCAGGCTAAGCATGAACTGGCCTTTCACAAGTTTTTGTCTAAGAATTGTGTTTGTTTCAGTTTTTATATTTTCTTTTATTAAAAAATTAACACATACTTGTTTTTAAAAACTTCAGAAAGAACAAAGGTGTTAAAAAGAGAAAAAATAGACCTACTTAAGTTTTTCCTTCCCCTGGAATCCTTTAGGGAATTTTCTTTTTTTTTTTTTCTTTTTTTTTTTTTTTTTTTTTTTTTTGCGGTTCGCGGGCCTCTCACTGTTGTGGCCTCTCCCGTTGTGGAGCACAGGCTCTGACGCGCAGACTCAGCAGCCATGGCTTACGGGCCCAGCCGCTCCGCAGCATGTGGGATCCTCCCGGACCGGGGCACGAACCTGCGTCCCCTGCATCGCCAGGCAGACTTTCAACCACTGCGCCACCAGGGAAGCCCGGGAATTTTCTTTTTTTAAGAGAATAGATCTGGGAAATAGAGGGCACTATACCTCAAGAAAACAGTCATTCTTTACAGTGTGATAGAATGATCACTGGATAGGAGTCAGGACATTTATCTTCTAGTCCCAGCTAGTCCTTAGCTCTGTGATTGGAAAAAGGTTACTTTGCCTCTCTGGACATCAGTTTCTACCAATTTCAAGATGATAAGTTTGGACTTTGAAATTACAGGATGCTAAGGACTAACTTGATAAAGCTCCCTGAAATCACAGACACTTTTTGAAAGGGTGTATATGGGTGTGTTTGTGTGTATGTGTGTGCATGTATGCATACTGCATACATGCATTTCTGGAAAGGTTTTTCTCTAACCATAAAAAGTAGTTAATGTATGGATCGTTGTATTTATAATTGAGAAATAAACGTTACACTTGATTGACATAGTGTTTATTTCCAAATAATTGGGTATTTCATTTATTCCTGCTATTCTTATCTCATCCTATTACATATGTGATGGTAGAATATTTCATCCATGTTTAACTTATAGTCATAACTAGATTAAGTTATTATCCAGTATTACGGAGAAACCACACAGCTGAAAAATAAATTCAGTTCCTAGCACACAGTTCTCCTGGTCTTTCCCTTAGGTTGATGTCTTAGAGAAATGAAGTGATTTTTGACTATGGTTAAGAACATCACCTATTGTCAGACAGAAGTAAAATTAGGGACTATCTGTAGAACATTTCTACCTTGTAATTTATTTGGTATTTTGTAGAACAGCTGACTTTCCTAATTGTACTTGGCATGGTCACTTGCTAAAAATATTAGTCAATGTTATCTGGTTTTATTACATACCTCTCTCCTGAGTCATGCTTGGGGGGTAAGCATGGGAGACACACATCTAAGAAAGCATTATCTTTTAACAGAATTTAATTCAGACTGCCCTATCTCCCTGCCTGCCTGGTCAGTAACTCTGAACTTTGGAGATCTATCTAGTGATGATAAACCTGTTCTATATGTCATAGGCCAGAGAAGTCAGCTTTGATGGAAGACTTCTACACTGGTGCAGGAGAGAAATGTTTACTTAACATTTTAAAAGAATAAACTTATTAACATATATGTGTTCTACCAGTAGACTTTCTTGAGCCCTCTTGCTTGTATGGTCTTTTAATGTTTTCAACGAAAGAAATAGCACATGCCTTCAAAATGAATTATAAAATCTCAATTACAGCTGTATCCATTAAGAAAAATCAGTTCCTTTTCTTTCGTGAAATTATGAAGTGATTATTTATTGAGGTAGCAAGATAAAAAGTTTGTTAACATGATGCCAAATATCAGAATGTTTGGAATTGGTGTCAGCATTTGCTCTTGTACAGAAAAAAACTTAGGGCCTCATGAGCTGAATTTTTCATCTTGAGTTATTTAACAAACATTTGAGCCCCTACCCTGTGTTGGACGCTATACTCTAGGTATGGTTGAAGATGTAAAGACAAAATTCTTTTCAAGTGTGGGCTTTGTCTATGCTAAACTTATGGAGGCATTAAGCATTATTAGATGCAGATTGAGTTTAAATTTAATGTGCTATATACCTCGCTGTACCTTCCTTTGGCCAGTCAAATATTATTTACGTTCTTTCACTAAGTTCACACTCAATTTAGAAAGTGTGTTCTAAGGAAACTTGCTGTTAGAAGCTATGGAAAATCCTTTTGTAAAGTGAATTAATTTGCCTTTTATATATCCAGGTTTTCATCTTTTATTTCTTAATAAACAACTTGTGAATATTTTAATTTTTTATTAGCAAGTAACATACCCATGGTTCACTTTAACCCCCTGCCCCCCAAATCTCCGTTTGTGTGTGTCTCTCTCATAATCATAATCACACAGAGCAGGAGTTTGGTGTTCTTACTGAGTATATAAATGATCCCAATTTTTAAGCTTTTAGTTTTTTTATCCTTAAAAGACTGGCTTAAGACATTATGACTTTTAAAAAAGACACTATGATAATAAATTGATAAACAGTGTATATCAGTTTAAATTTGAACCATGTGTCCTTACAGTGTAATTTATATTTGACCTTCTTACAATTGAAATATAAGGATTGTATGTTCCAGTTCTGTAGCTGTTTTGATTAAATTTAGTTTTTGTTAGTATAGTGGTTGGTAGCTGAAGTGATTATGAAAATAAAGTTGTTAAACATGTATGAACAGGAGTAGCCATGATTTTTAGCACAGTCATTCATTCAGTGTAATCTCTGAGTTAAGCAGACTTCTGTTAGCATTTTTTTATCAGCTCAGAACAAAGCACAAAACAAAATGCATATGAAAAAGTTAGAAAAGAGTTGGAGGAAAAAACCTTGAAAGATGAAAAGTAGTCATTAAAAAATTGAGCCCCTAAAACATGCTATATAAACATAACATTCTTACGTAAGAGGCTGGTGTTGCATGTATTGTGAATGTTTTCTAGGTAATTTATCATATATATCAGAAATATGTATAGCAGCCAGTTTCTAGCTTCTAGTCTAACAGTAGACCAAAGAACTATGGAGATATGATCCAGAGGGAGAAAATAATTATTATTTCAACCCCTCTAAACAGGACACCATACTTGCAGAACTTCTTCAAATACATAAAGAACACATTGTAGGATATCATGAACATGATTCTCTTTTGGACCACAAAGAAGAAGAAGAGTTGACTGAAGAAGAGAGAAAAGCAGCTTGGGCTGAGTATGAAGCAGAGAAGAAGGTAGTTCATTTGAAATGCTTTTTTTTTTTTGTTAGTCATTTAAAAGAACAGTGGGGGAAGAAAAACGTCACATTTGGAACAGGTAGTAATGTAGTGAATCTTCAGGAACAGAGTCTCCAAGTAGGAGACTCTGTTTATGGGCTTTCCGGTACCTTTGGTGATAGAGTGGGAGGAGAGGAGAGAAGAAAATATTTTCCCCTTAAAGAGTAGTAACCTCATTTCTGATTAGCACTTGCTAAATTGAGATTAGTGGGAAGCTATATATTTAGCATCACTTAACTTCCATCAACACCCTCACAGTAGTAACAGACATATAGGAGCTTAGAGTTTGGAGGTAGGAGTAAATGTTGCTTTTAGCATGTGTACCATGAAATCTAAGTTTTGACTGATTATCAGAACACAAAAAGACTCCATTATTAGACATTAGTGTCAATCTCCAGCAGCAACTTTATTTAAAATAGTTCCACATCTGTTTTAAACACCACCCCCACTTGAGCAAAAATATGCCTGAGCATATGGGAAACCTTATCCTAATGCCTGAATCCTTTTTAAACTCATTGTACCAAACTTCTTTAACGTTGTGATTTTAGTAGTCTCATCAGAATTCTCTGAGTTGCCCCATTCTGTGGGAATTATCAGAAAAAGAGTACACCGTTAGGGGTTAAAGCTTTCTATGTAAGAAGATCTTGGTTTCGGGTGAAAAGGGTGTTTTGTTTGTGTGTGAAAGAGTGTTAATAATTTCCTAGATCTGAGAATGTGGATTTTTTTCTAAACCAGTAGGTGATGTAGAATTTCAAGTTTTAAATCACAATGTGGAAAGTGCATAATTTTTTGTTTTTAGGGACTGACCATGCGTTTCAACATACCAACTGGGACCAATTTACCCCCTGTCAGTTTCAACTCTCAAACTCCTTATATTCCTTTCAATTTGGGAGCCCTGTCAGCAATGAGTAATCAACAGCTGGAGGTATGTTGTGAAGTACAAAAGTAGTTTAACTTGAATTAAAGGCAATTTCAAATGCCCTGTTGTTGAAGGTTCCCTATGCTGGAATATCACATTCTCCAAAAGATTACCTCTGAAGAGACCAAGAAAATTTTCTTTTATTTGTTGACCTTTTTGAACCAGCATAGTATAATAAAATGTGGTTTGTTCAGAGCACAAGGGAATCAGGCCTTGAATTAATGTAGTTTGAATAATTTTAATTAAGGAACAATAGAGCAGCTGACTGGCTGGGGAAATAGCACTTTCTTCAGTTATAAAATATTTTGAATAAACAGGATAAATACACACATTGATTTATATTCTAATGCAGTGTAGATGCAACATTAAGTATACGATAATGCACAGTATTTTGAAATAAGTAATTGAAAACTAGAATCAGTTATGATTTAAATAAGAAGGACTAGGTTTTAATATACCAATAATTTAATAATTTAATCTGTGGTTTTCTTTTTAAAATGTGCTTATGGAGTCATTTAAATTATTAAAATATTGGTGCAATAGAACCCAAACTTTTATCTTCCTAACAAGACCCTCACTGATGAGTTTTACTCCATTTTATTGATGCTGAATTTTGCTGTTCTTTTCAATTATTTAAAGAGTTTTAAGACCGAATGCTATAAATTGGCAAGAGAAAGGATCCCTATACTTTAAAACTATGCTGTCTTTTACATGCCCTTATAAAGTTATTTCTTGCATTCTTCTAGGACCTCATTAATCAGGGAAGAGAAAAAGTTGTGGAAGCAACAAACAGTGTGACAGCAGTGAGGATTCAGCCTCTTGAAGATATAATTTCAGCTGTAGTAAGTTAATTGGCAATTGTTTATTCCAACTTGCAGTTTGTGTTCTCCCCCCCATTTGTTTTAATTTTTAATTGTTGTTTGATTCACTACTTCCATGGGGAAAAGAGCGTAATCCTTATAACTTGATTTGCAACAGTAAAATACTAATAAACTGGATAATAGTGCCAAGCTATATGTAATTCAGTTTTACCTGGATGTTGGCACAAAAGAGAAATGTAAAATCTAAGAATTTGGAAATCAGTTAATCATAGAAATGTGTGCATTGTTTACATAAATGTACTTTAATTACCAGTTGCATGAATTAAATCCAAATAGTTTTATTCCAGACATAGGTAACCCTTGTACAATAGTGGACAACTTAGTACCCAGTTTTTACATCATTGTCTTCTTTAGAAAAGAGTAAAGGAAAAGGAAAAAAAAACTTAAAAAATCCTCAGTATCTTTAAGTACCTTAATTATTTTTTCTCAACTCTACTGCAATAAGGAGTAAATAGAAACTTTTCTTTTAGTGGAAGGAAAACATGAATCTCTCAGAGGCCCAGGTACAGGCGTTAGCATTAAGTAGACAAGCCAGCCAGGAGCTTGATGTTAAACGAAGAGAAGCAATCTACAATGACGTATTGACAAAACAACAGATGGTAAGAATTTGGACTATCTCTAGGTTATGTTTAATTTTCTTGAATTTATAATAATCGGTTTGTGTGACATCTGTGTCAATAACCATTCCCTCATATGGACGGATGGATGGTCATTGGTTATTCCCAGAGAAACTTTATCCAAAAACCTAGTAATGTCAAATAAAGGTAATGTCTTTTGTTGCAAAGGAGCAACAACTTCCCAAATGGGTGTCCTTGAAGTTTACATAGACTCTCTTCCCTATAATTTTATTTTTGTATATTCTGGACATCTAAAAAGGGATTTTTGCCAGACTTTTTACCACATTTACTATTTTAAAACAACTTCCACAAATATGTATACTTTTTAATATATTTAATTTGAGATAAAAAGTGGAGCTATAAATGATACATGACACAGGTTCCTACTAAATTATGTAATTCTTTAAAAGACTAGCATATTCCAGGATCCTTGATCATCTTTCCTAGCATGGTCTTTGCCAGCCATCTATCTGCCTTGCACTGGGAAATTTCAACTCTTGACACCAGGGAATCATTTTCTGTGGCATGAATTTTACTTAGAAAGCACTGTAGAATTATGTGGTTTTAAATTATCTTAGGAAATTTGAGCCATTCCAAGTAGGAGTTATTCCCACTGCAAGTGCCTTTTCCCTTGGGTGTTTGTCACTAAAACTGTTTGTCTGTCATCAGGTGAAATATTCAAAAGAATGACAAAGAAAGGAGACTTGACAAAAAAGTGCTGTAACTAATACTTGAGACTAATCACAGTGCAGGATGGGTTACTATGGCAACTAACCTAAATGCTGCTTGCACTACAATAGTCAAGTCATTAAGAGAATTTAGCCCTAAATGGTGTTACTAACCAGTTTCTACAGTAATGGTCCTGTGAATGCCATCAAATTAGTAATGGTGATAACAATAATGTGTTTCCCTTTTGGTATGGTACCCCCTTAACAAATTGATTTTAACTCAAAACTTGATACTGCCTCTTTGAGACAGGTCATGCACTTGTAACAGCTCTCTTTTCTCTCTTTAGTTAATCAGCTGTGTTCAGCGAATACTTATGAACCGAAGGCTCCAGCAGCAGTACAATCAGCAGCAACAGCAGCAAATGACTTATCAACAAGCAACACTGGGTCACCTCATGATGCCAAAGCCTCCAAATTTAATCATGAATCCTTCTAACTACCAGCAGATTGATATGAGAGGAATGTATCAGTCAGTGGCTGGTGGTATGCAGCCACCACCATTACAGCGTGCACCACCCCCAATGAGAAGCAAAAATCCGGGACCTTCCCAAGGGAAATCAATGTGATTTTGCACTAAAAGATTAAAAGATTGCTAAAATCATAGAAAGATCTTTTATTTTTTTAGGAATCAATGACTTAACAGAACTCAACTGTATAAATAGTTTGTTCCCCTTAAATGGCAATCTTCCATATTAGTTTTAAATTTTTTTAATAGGGCATACCATTTCTTCCTGACATTTGTCAGTGATGTTGCCTAGAATCTTCTTACACACACTGAGTACAGAAGATCTTTCAAATTGTTTTCAGTGAAAACAAGTCCTTCCATAACAGTAACAACTCCACAGATTTCCTCTCTAAATTTTTATGCCTGCTTTTAGCGACCATAAAATTGTCATAAATTAATGGATTTATGAAAGAATACAGATTTATATATTCATTCTTTACATATAAAAACACACAGCTGAGTTCTTAGAGTTGATTCCTCAAGTTACGAAATACTTTTGTATTAATCCATTTCTTGATTAAAGTGATTGAAATGGTTTTAATGTTCTTTTGACTGAAGTCTGAAACTAGGCTCCTACTTTATCATATCTGTGACTGAAAATTAGAAACTAAGGGTTATCTTTGACACAGAATTGTGTGCAATATTATTAAATACTACTGCTCTAAAACTTGGAGGAGTCTTGCAGTTATCTTAGCATTGTATAAACAGCCTTAAGTACAGCTTAAGAAGAGAATTCCTTTTTCTTCTGTAGTCTTTCTGCCATTTTTTATTTTCAGTTATACGTGCTGAAATAATTACTGGTAAAATTTCAGGGTTGTGGATTATCTTCCACACAAGAATTTTCTCTCTCCTGGCACTAATATAAAGCACATCTCTTAACTGCTTGGTGTCAGTGCTAGTGCTTCATCCTGTTGCTGGCAGTGGGATGTGGACTAACAAAATCAAGTTCTAGCATTTTAGGAGGTTAAGGATGATGTTGTGGTTGTTAGCTTCACACCCTGTTTTATAAACAACATCAAAATGGCAGAACCATTGCTGACTTTAAGTTCACATGAGGAATGTGCTTTAAAACAATTCCCAGTACTGTCAGTATTGTGAAATAATTCCTCCTAAAGATAAGGTTCACTGGCTTCTATGCTCTTCTTCTTTTCTCTCATCAGTATGTTCTTTTTTCCCAACTACATTTTCTTACATAAATTATGTTTCAAAGCTCGATTTTTTTTTTTTTAGTTTAGGTCTGTGAGGCAATTTTCTGATCAAAATTAATTCATCTCTAATGCCCTTTTATGAGGTTTTACTAGAAAGTCATTACATTGTCATTTTTCTTAATCCAGGCCTGTAAAAATGACTTATAAGCTTATTCATGTACAATTTGGTTGCTTGAGTTTCTTAAAGAAAAAGATTGTTAAGACTATGAGAGTCAACTCAACATGGCAAAACTATTTTTGAGATGGTGACGTAACATGTAGTGGAAATGGCCAATGAATTCCAAAAAAGAGAAAGGTGGGTTGAGGATTTGCTCTAGTTATCACTGGATTAGAATGAGGAATGAGTTTAACATTAGCTAAAACTGTTTTGAATTGTTAGGATGATTAAGAGATTTCCACTTTGATCATGAAAAACTAGTGGTAAACATCCAAGAGTACTAAGTTTGTCATATAGAATTTTGAGGTTTGGTGGATCCACCCTCCACCTTCCCGTGGTGAGTTATCACTAACAAATTCCATGTATTTGGATATTATGCCAGCCATATAATCAAGTTCATTCAGTTGGTGTGGGGGGGGGGGTGTTTTTACTTTAGAAGAAATGAAAGAGACAAGATTTATGAGATAAATATTTGAAGACAGTATACTTTGGCCAACTGTTATCAGTTGGTATTTCTACAAGTCCAGAATACTTTAAACCTGATTTACTAGACCTGTGAACTTTCATCATGGTCTGATTGCTTGCTCAAAGACGTAGGTGTCAAAATTTTAGGCAACCTTCTAAACCTTTTTCATCATTAATGAAACTATGACTTAAAGGATAATACATAGAAGAATGATTTGGAAATAAGAAAGTTTGAGATAAAACTTGGACCACTTTGCATACTCTTCTTCACTTGACATTTTAGCTACATAATATGTACTTTGAGTATAACATCAAGCTTTAACAAATATTTAAAGACAAAATCACATCAATAAGATACTAAAAGGCTCATTTTTATATTTGTTTTAGATGTTTTAAATAGTTGCAATGGCTTAAAAAAATGACGATTTAAAATGTTGCTTGTAATACAGTTTTGCCTGCTAAATTCTCCACATTTTGTAACCTGTTTTATTTCTTTGGGTGTAAAGCGTTTTTGCTTAGTATTGTGATATTGTATATGTTTTGTCCCAGTTGTATAGTAATGTTTCAGTCCATCATCCAGCTTTGGCTGCTGAAATCATACAGCTGTGAAGACTTGCCTTTGTTTCTGTTAGACTGCTTTTCAGTTCCGTATTGAGTATCTTAAGTACTGTAGAAAAGATGTCACTTCTTCCTTTAAGGCTGTTTTGTAATATATATAAGGACTGGAATTGTGTTTTTAAAGAAAAGCATTCAAGTATGACAATAATACTATCTGTGTTTTCACCATTCAAAGTGCTGTTTAGTAGTTGAAACTTAAACTATTTAATGTCATTTAATAAAGTGACCAAAATGTGTTGTGCTCTTTATTGCATTTTCACAGCTTTGAAAATCTGTGCACATACTGTTTCATAGAAAATGTATAGCTTTTTATGTGCTATTTAATGGTGGTTCTTTTGCACATTTAGTTATTTAATATTGGGAGGTCAAGAAGTTTGGTTTTTAAATCTGTTATATACTAAATTCTGTAAAAGGAGATCTCAAACCTCAAAAATAATTTACATCCCAGGAAGTCTATGTGTGTTTGTGTTAGTTTTGGTTGTCTGTGTGTAATCCAGTACCATTTCCTGCTTCCCAACTGCTGCGTCACTCATTTAAGTCAAGCAGAGCTACAACTCCACACTTGATACAAAAGCTGCTTACTATCCCGGAGCAATAGCAGGTTGATGGAAACCTTGTTACCTGACCTCCAAAGAAGGTGAATATTTTGTAGTCTTCCCTTAGCTATGCCCATTCTCCCTCTAGTATCATAAAATCAGATACATATTTCTGTACCCTAAACAAAACTTTAAAGACAATTAATTACATACCCCAGTAAAAATTGTTTCCTTTGAGGGTGGCATGTTGTGAGATATTTTAACAGTAAAATAGGTCATCCTTTTACATGCTTATTTCACTAAAAATTATGTTCAGGTTATTCCCCACCTTAGTTCACCAGACTTAATCTCAAGTGACTTTTGGCTATCTCCAAATAAAATCTACCCTTAGAGATGAAAATTCTTCCACCGTTGACTTTTTTTTTCAAAAGTATGTAATCTTTGCCAATCTCAAAGGAGTGACCAGAAATGCTTTTTGTCTGTGCAACATTTTATATATGCGGTTATATGGAAGTGAATAAAAATTTAAAATCCAAAATATATACTGTTTCTAAGCTCAATATCTGCCAGGTAACCAAACTGCACACATCACTCATGTTGGATCTAATAAGAGAATGGCCTTTGCAGCCCCTAGTTTTACTCCCTAGAGTACGTACTACCATAAAATTTCTATACAATATATACTGCCACCCTCTCTTTGGAATAACCTTCCTGAAACCATTGTGCCTACTTGGCTGACTATGGAAATCACTCTTCCTCCCCCCACTCTAGGGATCTGTCTTTCTGATAGTGACCACTGCATACCTTCACCAAGGGAGGTGTGACAAGGAAGGCAGCATATAAATTGACACCTTTATTAAAAACAATAAAGATAAAGCTTTAAAGGAATGAAAGGGTGAGACAAATCCTAAAATACTCCTTTTAATACTCAGAACTGCCACATTTTCCAAGCAGTCTACCCAGCAGCACTCTTCCGCATTCTATTCCTGAACATTATGCCCTCACTTCTCCTCCCTGATAGAAACACGTTAAGGGAGGGGGAGCTTGGCTCCAATCTCCTTTGGGTAATCATATCAGATAACTACTGAGAGACTTCTACCTATTAAGTAGACTCAGCCCCCTGCCTATAGTTCTCACATCAGATATGTGCTGGTTTTCAAGAAAGGTGACGAGAGATGACTTATCAGATGCAAGGACGGGATTTGTTTCAGGTATATGAGGAGAAAGTGTAGTATTGAAAGAAAAAGAACAAAGGTTAGAGAAGGATCGGAAAAGACAGACTAGATTGGAGTGGATTGATGGAGGACCTTGAAATCCTGAATGAGTAATTCAATACGGAGGATAACAAGGGTTTGTGAGGGAGCAGATGTGTTCAAAGTAGCAGGTAAAGACAGTGATTTGGGCAGGGGTAATTTGAATGGTTAGGTGAAGAAAGATTGCAGACAGGAAGATGGATAATTAGGCATTCAGTGACCAGACTACTGACAATTTTAAGGACAAAAGGCACAGTCATCAGAGCTTGTATAGGATAGTGAACTTCTTAAATTGTAAGAAAAACCTTATTTCCTTTTACCCTTCCCCAAGGAGCCCAATTTGTTTAGGATTTCTGATTTTACATGCAAAAGTTCACTTACTCTTTGTTTACCCTCTCAAACAGTGATAAATGCATTAGTGGCATTCATGTTCTTTCACAATTTTTCGTTACTCTAATTAACCCGTATACATTATTTGCAGAAAGTGAGTTTGGTCCATTTAAGTCGAGTGTAATTCTACATCTTTCCTCAAGCTAACTCTTCAAAGGGCTAAATCCATTCCTGTTACTTTTCCTTGAGACCCATCCATTCCAAGGGCTAGTATCTCAGTTGGTAATGTTATATTTATAATCTTCCCTTGTTATTTTCAAAGTGCTTTGTGCTTATTACGTGTTAGCCTGTGTACAACATATCTGTGAGAAAAGTGAGGAGAATAGTTACATTTTCCTCGTGACAGTTAAGCTAAAAGACCAAAATCAAATCTATTGGCACTTAGGATGCAGAAGACATATTCTAGTCAATTTATCTGAGCCTTTCATGTCTCATTTGGAAAATGGGACTATAATAATACCTTACTTTCTTGAAGGCAGGAGGCTGGACCAGGTGATTTCTTGAGGTCCTTTTCAGCTCCAAGAGTTAGGGTTTAGCTGTGAGCAAAGCACAGTTTGAAGCCAAAAGGCAATGTTTATCTAAAGTTACACAGTAAGTTTGTGAACAATTAGAAATCCCTTCCCTTTAGCTAACCCTCTCCCCTACTAAGCTATACCTTTTCTTTTCCTCTGCTTAGAAAAATGAGAGGTCTGACAAGCATTTTAATGACAAAGCAGGTAAGTCAAGTTGTAATTGGCTCTAATTACCACTTCCACAAGCTGTAACCTCCTTTATCTTTTGCCCAGGGGCACTTTCAGAGCTGTGTTTCTTACTGCTTCTGGAACTCCGCAGAAAATGAAAAAACATGTTTAAGGATCTGATTCTTATAGCTTTGTCACCTGATTGGGTTATATATTATACATGACAAAACACCAAGGTAAATATAAATCCGCTTTTGTAAAGTCAGCTTTTAAGCAAATAATTGGTAACTTCCCGTTTGATTGTTCATAACTGTAAAGCCCAAATTAGGCCGATATTTAAATTGTCTGGTCTGGACAAAGTTTATAGTGAGTAGGAGGCAATATTTGTTTATATTGACTCTTACATAACAACGCATATGGCATAGTTTTTGAGATGTAGGTTTTATAATAGTCAAATCTTGTGACAAAAACTAATAGAAGAGTGAAATAGTGATCATTTTTTTCTGTAGCTGCTTGTCCCCACCTGCCAGTAGCAAAGCAGGTAGAAGCTTGTGTCTGGCCCGCTGAATACATTTCAATGAAAACAAAACCAAACAAAAAAGAAAAAGAAACATGGTTAATATAAATCATTTGAGGTATTGTTCGTTCATTACCAGCTCTTGGTAGGTTTTCAATAATATACAGCATAGAGGTTGGCCTTCAAAGGCTTTAGTGATACAGGCTTGCTTGGACCCTATCCTTAGCAAAGTAAAACTATTTTTCTATTAGCAAGTGATTCTGTCCTCTCTTCCCATATCTTGCACACTCCACCGTATGTGCTAAGCTCAAATGAAGTACCTGCCTACAATTTTTTTCTCTTTCTCCAAACTATCATCTCCCCACCCCTCACCACACACACACCCCTTTATATTCTAATACCTCAGTGTCTGTGTAGGGGAATTATAGAATTATAATTTATAAATTATCATTTAGAATTATAATTTATAATTGTAATTATAGAATATTCTATAATTATAGAATAATTATGGGATAATTATTCTATAATAGAATTGTAATTTATAAATTATACTTTATTATAATAAATTATACTTTATTATAAATTATACATTAGAATTATAATTTATAATTATAATTCTATAATTATAGAATCATACGGTGCTAAAGATGGTAGGGGTCTTAGAGACCCTGTAGCCTATCCCTCTCTTTATAGTCGGGAAAAACAAATGTCCAGAGAGGGGAAGAGATGCCCAAGGGCACCCACGTCTTCTAGCCTCTATTCCACTTCTCATTCCACTCTGTTCAGATGCTTCCTATTACACTTGTATTCCAATTCAATTTTTTTTCAATCATCTGTCAGACCACGTTAAGCGAATTTTCAGAATAACTGGGAACTGTTTGTAGGAAGTAGAGGGGTATGTGAACCAAGATGACGGAAACAAATTCCTGTGTGATAACTGTACAATGGGATCTTTATTTGTTTCTTCTTTCACCACACTCAGCACAGTTTAGACCAATAGGATCTGGAAGCACTGTTCTACTTTCTGGATCTCAGTGTCCTTCAGAGCCAAGGATGGAATAATTCAGCCTTCCTCAGATGAGGTAGATTGATGTACCAAGTACTTCAAAATCCTCTATTTCAAATGAGAAATGCTGCTGTATTCACAAGGGAACAAAACAGAAAGCTCTGTGTTAGTGTAGTGACATCTGTCAGGATAGGGGCAACTAACTATTCTTGAGTTATAGAGATGTGCCAGAAGGATCATGAATAGTCATATTTCCAAAGAACTAAGAAACAGCAAAATGATCTTAATATGCTAGAATTTGGGAGCCAGGTTCTATTTTTATAAACTTGGACAAGTTACTTCACCTCTCTGAATCTTCTCTCGCATAGCAATATTTATTGAATGCCTATTATGTGTCAGGCACTATGACTAGTCACTTTTATAATTGTGTTTTACAGATGAGGAAATAGGTTTAAAATAATTAAATTATTCACTCAATGTCACATGACTAACTGGAAGAGGCAGGATTCTGTTTTTGCCATTGAACAAGCTTGTTTTCAGGGCACTTCCTTCTGTCTCTCTTCGGTGGTGCCTAGAGGGTTTAGCTTTATCCTTTCATTTCCTTCTGTGATCCAAATAGAAGTGTCTGAAAAATCCAGTGTGAGTACTTTGAAATTCTTGTTTTAAGATATCAGAACTCATTTTTAATACAGTGGCTTCCTCACAAGTCCAATTAGGCACCAATTGAGAATCCTAAAGATAGAACTATTCTGAACTAAGTTTATTTTTCATTTTTCCACCTGGTAAAGTCTAGGTACCATTCAAGCAAGGCCTTAAAAGAGCTAGAATATGGACATGCAGAGATTGAGGAGAAGGGCATCTCAGAGGAAACAGCAAACACAAACACATGTAGGCAGCAAAGAACAGAACTCAGGGTAGTTCTAGGAAATGCCATGCTTCTGTACTTGTGCACAGAAGGTCAAAGCCCCATTTAAGCCAATAGTTTCTGGAATACACAAATTGTAATTAAATGGCATGGTAGGCTGAATAATGATCCCCCAAAGATATCCACCTCCTAATCACAGAACCTGTGAATGTTAAGTTACTTGGCAAAGGAGAATTAAGATTACAGGAATTAAGGTTGCTAATCAACTGATCTTGAAATGGGAGCACCCCCTGGATTATCTGGTGGGTCCAAAGTAATCAAAAGGGTCCTTAAAAGTGGAAGAGGGAGGCAGAGGTAGAGTTACAGGCAGGTGTGACAAGGAACGAGAGGTTCAGAGAGATGCAATGCTGCTGGCTTTGAAGGTGGTTGGAAAGGGTCATGAGGCAAGGAATGTGTGTGGCCTTTTTCCTGGTGGTGCTGGGAAAGGCCAAGGAGAAGAATTCTCACCTAGAATTTCCAAAAGGGAATGCAGCTCTGCCAACACCTTGATTTTAGCCCAGTGAGACCTGCATCAGACTTCTATCCTACCTGCCGAACTGTAAGATAATAAACAGGTGTTGTTGTAAGCCACTAAATTAGTGGTGATTTGTTACAACAGAAACAAGAAACTAATCAAATGGTTATTTGTGTGATTACTTGATTAATGTCTTGCTCCCCTGCTAGATATGTGAGCTCTTTAAGGGCAGAACCCTGTCTATTTTGCTCACTTTAATATCCTCAGCACCTGACACAGAAAAAGTATGAGATAGTTTGATGAATTGGTGTGTGAATGTCTTGGTGGTCATATATTACCTGAGAAAATTATGGCAATGTCAATACCATCAATGTCTGTTTCTGTGTCCCTAAATGTATATGTATGTCTGTTTCTCTGCCTTTTTCTTTGGGTCTCTTTGTCTTTCTCCTTCCCCTTCTTTAGTCGCCCTTCTCTCTTCCTGACTTCTTTTTTTTTTTAACGTAAATTTATTTATTTATTTTTGGCTGCGTTGTGTCTTTGTTGCTGTGCATGGGCTTTCTCTAGTTGCAGTGAGCAGGGGCTACTCTCCATTGCAGTGCTTGGGCTTCTCTTGTTGCGGAGCCTGGGCTCTAGGCATGCGGGCTTCAGTAGTTGTGGTGCGTGAGCTCAGTAATTGTGGCTCACGGGCTCTAGAGCGCAGGCTCAGTACTTGTGGCACATGAGCTTAGTTGCTCCGCGGCATGTGGGATCTTCCTGGGCCAGGGCTCGAACCCATGTCCCCTGCGTTGGCAGGCGGATTCTTAACCACTGCACCACCAGGGAAGCCCCTCTTCCTGACTTCTGTCCCTATTTCTTAATTGGCCATAACAAAGAACTGCAGTACATCTTGTAATTCTCTATTATGTTTATGGAATAAGGTCATATTATCTGTTCATGGTTTTTAAAAAGAAATAAGTTATATAGTTCATTGCACTGAAAAAATTGCTTTCTACTCAAGGGCCCCCTTCATTTATTACCTGTTTAATCAACATCAGTGGGTGAGTGACCCTTGATAGAAGTTTCTCATTTCTAACTTAGGAGGGTGTATAGAAACCAGGGGCAGAAACATCCCACAGAAGCTATGCCTTTGTACCTGATGGTGGGAACTCATTCCCTGATTGCATGGCCCACATTAGCTAGATAACATAATTTCCTCTCTTCTGAGAGGAAATTGTTTGACCTTGTGTACTTAGAAGAAATTGGATCCCCCCTTAGGATCAGAATTATTTAGTCTTTTCCCTGGTTCCATCTGCCGGCTACTGAGTTTGATCATAAAGATGTTTAATGTTTGAATGGTATGCACTTGGAATCCTGAGGAAAGCATTGGGCCTATTGTTAATCCACAAAGCTCAGCCTGTTCCATGAAGTAGAATGGCCTACGGAAAGGTAAAACTTTTGGTGGGAAAGTTCTTGAAATTTCTAATGTTCAAGAACATTTAGGAAAATCTTCATTCCTAGAATTGAAAGGACCTGTGCTAGTCCAGAGCTTCTCAAATTTTAACGTATGTGCAAATCACCCAGGGAGCTCATTAAACTTTAGATTCTGATACAGTAGGTCTGAGGTAGGGTCCAAGAATTTGCATTTCTAACAAGCTATCAGGTGATGTTGATTCTTCTGGTCCAGGGACCACACTTTGAGGAGCAAGAGGACAGCGGATCTAGGACAATCAGAGCTAGAGTATCTGCATTCTGCATAGGGGAACCAGAAGGTGGTCATTTCTAGAACCAGAGCCTCACAGAAGGTGTCTGAGAGCCCCTCTCCTTTCAAGCAGATGGAGGGCTTAGGTCTCTCATATGCTGGGCCCCCAGAATCAGGGGCTGAGGCAGAGTACAGCGAGTCTGGCCTTCCCTGTGTGTGTGTGTAGGGGGTTAAGGAAAGTGAGGCAAGCACGTGTATTACGGTATTTAACCCTAGCTGCCACAGAGACAAAGCTCAAAAGTTCAGCCAAAGTACTTGCCTGACCCCTTGCTGTATGCGGGCACACATACTGAAAGACAATTTGAAAACCATTATTGAATGAATAGAAAAATGTCCAGAGTGATATACACCAGAATGTTAAAGATGATAGGGAATTTTGTTTTCTTATTTTTTTGCTAATCTTTATTTTCTGATTTTTCTGTAGCAAAAAAATACTTGTATAATTTTGAAAAGCTACTTTTAAAAAAGGGCACATCTATCACTTTTACAATAAGGAAAAAGGGTTGCCAAAAGCAAAACAAACCCAATCATGTCCTGCATGTGCCTTTTGCTTAAATAATAATAATAATCTAATACTTATCAAGTACTTACCATACTCTAGTTACTGTTCTAAGTGTTTTAGAAATATTATCTCATTTATTACTTGCAAGAATCCTGAGGTAGGTACCGTAATTTTTCCCATTTTTCCATTGAGAAAATTGAGGCACAAAGAGGTTAAGTGACTTTAATTAATTTTAAATAAAAATGGCAAAGCCAGAATTTGAACCCAGGCACTGATGGGTACAGAGCCTGTGCTCTTAAACATTACTTTATATGACCTCCATTAGAGTACATACATAGCATCTTTTTTAGACCTCGAAGTCTCTGCTACCCTAAAAATAAACACAAAGTGTTTTTTATTTACTTCTTCCTCAAGCCATGGCCCTATCTCCCTTCTTCTCTTTTCTGCTAAACCTCTTGAAAGCGTGGTCTGTACTTGCTGCCTACAGTTCCCCTCATCATTCTCTTCATTCCTCAGGTCCAGCAATATGCCTTCTACTCCTACTCCTCCACAGAAGATATCAATACTTTCTTGACAGGAACCCATGATATTCTAATCACCATAACCATATAACTTTTTCTCAAAAAGAAAAGCCCACAACTCTATGGACTGGAGCCACAACAAAGTCATGATCTCTAAATTCAGCTGTCTAGAAACCCTTCTGTGTCCCTAATCAGCTGCCTACTACCTTCCTCTCCATGCTCAGGAGATGGTGCCTCCCAGTTCACTTTGAATGACAAGAGCATCAAGTCAGAACTTCTTGACCACCTTTCCACCCAGTCTCCTTCAAAAACTTACCTTTCCTTTTCCCTTCTCTCGTGTTTCAGTGTCTCCCTTCTGTCAATAAATGAATTCTTCCACCTGTGCTATGGAGCCAAGTTCCTCCCTCTTCCTTAGAGATTTGGCTCCATCCATCATCCCCTCTTTCTCCTATACCTTCCTTCAACCTCCAGCTCCCCAACTCTGATCTCTTCCTGATGCGATAACTGCAGTAGCCTCTTGGTTGGTCTCCCCACCCATACAATCCATCTACCACACTGCAGTCAGAACGTTCTTATTAAAACACAAATCTGACCATGTTACATTTCCTTAGGTTGCTTCCCACCATATAGCTCATATAGTACATTCGCCACTAAACTAAAAGTGATCAAAACTGCTAGAGGGCTCGGCCTCATTAGCCTAGGAGTTCTGCCCTTCCCATCCAGATTTGCCTTGAGGAGCAGTGTGGGTGCGGGGTCGGGAGTGTGGGGCGGGCGTTGGGGTGGGGACTCGTGATTGTTTTCTCTGTCAGTTAGCCTCAGGGATTTGAGTCATTACTGTGCAATCACCATATTACACTATTACACTGTAAGCCCCCACCCCGTCAAGTCAAGTCAAGTCAAAGAAAATTTGTTAGCACCTACTCAGTACCCTGCACTGTGTTGGATATGATAAAAAGTTATAGAGAACTTGCTGGTCTGGATCCCGGCATTAAGAAGCCTATGATGTGTGTGTTTATGTCCCGTTTATGAAGTATCTTTGTGCCAGGCACTATCCTAGGTTATTTACACCCATAATGTCATTTAGTCCTGTATTATTGCCACCTTTTTATAGATGAGAAAACTGAGCCTTGCCAAAGGTCACAGAAGAAGAACGTGGAACACACGGGTTTCAAATCCAAGTCTGCCACCTGCAAAGCCCCTTCTTTTTCTTTTATGGCACTTCTTGCAACCTGCTTGGAAAGATAGAGCTGATGATCTTGATATGAAGACAGCACACTGGAGCAGTATACGATCACATGGTAATGTGTGGTATAGGTAAAAACAAAATGATGTGATACAAAGAGTCTAGGATTGATGTTCAGTAAACTATGGAGCCAGTTTTGATTCTGTCACTAATTAGGTATGTGCCTTTAAATATATTACCCTCTTTGGGTGTCAGTCTCCCCATTTGAAGAAATGCAAATGGTTTTTAAACAAATAGGAAGATGCTTAATCTCAGTCATAAAATGCAAATGAGCTAAAACAAATACAGTTTTCATCTATGTTTCATTGGCAAAGATAAAACAATTGTTTATTTTGTTGACAAGATCATGGGGAAACAGGCACCCTCATAAACTATTGGTGGTCGTATAAATTGGTACAACCTCACTGAAGGATAATTTGGCACTATCTACTGAAATTTAAAATGCTCATCACATTTGTCCCAGAACATTTCACTTTTAGAAATTTGTCTTACAGATATACTCACATATGTGCACAAAGATATATGTTTAACTATATTCACTTGAATGTTGGTCATAGTGACAGAAGACTAGAAACAACCTAAATGCCCATTGATGGGGGACTGATTAAATACTGTAATGGCCTCAAGGCACTATAGATAATTACACATGCCCACTGTAGAAAAGTTAGAAAAATATAGAAGATAAAGATCATAAAAACCTACTGCTCAGAGACAAGCGCTCAACATTTTGTCTCCTTTACCTCTATTATTTTTTCTATTCATATTATGTATGTATGGTATATTTACATAATTGAGATCATAGTGTAATACAATTCCATATTCTGCTTTTCCCTTTAAATTATCCTGAGAGAATATCTCTATGTCATTAAAATATTTATCATGGACTGCAGAATGATTGATCACATAATGTACTGTAATTTATAGCTATTCTTCTATTGTTGGAAAGTTAGTTTTCTTTTTCTTTTATAAATAATGTTGCAAAGAACATCGATTGCATTTTAGAAGAATTACTGGGTCAAAAAACATGAAAAATGTAAAGTTCTGGATTTATATTATCAAGTTGCATCATCAGTATTTTCTCAACAGCAGTATATGATTGAAACTAGTTCTCTGCACCCTTGCTGGTTTTAAGTATTATTATATTTTAAAAAACTTTCTTAATTTCATAAGAAAAATATATTTCATTATTTTGCATTTCATTAGTTACTTGTGAGGTTGAAGTATGTTGCTTATGATTTTTACAAGTTGTATATCTTCTTTTGTGAATTGTCTATATATTTTCTTTACCCATATTCTATTGGAAGCTTAGTGTTTTTGTTATATATTTGTATGGGTCCTATAGTCAGTATGTTAATGATAATAACTTTTTAAAATTTTGTGGCAAATGTTTCCCCAGTTTTTTTAAGCTTTTAATTTTATTAATTATTTTTATATTTAGCAGTTTACAAACTTCTTGATTTTTTTCCTTAATGATTCCATCCTTTACTTGTACGTTTAGGAAGTTCTTTAAGAACTAGAGAAATTTGGACATATTGAAAGGGAAAGGCTATGTGGAGGAGTTGGAATCAAGCGTGCAGAGGAAGGACATAACTTTCAGAGATGGAGGAACACTATCTGAAAGAGGAAGAAAGGAAAAATGAGTCTAAAGCCTGCTTGAAAAAGATTAAAGGAGACCTAAATAAATGGAAAGACGTCCCATGGTCAGGGACTGGAATATTTAATATTATTAAGATGGCAACACCCCCCAAATTGATCTACAGATTCATCACAATCTCTATCAAAATCCCAGATGGTTTCTTTGTAAAAAATTTACAAGCTGATCCTAAAATTCATATGGAATTGCAAGGGGCCCAGAATAGCCAAAACAGTCTTGAAAAAGAAGAACAAAGTGGAGGACTCCTACATCATGATTTCAAAACTTACAAAAAATCTATAGTAATTTTGATTGTGTGGTACTAGCATAAGGATAGACACATACATATATGGATAGAATTGAGAATGGAGAAGTAAACCCATACATCTATGGTCAATTGATTATCCACAAGAGTGCCAAGACTATCCAGTGGGGAAAGAATAGTCTTTTCAACATACGGTGCCATGACATTTAGTATACACATGCAAAAGAATGAAGTTGGGTCTCTACCTCATCCCATATACTGTGTCCAGAATATATAAAGAAATCATTTTTTTCTTTTTAAGTCTTTTATTTGTTTCTATTTCATCTTATACTCTTTTTAAAAATTTATTTTACAAACCCTTGTGTCGAGGGCTGACTTTCAATAGATTGCGGCAAGGGAGCTGCTCTGCTACATACGAAACCCTGACCCAGAAGCAGGTTGTCTACGAATGGTTTAGCACCAGGTTCCCCACATATAAAGAGATTTTATAATTCAATAATAAAAAGACATAAAACTCTATTAAAGATGGACAGATAATCTGAATAGACATTTCTCCAAGAAAAATATACAAATGGCCAATAAGCACATGAAAAGATGCTCAACAGGAAAATGCAAATCAAAACGACAGTGGGATGCCATTTCACATCCACTAGGATTGCTACAATAAAAAAAGATGGAAAATAACAAGTGATAGTGAAGATATGAAGAAATTGGAACCCTCTTACATTGTTGGTGGGAATGGAAAATGGTACAGCCTCTTTGAAAAAGTGTTTGGTTGGCAGTTTCTCAATTGGTTGACCATAGAAGTACCATATAACTCAGCAATGCTATTCCTAGCAATTCTATTCCTATAAAAAGAAATGCAGTATTAACACATGCTGCAATATGGATGAACCTTCAAAACATTATGTTACATGAAAGAAGCCAGTCACAAAACACCACATATTCTATGATTCCATTTATATGAAATGTTCAAAATAGGAAAATCCATAGAGACAAAGTAGATTAGGGGGTCACCAGAGGCTGGGAGGAGGAAGTAATGAGGTTTCAGAGTTTTTGTTTGGGGTGATGAAAAATTTTGGAAATAGAAAGTGATGATGGTTACATAACACTGTGAATGTAATTAATGGCCCTGAATTGTACACTTGAAAATGGTTTAAATGGCAAATTTTGTTATATATATTTTACCACCATAAAAAATTCAAAAAACTGTTTTCTTTAAAAGGCCAGGACTTCCCTGGTGGTCCAGTGGTTAAGAATCCACCTTCCAATGCAGGGGACGTGGGTTCAATCCCTGGTCAGGGAACTAAGATTCCACATGCGTGGACAACTAAGCCCGCATGCCACAACTACTGAGCTCACGCACCTCAACAAGAGAGCCCGCATGCCGCAAACTACAGAGCCCACGTGCTCTGGAGCCCTGCGCCACAACTAGAGAGAGAAAACCCGCACGCCACAAGTAGAGAGAAGCCCGTGTGCCACAGCGAAATATCCTGTGAGCCGCAACTAAGGCCCAATGCAGCCAAAAAAATTAAGAAAATTTAAAAAAAGAAAATATACAAATGGCCAATAAAAGAAAAAAAGAAAGGAAGAAAGAAAGAGGCCAAACTAAACAATACCAAAAAATGAATGCTAGGAAGCCACTACTAGATGGCTTAGGTCTTAGTAAAACATGAGGGAGGTTTCATCTACAGAGAGAGACCGGAGAATGCCTGATCTGGAACAGTCTGGAGCTGAGAGCTAGAGACGAATGGAGATTTGTAATATCTCACATGAAAAATGCAGTGTTTGCCACCTATTTTCTTGATAAGAATTCCTTGGGGACTTAAATATACAGATCAGTGATTCTCAAAGAGTAGTCTAAGGATTCTTGGGGGTCCATGAGGTCCTTTCTTTCCTAATTACAGATCTAGGAGAGGCTAGATTTTCTCCCCATATTTCAGCCACAAGAACATATAGCAACAAATTGAATGCAGAAGCAGATATAAGAATTCATCTGTCTGCTATTAAGGCAGACATCAAAGAGGTTTGGAAAAATGTAAAATAATTCCACTCATTAAATTTTTGAGAATAGAGTTACTTTTTTCATAAAAATGTAATTTATGTTAATGTTAATGGGTTTGTTATTTTAAATGAATTATTAGATAATTAAAATTGCTGAATTTTAATTTCTAATATGTTAAATACCAATAGCTATGATCCAAATAAATAAAAGCTCTTTGAGGTCCTACATAGTTTTTAAGTTTGTAAGGGCTCCTCAGATCAAAAAGTTTGAGAAACATTGATATAGATAACCAAGCCTTTCAGCTGGAAATTCTGATTTAGGAAGTCCCAACAGAGCCCAGAGTCTATTTTTAGACAATTTTACCAGATGCTTAGAAGAAAAGTTTGGTTAATACTAAGCCAATATAAAGCTGTTTAGATGTTAGGGATTTTTATGATAGGCTACGGTGAATGCCAGACAGACTCAAAACTAAATGAATAAAAGGCCTGTTAAGTGGGAAAAGCCTGGTCTGTTTGAGACTGATGTGACTGTATTTGTAGTGGAGTCATTTGATGACCCAATTTTCATAGCTTTACCTAGCAATGTTGGCAATCCAGAAGCAGAAGCAGAGAAAGTGGGCACTTTAAACTGAGTTGGATGGAGCTTTGGATGTGGGCTCTCCAAGTTATTCTGTCCTGTATATATACATGACATTCAGATTGTACATTGAGGAGGCTGTGCCCTGGGTTTATATTGGAGAAGAATTGTGGGATCTATTGGGTGTGGGTATAATAGCTTAAGGGGCAAGCATGGAGAAACCTATAGGATATAGTGTTAGGTGAGGTTAGGATGGTATGATGGGTTTTGGAAACTTGGAACATTTACAACTGGTGGGACACAGGGAAATTGGAAACAGGGCAAGTATGCATCTGCCACCACGAGTTTACTAGGAGTCTAGTGTGTGGCATGTTAAAGAGGACTGGGATGGGGCTCAGAGTGCATGACTATAAGGAAGAGAAATGAAGAAGGAGGGTTCTGGATATGTGGGACCCGGGTGAGGCTGTCTATTCATGGTGCGGTCATGGGAGCCTGCAGAAGGGTGTCTCCTGTGACCATAGGATGCACTGCTAAAATATAACTAAAATAGAAGTTGGATGAGGGCTGACAGATTCTGTTGGTTTGCTTCATTAGGTACATTAGACAGTGGAGTTTCCAAGTGGGTACTCTCATTATGTGTTCTTAGTAAGAGGTTGGCATGTGTATGGCATGGCTGTCTCATGTACCACCTTACCTTCTGGTACCTGTCCTTTGTAAAACCCCAGCAAAATCATACATATGGAGAGGGGGTGGAGTGATGCATATGTTCTTTCTGAGATATTTCTTCAAATTAATACTGCTACTAATAAATAATGAACTAAATGTAATAGCGATAGCAAACATTTATTGAGCGCTTACTATGCACCAGGAACTGTGCTAAGCACTTTACACTTTCAATACATTATCTGATTTAGTCTTCATAGCAATTGCCCTTGAGGTAGGTTCTGTTTTTATTTTCACCTTACAGGTGAAGACCCTGTGGCTTACTACAATTGAGCCACATCACATTCTCATAGTTTTTTGATCATGCCTAACTCCTTCCTGCCTCTGGACTTTTACATATTCTTGTTCTCTATCCCTGGAAAGCTATTCCTACCCTCCTAGTCACCCTTCAGGTCTCACTGTAAGAATCACTTTTTCAGGAAGCCTTCCCCTAATCCCCTTAAAAGGTTATGCCTGCCTTGCTATATACTCTCATAGCACCTTGCACTCTTTCTTTATGGCACATGTTACAATTTGTAGGTTTACTTGTTTATGTCTGTCTTCCTGACTAGACCATATCAGGAGGAGAGGAACTACACCTGTCCTATTTACTGTTATGTCTCTAAAGATGAAAATATGCTCAACAAATACTCGTTGAATTAATGAATTAATTAATGAATTTGTTCAGGGTCAAAGAGGAAGTAAAGGAATCTGGATATAAAACAAGGTTGGTCTGATGTCAGGACCTGAAGAACATGTTATCTGCATGTCTTGTGCTACATTGCAACGATAAGGAACAGAGCTGAGCCCATACTTCGTCTGGGAATTGGAAAGAGATTTAGAGGAGCAACAGCCTGTGCTGGGTTGCAAGAGTTGGGTATCTCTGCAGTTGACACCAGAGCCCTGGCGTAGAGGCCTATTAGAAAGGTCTTCCATTTTCTCTTTTGAGAACAGAGGGAGCTCTAGGAATGACAAACTAAATTATGTTCTGTTCCTCCTGCTGAGCAAGGAAGTTAGTTAGATGACTGACCGTGAACGTGTCTTTCCAAAAGAAAGTGTCCTTCCTCACTGATCGCTTTCTCCCTAACATCCCACATTCCTCCTCAGCAGCTCCCTGTTCATGAAGTGCTGGGAAAAGGCAATGCAGCTCCAACTACTCCAGAGAGAAGGAAAGCAGCAGTCCCCGAAAGTCAGCTGAAGAGTCAGGGAGAGGAAGGCTAAACCAAGTTGCTTTAGGCAACTTGGACAAAGCCTGTGTGACTTGAGGCCCCACTAGAGCCCTAAGCCTGATGGATTTCTGACTATGTAGCCAGGGATTCAGTGGCTGAGCACCACAGTGACTTGAAGGTAAGATAAACTTGGGTTCTTTTATTATCTTAAGCCTTTGATTAAAGTCCTCTGGGGAGGGAGTCTGCTCTGATGGTTCTGATAAGCTCCTTGTGTCTGGGCCTGGTGGGTTCAGTCTCTGATTGTTTTTTCAGCATGAACAACATTTGGCTGTGGCAGTAGGGGTGAAAAGAGGGCTGGAAGGGAGGGGAAGGAGAGTCTTGTTGCCATCAGAACTGCTGTCAGGGTTGGCCCTGGGTTGAGCTTTGTGCAGAACCACTGAGCAGTGAAGCCAGCCCAGCTCTTCCCTCCCCTCACTCCTACCTCACTGTTGCCAAACTTACAGCTATCTCTTAGATGATAGGAGTCAGAGATTTCACACATAAAATCTATGTCTTTGAGAAAAACAAAACTAAACTAAAACTCTGTCAAGGTTTCACACAGGATCGCAGTGGCCACCAGTTCTTATGCCAAATGTTTTGAGGCTGTGGAAACTCCTAGGGTAGTGGTTCCTAACATGTTGGGGGATCCTCTGAGAACCAATGGAAGATCAAATGTACACACACATAAAATTTTGCATACTGTTTTGGGAGTTCAGGTCCAAAGGGCCTTCCATGGACCATTAAGGACCTTGTGAACCCCAAGTTTGGAAACTCTGGTGTACAGTGTTTTTCTTGGCCTGGAATAGCAGTTGTGTAGCACTCCTAGGTCTTATATCCTCTTTCTCCTAGGACACGATAGGTGCCCAGAAGAAATCTGGGGGTCCCGTGGAGTATGTAATTAGTAAATAATGCCACCACATTCGGTCACTTTTATTTAGCATTCACCCTGTTCCATCCAAATGATGCAATATCCTTCTCAAGACTTTGTCTAGCCTCTGCTTAAACACTTCCAGCGACAGGGAACTGAGTATCTTTCTTAAGATACAGCCTAGTTTGTCATTGTGTATATTTAAGTGTACTGGGAACTTAATAGTTCAGATGATGCTTGTATGTAATGCATTTGCTTTCTCTAGCCCGGCATTTGCATCATATACATATTTGCTAAAGGTGTCTATGTCCATTCATTCATTTACTCATTCTTTCTTTCAACCAGCATTCATTTATTCAGCAACCATTTCCTAAGTGTTTGTTTTGTTCCAGGAACACCCTAAACACTGGGAGGGGATGAAAAGATGACTAGTAAACAGTCTCTGTGCATGTTTTCATTCAAAACCAGAGGTCCAGAGCTTACTACTCTACAATTGCCTCTAGGTTGGCACAAAATCCATTACTTTAGCACTTTGGGGATACAGTGTCAATCAGTTGCTGATTGCTCTAGTGGTACTAGGTTTCTTACATTTTAATTTCCAGAATTTATCTTTTCCCTCTTTTTGACTGTGACAACAGATGCCCACTGACATTTGCTGGCAATGTGCCCCATTCATTGTTATTCCTAAAGCTCAGTACAAGACTGCCTCCCCTATGAACCCCTTCTGCATCTTGGGACCCTTCTTCTGTTCTTTTCCCCTCTACTTCTACCCAGAGGAAAAAGGTAAGGCCTGACCCTAGGATTTGGAATCTTTGCCTTTTCATTACATTGGCATTTTCATTGTAAATCCTACCCTGTGTAGTATGGTGCTCGTGGCATTGCCAGGCCCATGTCAACTGCCTCACTAGAGTAACACTGGCCCTACTCACAGGGAAGTGCCAGCTTCCTATTGGTTAAAACAGATCTCACTTATCTCACAAGCCCTCAGAAGTTGGGGCTGTGTATCAGAAGTTCTAGGTAGCTGACCATAGAGAATATAGGTAAAATTTTGGTTTTAAAATAAAGGTGTGATGCACATTCAAAATGTGATAAAAAATGTCACACGGCTGATTTTTACCCTCCTCCCAGAGACCTCTAGAGGTGGTAGTTCTTCCCTGTAGCCCAACACAGACATTGCCATCAGCCTGTTGGTTCTCCGCAGCAGGCATTATCCCTTTCAGGAAGCTTTCCCTGCTCACCCCAGCCCTGTGTGATCTCTGCCTTGGTGGTTCCGTGGGCAAGCATTCTAGTCTGTGATCACATACACTGTGCAACTTAGCACTTTCTATCAATCAATCATACAGTCGTATTTGCTCTTTGATGTGTGTATGCTCATACGTGTGGTTTCTCTGTTGGGTACTTAGATTTGGATGAACTTTTATAGAGTTTTTGGTTTTGATTTTTAAGTGAGCCGCTACCTAAGCTATTTGTTTTACCAATCAGTTGGGGAAATAGTGGATGTGACTGAGGAGCACCAGGAGGAACGATCCTAAACCCAAAAACTTCTCCCACCAGTACTTCATGGTGCCTGAGTACTCAATGAGACTTTTATTCCTTTGGTTCTTGTTTCCAGACAGCATTTGCTTTGAAAATGTAAATAACCCTATACTCCCACCTCAGTAAATATCAGTCAAGAGGCCAGGGATTTCAAAGCAAGATATCTCAGAGGCTGCTCTGGAGAAGACGGAGCTCCAAGAATGCCTTCCCCACTTCAACTACAGCCACTCTTATTTTATGGACTGAACTTATCCTAAAACTTTCTTTATAGACAATTCAGATGCAAAAAGAATTCTTCTTGAAAACCATTCTTTTAGGGCACTAGATTTCAAACTTTATTGTGCATAGGAATCCTCTGGAAGGCTTGTTAACGTGCAGATTGTCGGGCCCCACACCCAGTGATTCTGATTTGGCAGGTCTGGGATACGACCTGATCTCTTACATTTCTAACAAGTGCTCAGATGCTGCTGCTGGTGAAGAGACCATATACTCTAAGAACTTTTGCTCTCTAGGAGAAACACTGGCAAAGGAGGGGGCTGGGGGTTTGGAGAGGGAGTGGGAGAACACCTCCAGAAGGGAAGTTGACTGGTTCAAAAAAAATCATTCTCCCTATTGATTGTTGTTTTTTTCGAATCCCGTCATCTTCATATGTTAAGTAAGAAGCCACCAATTATTAGGGTTTCTGACCTTCAGGCTTTGGGCCCTAACCAAATCCCAAAGGAGGGTTTCTCTATGCTTAGTCCTAAGCACAAATGGGTGCTTCCATAAGGGCTGTTGGTCCGGGCCTTCCTGAAGCTTTGATTCACCACTAAAGTTAAAGTCATAGAACCAGAAGGAACTTCAGATAGGGCCCCTAGATAATGCTAATATTGTAGATAGATAGTGGGTCACCTAGCCTAGGCAGTGTGATGCCAACATCAAGAGATTCTAATTAGTGAAAGAAGCTAACCAACCTTCTAATTCTAAGTGTACAAATGAATAGAATTAGACAGTGGTTACAATATAAAGACAATTTTATTGCCAATAAAAGCCTTTACTAACTCATTTATCCTGTTTCAGTAGGACCTTATTCTTTCTGATGAAAATCCAGTCATAGCATCTCTCATTAAAAATAAAATTATTTTGAAATAAATAAATATATAAAATAAATAGCATATACATTTCATAAATAGTTTGTCCTTATGCACAGTATCCATGCTTACATTTTAATATCATTTTCTTACAGCCTGCCCCATCTCCCACTTCCAATGGCAGGGAAACTGCATGTCAGGACAGATGAGAAATCTGCAGAGCCAGTGCAGGGATGGCTTGCAGCAGGGCTGTAGCCCCAAGGATTTTCTTAATGAGACTTCTCCAAAGCTCTGTAGGTAGCATCTATGGCAGATTCCTTGGTCTTTCATTTACCCACTGTCAAGGTATTTGGGTAGATTGTGGGGCAAGACACCTCTGGCCCTTGGCGGGGACCCCATTCTTTCTTGTGCCACCTCAGGGGAAAGAACATGAGTAAAGAAAAAAGTATATACAAGATTCCCTCTAGACCTCCCCCTCCCCCCACATCCCTCCCCAAAATAACCCAACCTTGATATACACTTTGAACAACAAGGGAACAGCTGGGTCGAGTTGAACAGTAAGTGCTTCTCTGTTATCTAAATTGATAGGAAAGAAGATTGAAAAGCTATGAATATAGTGCTTCCAGAGACAACTGTGGCCCCAGAGTATACAGGTCACAGAGGTCACACTAGGGGTCCGTTACCTATAGCGGAAAAGGTCTCTGGACATGGAGGGCAACTTAGAAGGATCTACTGGCCTGGGTAAAAAGTGAGTGAATTTCTGGTGTCGTTTAGTCCTGTACCCCTCCCGGGGTGAGCCGTCTTTATTCAGGGCCACATAATACTGTCTCTCCGAGTCCGAGTGTTTGTACAAGGTGGAGGCATAGGTGTTGTACCAGTTTTCTTCAAACTGTTCCCGGAAAACACATTCACGTGTGAGTTTCTTCTGTGAGGGTAAGAAAATAAAGCAGAGCCCATTATATGACTATTTCTCCCATCCCAGCTTGCTGGTGGGGAAACTAAAATAGTAATAGCACATTGATATTAGAATATTTCAGTCCTATCTCCCGGTATTCCTGAGGCATCTTCTTTCCAAACAGCACAAAACAGCCCTGTCGGTATCACTTTCACCCTCTTTTGTGAGCCACGCAAAAATGTTTCCAGTGATATTTTTTTCTGAAGGCAGGAGACTGAAAGAGATGGGCTCACCTGGCACTTTGAGCCTGAGAATTTCTGCTATGGCCTTCCAATGCCCTGCTGGCACCCCTGAGTTTTCTCCCTATTTAGGGCTAATGATGTTCAAATCCACTGAGATTGCAGTCAACTATGTCAACTGACAGGCAAAGGCCTCAGATCTATATAAAGCTCCATGGGAGGTGAGCTGTGATCTCTCCTAATGAAGGGTCTCAGGCCTGTCAGTTGGAAAGCTCAGAAAAGATCTCCTTGAAAAGTTCCTCCAAATCTGGCTACTTCAAGCTGGCAGCTCCTGGGTCTCTTGCCTCTGTCCCTTCTCACACTTGATCCAACCACCATACTACTTGCTGGGGTTTTGCCGATACTGAGTGCTGGGGACAGGCCTATCTCTTAGGTGTCAGGGAAGAATGTGCTCTGATTTCATGGGGTGCACGCAGCCAGAAAGTATGCTCTGTGACTCAAAAGCCAAAGCCAGGAGTTGGGATCCTCTGAAAGGGTTAAGATCAGCAAAGTCACCATTCCCCAGCTCTGGGCTGGCTTCCAAAATAGTGAACATGCACTGCAGCCAACCCAGTTCCAGCTGGGGACTTTAGGGCTGTCACCAGACCCTGGAACCCTCACTCTTCATTTGTTTGTTTATTTTGTTTGGCCTTTGGGATTCAGCTGAAGCAATCTGGACATCAAGGACTGTGTCGTTAATCTCAGAATCCTCAATCTGAAGGCCAGCTTTACCATTGCCTATTTTTGTGCCAGCCAGTTGGCTACTCCTCTGGGTACTCATCACAAATAAGATGTGCTCCTTGGGAGAGTTAATGCCCCAAACCCTTACCATCTACTGACAAACCAGTACAGCTTCCTATTATTATCAGATGAGCTGGCCCTCTAATGGAGAAGGTGAAAGCAAATGTACTACAGAAAACCTTCTGTTTTGATGGAGGCTGAATGAGTGAAAGTGTTATGTAGCAAGTTCCTGGGCAGTCAAGAACTGACTAGAAGACACTAATCCTTTAAAGTTGACAAAAGTGCTTTCAAGTGCTAGATGAATGTTTTGCCTTACATTGTCCAAACACTTGTGGTAACAGCTTCCGAGGACAAAAAACCTTAAACTTACCGACCCATAGAGTTCTCCTCGCTCGTTCATTCCTAAATACAGGCCAGAGTCCACTCCCCGGATGCTGATCAGCCCCACAGCCAGGCTGATAAACTCCAGAATTCCTAGAGCAAAAAAGTGAATGCCATTTCCATCACTGATATCAAGCTAAGAGGAAACTGTTCAGGTGACATGAGCTACTAGTCCTTTATGCCCAACTGGAGGCCAGCTCTGTGTGCCTTTGGTGAATTACCTGATGAAACCATCTTTTGCAGCAAGAATGGAACCTCAGAGAAGACACTGAGTCTCTCTGGGCCTCGGCTTGTCCATATGTAAAATGGGGGACACAATCTCTGCCTCTGTTCAACACTCTTAGGCATATTATAAGGAAAAGACCATGAGAAGGGTTTGGCTACAGAAGCTCCATAATTACAAGGTACTATTGCTGTTAAATACCACCATTTCAAGAACTGGGAGGGCAGCTTTCAAAATGAAAGAATGTGGCCAGGTTTCTGTATCTTCCCAAAGTCACTTCCCTCCTCCCCAGAGCACACAGCATTACCTTGCTGTCCTCTAGGCTGAACTTGTTTTGCAGCCTCTTAGCTCCCATGTCCTTAAAGCCACATGAGGCTGTCAACTGCCTGTAACTGACTCTAACAAAGGCCACACAGGCCACTCACAAAGTTTGTTCCTCCAGCCTATGGCAGGAAGCAAAACTTGGCCTGGTGAGAGCTTTCTCCTCAAAAGTACTCTTGGCCAGTGCAGCCTCAGGCTGACAAGCCTGTCATTCTCCCCTTACCTCCTGAGGATTTTAAATTTATCTATGGCAAAGAGTTGGCAGGTAGTATTAGACTTAATACTGATGTGAGATGTTGCAGCTTTAAGGGAAAAGGGAAGATACTCAGAAATGTCCCTCTAGCTGACAAAGTTATAGGTGAGGATTTGAAAAAGTTTTCATTTACCCAGGAGCAGTACGGGGGAAAAAAGAAATTGACTACTAAGAGGGAAAAAAGAAACAGAACTGAAATCCTGGTGATACTGAAGACTTCACAGTTTTGTTCTAAGATAGCACATCTATTATTTGGATACAGATGTAATGGTCAACTAGATTTCTCTTTGATTTTCTCTAACCATGTTTTTCAACATACAGACCAAAACGTGATACTATTGACTCACACAGGCATCCAAAGGTATGAAATGAGCTCATATCTGGCTGTCTTTCTCATCCAAAAATGTAATTCTTAAGGGTAATAATATTCTATGTAATCTTCACAGGGAGTGGGACTGATTCCTTAAAGATCACTTTAAAAAATTAAGTGGGCAATTGTGAAATCAGGTTCAGAACTCCAGTGGGAAGTCTCCTGAAGAGCCCCAGTGACTTGGGCTGGTGGGTGGGCATTCACGTATGGAATCTTTTAGGGCACACTCGGACCTATTTGGAGAATGTAACGCTCTTCTGCTGCCATTGTATAGAACACTCAGAACGTGGCCTTTGTCCTCTAGCATTGACATCCTCCAAGCTTTAGTCTCAGTCTGGTTGTTACTAACTCTTGTAGTACAAAAAAAGAGTTTTGGGAAAGGATATTGACACAAGATGGTAAGAGGGGAAGGGAAAATACCTGGTGCCAAGTAGGGCTTAAGCAGATACTGATTTAGTGGACCAAAACCTTTAGTTACACTGCACAGGGTTCTGATTTTGGTTCTGCCCTGTTTAACATTTTAATAAATGACTTATAAAAGGACATAGGGGGACTGTTTACCCTAGTTCCAGAAGACATACACCTGAGAGGATGACAATAAAAATCCGAAGAGATTTCAAGAGAATGGAAAAATGGGCTGACTCCAACAAAATAAGCTTTAATTAGAATAAATGTAAAGTCCTGCACTTTGGTCCCCAAACCAGTTACCCAAGATGTTTTGTGTTTGGGGTTTTGTTGGGGGAGGGCAAGCCTCAAGTACAGTATGAGTCAATCATACTCCTTATTTCATGGCCTATTATCATAATTGGTCTGCGTAAAGGCTTTTTTATTTATCTATCTCTTTCTTTTTATTTCCATAAGCTTCTTCCCCTCTCCTCCCCCCTTCAGGCAACCACGTATATTTTCTTGAAAACATGGACTGTTCTTTTGTGTTTTCATGCATTTTATTTTTAGGGACTTTTTTTTTTTTTTTTTTTTTTTTGCAGTACGCGGGCCTCTCACTGTCGTGGCCTCTCCCATTGCGGAGCACAGGCTCCGGACGTGCAGGCTCAGCGGCCATGGCTCACGGGCCCAGCCGCTCCGCGGCACGCGGGATCTTCCCGGACCGGGGCACGAACCCGCGTCCCCCGCATCGGCAGGCAGACTCTCAACCACCGCGCCACCAGGGAAGCCCTCATGCATTTTTACTAAATGCAAGTCTGCTCAGCTTTGGAATGGGGAGACGTGGCTTAGCAAAACATGCACAACAATGGAGTACAGAATTTGATTGAACAAGGTAACCTCAGTATGGCTGATTCACGAGATTATTAAAAAGCTAATGTGAAGCTAGTCATGTAAAAATTAAAAATTGCTAAAAGCTAATGTAAAAAAATAGAAAAAAAACTAATGTGATCTAAGGCTGTATTGATCAAGATTTAGTAACTGGCATAAAGGAGGGGATTGCCCCATTCTGCTCTGCCTCAGATCACAAGAGTGCCGTTTTTAGTTCTACTGTGTTTAAAGAGGGCTATGGAAACACAGGAGGGTGTTCAAAGGAGAGTGGCCAGTATGGCCAGGAAACAAGAAGCCAGGTCATGATTCAGTTCTGGGTGCTAAACTTTGAGGGATACCAACCCGCTGAAGCCTTCGGTTCTTTGCTTAGGCAGCTTACTTCTGAGCTTCTGAGTCTTAGTTCCCTCATTCTCTATCTCATGTCTCTGACCACCCTGAGCTCATTAAGTAGCAGAGGGCAGCTTGTGATCTCACCATCCAAAACCTGGTATGAGAACAAATCATGAAACCCAAGAGGTGTGGCCATTTGAGTCACCACCGTTTTTCTCCAGCTCTCTGTTAACCCTGATGCCAAAGGACAGATCATAGAGGAAGTCACTTGGGTTGTGTCCAGTAACAGGGTCTCCAACAGCTGGAATCATCCCTGCCCAGCTGTCTTTGGGCATCATTTCCCTTTGCCAACTTTCCTATTAGCTGGATTCAATCTGTGGGAACCCAGTGGCACATGATGATGGAACAGATATTCCTAAACCTTCTCCTGAATTCCAGCCAGCATGAAGGGAGAGAGAAAACAAGCCATTTTCACATTTTCCCAACTACAGCTGGAGAGGGGTGTTAATAGCAAAACGTTGAAGCAAAGTATTAAGTAGACAAAGTTTGTCCTCAGTACTTTCACCCCCTTCAAAGCCCAGTACCTCCCTCTCCCCTGACTCATTTGACCTGTCCACCTCAGGTTCTGGCCTGTGTTCGACAGTTTCCAGACTCTTCTCTTCTTACACCTTTTGCCCCACGGCTTCAGTGAAAACAGATCTGTTCTGGGTCCCACTGCTTCAGAACCTAGCTAGATGACTGGCCTAGTATGTCATTTAATCTGGCTCCATAACTCACCCGAATGCCCTCAGCCATCCTTTCAGCCTTTCAGGGCCAAGACAGTGCTGTTTTGGCACCTTGCCAAATAAGAACCATATCGCTCACAAACCAAAGCAGCTGCACGAGCCTGTTCCATCCCACCTGGCGGGAGGCCTCTCCTCCAGTCTGGCTCCCAAGCTCCGCTCTGCCAGCCCACAGGTGCCCCTCAGGAATGTCAGGATCCCTGTGAACCTTATGTAAATGCCACCAGCCAGCCAGGCGGAGATTGAAATACTCCTGGCTACTCATTGCAGAATGGGGGTGGGGTGGGGGAGGGGTGTGGGGGAGGGGAGGGAGGGGAGGGGAGCATAGGCTGTGCCAACAGGTTATTATTTGGAGTCGAGGCTGCTCTTGGGCTCAGCCTGACTCATTCCGAACACATGGATTCCAGGGTAATCCTTGGGGGCCCTGCTCTCCAATTACAACAAATAGCTATTTACTTTACATGGCCTTTGGAGACTACCTCCTCCCCCCAAGCAGAAATCTATAATATTTTATATCTTAAGTCTGGCCTACTTTACCCTGCTGGAATGTTGACTGCTAAAGCACTTATGGAATGTTAAAGTTTCGATTTATTGAATACCCTGGCTGATTAACTCAAATGTGGAGGGAGGAGAGAGTTAGCAAACTCAAACGCCACCTCTTTCTCTGCCAAAAGCTAAACTGAGAAAGAGTAAATGTGTGCTTGCAAGTTGGCAGGGGACGTTACAAAGACACAGCTTTGACCAGTTATCATTTCCTTTACAGGAAATACACGGAACTGCCAGGAAGCCAGGGAAGGAGGAAAGGGAAAAGGTGATGCAGAGGTGGTCTCAGTCAGTATGTGTGTGTGTGCGCATGCGCTTAAGGCAAAACCCAAAATGAAACAGTTAAGCAGCAGTGAAAACACCCCTTCCTCCCGCCAGTTTTATTTCCTTTGGTTTCTCCTTAAACTTAACACCCTTAGCAGACCTGGGAGATGAAAAGAAATCAAGATGTGTCCTTAGGGAGGTAATTAAAGACCACTTATCCCAAGAGCCTATTACTGCTTTATGTTGACCTTGTAGGTTACTGGGCTCAGTTTAGGCACAGAATCAGACGAACACTTGGAGCTGCTGGGAGTCAAGCTCACAGTTTCTCCACCTCTGCTGCCCCCACCTCACATTTCTCCATCATTTCAGAATTTTTATTCTACATCTCAGGAATGAGCTACCCCAATATCTTTAGGCCATTTCTGGGAGTTTTGGTAGGCTCTGAGGCTAGGGTGGGAGTCGCATTCCTTCTGAAGAGGAACAAAAGGGGACTGCAAAGTCACTAGTGATGGAAGGGAAAGGAGCTAAGTTAACCCTCCCTCTCCCCTCACCCCACCCCACCTTGTCACCCTTTTGAGGACCTGCTGCAAGTTTATACAGACACCTGCACTCCTCCATTACCCCCATCCCACACACAACCTACTGTACTCCAGCTCTCCAAGTGCATTTTTCCAAGATGACATAGACCTCATTAGGGTTCCTGCTTGCTCCCAGCAAGGAAGACCAGCCCTGGCCCCAAGTTGTTTGCTAGACTTAGACTTGCCCAGGAACAGGCCTCTGCCCCTCTCCCCATCCACCCCAGACTTTTTATGGTGCACTGGGGTGCAGCTCTAGCAAGGCACGGGGAATAGGAGGATAGGGAGGTTTGGGGGAAGTGAGGGAGGATGGGAAAAAGAAGGGAAGAGTATCACGCCTGATGGTAGGCAAAGCCTCTCACTGGCTTAGATGGTGTCTTTGGCCCCTAGGGTCCTTGGGAGGAAGCAGAGGGCATTGGGAGATGCGGGGACCCAAAGAAGGGTAGCTGTCACAGCATCAAAATAACAGTTTAGTAGAGGATAGGAAATTGAAACTGAAAATGGCCAAATTATTGAGGAGTGAACACACTTGCTTAGAAACCCAATGATCTCTGTCCCAGGTCAAGGTTTATACTAATTGTGTTCTGTATGTGAGACAGGCAGCTGTGCCCTTTGAACAATCTGCAAAGTGGCAGGCAGAGAAAATCCTGGATGGAGGCTGGGTGTCTTCTGCGCTGGGCCCAGAATACACCTGTTTTGGGGGCTGGGAGTGGGCCCAGAACGGTTTCCTCACTGAGGCAAGGAGTCCAGAGGTAGCTCCGGCAAAAGCTGCCCCAGGGCTTGTGCCCTTACACAGTAGCCACCGGGAGGCTTTCCTAGTTTCTCTAATACCCAGATCCCGGCGTGCTGTCTGGGTTGTACCTCAACGCGGGCAGAGCAACACAGAGGTAGGCAGGTGCCACGGCTGCCGCGTCCCCGCGGGCCAAAATCGACTCGGGCGCGGACCGTCCACACGCCGTATCCACGGCCCACGAAGGCTCCAGCTTCAGGTAATCTGCCGCGACAACCCAGCTGCCCTGGAGGCTCAGCCTCACGCTGTAGCCACGGTCCCCGACCTCCTCGGCGGATGCTCCTACCCCTCTCCCAGCTCCACCTGCAGCGTCCAGGTCCCAGAACAATCCCCTAGCTCCCGGGGGAGGGAAGGTGGAGTGGGGAAAGGAGAAGCCGCACCTCAAGGCGCCCCCGCCTCCTCCCGAGAGTGTCTGAGGGTGTCAGGCGCCCCGACGCCGCTGCGCGGCTCAAGTCCGCACCGTCGCGTCCCGCCTGCCCCGCGTCCCCGTCGGCCTCCCGCCTCGAAGGGCTCAGACGGCGCCGAGCCGAGGGGCGGGGGGGGGGGGCGGTCCGCGGGCCCCAAGCCGGAGCCTCGAGCCGTCGGCTCCCCAGTGCGCCGTCTGCTCGCCTCCCGTCCCTCCCGGCCGCGTCCTCACCGAAGCGGCTGTGGTCGTGGCGGGTGCCGTGCACCGTGCCGTTGGGGAAGATCTCCAGGTGGAAGCCGGTGCGGCAGTAGAGCTGGCGGCGTCGCAGGATCCCCTTCAAGTGGGCGAAGTCGGTGGGCGAGCCGCGCTGCAGCTTCCCTTCGATCTGGCCCAGACGCTCGTTCAGGAAACCTGGGGAGTCAGCTAAAGGCACGTTCCCCAGAGACGAGGAGAAGCCGTGCAGATCCCAGTCCAAGGAAGAGAAGACTCCCCCCACCTCAGCCATGGCGGGGTGCGCGGGGCCGAGTCCGGGCCGTGGGGCGCGAACTGCCTCTCCCCGCCGCGGGCGCGGGCGACTCGGCGGCGCTCGCTTGCTAGCTCGCTCCGCGCTCTGCCGAGCTGCAGTCGACGTCTGTTCTTGTCCAAGGAACTTCTCAGCGGCGGGGAGCGTGGGGCAGCGCGCTCCTGACCTTGCGCTCAGTTAAAGTGCCGCTTCCCCTCCGCATCCATCTCCCCAGGCCTCTCATAGCTGGCTTCGTCGAGCTATCAGATGCAAACGGCACTTTATATACATACCCACTCCCCTTACATTGACATATTGGATATTTAAATACAAGCCACACCTCAATGGCATCCCCTCGGAGATTGGTGTGTGGGTTCTTTTTTTTTTTTTCCTCCTCGTATCCTTTTGGCTCTTTTTAGGAGAGGGGGGTGGAGTGGGAGAGAGCGAGCGAGCTTCACTCCCTCTTTTATTATGAAAAAATGGCAGGAAAAAGCTACACATTGCAGTGAGGCATAACTGCTTTTGGCAGGTTTTTCTGAAACTGCTGATGAAATAACGGAGCCCAGTGCGTGGAGGCTGTTGGCGTCCACTGCCACTCAGGCCTGTTGCGCTGGGGCAGCACCCACCTCCCACGCGGCCTGCGGCTGCTCGCCTTTGGAAAGTGGCGTGAGACCCAGGCTGGGGGGTTCACGCGTTCGTGAGCCTCTCGCTCCCCGGCCGGTCGGAGGCTGCAGAAGGGGCGCCTGGCCTGGGTCAGTGGCTCCCTGGTTTCTTTGTTCTGTTGCCCCCTAGTCCCACTCCCCACCTGTAGGTCGGCAGGGGGCTGAGGAAGTGAAGAATTCGGAAACGCATGCAGTTGCAAAGCGTGGGATTGGGGGTGTAGGTGGTTCCTGTAGGCACCCAGGCTGGGGGCCTTAAGGGGCCTGGGAGGAGCGGGAAGCCCCACGGAGGAAAGAAGGCATTTTTTTAAAAAGGGACGTTACAGCTTAGGAAAAGGAGGGGGGGAGTAAGAAATAGAAAGCGATCTTTTTGAAAAATGATCTCCTCTGGCTTTCTGGGCGCGCTTTTACTAGGCTCTCGAGAGCAAGCTTGATGAGAGACCATTGGAAGTCTGGTGGGGGTTTTCCCCCACCTCTTTTCTTGTTGGAAACAGGTGTTTCCTCGCTCTGTCCTGTGCCCTCCTCGGAGATATTCTATCAGGAAGAGCGGCAGTTGGGGCGGGAACTGGAGGCAGCCAGGGCAACGGACAGCGTTGAGAAGACCTGGGGAGCAGGTGCCCGGCCTGCCTCGCGCCCCGCGCCCCTACCCGGCACCAGAACCCTGGGGCCCCTCTTGGGGCCTCGCGCTCAGCGTCCTGCTCGCCTGCCTATTAAACTACGTTGTCTGCAGTTTGCACCCGCATGGGGGCTCTGGCTACCTTCCCTGGCTCCGGCTCCATCAGGAGAAACTGAAAGAGCGAGCACCCCAACCCCGCCACTCCTTTGCAGCGCCTCCTGCTGGAGAACCCGTGTCTCGCGGCGAGTTGGAATTCAGTCTCCAGGAGAGGAGAAAACTGACTCAGCTCAATTCAGTTAGTGCAATTTGAGGTCCTGCTCCTCAGCTCACACGGGCACCCTGTGCTCAGTCTCCAGAACTGTAGCAGTTCTTGGTTTGGAACATCGTGGCTTGGTTCTGGTGTGCCTCCCTAGCTCAGACAGAACCTCCAGAACCAAGCACAAGGTCTGGCACGTGGTAGGTGCTCAGAAATCATCTTCTGGTGTGCACCCAGTAGTGGGGAACACAGATGCAAGTAATCTTCCGACTCTACAGGACAGAAATGCAAAAGATGGTGTCTGTATTGGAGTATTTACAGATGAAATGGCAGGCTATCAACGATTTGCTTTAAAATAATCTAGAGTGAGAAAGCAGGAGGAATGGAGGTTTAGATGAGAAAATAACATTGTTCATGTTACTAATTATTGAAGCTGGGTGATGGGTACATGGGTGTTCATTATATATGTCCTCTAATCTCTCTATAAACACACAAACGTGAAATTTCCATAATAAAAGCTTTAAAAAATGGGACTGACATGAAACAACAAAGAAATCCTTCTTTCCTTCTTCATTCTTCCCTTCAAAGAGTTTGTGGATTTAGTGAAGAGGTGGGGAAGGTGGAGCAGAGGTTAGCTAAGTGTATAAATGACTAGAATGCAGGCAGTTTAAGGTGCATAGTACTGTGTGGATTCAGAAAGCACAGAGAAGTTTGATCTGGGGGTTTAGAGCCGGGTTCTGGACCAAAGTGGCCTTTGTGATGGATGGGCCTTGAAGGGAAGATGGGGAAGATCTTGCAAATTCAGATGGGCCACTTCCAGGAAGGGGAAAATAGTAATGAAGCAAGTGGAAAAATTTTAATTGGTAAAGACTAATTCCTGGGGGTTTTGGTGAATGTCAAAGGAAATAATGTTGATGAAACTGCTTTGAGAAGTATGTGGTGTGAAGGAGTTAGATGTCTCTATGATTATATAAATTACACATTGATAATGGTCAAAGCCCATTTCTTCAACAGTCGCTTCAGGGAATTTCTACATTCTTTGTCCCCCAATATTCCCAAAGTCACCAATTGCAGTTGCATATCTGGAGTCCTACTTGTCCAAATGTTAGAGATATAAGCATCCCATTGCCCTTCTTGGGTTCTTTTTATTTTTTAAAACATTTTTGTTGGAGTACAATTGCTTTACAATGATGTGTCAGTTTCTGCTTTATAACAAAGTGAATCAGCTATACATATATCCCCATATCTCCTCCCTCTTGCGCCTCCCTCTTTTGAGATTAAGCTGACTGATAATTCTGTTTAAGTAATGTTTCCATGAAGTATCCCAATTGACAGAGCACTTTCATGAAAGTTATTTAATTTTCACAACCTTGTGGAGTAGGCGGTACCATTATCCCTATTTTAGAGGTGAAGTTAAGTGACTAGCACAGAATCATATAGCTAATAAGGAGCAGAGTCGTCATTTAATCTCAGCTCCACTAGGGGCAATTTACTCTCAATTTATGGGCCTTGGGATTATGCAAAGATTGGCATGTGAAGGACAGTGAGATTTCAGAATATTTTTGTTTATCGAATATCCTCAGCAGGACACAACCCCAGGGCAGCATTGTGCTGGATGCATGGGATGAGAGGAAAATGTACCTAGAAAAAGAAGCGACCCTCTGGATTCGGGATGTCACTTGTAAAGTGAAGATAACTGTACCCCTTCACAGTGGTATTACGAAGATGAAATAAAATAACTGTCCCCGATGCAGGGGACACGGGTTCGGGCCCCGGTCCAGGAAGATCCCACATGCTGTGGAACGGCTGGGCCTGTGAGCCATGGCCGCTGAGCCTGCGCGTCCGGAGCCTGTGCTCCGCAATGGGAGAGGCCACAACAGTGAGAGGCCCGTGTACCGCAAAAAAAAAAGAGAAAAAAACTGATGGAAAGTGCCCAGCATTCTGTCCAGCACACGGAAGATAACTCAACACATCTGAGGTTCCATCCTCCTTTCCCAATATCTCACAGGGCTAATGTGAAAAATTAAGCAACCTATGTGGAAAGGACATGGAAAAATAAAACTCCATTAAAAAAATGGGAGTTCTGACTCAGGCTGTAAGTGACCAGAGGCTGAGGGCAACCTGCTGGGATCTGTTCCTTGAGGAAGGAGATGGTGAAGCTAATACTTCTGATGCTCACCTCCCCCTCCCCCTGCCACAACAGTACACCTTGGAGAGGGGAAAAGATGTCTGGAATTGTTGCTCTGCCTGGTTCTTCGTTTTCCCAACAGCTTATAAATGTTTTTTCCTTCCTAATACATTTTCCCTGATAACGGACAGCAGGAGCTGTATTGCTTGGCAAATCCAGCAGGAAGTGCAGTTAACTCCATCACTTGCTCCAGTTTATTTAGTACTTACTTTGGGTTAAGCATTGCCCTGGGCGCTTTACATGCATTATCTCCCTAAGCCTTATAAAAACTCTAAGGAAGAGTTTTGTTTTGTTTTTTGGCCACACCATGCAGCTTGTGGGACCTTAGTTCCCCAAGGGATTGAACCCGGGCCCTCGGCGGTGAAAGCGTGGAGTCCTAACCACTGGACCACCAGGGAATTCTCTAAGGCAGTGGTCCCCAATCTTTTGGGCACCAGGGACCGGTTTTGTGGAAGACAATTTTACCACGGACCGGGCGGGGGTGGGGAGAGATGGTTTCGGGATGATTCAAGTGCATTACATTTATTGTGCACTTTATTTTTATTATTATTATTACACTGTAATATATACTGAAATAATTATACAACTCACCATAATGCAGAATCAGTGGGAGCCCTGAGCTTGTTTTCCTGCAACTAGATGGTCCCATCTGGGGGTGATGGGAGACAGTGACACCAGAGGTGTGTTGCGTATGTCCAGTCTGTTCCGTGATCTCGTTTTGGTTGCTGTCACTGCAGAAAACCCTGCTTCACAAAGATAGGATGCTGGAAATGGAAGCAGGCTTTTCACTGCTTTTGCGGCAATCTTGGGATATTCCGCCTTGACTTTAATCCAGAATGTATGGAGAATTGAAGTTGCCTCAAACATACTTTTAAGGCCACCGTCATTTGCGATCTCAAGCAGTTGATCCTCTTCTAGCATGGACAAAGTTGATTTACCCGGCTTATTCACAAATGGGTTGCGGACCCATTCCTTCCCAGTTCAGAGGTCTTTTGTTGTTGGGAAGTAATGCTCAAACTCTTTTGAAAGCTGAGATAGGTGATCATGCACCAGCTGGGAGAAAGAAGGCCCTGGCTCAGTCTCTTTCAAAATATCTGCTCATGTTTGAAACATGTCAGAAATCCCAATGTTCATTTGTTGCCCCCATAATTCCAGTTTGGCTTGGAATGCAGCCACTTTATCTGCCCACTTGAACACAGTTGTCATTCTCCCCTGAAGTGACAGATTGAGTTCGTTGAGCAGATTGAATATGTCACACGAGTAAGCAAATTTTGCGACCCATTCTGTGTCACTGAAATGTGCTGCCAGTGGTGACTGTTTTTTTTAAAAGAAATCTCTGGAGCGGCTCTCATAACTCAAAAACTCTGGCCAGTGATCTACCTTTAGAAAGCCATCTCACTTCTGTGTAAAAGAGAAGACGTGTGTGCTCTTATATGTCCATTTCCTCACAGAGCTGCGCAAACAGAGGTGAGTTAAGAGCATGTACTTTAATGTGGTTAATAATTTTAATCACATCCTGCAAAACGTTAAGTTCAGGTGACATTTTTCGTCTAGCCAGCATTTCCCTATGGATGACACAGTGCGTAGACTCACATTCAGAAGAGACCTCTTTGACCCGAGTAGTGAAACCAGAAAGCCGTCCAGTCATGGCAGCTGCTCCGTCCGTGCGTATACTGACACAAAATGACAAATTCAGTTTTCCTGATATGTTTTCATTCAAAGACTTGAATAGCTCTCCAGCTGTGGTGTTGGTTGGCAACAAAAGTGCACGTAACATATCCGCATGCACATCCTCCTGAAAAATATATCACACAAACAAGCATTGTTGCCTTGTTGTCAACATCAGTAGACTAGTCAACCTGGATTGCGTACCACGGTGAGTCATTAATCCTCTCTAACAATTGTGCCTCAATATCCTCTGCTATTTCATCAATTCGTCTAGTTATGGTGCTAGCCGAAAGAGGAACACGTGCCACCTTTTGAACTGTAGCCTCTTCTAAAAGTTCACGACAAAAGTCCTTAGCAGCAGGCAGGATCAACTCTTCACCAATAGTAAAGGACTTCCTAGCTTTAGCAATGTGGTTAGCCACTAAGAATGATGCTCTCAGAGCAGACACATTTGATGAAGTGGTGGCCTTCAATAATTGCTTCTGTTCTTCGTGTTTTTTCTTTGGAAAAACTCCAAAGGCTTGTCTTTTAATGCAGGGTTCTTGGTCTCACATTATACAAAGTGGGCTTGGAGAATGTGAATCACCTGTTGCAACGGACCCGTAATTTAAGTAGGACTCTTCGTATTTTCTTTTAAATGCAGCTTTCCTTTTGTTGGCAGTCTTAGAGTCTTCTGCTGTCTCATCATTTGGTCTTTCCCCCTTTTCAAAGAATCCCTCCAGCGACGTCTATTTTTTACTCATTTTGGCTAGGGTTAGCTTGTGGGCTTACCAAGACTGTGACTGAGACAAGCGCGCAGTGTGGGAAAGAGGCGCGGACGGAAGTGGTAAATAAAATAATGGGCGGGCCACGCGCGGACTAAATTTCATTTTTTAAACAGCTTTATTGGAGTATAATTACTTTACAATGCTGTGTTAGTTTCTGTTCTATAACAAAGTTAATCAGCTATACATATACATATATCCCCGTATCTCCTCCCTCTTGCGTCTCCCTCCCACCCTCCCTATCGCACCCCTCTAGGTGGTCACAAAGCACAGAGCTGATATCCCGGTGCTAATGCAGCTGCTTCCCACTAGCTATCTATTTTACATTTGGTAGTGTATATATGCCCATGCTACTCTCTCACTTCGTCCCAGCTCACCCTTCCCCCTCCCCGGGTCCTCAAGTCCATTCTCTACATCTCTGTCTTTATTCTTCCTGCCCCTAGGTTTATTAGAACAATTTTTTTTTTAGATTCCATATATATGTGTTAGCATAGGGTATTTATTTTACTCTTTCTGACTTACTTCACTCTGTATGACAGACTCTAGGTCCATCCACCTCACTACAAATAACTCAATTTCGTTTCTTTTTCTGGCTGAGTAACATTCCATTGTATATATGTGCCACATCTTCTTTATCCATTCATCTGTCGATGGACACTTAGGTTGCTCCCATGTCCTGGCTATTGTAAATAGAGCTGCAATGAACATTGTGGTACATGACTCTTTTTGAATTATGGTTTTCTCAGGGTATATGCCCAATAGTGGGATTGCTGGGTCATATGGTCATTCTATTTTTAGTTTTTTAAGGAACCTCCATATTGTTCTCCATAGTGACTGTATCAATTTACATTCCCACCAACAGTGCAAGAGGGTTCCTTTTCTCCACACCCTCTCCAGCATTTATTGTTTCTAGATTTTTTGATGATGGCCATTCTGACCGGTGTGAGGTGATACCTCATGGAATTTTGATTTGCATTTCTCTAATGATTAGTGATGTTGAGCATCCTTTCATGTGTTTGTTGGCAATCTGTATATCTTCTTTGGAGAAATGTCTGTTTAGGTCTTCTGCCCATTTTTGGATTAGGTTGTTTGTTTTTTGATATTGAGCTGCATGTGCTGCTTGCAAATTTTGGAGATTAGTCCTTTGTCAGTTGCTTTGTTTGCAAATATTTTCTCCCATTCTGAGGGTTGTCTTTTTTTTTTTTTTTTGGTGGTACATGGGCCTCTCACTGTTGTGGCCTCTCCCTCTGTGGAGCACAGGCTGCGGACGCGCAAACTCAGCAGCCATGGCTCACGGGCCCAGCCGCTCCGTGGCATGTGGGATCTTCCTGGACCGGGGCACGAACCTGTGTCCCCTGCATCGGCAGGGGGACTCTCAACCACTGCGCCACCAGGGAAGCCCTGAGGGTTGTCTTTTCATCTTGTTTATGGTTTCCTTTGTTGTGCAAAATCTTTTAAGTTTCATTAGGTCCCATTTGTTTATTTTTGTTTTTATTTCCATTTCTCTAGGAGGTGGTTCAAAAAGGATCTTGCTGTGATTTATGTCAAAGAGTGTTCTGCCTATGTTTTCCTTTAAGAGTTTTATAGTATCCAACCTTATATTTAGGTCTTTAATCCATTTTGAGTTTATTTTTGTATATGGTGTTAGGAAGTGTTCTAATTTCATTCTTTTACATGTAGCTGGCACGGACTAAATTAAGTGTTGGATTCTGACTTAAAGCCTGCCACCAGATGCAGCTGTATAATTGAAGTACATCAACTCACTTGCCACTAAAAATGCTGCCACCAGATGCAGCTTGTCACTTGCTACTCAAGTGACATGAGTCTGCAAGCAATTGATTTATTATGGTCTCTGTGCAGTCAAACCTCTCTGCTAATGTTAACCTGTATTTGCAGCCACTCCCCAGCACTAGCACCACTGCCTCAGCTCCACCTCATATCATCAGGCATTAGATTCCCATAAGGAGCGCGCAACCTAGATCTCTCGCATGTGCAGTTCACAGTAGGGCCCGCGCTCCTATGAAAGTCTAATGCCGCCTCTAATCTGACAGGAGGCGGAGCTCAAGTGGTAATGCGAGCAATGGAGAGTGGCTGTAAATACAAATGAAGCTTCACTCACTCGTCTACCGCTCACCTCCTGCTGTGCAGCCCAGTTCTTTTTTTTTTTTTTTTTGCGGTACGCGGGCCTCTCACTGTTGTGGCCTCTCCCGTTGCAGAGCACAGGCTCCTGACGTGCAGGCTCAGCGGCCATGGCTCACGGGCCCAGCCGCTCCGCGGCATGTGGGATCTTCCCGGACCGGGGCATGAACCCGTGTCCCCTGCATCGGAAGGCGGACTCTCAACCACTGAGCCACCAGGGAAGCCCTGCAGCCCAGTTCTTAACGGGCCACGGACCAGTACCATTTGGGGACACCTGCTCTAAGGAGTAGTTTTCTTCCCATTTTGCAGAGGAGGAAACTGAGGTCCAGAGATATTCAATAACTAGTAGCAGAGGTAGGACCTCTGATCTTAAGGGATAAATTTTTGATCTTAAGTTTGAACCTAACCATGACACTACACTGCCTCAATCTATTTACTTCAAAAAGAATTTGTATTTCTTCTTTGTCTTTTGTTCCTGTCTCCCCTCTCCTGCTTTCCTTGTAGGCAGCAGTATAATGCAGCAGTTGCACATTCCATCTCCGGTGTCAGACAACCTGGGTTCAAATCCCAGCTTAAAGCCATTCTAGGTGTTGGAGCCTCAGTTTCCTCTTCTGTACAATGCAGATGATGATGGTCCTCATAACCTCATAGAGATGCTATGAGGTTTAAGTGAAATAATATACAGAATATACTTAATACGGTGCCTGGCACATATTAAGTGGTCATTGTTCTTAATATTATTTACATCCTATCTGGCCCCAGTCATATTTATTCCCCAGGTTCCCTCAAACTATGCTCATATTTTCCTAAGGGAGAAATGAACTGAATGAGAACACTGGCCTAGTCACCCCAAAGCAATCAATTCCAATCCTATTACTCTTTCTGTGTGATATTGGGTCAGTCTTGTTCTCTCTGGGTTTTAGAAGGCCTGTCTCAGAAATGGGGTCACCAAACTGTCACCTCTGTGTGGGCAAGCAGGTAGTGAGGGAGTGGAGGTCTGAGAGAAACAGGAAATTGCTCACCTGTAGAGTTTCATTTATTGAGCATCCTAAGTACCAGGCATTATCTGATTGCCTTACATTTAACTCACATCACACCCCCACAAGGTAGATATTATCATTCCGATTTTTAACAGATGACAAAACTGAGGGCTTGAGAGGTTAAGTAACTTGCTTAAGGTCACACAGCTTGTATATGGTGGGGCTAAAATTCAAACCTGGAGAGTAACTCCAGAGACCATGCTGTTGGTCACTACACTACTCTGAAGAGCGTTGGGGCCTTGTTCAAAAGAGAAAGTATATCATGACACAATCCTCTTCTGGACAGGGAAAACCTAGGTTAAAAGAGCAATACCACTCCCACTCCCCGCCCAGGTGATTTGTAGCTAGAGTTTGCAAAATCTGCAAAAAGTCAGACCACCTTCCAATCTCCCCACCCCCGACTCTAGGGTCCAGAGAGGAAAGGCAATCTCTTTGGTTTGAATGAGCCCCCTTCTTACCTTTCCGGTCAGTCTCCTGCAGTGACACTGAGCCACAAGTCTCCTTTGTCTCTGCTGTCATTATTCTCTGGGCCTACCTGTAATGGGGGTGGGTAATGGACCATTTATTCTGGCTGTAACTTGCCATTAGTCGGCAGGTGATGACATCTTTGTGAAATGATCTGTTAGTTCTCTGAGAAGAATGGGACACTGTGGAATGTGGCTCTAACCCTGGCAATCTGGGTCACTTCTCAACCTGGTGTATGTGACTGTGAATGTGGGTACAATGGTGGCTGTGTGTGTCTGGGGCTGGATGTTGGGGGAGAAATATGGGCAGAGAGCGTGACTGTACCGGTTTTCTCAATACAAATGTGTGCTTATGTTTGTGTTTGTGACTGGATGCAGAAGAGTTTCCATATGTCTGTGTAACAGCAAGAGTTGTGGGTTTACGGTGTGAGTAAGTGGATTTAAGTATGTGAATCTACCGGCAGCCTCTGTTAATTTGCATGAAGAAGATATATGATGGCTGTGAAGCTGAGTTCATTTGAATCTAAAGTCATTTCCTTTTTTTTTTGTGGTACGCAGGCCTCTCACTGTTGTGGAATGTCCCGTTGCAGAGCACAGGCTCTGGACGCACAGGCTCAGCGACCTCGGCTCACGGGCCCAGCTGCTCCGCGGCATGTGGGATCTTCCCGGAACGGGGCACGAACCCGTGTCCCCTGCATCAGCAGGCGGACTCTCAACCACTGCGCCACCAGGCAAGCCCCCCCCCGCCCCCCCCTTTTTTTAAACCCAAGGTGATTGTTTTGGTCGCACAGCCTGAGGGCACATTCATTCACATCAGGAGATAGGAAAACCAGTTGGGGGACTCCTCTGAGGGCCCAGTTTCCTTGGAGCCTTGTTGAGGTGGCCTTATAGAATCTCTTTCTTACATAAACCAAGGAACAAAGCAGAGTCTTAAGATCAGATCTTTGCTTCCTGGCCTCTGATTAGCAGGACCTCCTCCCTGCTTTTCCTCTTTCTCCCTAAAGCTATGGACTTCATCTTGTTTCTGCAAGGGATTTGAATCTCATCAGTTACACTCTGATTTCTTGGAAATGGAGCATTATTCACTGCATTTGAAGATTTAGAAAGGGACTAACAGTTCTGTCCTGCTCTCAGAGCTGCTGGTGCCACAAGCACAGGTTACAGAACCCTTGGCAAATTAAAAAAAAATGTTGAAGGGTACAAAGCGTGGAACAGAGTTAGCAAGGAAGTGTAGTTCAGTCAGTGGTCACCTGAGCAAGTCACTAAGGAGAAATGTACATTCCGAGGGGGGTGGATTGTGGTCCTAGCTCTCGCTCAACTCACTGTCTGGGGCTTTGGCCAGATTATTTCTCATCTGTGGGCCTCCGTTTTCCTAAGTATGAAAAGAGGGAGCTGGACTAGATCCGTCTTCTCAAACTTTCGTTTATTTCTTAACTGAAGTAACCCTAATGGCAGAGGAGCATGGGTGGAGGAGAGGGGTGGATGGGGGTAATCCAAAGCAGCCTACTGCAAGGTCAAAGTGAGCTTGAAGTGTCATGTTTTATCCTAAAAATGTGTTCAAAATTTGCATTCCCTTCCATGATATAGCCATATTTGTTTTGATAAAGAAATTTTTTTTTAGAAGATGTTGGGGGTAGGAGTTTACTAATTTTATTTATTTATTTTTGCTGTGTTGGGTCTTTGTTTCTGTGCAAGGGCTTTCTCTAGTTGTGGCAAGCCGGGACCACTCTTCATCGTGGTGCGTGGGCCTCTCACTATCGCGGCCTCTCTTGTTGTGGAGCACTGGCTCCAGACGCGCAGGCTCAGTAGTTGTGGCTCACGGGCCTAGTTGTTCCACGGCATGTGGGATCCTCCCAGACCAGGGCTCGAACCCGTGTCCCCTGCATTAGCAGGCAGATTCTCAACCACTGTGCCACCAGGGAAGTCCGATAAAGAAAATTTTTAAATTTCTTATACTCAAGTAAAATTGACACTCTAAGAACATGCCATGTTTATCCTGTGACTCTGTGGACCCCCTTGGCACACTGCCATGGATCCCCAGGAGTATGCATACTCTGGTTTAAAAGTTTGGAAGTAAATGATTAAGATTCCTTTCTGCTCTAACACTCTGGCTCAATGACCTGGGAATACCTGTGGTGTCTTTTGTAACTGCTCCCCAGGATGCTAGAGAGTTTTTTTTAATGGCTCCATCTGAGCACTCCATTTTCTAGACAGTTATGCAAAAGGAATGGAAACCTCTGATTTTGTTTCTAGAACAAGCATCTCCAATATGTCTTTGCTGAGCCCCAAGTACAGGCTCAGGCTTATGCTAAGTTGTCCTGGGGATTCTTATGGCACTACTGTGGCGCTTAATCTAGCTTCCATGAAGCAACAGCGGTTAAGAGTTTGGTGAGTTAAGTAGTAAACTGTGGGCTGTGGATTTTAAGTGCAGCAAGAGTTTGAGAAGTAGAACATAGATGTGCTTCTTGGAGGAGGTGATAGGATGATAGTTCAGGTAAATGGAGTAGAGGGAGAGGGACAATCCAGCTGGGAGGAGGGCAAGAGTAAAGGTCTGGAGGCTGTCAGGATCATGGCCTGCTTAGGTTGGGGCCAGAGTCTTGCTCAGTGGCAGGAGACACAGAAAGCTGAAATGGGGTCTTTCTCCTCCTGGGCATGAATTATTAGCTACTTATCAGTTCACTGTCTTCTTTTTAAGGAGGTTGTGACTAGGGCTGATCCCCTCTCCTGTAGGGAGTAGGAAATCCCTGGAAAAAAACAAAACAACCTTCCAAAAGGGATTTGGGGGAGAGAGTAGAGGATAAAAAGATATCTACATGACCTCATATACTGTCATCCAATCCAATCTGTGATTAGTTGTATGCTTATTCTGTAAGCCATTTGATTTCTGTTCTTTGGGGTGCATGCTATTTCCTCTGGTTTTCTTTAATTTACTGGTAAAAATTCCCTTCAAGGGAGGCTGGATAGTACCTGCACAGCACATGTGGCTCAGGGCAGCCTAGGGTGCAGGGGAGCTCCCAGCCCCTGTCTGCACCACCTCAGAGCAGAGTGTGAGGGCCAGAGTGAAGGAACCTGCCTAGGACCTGCTGGTGGCTGGGGTTGGCGATGCCAGCATTGCCTCAGAGCCTAAGGAGAAACACACCCAAGGGGAGCAGAGTTGGTGACAAGGGGAGGTTTCACCAATAGGCCCAGGTAGAACGAGGTTGTAGGCCAGTGGTCACAGGACCAGGGAGCCAGGCAACAGGCAGTCACAGGTGGCCCTGAAGGGGGCACAGCCAGCATCCTGGGAGCCTGGTGGCGGGGTTCAGATAAGGTCTAGGGAGCAAGCTGGTGTCAAGCAAGTGCAGTTGCAAGTGGCAGGGACACATTACCAATAGGTTACAAATCCAGAAAAAGTAAAAATATTAACGTGACTAACAGAATTAAGGAGGTGAAGGAAGAGAAAATAAGCAGAAATGAATAAGTGCTGATTTTTTAAAAATATTGAGGCATGATTGACATACAAAAACCTGTACATATGTAAATATATACAACTTTAGTGTGTTTGGGGATAAATATATACCCATGAAACCATCACTACAATCTATGCAATAAACCTATCCATCGCCTGCAAAAGTGTCTTCCTATCCTCTTGATTTCTTTATTATTATTGCTATTATTTTTTTGTCATAGGAACACTTAACATAAGATCTACTCTCTTAACAGAATTTTAAGTATACAATATAGTATTATTAACCATAGGTGCTACCCTGTAGAGTAGCTCTCTAGGACTTATTCATCTAGCATAACTGAATGTGGAGTCCTTAATCTTTCCTACCAGGGAGCCAATTTATAACATCTAAAATTGAAATGTATAAATTTAAAAATTCCAAAGTACTTCAATTGCCATAAAGGACCCAGGTTGGGTAGGCATTGGAAGGATTGGCAAAAAAAAAAACCCTCTCCCCTCAGTGTTGGATGAATTTGGAGACCTAGGGAAACTACAGGGCCTCGGATATAGAGGAAATAAGACAGCAGCCCAATTGCAGGAACTGGGTACAAAGCACGTACCTGCAGGAAGGGACACACAGGAAGGGACAAGACCCCTGTTACTGGAACTGAAATTATGAGCTCAGAGCAGGGCCAAATGCCACTCACTTGAGCCTCAGCTGGTAAGGTATGGATGGAGATATCTTATACTTCCCCCTGGTTCAGGACAGAATGAATCCCAGAGTCCAGGTTTTGTAGAAATGGGGGAAAAACCTACCAGTGAGGGTTAGGTGGCCTTAGAAGGGCCATGGAGCTGGACAGGTCATCACAGTGCCACCCAGGCAAGCTCCCATAGCCATACTACTGTTCAAAATCTCTGCCGCAGGATCCAGAGACATATGTTTCCTCATCACCCCCTGCCCCTGTCCCCCTTGACACCACCCCAAGAATGGAGCACCGAATTGTCGTTTCAGGGCGTTAACTTCATTGGCTCTTGACTGTCTGGACCTCCCCAAAACCAGGCCTTTCTTGATTAGCATTTCAGGCCCATAGTGGAGGATGAGGTCACCCTGGTGTGAGATGAAATGACAGTATCATGACTTGGCTGGCCATAAAACAACTGCTTTTAAAGCTAAATTTTGTAATCTCATAGTTTACCCAAGGGGTTGTGTAATTCAAAGCAATGACCATGAAGCTATTTGTAAAATTCTGACTTTCTTCTGAACCAAGTGTGGATTAGGGGATGGTTATGGCAGTGTGGGGGATGGAAGAGCTGAGAGCTGGGGAGACAAGCAAGGCCCAGATAGTTCAAGGGTGAGACCAACACTCATGGTTTCTCTTAATGTGATAGGGGTCTCCTCTTCTGGAGATATAAAAAGCTTTGTCTTTTCAAGTGCCTTGAAGATTTCCAAAGCAGAGGGTGCTTAACCTACTGACCCCAACCTGGAAAAAAATAGTAAGAGAGAAAGAGAAAATCCTAGCAGGAATTGCTTAGCTTCCTAAACCATAACTGGGGCCAACTGGCTGCTTGCATGGGGCAAGATGTCTTGCCCTCCAGCAAGGGTTTGAGGCTGGGCCAGCTGATGGTCTTAAAATTAGATACACACAATAACTGGTGGGTCTCAGGCTCTCTCTGAGTCCAAGAGTGAATTTGTGGAAGGTGTGAAATATCAGGTAAAGCATTGATAAGCAGTGGAGTGTACTGGATATAGAATCAGATCTGAGTTTGACTCCTGGTTCCATCCTTGGCTGTGTGGCTTTAGGCAAGGCAGTGAGTCCTCTCCAATTCTGCCTCTTGCTGTAAAATTGAAACAATAACTGAAGCTACCTCTTAGGTGATTTTGAGACTAAAATATGACTATACATATTTATCTGAAGCTCTGACAGTGAGTTAGTAACACAGTTATACGGGGTTATGTATGCCAGGGACCCTGTGGTTCTACATTATTGGGTCTTTTGATTCTTTTTTATTTCCATGATTGTTGATTATAGTGAAGTTTTTGAGAGGTGGGTTAGAGTGACTTTGAAGCAATAGAGGACTGTTTTATGAATGCATGCTTCTTGCTTGTTTGACTTTCCCCCTTCTATCCACCCATTATCTTTTTAAAGGATGAGAAGCAGCATGGTGTGGAGCAGAAAGAGTCAGACGGATGGGGATTGAACCCCAACTGTGCCACTTACAGGCCATAGAACTCCAGATAAGTCATGTTAATGTCCCTGAACTTCACTTTCTTTGAAGGATTTTTTTTTTTAAGAATCAAAAGAGATAATGCGTGTAACATGCTTGGCACTTAAATATACAGAGAAGTTTTTATTCTCTCATTGTTCAGAGATTTTAGATTTTTAAAGATGTGTGGGTTAGCTAAGGCTGTGAAAGGCTTATTCATACTCCACGGTTTCAAGGATTTGAAATACTGACTTTTCAAGAAGATCCACTTTGAGAAATTATGCCACAGAAACATCCTTCCCAATGAATATGCAGACTCACAAGTTGCAGGTCTCCTCACCTGACATCTAGATACCTAGTTTGCTCACGTGACAAAGACTGCTGTTTGCTACTGAGTTCAGTATCTTCCCTTCAGAAGTTTTGTGGCTCTTGGGATTTTTCAGAACTTTCTGGAGGTCCTACCATAAGGGCTCCTTCTTCTTCTTCTTCTTCTTTTTTTTTTTTTTTTTTGCGGTATGTGAGCCTCTCACTGTTGTGGCCTCTCTCGTTGCGGAGCACAGGCTGCAGATGCGCAGGCTCAGCGGCCATGGCTCACGGGCCCAGCCGCTCCGTGGCATGTGGGATCCTCCCGGACCGGGGCATGAACCCGTGTCCCCTGCATCGGCAGGCGGACTCTCAACCACTGCGCCACCAGGAAAGCCCAGGGCTCCTTCTTTGTATTCTTTATTTTCCCATTTATTTATTTATGGCTGTGTTGGGTCTTCGTTGCTGTGCATGGACTTTCTCTAGTTGCGGCGAGCGGGGGCTACTCGTCGTTGTGGTACGCGGGCTTCTCACTGCAGTGGCTTCTCCTGTTGCGGAGTACGGGCTCTAGGTGCACGGGCTCAGTAGTTGTGGCTCGCGGGCTCTACAGCACAGGCTCAGTAGTGTGGTGCACGGGCTTAGTTGTTCTGCGTCATGTGGGATCTTCCCGGACCAGGGATTGAACCCGTGTCCCCTGCATTGGCAGGCAGATTCTTAACCACTGCGCCACCAGAGAAGTCCCTCTTTGTATTCTTAAGGTCCTGTGGTGAACCGACGTAAACAAATTTGGTCCTGTACAATTATTAGGTTTTGTGAGTAGATCTCGGTAGTCACCAATAGTGGGAAGAAGGTGAAGGGTTTAGCTACCTCCCCATAACCTTGCTGCTGGTTTAGAATAAAAGCAAGCATCACACCCAAATCTGCCACACATGTAAATATTTATTAGCAAGCAGGTACAAAACAGTCATAAAACCTGTTCTAGAAGCTCAGTGATACTTCATATCTCTGTCCTTTTTGGTTCTTCTTGTATGAAAGGTTCACCTGAGGTAAATGTGATAATATCCCAGCCACAGATTCAATTAATCATTTAGTGGGGTCAGGGGACCAAGAATTATCTGGAAACAGCAGCAGGACCCAGGACCCTTTGGGAATCAGGTCAAGAGTACCCTCCCGGGGCTTCCCTGGTGGCGCAGTGGTTGAGAGTCCGCCTGTTGATGCAGGGGACACGGGTTCGTGCCCCGGTCCGGGAAGATCCCACATGCCGCAGAGTGGCTGGGCCCATGAGCCATGGCCGCTGAGCCTGTGCGTCCGGAGCCTGTGCTCTGCAATGGGAGAGGCCACAACAGTGAGAGGCCCACGTACCGCAAAAAAAAAAAAAAAAAAAAAAAAGAGTACCCTCCCTAAAAAGTAGAGACTACTAGATTTTAATACCCTGTTCAAGCAAAACATTCTAGTCTGTCCACATATTTTGAATACCACTAATTTCACCAATATGAACCCAATTTTAACAACCATTGTATTCAATATTAGTTAACATGCCTCTGTTTTTTCCAATGAAAACTTATTTCTAACATTTATTATGCTAATTATCATAGCCTCTGGTATTACTAGGAAGTAATGATAGTTGAAGCAGATAGCTGTAGTAGCCATCTCTGGAGCGCGGCTTTTGAGTGAGAGGTCTTGATTAAGGTAACCCTACATAGAGTATATATTTAAACTAATCACACAGAACATCACACTGTCTCTGCTTTAGTATTTTAAAGTAAATTACAGACACCATAGCAGGTGCCTCATTCTGATGATCCTGGAATCAATAGAAGTTGAAGAAGCAGAAAGTCTTTAGGGTTTCAATATGAGTGAAAGAAGAGAAATACGAAATCAGTACCATGAAGACTGCTGGAGAATATCTTCCTCAAAATACTTCGAGAATTCCAGCTCTTGTCTTTGGCTTTCCTGAGGCTCCTTGGCTTCTGCCATGTTTTTTTCTTCCCCAAAAGGTAACTGTTGCTCAGTGTGTGGACAGTTTCTGGAATGTTAAGCACTCAATAGTTGGGCTCTGCTAAAGATTTCTTACCTCTGAGGCTTCTCCTCTAGAGAGTGGAGTCTGATCTGGGTGGAACCCCCAAATGCCAGATGTCTTGTGGTGACAATTGCTGGTGGCTGATTGCTAAAGAACAGGGCTGTGTACTTTTCAACTAAAAGAGGGAGCCACATGATTATGTTCAGTTCAGGATTCCAGGCATGTCTTCAAGGAAGGAAGAATTCCACTGAGGCACATGCCCTCTGCTTCTATAGTTCCTTCACTGGGCTGCAATGCCATCTCCAGGACCTTTCCTTCAGTGTATTAAGCCACTGGCAGATTTCCCTAACTTAAAAGTGAGTGCAAGATAAAAAGGAATGAACTATTGAAACATGCAACAACTTGGATGAATCTCAAGGGTGTTAGGCTGAGTAAAAAAAATCATTCTCAAATGGTTGCATGTTGTATGATTCTGTTTATATAACATTCTTGCAATGACAAAATTATAAAAATAGAGAACAGATTAGTGGTGGCCAGGGTTTAGGGAAGGAAGAGGGAGTGAGGCAGGTGTGAGGGATGAGGGCAACATGAGGAATCCTTGTGGCAATGGAACTATTCAGTGTCTGGACTCTGGTGGTAGATACACAAACCTACACAGGTCATAAAATAGCATAGAACGAAACACACACATACACACACAAATAAATACAAGTAAAACTGGAGAAATCTGAAAAAGATGGGTAGATTGTATCAATGTCAATGTTCTGGTTGTGATATGGTTCTACAGTTTTACGAGGTGTTGCTGTTGGGGGAAACTGGATAAAGTGTACAAGAGACCTCTGTGTTATTTCTTACAACTATATGTGAATCTACAATTATCTTAAAATAAAAAATTTAATTAAAAAATCAGGAGATTTGTGGCAATGGTTGGACAGCCCTGGGCATATATTAAAACACATTGAATTGTACATTTTAAATGGGTGAATTGTATGATATGTGAAGTATATCTCAATAAAGCTGTTAAAGTGGGTGCAAGGATCATCAGGGAAGCTAAGGAGTCCAAGGTAAATTACTGGCCCACAAAGGATGACCCTGACGGTGGAGTTGTTATTTTGTTCAAGAAAACTACAAGCCTCTGCCTTCCCAGCCTTTCCCAGTTCCCCGCCCCTGCACTGAGCCAGTCCTGAATGGGGTATGGGGACGCCTCAGCTGCCTCAGCCCACTGGTGACTGGAGTGAGCCACAAGAAAGTCCCAAGTACCTTGCAGCCCTCTTGTGACAGCCTTTTTCTATTCCCCACTGTGTGGCTCGGTTCATCTGCCTGGATTTTGGTTCTCTGCTTGGACTAAGGCCCACTTGGTTGGGACCTTGATTCCCCACCTGGCTCTGGCCAAGTTCCTCCCCTGGAGGCTAAATGCTTTTTCCTGTCCTCTCCTGCCAGTGGCTGAGGTTCAGCTGTGAATGAATTCAATGCTACCATCTGTCTAATTTGGAGGGTTGCGGCCTGCTACCTAAGTTCTCTGGCTGTGATTGGGAGGGAGGTGCTCCTGGTCCTGCCTTCCCTCTGGGACCCCACATTCTGTCCCTAATGGACCCCAGATATCCACATGCCCTTTAGCCAAGTTGCGTTGTCCTGTTCCACTGCTTCCTCCCTCAGGATCCAGCCTCAGTAGTCAGGGTGGTGACTCCTAGTTCTCCTCTCACCCGGTTCTAATGTCTTCCTCCTCTCCACTGGTCCATATTGCATGTCTCACACCTAAACCCACTCAAGTGACAGTAAAGTGTAATCTTGTTATCTTGCCCATTCTGCAAAGAGCATACCCAGGAACTGTTGATACTAGCTGCCCTGGGCGAGATTCTAATGCTAAAAGCAACATGGACAGAGGAGTGTAGAGCAGGTGGAGCTGCTTGGTCCAGCCTTCAGCCCAGCACCTCTCTTTCCAGAGGAAATCTCTGTGGAAAGCTACAAATCAGCTACAATGATTTGGCAGGACCATTCCAGGGAAGAGACTTGTGTCCTGTCGGTGGTAGCTCCTTTTCTAAAGAGAGCCTGATGCTCTGAGTCCCATCCCAGACGTCCTGCAATCACACCTCTGAGCTCCATAATTTCTGACAATGAGCTTGGGTTTACCTTAGCTGGGCTTAAGGAGTTTATTTATTTATAATTTTTATTTTAAAAAACTTAATTTTTTTATTGAAATAAACCTACAGACATAGAAAACAAACTTATGGTTACCAAAGGGGAAGGGGGAAAAGGATATATCTATATATTCTCTCTCTATATATATTTATATATCTATATATAAAATAGATAAGAAACAATGACATACTGTATACCACAGGGAACTACACTCAATATTTTATAACGTATAAGGGAAAAGAATTTGAAAAAATATATCTATGTACGTATATGTATAACTGAATCACTTCGCTGTACACCTGAAACTAACACAACATTGTATTTATTGATTTACTGGTTTATTTATTAGGTGAAGTGATTTTTTTTTTAAAGAAGGAAACTTAGCTGAGCTGTCATCATCATAACTCATCACCCTCAAGCAAATGGTTAGGCTGAAAGGACAGTCTAGAGACAACTAACTTTATCCCTAAAGTGGATAGCTGGGTAAGATTGGCCAGCAAGACTTGACAAATTTCTCATCACTCAGCAAGTTGCTCTTTGACATCTGACAACAGGAGTCAGTCATGGTGTATTATTAAGAGGACAAAACCTGAAGACCTTGATTCATCATCTACATCTATATTCAACTGTCACTTTTGCTATTATCAATATTTCTGCTTCCTCACAATTTGCTGTGTCTCTCATTTGTTGTGGCTATGAAAACAATAAACATCCTTGTAAGGATTTAGTCTGAAGTAAAGTAAATTGGCTCCTAGAAAGATTGTTTTATGAGTAAAGCCTGAAAACTTCACTGTATGGATGCTGACATCTATTTTGACTTCCTCGAGGCTTTTTTTCCCTTCTCACTTCTTTATTCTCTGCTTTGTTCCAGATATATGAGGTTGCCAAAGAAGTGACCTCCAGATGAGTCAGGTGTTAGTCTGTTTGGTTCTGGAGAGTGGGTCTTGCCTTGCTTCAGCAGTTTTATTGTTGTCTTTGACCCCCTTCTCCTCTGGGGCCAGTGAATCCCCACTGCTATGGGTCAAAGGCAGCTGTCAGGTTGTAGAGCTGTAGATGTAGTTTTAGCCCAACTGTCTAGGTGGACCTGCCCCAAGGGGGTAGTCTCTAGGGCCATCAGGAAGGGGCCTTTTTGTTTTGGTAGTAAATGGAGGTTAGGAAATGTGGCATCTTTCTTTTGAATATAATGAGACCATTTGGTATAGACATTTTCCTGCTAAACTGTCTCTGTTCAAGTCCCCTGGGGAATGGCAGAGGGAACTAACATCTGTGAAATACATGGGTCAAGCAGCATACAGGCTGGGCTGGCCCAGCAATTCCTTCACAACCGTTGAAGCCCGAGGCTACAGAGCCTGGGCCAGCACGTCTGGGAAAGAAAGAGGGGCAGGCCCAAGGGAGACCAATGAGAATGAATGTGTGTGTGTGTGTGTGTGTGTGTGTGTGTGTGTGTGTGTGTTCATGCACCTAAGACAGTGCAGAATGAGGGAAAGGAGAGAGGAGAAAGGGAGAGAGGAGAAAGGGCCCTATAACTTAGGGTCCCAAAGCATCCTGGGATGGCATGTTGTTCTTTTTCAAACATTCTTTCAGCCAACCTTTTTTCTTCCACATCTTTCCCTCAGCTTCTTTCCTTCCTTTTCTTCCCCACTTCTTCCCCTCCTTGTCTCCTTTTCCACTCTTTTCTCACTCCCCTCCTTCCCTCTCTCCAGGATAATGAAGGACATCTGGACACTCGAAGTGGCCCAATGCTGGAGCAGCATCTTTGAAAATAGGAGACTGTAATCACACTGCCCTTTTCCTCTACAGTTCAGGATTTCTAGTGCATCCATTCAGGCCTTTTCTGTGTCTCTCTTTCCCGTTCATTTTGTGAGGCTGAATGAAAGCACATGAGCTGCAACCTTCTCCTCTGATAACCCTGTTTCACTGCATTTTTCCCTGACTCACTGGGGAGAATCACACATCTTTTTGGATGGAGCACTTGGCTGGAGGCAGAGGACCTGGCTCCCATTCCCAAGCTCTACTCTATACTTTTGGTGTGACCTTGAGCAAGTTCCTACCCTCTTTGGGGCCTTAGCTTCCCTTTCAATAAATTTGATAAACGGAAAGGAAAACCTTTGGAGCCCACACTCAAAAGTGATGCTAATTAGAATACTGGGGCTTCTAAGATCTTCCTAGCCCTTGCCCCACCCCCTCCTTACTATCTCTCCTCCTCCCAGGAAGCAGTTACTTAACCGAAAAGCCACACCCAAGGGTATGGTCTGAGTAGAGGGACTGAGTTATTTTTCACTTCTTAGTGTAAAAGATATAATCACAGAGAGTTACCAAGCAAGAAGAGGGCAGGGGTAAGGTTCTAGAAGTGTAGGAATTTTGTGGATAAAGGCAAACAGTTAACCCCCTGACCTTTCCCAAGCCCCTCCACTCAGAGGTCCAGGATGAAGTGTTTGGATTGCTGTTAAACCCAGAGTTAGGCCTGGAAGCAGGCTGGTTTTGGGTGGTAGTTGGGGGTAGGGAACTGTCAGTCTGAACAAAACATACTTGACTGTACTGTGTGGGGATCTGTGGGCCCAGTGCCTCTTTCCTTATGACTGGGCACCTAGCAGCAGGGTTGTGGGTCTTTGGTTTGTCCAACTGTGAAAGAAGCAAGAATGGGAGTCTCCACAAAGGCCTGCAGCTGCCTTCCAAGGAATTTCAGTGTATCTGGGAGCACAGAGGCTGAGTCATATTTTGGGAGAGGATTGTGTTTTTATACCCGCAATACAGGGTGTTGCCATAATATTAATCATTATTATGGTTAAAAACAAATAAACTCATCCTGAAGTTATGACAAATCTGTGTCTTGGCTCTTTCTTGCCCCTGCATTGTCTTTCTTTTAGCTCCTGCCTTAGGGAACCAGAGTTTAACTCCATATTGCCAGACTAGGCCACTGTCTTCCTAATATCATTTTTAGGGATGCAGTAAAGTACCTAATTAAAAAAAAAAACTCCACATCTATTTACTAAGACCTACAATTCCACTCTGTCAAAATTCAAATGCCTCATTAGTTACTTCGATTTTTAATATTAATGGGCTTTTACTATTGTTTCCTGAGAGAAGGAGATGGGCTGAAAGGAGAGACCATGAGGGTACTAGACACCTGGCCAGGGAGAGATCACCCTCAAGGGAAGAGAAAGGCATACAAAGGGGATGTTGGAGCACTGCAAACAAATCACCAACCTTATGGTTTTTCCACAAACTATTTGTAAACAGAGGTCATGGCTACCACTGCAGGGGTTCTGTTCCTGGGGTGGGGGTTGGGAGGTAGAGGGATGGTAAGGGGAGGGAGGTAAAAAGAAGATGCACTTAAGTTTAATGAGCCATTTTCCCAGCATGGGCCTCAGGCCCTGGTTCTAGAGTGACAGACCCTGGCCTCAAAAAAAGGAGGGAGACGACTGCCTGCTCATGCATTTGGGCCAGTTTAGGCTGAGCCCCTGGGCACTGGGCAACTTCTGTGGGTCACACTTTGGCTGTAGGACCTCTGGTTCCCACTGAGTTGAGAGAGCTGAACCAGCTTGGGAACTTCTAGGTATTTGAGGGGAGGAGGAGAGTGTGTGAAGACTTGGGCTGAGTGACAGACCGGAATGTTAGAGAAAAGTGTGCCCTTAGATGTAGCCCATTCTGCCAGGCTAGACCCCCCTCCAAGCCTGATTTTATCCACTGACCCAGAAATACATTCTCCCTTTTTCTGGACCCCACTCTATCTTGAACAAATCAAAAAAAACAGGCTCAAGTGGCAGGGGAGGGGGTGGTGGTGTGATGAATTGGGAGATTGGGATTGACATATATACACTAATATGTACAAAATGGATAACTAATAAGAACCTGCTGTATATTAAAAACAGAACAAAACAGGCTCAGTGCTACCCTATGTGTCTTTCACCTGGGCTTAGATGAAAGCTAGTGTGCAGAGTCTCCAGTTATGGTCTCAACAAACATTTTTCCTATCATAGTCTTCACTGCTCTCCTACATCTACCTTCATTTGGCTTGTGGCAAAAGTGACACCTCCTCAGAGGCTTTCCATCACTTCACTATTTTGATAGCTCCTCCAACACCTATAGCCATATCACTCTGTTTATTGTCTTCATAGCACCTATTACTACCTCAAATTGCCATTTGGTTATTTGGTTGTTTCTTGTCCCTCCCCATCCTCCTGTCCCGTGTACGCTCCATGAGAGCAGGCACTGACTGTGTTTGGTCCCCACTTCGTCCCCAGAATTGAGCAGGCCTCTTCTCTGTCTCCTGAATACAACATACATGTGCTCACTTTGTACCTTTGCTCAAAGTATTTCCCATCTCTGGAATGTATTTCTCCCTGTTTGTCCAATCCTTCTTGTCCTGCAATGCTGGACTCAAGTCCCACCTCTTCCCAAAAGGCCCCCTTGATCACCTCAGCTCACAGAGAGCTTTTCCTTCTCTGACTGCTATAACCCTGTCTTTGCTATGTATTTTGCTAATTCTTTCTTTACTGTCATGTATTCCTTCCCAGTTGTTTCCTTTGCATTGGTCTTACCTCTCCAAGTAGATAGTGTCCACAGTACTTTGTGCTTTTGATCTGGTCTAGCTCTTCTGTCTTACTTTGGAATAAAAATGAGTTTGCTCTTATTCAGTGATACAAAGGATGCATCAGGACACAGGAAACAGTTTATCTATGTGCGGTCCAAGGAAGACAAGCAGCCCTTCTTTCTTTCTTTCTTTTTAACATCTTTATTGGAGTATAACTGCTTTACAATGTTGTGTGTTTCTGCTGTACAACAAAGTGAATCAGCTATATGTATACATATATCCCCATATCCCCTCCCTCTTGCATCTCCCTCCCACCCTCCCTATCCCACCCCTCTAGGTGGTCACAAAGCACTGAGCTGATCTCCCTGTGCTATGTGGCTGCTTCCCACTAGCTATCGGTTTTACATTTGGTAGTGTATATATGTCCATGCCACTCTCTCACTTCGTCCCAGCTTACCCTTCCCCCTCCCCGTGTCCTCAAGTCCATTCTCTACATCCAAGCAGCCCTTCTTTAAATGCAGACTCCCAGGTACTATCTCCAAAGGTTCAAAATGTGTAGTCTGGGGTGGGACTCTGGAATCTGCATTTGAAAGAAGATCCTTCTGATGCACAAAGTTTGAGTGCCTGTGATTTAGGGAGACTCATCTTCATCCTGGCTCAGTCACTAACCAGCTATGTGACTTTGGGTGACTCACTTGTCCTCTCTGGGCTTTTATTTCCTCATTGTAGGATGAAGGGGTTGGGCAATATGACCTTTCAGTTTTAAAAATCAGCAAGTTTATATTCTGTGAACTCTTGGAAGGTAAATTCCTTGGCTTACATATCTTAGAATCTTAATTACAGCATATTCAAGTGTAGTACCTTAAATGTAGGAGGTGCTTAATAAAAGCCGATGAGTGACTGAATGGAGTGAGTGGCTGGAAGGCAGGAGAGGGGGGCATTATGACAATTCAGGGACAATAGTGTAGTGAACCACATTACAGGCCTGTGTTAGAATCCCAGTCTCTGCCAAGTCATGTGATCTCTCCAACTCTCCATTTTCTCATCTGTAAATTGGAGGTGTTAATATTACCTACTGTATAGGGCTGTTGGAGGATGAAATGAGATAATGTCTACAAAAAGCTTAAAGCTTAGCACAGTGTCTGGCACATAATAAACAATACCTTTTTTAAAAATACCTTTGTTTTTAATTAGGTCATCCCAATGAGGATCAAATGATTGATTTCCAATGAGGCAGAATGTGAACTTCAACCATATCCTATACTCCTCAGGTCTCCCCCTTTCCCACTGGCCCACAAGTTAAAGGGGAAGAAAATCAATGTTTTGGGAAGCTCACAGAGGCCTGACTATGAGGGCAGGGGCTGGCAGCCTGGCTGATCTGACAGCCATAGCTGTGAGGACCTGACTTAGAACTTGGGAACGATGGTCTGGGATCTTGGAACATGCTATACTTTATCCACGTACCTTATCCGTGGGCTGGGAAAACTGGAGTGTCAAAGCATCATGATGTTTATCATCAGTGATATGGAGAGAGTATGGGTTTTGGAGTGAGAACATTTGGGTTCAAGTCTTAGTTTTTGCAGGAAGTGTTCCTTGACCTTGCGGTATCCCACCTCCCTATCTGGGTCAGGTGCCTTGTCTCTTCCTCCTCACAGTGCCTACTATTTCCCTTATCATGGTATTTGCTTCTGTTGTCACTACCTTCCAACTGTCATCCACAGTAGACTGAGCTCTTTGAGAGTGAGGACAATGTCTTGACCATCTCTGTATCCTGGACAAACAGCATATTGCCTGAGTGGAGCAGATGTGCAGGAAATGTTTATAGAGCTCAATTCAAGTGATGAGCTGATGTACTGTTGAGTTTAGCCATTGATTAGCTTTGGGCAAATTAATTAACCTCTTTAAGCCTATAAGAGGAGGATGGATAAACAATTTACCAGGGTTATTGTGAGGCCCAAGCACTTTGTAACCTGTAAGAGAATCACAGTTACTGCTTTTCAGGCCTCTTACCTGCCCCTTCCCTCCCAGCCCTGCTGACCTTTACCTAAACCTATTTACCATTGCTTTAGGACTCTACTTTCTGTTCTCTAGGCTATTTTATCTCCAAATCTGGAAAAGGATTCCATGCTAGTGTGTTAAGGGCTGTTAATTGGACGATATATTTACATTTCAACAGGGAGATTTCCCTGCTTCAGGAGGAATGAGTAATGGTGGATTCCAGGTGCTCATTCAGGGGAGGGCTAGGTTTAGTTGCTGTTGTTAGGGGGCCTCTTAAGGCATTTCTCAGATTGCCCTGGTAGGGGGCCACTTACTTTTCCTCTGCATAGGACTTGCTCTGCAGCACACACTGTGGTTTGTGTGCAGAAAATGCCTGAGGTGTCTAGGACCACCTTGGGGTCTTCACTTGTGTGAGGCCTCTGAGAGCACAAAGAACCAATTTCTAGCAATTTACCTGCTCCTTCCCTGAGTTTTGAGTCACACTGACTCAAGAGGCCTGATGAGCTCTGTTCCAGGCTTGGAGATCAGACCTGGGGCTCAGAAAAGCCATTAGTCTGGAAAGATTATTTCTGCTAATCCCCCTAAGCAGCTCCTGAGGCTTTTCACATGCTCACAGAATAGCCTGGGGCCTAGTGTTAAACTCCTTTGGAGAGAGGTGTAATTCCTAGTTAAAAGTTCCTCTGGTGCTATTAATGTTGAACAGAAATAAGTTTTGTGCCTGAAATATCAATGCCAAGGATCTCATGTGTGTTGAGGACCGGGGTGGGGGTGAAGGTGAGGGGGTTACTGGCTGAGGCTAGTTTGTAGGTACGTACAGGGTGAAGGGGTGGTGGAATGTTCTTTTGTGGGTTGTGGGCATAAGTGTGTATTTTGAGCGTGCATGCGCTGTATTCATGCTCTGTGAATTTGCCCTTTGGTTATTTTCAGGATTCTCTACTTTAAGAGTTTGCTATGAAAAGAAATGGTTCTTCCTTGCTGCCTTATATGTAAGTAAAATCACCACCTACTCTTCTTAGAGCATTGTTCCTGATTGTGTTGAGGTCTGACAATACCCAGGGCATGATAGGTTGCCACTCTAGGTATCAATGTTCTCCATTCAGAATGTGGGGACCTTGGATAAATTTGGGGAAAGTGACCCAGGAGAGGTTGGATCAGAGGACCTGAATTTGCCAGGGGCTGTTTGTCTTGTGGCTGGTAGGTTATCACAGGGCTTGCCTTCCATTTCTACTTGTCATCCTCTTGCTCACTTCTCCAGAGGAAGACTGAAGAGGGAAAGAGGTGAGCATCACCTCCCTTCAGTTGGAAAATGTCTCATTTCCCAGTCTTTGTAGGGTCAGTGGTCAGCAGGTTGCCCCACACTCCAGCCCCTGCCAGGAGCGCTGATGAAACCTCCACCCATATTTGTGTATTGGAATTGTACCCTCTCTCTGTGGCAGATTCAGATAGATCTTTTCTCTGAATGGGGCAGGCTTAATATATAAATATGGATACTAATGTTTTTGATGGGCCAGGAGGGGATTGACAGGTGATTTGCTTTCAGTGCAGTGGGATTGTAGGTTAATTCCTTCTTGGGCCAAGGGCATCAGAACAGGAGCTCAGAGCTCTATTGGCAGCTGGGGTGGGGGCTGGGAGCAGGCTAAGAGGGACAGGATCTCCTGATGAGGGTACTAGCTGCCAAGTGGGAATCTGAAGGCCAAATCCAGCATTCACACCCCATTGTGACTTGAACAGTGTTTTAGAACATTTGAATTGTTTCCCCCATTTAAAAATTCAGAAACTTGAAAGTAATAGGATCACATAACACTGGGCAAGTTGCCTGCTTAATAGTACTCAGTTATACTGAGTAGTGGCTACCACATTTGGGCAAGATCTGTACTTTCCAGTTTGCCATAGTCCCCCATTTCCTTATCAGTTGCATTATACCCTGTGTGCTTCTCTCACTTAGACTATCTGTCTGGCTCCTATAGACCAGTTTGTGATCCCTGAACTTTGAACACTCACCATGGTGGAATAGGCCTTAGGGGGAGATTCTGCTGCAGGGGATGGGAGACCAGATGAGTAGTAGGGCTGGAAAATAATGAGAAAGCCTGAAAGCCTGAAAGGGTCAGCTGGAGATCATGATGTGGTATCCTGTCAGGCAGAGGGATCACAGCAAAAGGGAGCCCAGAATCTAGCATCTTGTGAAGACCCGGGCAGGAAACATCGAGGGAAGGAATATTCTGCAAGTAGGAGGATAGAGCCAGACGGTTTGAGGTCAAGTGACTCCACCATAGTCCTACATAAACTCTCGATGACTTCCCTTTGTTCTAAGGATAAAGACAAACAGCCTTACTATGGTCAGCAAGGTGCTGCATGGTTTGGCCTGATGATGCTGAAGTTTATCTTGAGCCCCATACTTCTAGAAAACCCCTTATCCTTTTGTGACTCTTTTGTGTTAGGAGAAATGACTAACAGCAAAGGACCACCCCACCCTCACAAATTATAAGACAAGACCCTCCTTAACCCTTTCTAAATGACTCAGATAAGCTCCACCCCAAGTTTTCTCCATTTATTTTGATATAGTCCTCATTCATGAACATTCTCCCTATTGCAATAGCCTGAATAAAATCATCTCCTTAATTGTCTGTTGCATTTTGTCTTTCAGGGTTTTGGTGCCATGATTTGAATGGGATTGGACCTCACCTTCAGATTCATATTTACTCCACCCAGGTAACAAGGCCTCTCAGAACTGCTTGTGCTCCTCTCCTGACTGGTGGGTGATCAGAGGACCCAACAGTGAGTCCAGCTCCAGATCCTCGGTTTCAGACTCTTGTCTACTGTTAGCACTCTAAGGATTTGATTTTGATTATTTTTGAGTGTTTGCTTGATCTCTGGTTTCTTTTGGTTTCATTGTCTGACCATTCAGTGATCTCTGTAAGTGGATTACAACTCTTGACTTATGATGGGGTTATATTCTGATAAACCCACTGTAAGTTGAAAATATTGTAAGTCAATTATGCATTCAATACACCTAACCTTCCAAACATCATAGCTTAGCTTACCTTAAAAACATGCTCAGAACACTTACAAACTACATTTGGGCAAAATCATCTAATAGAGCCTATTTTATAATAAAGTGTTGAATATCTCATGTAATTTATTGAATACTGTACTGAAAATGAACAACAGAATGCTTATAAGTGTATCAGTTGTTTACCCTTGTGATTGTGTGGCTGACTGGGAGCTGTGGCTCAGTGCCGCACATGAAAGGGTATTGCACCACATATTGCTAACTCAGGAAAAGATCAAAAATCAAAATTCAAAGTATGGATTCTTCTGAATGCATATTGTTTTCATACCATCATAACGCCAAAAAACGTAAGTCGAACCATCATAAGTCCGGGACCATCTGTAATGGTTTATAGAGATCTTATCTCTGTTGGGTGAAAGATGATGGTTAGTCCTTTCTATTTTGAGCTCAAATCAATTAAGAATTCCATGCCCATCAGGAAGAGAATGGCTGTTTAATATGGATCAGGGAGTTTTGTAATCTGTGTTTACACTTGACCCATGACAAAATTTTAGAATTAAAGCAATAAGCTGTCTTTCTATCTATGTCTGTCTGTATGTTTATATGTAATTCAGAAAGGCCTTTACCTTTCATTGTGTGATCATGTAATATTTTTCTACTTCTGGATGGTATTACCAAATTAGATTGTAAAATCTCTTAAAGGAGCTCTATTCTGATTGGCTTAGAGATAAATAAGTGCTTGTATAAATTGAATGTTCCTAGAATTCCCAGAAATTAAGGAATTGTATTGTATTAGACACTTTCAATATGCTAAACAGAAGTGTTTTTACAGAAAATAATTCAAATATTTTAAGAATTCAAGTTCACATAATTTAGATAAATATAGCAAATGAGAGTAGTTTAATATTTTGATTTAATAAAAAGAGCTATGCTTTTTCTTATTTATCAGTGTTGAATATGCTACAAGCATACATAATTATTCTACTTGGGTATGTTCTTCCTAAATTTATATAAGTTTACTAATCAAATAAGCTAGTATTACTTCTATTAAGTGTTTAAGATTATGAAAACTATAAATTTGTGTTTAGCCAAATCAAATCATTATTCTGACAAACTCTATTTCAAGAGTAATTATGTTTTGTAGCATGTTAGCTTGAAGATAATTTCCAAAATATTTAGGTAACTTAAAACCTTGAACTGATACTAAATCGACTTGATTAATGGATATTCATTAAATACCTTAGATCATTTCCAAGATAGAATACTGAAATATTAATTACTAAGCATAATTTTAAGTTTATATACCTTTGTTTCTTATTTATACATACTACAGAGAGGCTATATATACTTTGCAAATTTAATAAATGTGTTGGTTTTTGCTACTTTGAAAAGTAATGTAAGGGTTGTATATGGATATAGACAGTTGTAGAAGGTTTGTGGAAAGGGAATTTATTTTGTTGAGTTCAAAGCTGGCTAAGGCTTGATGTGCTTGTTTATAAGATTTTCAAAAAGAGCTTTAGTGTTAAATATCTTACTGAGGCAAAAGTAGAATTGGATTTTCTCTCTGTTAAAACATCAATTTTTTCTTGGATTATTGGTCTGCTCTTTTTTTAAAAATTTATTTATTAAAAAATTTTTTTTGGCTGTGTTGGGTCATCGTTGCTGCGTGCAGGCTTACTCTAGTTGCAGTGAGTGGGGGCTACTCTTCATTGTGGTGCACAGGCTTCTCACTGTGGTGGCTTCTCTTGTCGTGGAGCACGGGCTCTAGGCACGCGGGCTTCAGTAGTTGTGGTGCATGGACTCAGTAGTTGTGGCTCACTGGCTCTAGAACACAGGCTCAGTAGTTGTGGAGCATGGGCTTAGTTGCTCTGTGGCATGTGGGATCTTCCCAGACCAGGGCTCGAACCCGTGTCACCAGCATTGGCAGGTGGATTCTTAACCACTGTGCCACCAGGGAAGCCATTATTGGTCTGCTCTTAATAAGAGGTTGTAAAAGATTATTCTTTATTTTCTGTGTAATCTGCCTAGAAGTCAAAGATTCTGTGTCTTGCTAGAGTAACCTTCTATGGTTTATATTGACTTTTTGATGTCCTTGATTATTTAAGAAAGCAAAGTATTTCCCTTCTTAGGAAAGAGCTATGGTTCTTTACAATCATGTTACCTCCTATGTTTACTTTCCAAATCTTTTATTGTCTAGTTGGTCAAATAGGCATCCAAGTACTGTTTTTCAGTAACCCATGATCCTATTTTAAGTGTTCAAATATCCTGACAACTTTTGATATTTTGGATTCCCCAAATCTAATCCTAAATGATATCTTTTGCACCTACAATTGTCTTTCAGATTTCCCAAAGGGCCCCTGGGGGAAAAAAAGAATTTGTTCTTTTATCTTGTAAAATAGAATTGCTAGAAATAATTGGGTTTCTTTGATATATTACTATTGATGAGTTGCATGAGAAGAGTGGTTAAATCAGAGGAGATCCTCAGCCTTCTCTAGGTTAAAGTGGTATAGGTAAATGTTATTAATTTAAATATTTCAGAAATTGTATGCTGTAGGGGAAATTCCTAGAGAATCGTCAATGTCCTTGCTGTCCATGAAATGTTTCTATTTGTCAGAGTCCTAGTGTTGCTTTGCCTGATAATAGAAATCAACAGTATAGTATTATCAGTCATAATTTCAGTTTTTTAAAAATGTTAATTTGGTTGTAACTTTGCTTATTTAATTTGAATATAGCATCTTCTAAGCCAATGATTGTTAATTGGGGATTCATGTCACTTAGCCATGGAGTTTTATTAATATAAGCCTGTTTAGGACCTACTCTAGACTTGTAGAAACTCTTTACTTGATATTCTTCATATATTCTTGGTATATTCCAACAATATCCTTAACATATTCATGCATGTTATGTTAGGATTACTATGTTTGAGTAATTTTTCTTTGTAAAGATTATGTTAATCCATTTTTTTTATAACTTAGATGCAACAGACACTCTTCTTTGAAAATTGTGTTAATCATTATGTTTATAGATGTTTTTAAACTTTTTGGGGGATTGACTTTATTGTCTTGTTTTGCATGCCACAGAAACAACCAAATTTCCTTGACAGTTATTTTATTTTTGTAATGAACTCTCATTAGATCTTTCACTTTTGAGAATGATCAGTAGTAAACCACAGCTAATGTAAGTCTTTTGTAATCTACAGATACTTTAAAAAAATGTTTTAATTTGATGCTTCCCTGAAAGCATTTGCAATCAGCTACAGGCCAGAGTGCTTCATCTTCAACAGAGGACTGTCTCAAAGTTCCTTTGAAAAGGACTATTCCAGGTACTACTGGGTACAGAGTTCTGATGGCATCATTTAAACAACTTTGAGATGTACCAATATACTGAGTTTGAATTTCCAGAACTCCAGTCAGAAAACAGATGGGTCTATGAGATCACTAATCAAGATTACATGGACTAAGAACAAATACATAAATCTGAATGAACAGATGAGGGATGATTGTGGGTTATTGTGGGGTTTTTTGCCATGCCGTGCGGCTTGTGGAATCTCAGTTCCCTGACCAGGGATTGAACCCAGGCCATGGCAGTGAAAGCCCAGAATCTTAACCACTAGGCAACCAGGGAACTCCCAGATTGTGGGTTTTGTTTGGAATACTACTAATGTTTTAATGTTCTCTTTCCCAGATATATAAGGAACCCTCTTTTCTTTTGTCTTAAGTTATCTATAACACATGACAATTTAGTAGACTATGCTTTTGTAAACAGAAAGGAAATATTTATAAATGATATCTTATTCATCCTGTTTAAACACTCCAGAATCCTGAAACTTTTATTCAGTATTTTAATTTTCATGGCAATATGATAATTTGCATAGGCTCAGTAAGAATCTGTTGTCTTGTTTAACACGAGGTGATTGGAAACATTGCTTATTGCAACCAAGGTCTTGCCCATACAACAAAGGCCTTGCCCAAATGCTATATTTGAGAATGATGCTCACTGAATCAGATATGACCAGACGCTTTTTAGGAACTTGGATTGACTTTATGGAACCAATGATTACACAGCTCTCTTGGGGAAACTCGTTTGGTACCTGGTTTACAGGGTTCCCAGTCTTCCAGGTGAGTAAGGAAAGTCATTTCCTGGCAGACCAGGAAAATGGGATATTTTGGAGACCTTGGAAAGAGAGGAATTTGCCTAAATTTATAGGTACTAAGGTGAAATCTGGTGGTGAAGTTCTTGATTTGGCCTCCCAGACTCAGGGCTTTTAAAATTCCAATCTGAGTTTCCTTATGAAAACTTCTAGCAAAGCCAGTTTAAGAAGCCCTAAATAGTAACTTATTCTTTCTGCAACTATGTAAATAATTAGATCAAATCTAATGAGAACAGCCTATTTGTGTGATCAAGAATAATCTTTCTCTGAGATTATCTTTCATGCAAAATGGGGAGATGGTAGAGGTAAATTTTGTGTTTCAATAGGAAACTATCAAATCCTTCTGGGTTATCAATTCCTGGTCCTGTTTATTGTCTTTGAGCTACTTTGCATCTCTTTGTAAATTGCAAGCAACTGATGACTATGAAAACTCTGTCTTGTCTGGTGGAGATTTAATTGACTTTTCCTCAACCATGGTAAACCAGTTTTGACACCTATCTGCAAACTGGACTGGATCATGTTAATTGTCAATCCTTACCAAATTTTCAATTCTTCTAGCTTCCTTCAATATCTGACTACAACCCTCCAAATTAACTTTCTAATTTTTCTTCCTCCCCTTGGCTTGGTACACTGAGAACTAAAACCTGACAGTTTAGACTGCTATTGAAACTGTAGCTTGCCTTGCAGCTTGCCCTTTTATCTAAGATCTGAAGCAGATCTTCAAGCTAAAGCCTAGTAACTTGATACAAACTTGGAAGAAGACATCACTGCTGCAGACAATGCATAGGTCCATTTTCTCCCTGAACAAGCCACTGCCTGGACCATTAAAGAATTTGAATGAAATGTTTGAGTCATGTACACCCTTATATGAGAAGTAACTAAGATTGTGGGCAACATCACCAAGAGTAGCAACATTCTAGTTTCAAAAAACTCAATGAGTGGTGCTGTATAACCGAGATCTTTCTCTACTGGCCTCTTAGAATCTACTGGTCTGGTTACCCTAAGAATTCAACTCCTTTATACAACCTTTTATATTAATATTTCTCTTTTTTTCATTTTACATATACCTCTTTAAGGATGCCTAATCTTTAGAATCCTAAAACAACTGATCTTTGCCACCACTCCTCAACAGATGGTTCAACAATTTTGCATAAAATTATGCAAAATTGCATAAAATAGCCTGAGAGACTACTTCTCAGGCCCTGTTTTACCCCATTCAGGAGGTCTGTGGCTGCCTCTGAGTGGTTCAGCAATGAATGATATTTATTTATTTATAACAAAAGGGTGGAACTGATGATGTTGAATTTTATCTGAACCCTGTGCTCCTGGAAAGCAATGATAGGTAAGAACTCGTCTATCCTTTTAAGACCCACCTCTACCCTTCCTCAATGACTTCCCTCTTTTATAAAAAACCTTGTTTCCTTCCTTTTTTGAGATGTTCCTCATTTACGAATATGCTTCTTATTGCAGTAGATTGTATAAAATTATCTCCTTAATTGTCCAGTGCATTTTGTCTTTTATAGGCCCCTACCTTTCTTTCCAGGCTTATCACCTAACTCTCTCTCCCTTGTTCACTATAATCAAACCACACTGGCCTTTTTGTCCCTAGAGCAGGCCTAACTTCTCTCTGATTTAGAGCCTGTGAACATGCTGTTCCCTCTACTGGAATGTTCTTTTTCACCCCTCCCTCTCATCCAGCTCAGCTCAGATGTTACTTCTTCAGATAGGTCAGAGTGCCCCCCTCCATTATTGTTTCTCATAGTACAGTTGATCTTCATTATTTGTGGGTTCTGTATTTGTGAATTAGCTTACTTGATAAAATTTGTTTCTAACCTCAAACTCAATACTCATGGTGGGGTTCCGGTTCAAAGTGGTGATGTAGGATGATCCTGAATTCACTTCCTCCCATGAACACACTGAGTCTACAGCTACATATGGAAAAATTTCCTCTTAAAAATCCTAAAGTCTGGCTGAGTGATGACTACATATTGGGCAAACGAGAAGGAAACCACATCAAAGCAGGTAGGAGAGGCTGGGATAAAATCTCACCATAAACCCCACCCCTGGCTCAGTGACCCATAACTGAGAGAGAACTCAAAACCTGGAGCTTCTCCCTGAGGAGTGAAGGGTTCAAACCTCACATCAGTCACCCCAACTTCTAAGACAGGCACTTGAGAGATAAGCCCCTAAAACATCTAATTTTGAAAACCAGCAAGGCTCGTGTTCCAAGACCCACAAGATGGTAGTGATCTGAGAAATGCCTCCTAAAGGGTTCAAACACTTGGGCTCACCCACCCTAAAGTCCAGCTCTACCAGATCAGAGGGAGCTGATCATGCATAGACTTAAAATGAAGGAGGCTCACCTGCTTACATTAAAACTTCAGCCTGAGGGGCAGACATGTAATTTGGCACACACTAGGATCCTGCTGGAAAACTCTCTGGGGATGGAGACTTATGGGTGACATCTTCACACTCTCCCTTTGCTGTGCTCCTGGAAAGAAGCATTTACACATGTATGGTGCCCCAACTTTTGTGGCTGCCACCCAGGGGATGCCTCTTGATCACCTGGCTCTGGAGGCCAGGGTAACTTGCATTCCTGGTCATATGGGACTGTAATAATCAGTATCACCCAGAAAGGAGTTTATACCCCTGTCTGGTACCCCAGTTTTTTTGACTCCTAGCAGGGGACACCTATACATTGTCTGGCTCTGGTGGCCAGTGGGGCTTGCACTTGTGGGTCCCTCAGGACTGTAACCAATGGAGAAAGAATTCTTAAACAGTTACCACCCACAGGCATAGCAAGAGGCAACAGACCCAAGAGCTCAATCTTTCTGTGAAGTAGACCTATTAGCTAATCATCATGACTGTGGCCTGAGTGGTAGGCTTCTAATTAAACATGTATCTAGGGGCTGACTGTAACTCTTCCCAGAGACCTCAGAGGGTGGATGCTATCTTTACCCTAACCCTCTGGTATGCTCCACAGAGCCAGTGTCTCCTGGAGGAAAGTTTTATATGCATCTGATGCCAGCATTTTGCGGCTGATGCCCACGGGACACTCCTTGAATATCGGGCTCTGGTGGCCAGAGGGGTTTGTGTTCCTGGGTCTCACAGAACTGTTGCAATCGGAGATGTGGTTCTTGGCAGGCTACCACACCCAGGGCACTGCACAAACAGTGGACTAAGGCACGCCCCACCCCCTCCACCCAGTCTTTCTGTGAAGGAGGCCACTTTGCTTCTCCTGGAGATTTGGACTGATGGTAGTCTTCAAGTGTGGCGCATATTTAGTGGCCTATGGAGCTGTTTTCAAGGAACATAAGCTGTGGACACCATCTTTGCGCTTTCCCTCTGCCTTGCTCCAGCTTTCCAGTATCTCCCAGAAAGGAACTTATACACCTCTCTGGAGCCCCAAGTTTTGTGACTGCCACCCAGGGGACATCTCCAAGATCACCTGGTTCTGGCAGCCAGTGAGTCTTATGCTTGTGGTCCCTCAGGACTGTATATATTTGCATACTTCTAAAAGCCGCTGCCTGAGGGTCTGGCTTCCAGTTAGCCTGAATCTAGGTGCTGAGATCCTCCCTTTGGGACACTGACAGGTCTTGGCACATCCTCAACTACTGGAAGCTATTAAAAATATAATCTAATGCTTGGACAAGCACAGAGATCTGAGAGACGACAAAGGGCTTGGGCAGGGCTGAATAAAGAGTTTCATCTTCTACATGAGAACACTCCTTCAAGACTGGCAGAGGGGGTTGTTTCATCTACTGCATAGAAACCCACACAGAGAGTCAAGAAAAGTGAAGAAACATAGCAGTATGTTCCAAATGAAAGAATAAGATAAAAATATCAGGAAAAAACATTAATAAAATGGAGATAAGTAATTTACCTGATAAAAAGTTCAAAGTAATGGTAACAAAGATGTTCACTGAACTGCAGAGAAGAATGGATGAAAACAGTGAGAACTTCAACAAAGAGATGGAAAATATAATAAAGTACCAAGTAAAAGTCAAAGAACTGAAGAATAAAATAACTGAACTAAAAAATACACTAGTGGGGTTCAACAGCAGACTAGATGAAGCAAAAGAAAGGATTACTCCGCTCAAAGACAAGGCAGTAGAACTCACCTAATCAGAGCATCAAAAAGAAAAAGAGAAAGGAAAAAAGTGAAGATTGCTTAAAAGACTTATATGACAACATCAAATAGACGAATATTTGCATTATAGGGCTCCCAGAAGGAAAAGAGAGAAAGGGACAAAAATATTATTTGAAGAGATAGTGGTTGAATGCTTTCCCAACTTGGGGAAATAAACATACATCCAGATGCAGGAGGTCCAGAGAGTTCCAAAAAAGATGAATCAAAGAGACCCACACCAAGACACATTATAATTAAAATGTCAAAAGTTAAAGATGAGGAAAGAATGTTAAAATCAGCAAAACAACTTGTTACATGCAATGGAACCCCAATAAGACTACTAGCAGATATTTTCGGCACAATATTTGCAGTCCAGAAGGGAGTGGCATAATATATTCAAAGTGCTGGAAAAAGAAAAAAAAGGCTTCCAACCAAGATTACTGTGCCTGGAAAAATTATCATTCAGAGTCGAAGGAGAAATAGAGTTTCTAAGACAAGCAAAAGCTAAAGGAGTTCATGACCACTAAAATGTTGAAGGGACTTCTTTAAACTGAAAAGAAAGGGTGCTAATTCGGTTAACAAGAACACATAATGAAAGAATGAACCTCACTGGGAAAGTAAATACATAGTAAAGGTAGCAGATTAATTAATTATAAAGCTGGTGTGAAGGTTAAAAGACAAAAGTAGTAAAAATCACTATGATTACAATCCAGGCACACCTCATTTTCTTGTGCTTCACTTTATTGTGCTTCACAGATATTGTTTTTTTTTCCTTTTTTTCACAGATTGAAGGTTAATGGTAACCCTGTGTTGAGCAAGTCTGGTGGCACCATTTTCCCAAAAGCATTTGCACACTTTGTGTCTCTGTGTCACATTTTGTTTATTCTCCCAATATTTGAAAATTTTCATTATTATATTTCTTATGGTGATCTGTGATCAGTGATCTTTGATGTTACTCTTGTAATTGTTTTGGGGCACCACAGAACATGCCCATATATGATGGTGAACTTAATTGACAAATGTTGTGTGTGTTCTGACTGCTCAACTGACTGTCCATTCCCCCATCTTTCTCCCTCACCTTGGGCCTCCCTATTCCCTGAGAGGCAACAATATTGAAATTAGGCCAGTTAATAACCTTACAATGGTCTCTAAGTGTTCAAGTGAAAGCAAGACTCGTTTGTCTCTCAGTTTAAATCTGAAGCTAGAGATGATTAAGCTTCTTGAGGAAGGCATGTCGAAAGCCAAGATAGGCCAAAACTAGGCCTCTTGCAACAGTTAGCCAAGTTGTGAATTCAAAGGAAAAATTCTTGAAGGAAATTAAAAGTGCTATGCCAGTGAACACACGAATGATAAGAAAGTGAAACAGCCTTATTTCTGATTTGGAGAAAGTTGTCATGGTCTGGATAGAAGATCAAACCAGCCACAACATTCTCTTAAGCCAAAGCTTAATCCAGAGCAGGGTGCTAATTGTCTTCAATTCTATAAAAGGTGAGAGAGGTAAGGAAGCTGCAGAAGAAAAGTTTGAAGCAAGCAGAAGTCGATTCATGAGGTTTAAGGAAGGAAGTCATCTCTATAACATAAAAGTGCAAGGTGAAGCAGCAAGTGCTAATGTAGAAGCTGCAGCCAAATATCCAGCAGATGTAGCTAAAATAATTAATAAAGGAGGGCATGCTAAACAATAGAATTTCAAAACAGACTTCTATTGGAGGAAGATGCCATCTAGGACTTTCACAGCCAGAGAGGAGAAAGCCAGTGCCGGGCTTCAAAGCCTCAGAGGACAGGCTGACTCTTTTTTTTTTTGCGGTACGCGGGTCTCTTACCTCTGTGGCCTCTCCCGTTGCAGAGCACAGGCTCCGGACGCACAGGCCAGCGGCCATGGCTCACGGGCCCAGCCACACCGTAGCATGTGTGATCCTCTCGGACCGGGGCACGAACCCCCGTCCCCCACATCGGCAGGCGGACCCTCAACCACTGCGCCACAGGGAAGCCCAACAGGCTGACTCTTGTTGGGGGCTAATGCATCTGGTGACTTGAAGTTGAAGCCGGTGCTCATTTACCATTCTGAAAATTCTAGGGCCCTTAAGAATTATGCTAAATATACTCTGCCTGTGCTTTATAAATGGAACAACAAAGCCTGGATGACTTCACATCTGTTTACAACACGGTTTACTGAGTATTTTAAGCTCACTGTTGAGACGTACTGGTCAGAAAAAAAGATTCCTTTTAAAATATTACTGCACCTGATCACTCAAGAGCTCTGATGGAGATGTACCACGAGATTATATTTTCATGCCTGATAACACATTGTCCATTATGCAGCCCATGGATCAAAGAGTCATTTTGACTCTCAGGTCTTATTATTTAAGTACACTTTGTAAGGCTATAGCTGCCATAGATAGTGATTCCACTGATGGATCTGGGCGGAGTCAATTGAAAACCTCCTGGAAAGGATTCACCATTTTAGATGCCATTAAGAACATTCGTGATTCATGGGAAGAGGTCAAAATATCAACATTAACAGGAGTTGGGAAGCAGTTGATTCCAACCCTCATGGATGACTTTGAGGGGTTCAAGTCTTCAGGGTAGGAAGTCACTGCTGATGTGGTGGAAATAGCAAGAGAACTAGAATTAGAAGTGGAGCCTGAAGATGTGACTGAATTGCTGCAATCTCATGGTAAAACTTTAATGGATGAAGAGTTGCTTCTTATAGATGAGCAAAGAGAGTGGTTTCTTGAGATGGAATCTGCTCCTGGCGAAGGTGCTGTGAAGATGGTGGAAATGACAACAGAGGATTTAGAACATTTCATAAACTTAGTTGATAAATCAATTTCAGGGTGTGAGAGGATTGACTCCCATTTTGAAAGAAATTCTACTGTGGGTAAAATGCTGTCACACAGCATTGCATGCTACAGAGAGATCGTTCATGAAAGGAAGAGCAATTATCGATTCAGCAAACTTCATTGTTGTCTTATGTTAAGAAATTGCCACAGCCACCCTAGTCATCAGCAACCACCACCCTGACCAGTCAGCAGCCATCAACATGGAGGCAAGACCCTCCACCAGCAAAAAGGTTATGACGAGACGATGCAAGAATTATTTTAGTAATAAAGTATTTTTAAATTAAGGTATGTACATTGTTTTTTAAGACAGAGCGCTATTGTACACTTAATAAACTACAGAATAGTGTAGACATATCTTTTATATATACTAGAACGCCAAAAATGTCACGTGACTCACTTTATTATGATATTCAATTTATTGCAGTGGTCTGGAATCCCGTAATATCTATGAGGTGTCCCTATAGTTAATAATACTGTATTGTATACTTGAAATTTGCTATGAGAGGATCTTAAGTGTTCTCACCACACACAAAAATAATGGTAACTATGTGAGGTGATGGATGTGTTGTGGTAATAATTTCACAATGTATACATATATTAAATCATCACATTATACTCCTTAAAAATCACATTGGACAAGCTAATATATACAATTTTTATTTGCAGTCATACCTCACTAAAGCTGGTAAAGTCTTTTAGAAAATTGAAAAAAGAAAGAAAGAAATTAAGTTGCCACATCTCAGGAAACCCCTCAATTCTGGGCAAATCAGAATGGTTGGCCAATCTAAGTTTGCATTTACCTTACCCCTCAGATAAGTAAATTTGAGCTACTAATCCCTGAAGCCAATAGGGATCCTCCAGTCAAGATCCCTCAAATTGTTCTGGGAACACCATTTCTTTACCCATTATCAATACTACTGCATCTTAACTATTTCTGGGATGTACTGTTTTTATATCTAAGTAGTCTGCCTCTCTCTCACACACACACCACCCAAAAGACTCCCCTATTTCTCACAAGTACACAATTCACAGAGTAAGAAGCAATGTTTGACTTATCTGCTCTGGGTCTGTTCTCACTGCTTCAGATCTAGGCTTTATGGCCTTTATGACTTCTGGGCAGGGATTTTTTATTGTTGTAATTTTAAAAACTGAGAAAAATTTGCCATTTAAAAGTGATTTCAGTTTTTTTTTTTTTAGTATATTCACAGTGTTGTACAACCATCACTCCTTCTCATTCCAGACCATTTCCATTACCCCTCAAATAAACCCTGTATGTGGGAAGAGATCTTTAAGGTCTCCCTCCACTATTGAATAAACCTGTTCTTCAAATGTGATAATAATGATAAAAACAATAGTTTCTGCATTTTCAATTGTTTATCTAATAAATGGAAATGGGATATATCAATCCAACATGTTGGGTCCCCTTTGCAACTAAAGAGCTCACATTTGAGGGTAGAATAACAAAAATAACGATTTCCTACATTACATAATATAAGCAATAGTATTAACTGCTTCTACTTATATGCTGCTTTACAGCCTAGAAGGGGTTCTCACATACTCCCTCTCTCATACAACTCTCAGACTCATGCAAGGTCTCACAGCTGGTCAAGAGCAGAGCCAGAGCAGAATCTCTGGCTTGACTCCTAGTCAAATTCTCTTCCTTGACTTTATGCTGCCTCTCTGGCTGGGCTGATTGTTGGCCTAGCCAGTGTTTATAGAGTCAATCTTCATTTCGATATAAAGTTGATTGACTTCTGATAGGACTATAACTCCTGAGCTTAGTGTTATTTGCCTTCTCAAACTCCAACCAGGTAGAGAGGCAACTGAGGATGACACCCAAAAGGGAGTTATAGCCCAAACTGAAGGCCCAACTTGGCACCTCCACCCTGAGGACAAGGGGAACATATACGCAGGGGAATAGATATAATTGGAAGAGCTCTAGTCTCACCAACCATACATTTCTCCTCTTTAGAGGTCACCCATACTAAAATATACTCACTTATATTTCCCCCTTAATCCTGGGATTTCCTTATTCCCTCCTAGAGGTGTTAAGTAGGAGAAGCCAGACCATGTGGTAATAATGACATTGGACCCTCATATCTGCACCAGGCTTTGTGTGGCTTTGTAATCCTCTTAATGACCCTGTGAGGTAGATTAACATCATCCCCATTTAAAAAAAATTATTTTATTGAAGTATAGTTGATTTACGATGTTGTGTTAATTTCTGCTGTACAGCAAAGTGACTCAGTTATACACAGGTGTATTCCATTTCATATTCTTTTCCATTATGGTTTATCACAGAATATTGAATATAGTTCCCAGTACTATACAGTAGGACCTTGTTGTTTATCCACCCTATATATTATAGTTTGCATCTGCTAATCCCAAACTCTCAATCCTTCCCTCCCTCAACCCCCTCCCCCTTGGCAATCACAAGTCTGTTCTCTATGTCTGTGAGTCTGTTTCTGTTTCATAGAACATCATCCTCATTTAACATAAAAGGCAATCAAGACCCAGAGGAGTGACAAGAAATTTTTTTTTTGTCCCACAGTTAGGTGGAAGAGCCAAGAGTCAAAGACAGGTGTCTTGACGGGGACACGTGTTAAATATTCAACTCCCATCCTGTTAAGACTTGACTAGAGGATTAGTCTCCTGGTAGTCTTGTGATGGTTAGCTATGGGCTCCCTGGGCCCCAGGAAGTTATATCTTTTTATGCTCCCAGCCCCGAATTCCAAGGCACCCAGTGCCTTGATATTGCCTACTTAACCCACACTTCTCCCACACCCCTAAATCTGGTCTTTCCCAGAAAATTTTACATAGAGAATTAAAATAATAAAATTATTAAATATATTCTAAGCAGCATTTTCAACCTCCCACTTCACCTTTGAGCATACCTGCCATTCTATCTGGGGTCTTGACAATCATACTTCTTTCTGCTGGTTTATAAAGGGTCAGGGAGCCTCTCCAAGTTCCAAAGTCCTTACAAGAGGAGGCAGTCAGACTTGAAACCGATAACTGGTTCTGTTGTTTAGTTCATGACTAGAGACCTGGCTCCAGCTCTGGCTCTTGGCTGGCCTCTGTGAACAGAAAGAAGGAAACTCGTTTTTCATCCTTTCTTTCCAAAGTCCGATCTAACTGTCTGCACGCAAATTCCATGACAGTTAGGCGCTTTAGGCGCTAGCAGGTGGAAAGTGTTTCATTCCTGATGGGAATTCCTGGGCCCAAATCCTAACCCCTCCTTCCCTTCTCACAGAAACTCACAGGCCCCTGCTCTCCAAATGCCCCAACATCTCCTAAGGAAAGCAAAAAGAATCTTAGCTCAGCCTGGCCCCAGCAGCGTCCCCCTTAATTGCTGACTGCTTACCTGAATTAGGAACCAGGGCCACCAGGAACTGATTGAGCTTAGCTTTGTGGGGCAGTGGTAAGTGCCTTGGGCTGGAAATGAGCAGCCCAAGACTCCTAGGTCCACCTCTATCTCAAATCACTCCTTGTGAGGCCTAAGTTTTCTAATCTAGAAAGCAAAGGTAATAGTGTCTTCCTAGCCTGCCTCTATAGGGTGTTACACAGAAAATGAAAAATCCTTTTAAAAAAATGACAGAAAGTATGGAACAAATTTGTTAAGCCCACAATCCCTCAGCCCCAGTCCCAGGGCACAGTCAACCCCTGGGACTGGAGATAAGAGTGCTCCAAGAAGGACAATGGAGCAGTTAAAGCATGCACTGCCTTCCCAGAACCTTCCACTCTGTTCCCTGAATCTGAAGGTTATTTAAATTGATGCTGTTGCACGTGGCATGTGAAGACTGTGTGTGTGGAGTGCTTCCCAAGCAGACACGAGAATGGTCTGGGCATGAGTCCATATGTGTATGAGCAATCATTGGAGTAGGGGGACTAGGGATGCCAAGAGGCATAATGACTAATGTGCCTAAAGTGTATGAGTCACATCCATGTACAAAGCACAGCAGTGCCCATCCTCACTCCCTCACCCAGCCCTCTTTTCTACCTGCTATTAACTCACTCCTCCATCAAGACACATTTGCTGAGGCTTGTGCAAGGAAAAGATCCCCTCTCATTGTGATGCTGGCTTAGCGCCAGTCTACAAAGACAGCCAAGGAGCCCAAGTTCTGTCCTCCAGGAGCTCATACCTATAATGGGGGAAAGAGACACTCACAGACTTGAAGACGTGACTCGCTGTTTAAGACATGTTTGATCTGAGCTACGTAAGGGACATCTAAGTGGAGGTTTCACCAACCAATGGAATATCTGAAGCTCCAGAAAAAGGTAAAGTCTGGAGGTAGAGATTTGAGACTCATCTTGAAAGAGATCATTGTTAAACCAAGGGAGTAAATAGGATTTGTCAGAGATATGAGGGATACCTTCTAGAGCAAGAATGGAAGAGGGTCAAGAAAGGGCTCCTGGGCCCAGTTATTGTGAGAAATGAGAGGAAGAAGTCGGATAGTTCAACCAAGGAGACTGAGAAAGAACAGTCAGAAAGCAGAAGGAGAACCAAGAGAATGTCATCATGAAAATCTAGGGAAGACAGTTCTTAGAAAGAAGGTAAGCACAGAGAAAAGTGGTCAAGGAAATGAGCACAGAATAAAAACTACTTGATTTGGTGAGCTAGAATAAAAACTACTTGATTTGGTGAGCTTTGAAAGAATTAAACCTTAAGGGCAAAATCTAGGCAGCAGAGAACTATTATCTGAGAGGTAGGGTTGTCAGAGCTGGCATCCAGGTTTGAAAGATTTGCAGACCAATGACAGGATGGAGGGAACAGTCAGATTCTTACATGAATAGCAACATCAAGCAGAGGACTTTCAAGGAGAGGGAGATATCAAAGTCACCTTAGACTCCTTGGTCTCCTTCCTGTTTTCTTCCAATCTTATCCCACTTCCTGCCCTGTTCTATCCTGTTTCTAATAGATTACATTGAACTTGACTGAAGAAATATAGAACCATAGCAAATATTTGCCCTCTGATACAAGCTGGGATCTCCCTACTGTCCAACACATTTTCTAGGCATTTTATGTTCTCTCCCCAAAACAATGGTTTCAATTCTTGTCCACTTTCCTTAACTCATTGGCCTTCACCTATTCTTTCTTGGCAGATGATCTCATCTGCTATATGTACCTACAAGATAGTCTTATCAGACCCAAACTCCTTCCACTCTACCTCAGGTATCTCAAACTTTATACCCTTGTTCTCACTCTTTTCTTTCCTCCTGTCTTTGAGGAGAACACCAGTGCCCAAATCAATGCCTTCAATTCAGTTCCCCCTAGTCTCCCTCCAGAGCTCTGCTCCCTCATTTTATCCCTTCTCAGGTTGATTTAAGTGTGTGCATCTTGTCTCCCCAAAAAAACTCTGAGCTCCTTGCATCAGAGACTGTTACACTGTTCCGTAGCTTCCACAGCAAAGCTTATAAAGAACAAATGACTTGAGAGAGCAACCTGATTTCAAGCATTCAATACATTACAAATCCTTGGAAAACCAGCTTCTGAGAAGCAGTTTAGTATAGTTGTTAAGAGCACATACTTCTGAGCCAGATTACTTGTGTTAGAATCCTGTTTCCATCATTACTAACTGTGTGATCTTGGACAATTCACTTTTTTCAAATTTCCAAACATATACAAAAGTTGAAAGAATTTTATAGTGAATACCCATATATCTACCTCTAGATTCTACCATTAATATTTTACTGGTTGCAGACATCAGCACACTTGCTCCTAAACACTGTAGCATGCATGTTATTAACTAGAATTTAGAATAATTTGTATTTAACTTCTCTGTGCAAGTTTCCTCATCTATAAAAAACGGGGATAATATTAGTAGCTACTTCAAAAACTTTGGGGGAGGGTTAATACAAGTAAACACTTAGAATAGTGCCTGCATATAGAAAGTAGTCAAAAAAGTTATTACTGTTTTGAGACTTCCCTGGTGGTGCAGTGGTTAAGAATCCGCCAGCCAATGTAGGGGACACAGGTTCGAGCCCTGGTTCGGGAAGATCCCACATGCAGTAGAACAACTAAGCCCGTGTGCCACAACTACTGAGCCTGTGCTCTAGAGCCCATGAGCCACAACTACTGAGCCCATGTGCCACACTACTGAAGCTCATGTGCCTAGAGCCCGTACTCTGCAACAGGAGAAGCCACTGCAACGAGAAGCCTGCGCACCACAATGAAGAGTAGCCCCCGCTTGCCGCAACTAGAGAAAGCCCATGTGCAGCAACGAAGATCCAATGCAGCCAAAATAAATTAATTAATTAAAAAAAATGTTATTACTGTTTTACCCCAACAAATCCCACTTATTCAATTGCTCCTAAGAGAAGCAGGTCAGTGTGCCAGTATTGCATCTCCTCCTTCCCCCCTTATTGCCACATGCACACAAATTCATGAATTGTCTTCTAGGTCTTCTGAGGTCTCCACACCAATAGGAGTTTATACTTTTCCCCCAAAGAGACAACTTCCTTCAACCTTCACACCCCTAAGCACTCAGTCACAGTGGCCTGAAGCCATAGAGCTTCCTCTTGCCTGTGTGACTCCTTTTTCATCTGTCTTTGCTGAATCATGGTTAGGGTCACTTGGACAGAACACTTGCAAAGGGCTAGAGCAGTCTTTGTCAAAGGAAGTGTCTTTCTTCTACACCATACTGCCCTTGATTCTGTTTCAAATCACAGTCCAATCTAACTTGAAAAAAGAGGAAAAAACTGACTGGAATATTTGCCCTGTAAGCCAAATAAGCAACTTAGGGTAGCAAGGAGGTGGGGTAAAGATTATGACCAAAGGCATTCCTCCCCTCTCCAAGAGGAGCCATGTTGCTAAAGAGACTTGCCTAACAATACAATCACACAATCCACCTAATTCCCTGAACAGTTTTCTCTCTGGGCCCCGTTGCCACACTTCTTGACCAAGCAAGCTGAATTCTAAGATGGTCTGCCAAGATTTCCCGCTCCTGGTATACACATCTCCCACTTATTCAGTCAAACATTAATTTAGGTGTTGCTGTGAAGAGATTTTGCAGATTCAATTAAAGTCCCTAATCAGTTGACTTTATTTTAGGGAGATTATCCTGAGTGGGCCTGACCTAAGCAAGTGAGCACTTAAAATAAGTCAGAGACATTCAAATCAGCATAGGTTATCCTATTGGTCTTGGAGAGGCAAACAGTTATGTTGTGAACTGCCTGTGGAGGAGGCCACATGGCAAAGACATGGGAGGCAACTTATAGTAACTGAGAGTGGTCCCCAACCAACAGCCAGAAAGAAAATGGAGACCTCAGTCCTACAACCACAAGGAAATACATTCTTTCCAAAATCAGTGACCTTAGAAGAGGACACAAGGCCTCAAATGAAACTGCAGCCTTGATGTCAGCCTGGTGATACCCTGAACAGAGGACCCAGATAATCTGTACTTGGATCCTGACCCATGGAAGCTGTGGGATAATCAGTTTGTGTTTTACTTAAAACAGTTGTTTTAAGTCACTGAATTTGTGGTAATTTGTTACACAACAATAGAAAACTAATACAGTGTGGAAATTCCTTCTTTTCCCTTAGGTCAGTGAAGACAAGTTTGGAATTTGTCACAAAGAGTTTTTACCAGGAAACCAAGGGCAAACAAAACAACACAGATCCAGGTAATTTTATATAACATTGAACTCTGACCGAAGAGTAACTCAGACAAGTTGGTCTGTCTGACATAGCTAATGGAACATAACATCCCAGTTCTTTCTTCTTATACCTCAGCAATTCCTGGGGTGAAAGAGTCAGTGCTAAAGCAAGCCACTGAGACACAGAACCTCAGGTTCTGGGCTATGTCCTTTTTCACTTCCAAAGTCTACCTAGTCTTTTCTTTTATTGCTTTATTTATTTTTATTGAGGTGTAGTTGATGTACAATATTATATAAATTTCAGCTGTACAACTTAGTGATTCACAGTTTTTAAACCAAATATGTCTTTTGTTGTACTACAACTCAAAGCCAATACCCTGTTGTTTGTGGTTCAGCTCCTCAATCATTCATCAGGTTTGTAAAGAAGGAAGAAAACAAGAAAGTAAGTACACAGTTATGTGGTTTGTCAGGATGCTTTTTTTTTTTAACATCTCTATTGGAGTATAATTTCTTTACAATGTTGTGTTAGTTTCTGCTGTATAAAAAAGTGAATCAGCTATATGTATACATATATCTCCATATCCCCTCCCTCTTGCGTCTCCCTCCCACCCTCCCTATCCCACTCCTCTAGGTGGTCACAAAGCATCAAGCTGATCTCCCTGTGCTATGCAGCTGCTTCCCACTAGCTATCTATTTTACATTTGGTAGTGTATATATGTCAATGTTACTGTCTCACTTTGTTTCAGCTTACCCTTCCCCCTCCCTGTGTCCTCAAGTCCATTCTCTACATCTGTGTCTTTATTTCTGTCCTGCCCCTAGGTTCATGAGAACCATTTTTTTTTAGATACCATATATATGTGTTAGCATACAGTATTTGTTTTCTCTTTCTGATTTACCTCACTCTGTCTGTCATACAGACAGACTCTAGGTCCATCCACCTCACTACAAATAACTCAATTTTGTTTCTTTTTATGGCTGAGTAATATTCCATTGTATATATGTGCCTCATCTTCTTTATCCATTCATCTGTCGATGGACACTTAGGTTGCTTCCATGTCCTGGCTATTGTAAATAGTGTTGCAATGAACATTGTGGTACATGACTCTTTTTGAATTACGGTTTTCTCAGGGTATATGCCCAGTAGTGGGATTGCTGGGTCATATGGTAGTTCTATTTTTAGTTTTTTAAGGAACTTCCATACTGTTCTCCATAGTGGCTGTATCAATTTACATTCCCACCAACAGTGCAAGAGGGTTCCCTTTTCTCCACACCCTTTCCAACATTTATCATTTCTAGATTTTTTGATGATGGTCATTCTGACTGGTATGAGGTGATACCTCATTGTAGTTTTGATTTGCATTTCTCTAATGATTAATGATGTTGAGCAATCTTTCATGTGTTTGTTGGCAATCTGTATATCTTCTTTGGGAAATGTCTGTGGTCTTCTGCCCATTTTTGGATTGGGTTGTTTCTTTCTTTGACATTAAGCTGCATGAGCTGCTTGTGTATTTTGGAGATTAATCCTTTGTCAGTTGCTTTGTTTGCAAATATTTTCTCCCATTCAGAGAGCTGTCTTTTCGTCTTGTTTATGGTTTCCTTTGCTGTGCAAAAGCTTTTAAGTTTCATTAAGTCCCATTGTTTATTTTGCTTTTTTTTTTTCCATTTCTCTAGGAGGTGGTTCAAAAAACTGGGCATAGAAGGAACCTACCTCAACATAATAAACACCATATATGACAAACCTACAGCCAACATCATTCTCAATGGTGAAAAACTGAAACCATTTCCACTAAGATCAGGAACAAGACAAGGTTGCCCACTCTACCACTATTATTGAACATAGTCCTGGAAGTTTTAGCCATGGCAATCACAGAAGAAAAAGAAATAAAAGGAATCCAAATCGGAAAAGAAGAAGTAAAACTGTCACTGTTTGCAGGTGACATGATACTATACATAGAGAATCGTACCAGAAAAGCACTAGAGCTAATCAATGAATTTGGTAAAGTAGCAGGATGCAAAATTAATGCACAGAAATCTCTTGCATTCCTGTACATTAATGATGAAAAATCTGAAAGAGAAATTAAGGAAACACTCCCATTCACCATTGCAACAAAAAGAATAAAATACCTAGGAATAAACCTACCTACCTAAGGAGACAAAAGACCTGTATGCAGAAAATTATAAGAGACTGATGAAAGAAATCAAAGACAATGCAAACAGATGGAGAGATATACCATGTTCTTGGATTGGAAGAATCAACATTGTGAAAATGACTATACTACCCAAAGCAATCTACAGATTCAATGCAATCCCTATCAAACTACCTAGTCTTCTTGAACAGAAAGGCCCTTTCTGTTTTTGTCCTGGAGGTTTCTGAACCCTGTCTTTGGGGTTACATACCTTCCTGCACCAAAGTTGCAGTCACCTCTCCAGCCAGTCAGAGAGATTTTCAGGACTCTTGCCACTGGAAATCTTACCTTCTATTCTGGCCTAGTCTGCACTCTGGTCTGTGGACCATTGACTGAAGCTTATTCATCAGCCAGTTTGTAGATTTGTGCTCTTTACTGAAGTGGAAACAACTGCCAATTGAAGCTTCATGGAGCTGCCTCCTTATTCCCTACTTATAAGATCAAACGTGCCTCTAGAAGCTGCTTTATTCTCTTGGAACAAGGTGACATTCTTCAACTCCAGTCTCTGAAAAAAATTCCATGAAAATTCCCTAAGATCATGCTCAGAAGGTACAATTCCAGTTTGTATAATATTTTCCAGGATAAATAGCAATGTACAATCACCAAATTTCAGAGCTAGAAGGGACATTAGAGAGCATCTAACTCTGTGGTATCCAAACATGGCTTGTCAAGAGAATACACTGGGAAGTTTGTTTGGTACAGATCCTGTGTCCCACACCCAGATGTCAGCATTCAGGACACCTAGTGTACAGTTCAAGACTCTGTCCTTTCAAAAATGTTTCCAGATGATTCTGACGCTCAACTAGCTTTGCAAACCAATGCTTCTATTCTTCTTCCTTCCAGATATGTGGCATTCTTCTTCTATACCACTGTGAGTTGCAGCACTGTCAAAGGCTGTCAGCTCTACCCTGGGCTCCATTCACTGTCATATTACTTTTTGAAGCCATGAATGGTAAAAGCAATGGTTAGCAATAATGATTTTAGAAAGATATTTAATCCTCACAAAACTGTGGTGTGGGAGTATTATTGTTTCCATTTTATAGATGAGGAAACTGAGGATTCAGCAACTTGTTCAGGGTCACATAGATAAGTGGTGGACTGAGCAATGGAAAGAAAGTTCTCCTAAGTCTATTGCTCCTTTTGCTACTTCCCTGATGACTTTATTAGCCAAGTGATGGTGACTTCCCAGTGAGACTGGGGAAAGGGCTGAAGTACAAGGGAATATCAGGCAGGGTCTAGGGACCAAGGCAAGGGAACCTAGGGAAGTGGTCCTCAATCTGGGATGTTTTTTGCCCCCCAGGGGACATTTGGTAATGTCTGGAGACATTTTAAATTGTCACAACTGGGTCAGAGTCTGCAACTGGGTAGGGGGTGCTATTGGCACCTAATGAGTAGAGGCAAAGGATGCTGCTAGACTTCCTATAGTGCACAGGGCAGCCCCCCCTATATACACATATGCACACCAATGAATTATCTGGCCTAAAACGTCAAGAGTGCCAATGAAACCTTGGCCTAGAGTGTAAGAAAATGGTCGAAGATGGGGTAATATGCTTATTTTAGCTAAAAATAGAGAATAAGGTAGAAATGAGGTAGAAATAAGGTAGAAAATAAGGCCAGAGCCCAGGCACTGCAATGCCCAGCCCCTGGCCAAAGGGGTCTCAGATATACTGTGGAGATCTTTTGCTAAAGAGTCCTAAAAGTGATGCACCAATTCTCCTTTTGTCTGGAACTTTTGAAAGGGGTCTTTAGAACCACAGTTCCCATCAGTTTTAGAACAGTTCACACTACTATGAGTGAGAGTAACTTACCCTCACAAAGGAGAGAAGACAGCAGAAAGGGACATGGAGAAAAAAAGCAGAGAAACAGAAATAGAGACATGGGCAGCATACAGAGAGAACAAGCTTCAGAATATGCACAGGAAATAGCCAAAAGAGATTCTACTTGGATACTCACAAAATAAATCATGTAACTGGGAAAAAATTAATCTAAGAAAGACATGTTTCTGAGGTAGGAGGAAGCTGAAGAACGCCAGGGCTGAGAGATGTCTGGCCTTGCTAACCAATGAGCCAGGGGTTGGCCTTAACTTGTGGCGAGTTGCAGAGGTCATTCTGGTGATGCCTGGACTGTCCCAAGGTCCAACTGGGGCACAGGGAGATCTGGTTCTCTAGCCAGGGTTCTAGTCATTAGGAAAAATACCCTGACCTGGGCAGACTGGCAGTGGGAGGCCTAGAGAAGATCTTGAAATATGATCCTGGAGAATCAGCCAGGATGATTGGTGAAGACCGGTGAAAGAAACTAAATCTGGACTGGAGCAAGTGTGAGGAGGGAAATGATAGCAACCTGCATGTATTTGGACTGTGTAAACACAACTAAATGGAATGGATAGGGGTGGGGGTAGCGGGATCATAAGCAAGAGGGTGCTGAATCTCAGAGGGAGAAGGGACCAAACAGGGATTTAAGGACACTAAAGACCATCTCTACCTGCATTCCAAATGTGTTTGGGCTGGTCCCACATGCCAAAACCAACTCTTGCTTGGTCAGTGGAGAAGGTAAATCCCAGGTCATGATCATATTTGTATCAGACCCTACCACCCAAACTTTCTTTATCCAGAGTTGTCCCTGGAATATAGTAAACTCTCAAAGCAATATAGTTCTCTGGGGAAGGAGAGGTCCCTTCCAGGTAAGGTGGACACAGAAGGCTTTACGAAGTTCAATTGCTTGACTCCATTTTTGAACAAATCTTTACTAAAGACCAAAATGTACAGAAGATTGTGCTAGGAAATGTTGGGAATACAGAGGAAATGTTGGACATTTTCCCTGTCTTCCAATAGTGTATAACATCCTTCAGGAAAACATGTCAACAGAGCCATACAGTGTTAGTTGCATCACTGTTTATCACTGATAAAGGCAGTCAGTACATGCAAAGAAGTCCTAGGATGCCCAGACAGTCTGACAGTGAGGGCACTGAGACCTAACGTCCAGTGAAACTTCTTGGAGGAGCAGGGCCTTGAATGATAACTGTGGGAAGCCGTTGTTCTGCCATGTCGCAGATAACGCTTATCAGGGAGTAGCCCAAAGGCTATGTGCCACACATGCGCCACGACGAGCCAATATGCTAATGAAGGATCAGAATTGCAACCAATAAATTGTGAACAGCACATATCTTGTCGAGTTAACCAGCCAACCACAGGTTGCCACGGGTTATAGTGCATTATAAAAAGCCAGAGTAAACAAGGCTCGGGGTCTTCCTTCCATCCGCCTGAAACCAAGCTGTACTCCAATAAAGTGTGATGCGAGAAGAATCTAGCGTGTGGTGATTCGTCATTCTGCTGGTCAGAAGCGGCTCGCCGCAAGTGGTGCCGAAACCCGGGAACTTCGCACCCCGCCTGGGTGACCGATTCAGAACTCGACACACGGAGTGGACCGTCGGTGAGTAGTCCAGGTATGCTCAAGATTTTTATTGTCGCTTTTGTCCTTTTGTGGTTCTCGCATTTTTTGTCTGCGTGTAGCTGCGGGTCCATCAGCCTGACCGAGTGTGTCTCCAGGTCAGAGATTTTCCCACTTTAGTAAGTTGTTTGTTTAGGAGAGTGAACTATGGGGAACAGTTTATCTACGGAACCGTCTGCTGGATTTCATGAACCCATTCAAGCTCTTTTGAACAGCTGAGGACTTAAGCTTTCGCACAAAACTATTAGTAAGTTATTGCAGGATATTGATGGTGCCGCTCCATGGTTTGCGGTATCCGGAAGCCTGACTGTTCCATCTTGGGAAAAATTGGGGAAGGACTTAGCTGATCGTCATAAAATGGGGGAGCTCTCTCGAGGCACGTTTCCGTTATGGAGGATGATACATTCGTGTTTAAGAGACGGGAAATGCGAGGATATTGTACAGATGGGCCGTAAAGCTCTTAGCATATATCAAGATAGTGCGTCAGAAAGTGAAAATATAGGGACTACGGTAGATAGGCCTAAGAATCCTAGGAAAAAGAGAGAAAAACAAATAGAAAAATCGGATGCAACGCCAGGATTGTATCCACTTTTAGATGAATTTAAAGCGCTTTATTTGTCTCAGGATGAGTTGAATCCCAAGGAGGAGGCGGATCTGGAAGAAGCAGCTGCCGAATATGAAAGAGGACGATATGGCAGTTCCCCATGTGCTCGTCCGCCATTTTGTGCCTCTGCGGGTGCTCGTCCGCCATTTTGTGCTTCTGCTAAATCAAAAGCTTTAACATGTACTCAGACTTCAAAGTGTACATTCATACCCAGAGAAGTCTGGTCTCAGGTACCCACAGCTTTTCCGGTGTTTGAAGACCCAGCCACGCGTCAAAGATATTATGAGATGGTGGATCATAGAATACTTAAGGATCTTGCAGAGGCTGCCAGGGGATATGGGGTTACTGCTAATTATACCTTGATGCTATTGCAGCGCCTTACGCGAAATGCATTGACGCCCACAGATTGGCATGATATTGCTCGTGCTTGCCTGTCCATGGGGCAATATTTAGATTGGAAATCAATTGTGGCTGACTTGGCGTACAGCCAGGCGAGAGAGAATGCCGCCAATGGGCAACCTGCCTGGAATGCCGAGATGCTGCTAGGACAGGGCCAGTGGTTAAATAATCAGACGGTGTTTCCGGTAGAGGTTTATGGCCAAATAAACCAGATTGGCATGCAAGCGTGGCGTGCCCTCCCAAATAAAGGAGAAGTTACAGGGAATTTGACTAAGATTATACAGGGAAGCACCGAGCCATTTTCTGATTTTGTAGCTAGGATGATGGAAGCTGCGGGCAGGATTTTTGGAAGTGTAGATGATGCTTTGCCTCTAGTAAAACAGTTACTTTATGAACAAAGCACAAAGGAGTGCCGCAGGGCAATAACGCCTATTAAAGGAAAGTCTTTGGAAGCATGGATGAAGATGTGTAGAGAAATTGGAGGGCCTTTATCTAATGCTGGGTTAGCGGCAGCAGTAATGGCTGCCACCAATAATGCAAAGCCCTCTGGAAAATCAGGGGTTTGTTTCCAGTGTGGGAGGCCTGGACACATTAAGAGACAATGTAGAGAAATGAGCAAAAAACCAAATATGCCACTTCAAAAGATTCCAGGGACCTGTCCTAGATGTAAAAAAGGGAAGCATTGGGCAAATGAATGTAGATCCGTTAAGGATATTAATGGACAACCCATCCCGTCCGCTACAGCGTTTGCAGACTCAGGGAATGCTTATGCCTCCAGTTCAAAAAACGGGATGAAGGGCCCCCGGTCTCAGGGCCCGAAAATTTTTGGGGCCCACGAGAATGTGAGTTTCCAACCACCCAAACCCCGAGGCGAGCCACGTCAGGATCCGCAGGGTTGGACCTCCGTGCCGCCTCCAGAATGGTACTAACAATGACTATGGGTGTACAGCCCGTGGAGACCGATATGAAAGGACCACTACCTAAAGGGACGGTCGGATTGGTGTTGGGCCGATCCTCCTCTGCTCTAAAAGGGCTCATAGTCTTACCCGGGGTAATTGATTCTGATTATACTGGGATAATTAAGGTCATATGCCAATCCCCAAAAGGAGTAGCTATTATAAATCCCGGTGATCGAATTGCCCAATTGTTGGTGTTGCCATCTCTTCATGAAAAATACCCTGCTCGCTCCAAGGACCGAGGAGATCACGGATTTGGATCTACTGGGGTTGATCTGGCCTGTTTATCATTGTCTCTTGATGATCGTCCTATGATGGATTTAATTATAGAAGGAAAGGTATTTTCCGGTCTGGTTGATACCGGAGCCGACCGCAGTATTCTTACTGCCGCCTATTGGCCAAAATCCTGGCCTTTACAGACCTCCTCTCAGACCTTACAGGGTTTAGGATATGCCAAAGCACCCCAAATTAGCTCAAAAACACTGACTTGGCATTTTGAAGATCAGAAGGGGACATTTCAACCCTTTGTGGTTGAAGGATTGCCACTTAATCTGTGGGGAAGGGATGTGCAAAGCCAGATGAAATTAAAACTTACTAATGATTATTCCGAGACTGCACAGCAAATGCTGCTTAGGTCTGGTTTTATACCGGGCAGAGGGATAGGAAGAAATTTACAAGGTATTGCTACTCCTATAGAAGCTCAGGGAAACCCCAATCGCAGGGGGTTGGGTTTTTCTCAGGGGTCACTGAGTTTATGATTCCTATTACATGGAAGACCACGATGCCCGTGTGGATTCCTCAGTGGCCGTTGTCTAAGGAGAAATTGGAAGCAGCGTCACAACTTGTGGAGGAACAATTACAATTGGGACACTTGGAACCCTCTCAATCACCCTGGAATACTCCTATTTTTGTTATTAAAAAGAAGTCGGGGAAGTGGCGCTTGCTCCATGATTTGAGAGCAATAAATCAACAAATGCAAGTTATGGGACCCATACAGCGCGGTCTACCGGCCTTGACAGCCATCCCGCAAGGGTGGCCTGTTATAGCTGTTGATATAAAAGATTGTTTTTTCTCTATCCCATTGAATAAGAAAGACAAGGAGAGATTTGCCTTTACATTACCCTCAATTAATCATGAAAGACCTGATAAAAGGTATCAATGGGTCGTGCTTCCTCAGGGTATGGCCAATAGCCCCACCATGTGCCAGCTCTATGTTGACACTGCCTTACAGCCAGTACGGGAGAAGTTCTCGGGTGTTAAAATCATTCATTATATGGATGATGTTTTGCTGTCAGCCCCTAGCATGACACTGCTTGAGCAGGTTTTAGGAGATTTATCAATGAATTTGGAGACTAGAGGTTTATATTTGGCCCCTGAAAAAATTCAAAAGGGAGATTCTATTAGTTTTTTGGGAGCCGTTATAAATAAGACCACAATAATACCTCAGAAAATTGAAATTAGAACTAATCATTTAACAACTTTGAATGATTTTCAGAAATTGCTTGGGGATATTAATTGGCTTCGACCGTATTTGAGTCTGACTCGCTTTGAATTACAGCCTTTGTTTGCTGTATTGGAAGGTAATCCTGATCTTAATTCCCCGCGTCAGATGACCCCCGAGGCCCAAACAGCTCTTCAGAAGGTGGAACAGGCTCTTATGAAAGCACAATTACAGCGTTATAACAATGCCTTGCCTATTTGGATGTGTGTTCTTCCAACCTTAGGATTTCCAACAGGTGTTCTTTGGCAAGGTGGGCCTTTGCTTTGGATTCATACCAAGTCTCTGGGGATGAAGACGCTGTCTCACTATCCATCTATGGTTGCTGAGGTTGCCTTTTTGGGTATTAAACAGTGTGTTTCCGTCTTTGCACTAGTGCCGGAGAAACTTGTAGTCCCCTATACTAAGGATCAAATAGAAATATTAACTGCCACTACCTCTGAGTGGTCTATACTTATGTATACCTTTTCTGGAATTATTGATAACCATTTGCCCAAGAGTGAAATTTTGAAATTCATTATCCAGCAACCTGTCATTTTTCCAAGGGTCACTGTAGAGCGACCACTAAATGATGCCCTGACCATTTATACGGACGGATCAAAATCCGGAAAAGGGGCTTATATGGTTCAGGGTCAGCATCCTGTCGTTATAGACTATCGACCTGATGCTCCCCAAGTGGTGGAATGTCATGTGGTTTTGGAAGTTTTTCAACGATTTCAAGAACCTTTTAATTTGATCTCTGATTCATTGTATGTGGTTAATGCAGTGAAACATCTCGAAGTGACCCCCCATATTCGATCATCCAGCACAGTGGCATCCTTGTTGGCCGGGATAAGGTTTCAGATATTGCGCCGCCAACACCCCTTTTATGTTACCCATATACGGGCTCATTCCCTGTTGCCTGGTCCAATGGCAAAAGCCAATGAACAAGTTGATATGGCAACACGTGTTTTCTTATCCTTGGATCAAAAGCAGCAAGCACAAGAATTTCATGAGCTATATCATGTATCATCTGCTGTGTTGAGAAAGAAGTTTTTCATTACTAGAGCCGAGGCCAGACATATTATTAAGTCTTGTTCCACTTGTGCCCAATTTTTGCCGGCCCAAAAGACTGGTGTAAATCCCAGAGGTTTGTCCCCAAACGAGCTGTGGCAGATGGATGTCACTCATGTTCCCTCCTTTGGGAAGCTCCAGTATGTTCATGTGTCTGTGGATACCTATTCCGGGGTGGTACATGCTACCCGTCTCTCTGGAGAACGGGTTCAACATGTTATTACTCATTGCCTTGAAGCCTGGGCAGCCTGGGGCAAGCCTGCTACACTAAAGACAGATAACGGCCCAGCTTATAGTTCCAAGAGCTTTGCTCTCTTTTGTCAAAAAATGCAAATAGAACATGTTACGGGCCTGCCTTACAATCCACAAGGCCAAGGTATAATAGAGCGAACTAATCGCACGCTTAAAGAATTGCTTTTAAAACAAAAAGGGGGAATAGCGGAGAATTGCACCCCGAAGCAGAAATTGTCGCTTGCCTTATTTACTCTTAATTTTTTAAATTTACATGATGAGAAAGAAACTTCTGCTGAACGCCATACTATACATGAACAAAAGGAACATGGTATAGTGATGTGGAAAGATGTATTGACCAATCGATGGAAAGGCCCGGATCGCGTTGTTGCGCGGTCCAGGGGATCTCTTTGTGTTTTTCCGCAGGATCAAGATCCAATTTGGGTCCCAACAAGATTAACAAGAGTCGTGGAAGAGGATCCCAAGGGTGATGCAGGGCGCTCAAGAGATGATGCTGGGCTGGATGGTGTTGACGGGCCTTTCCCTACTCAAGGCGGAGGACAAGATGTTTTGGGGAATTAGCCGGTCCTGGCCAGTTCCTCTACCGGTCCATTCCCATAGCAGAGTGCTCCCAATATTTTATTCCACCAGTTGTGAGATGAATACAGCCTGCACTGTATCGTTAGACGATGAATGGGTGCAATATAATGCTACAAATTTTGTTTTAAATAATACCCTTTGTTTTAGTTGGAATGCCTCTGTGGACTGCATTCATTTAGCTCGAAAAACCTTGACTGCCTGGAATAACCCACTTACGGGAAATCAGGTCCCTCTGGCTATGCTAAATGAAGCCTTGACCAAAATATCACAGGGTCACCATTCTGGCTCTGGTACAGGGAGCTCTAGCCAGGATGCAGTGAATGTTACCACCTTACTTTTGAAACATGAGGGCGTGGTCCCCCTACCGAACAATACGAAAAATTGTACTGAGTCTAACCGGACCAGGATTGCTCCTTACTGCGCTGCCATTGTCAATACGCCTCCAATTTTTACCCCTTGCCAGGAACAAACTTATGCTACGTGTCAGCTTACCTCTGGATTTCAGTTTTTCCCAGGTTTAAAGTCGTATGTAGGGAGAAAGGAGACAGATGATAATAAGACGGTCTGGTACTATGAAGGGTGGCCTTTCTTTTCTTGGCTATTGAGAAATCAAGTAGGGGCAAGTACAGACATTTCCCCTTTTGCTATGTTACAAGATAGTAATGGCACCCTTTTTAATGTTAGTGGAGTGGCAAAAACGTCCAATGGGACATGATACAAGCTTAATGTGACCTCTTATGCATCTGGGTTATATAATTATTCCAGAGCAGCAGCTTCGGTTTGTGTACAGTCGCCATTTATGTTTTTATTAACTAATGATAGTCAGGACTGTGGTAACGACAGTGTATGCTGGCTATCACAATGTTGGAATGGCTCTGTGGCGCAGACTGCCTTATTGGTCAGGGTACCTACCTTTGTGCCCATCCCAGTCCAGGCAGACCCCAATAATTTTCCTCTTTTGAATTTACTGCGCGAAAAGCGAGACTTTGGCGTAACAGCTGCCATAGTCACCGCGGTCGCGATATCTGCTGCTGCAGCGGTCACCGCTGGAGTGACCATGGCTAATCAAGTACAAACTGCACAGGCGGTAAATACTATAGTCTCCCAAACCTCCCGGATCTTGGAGGATCAAAATAAATTTAATAACCATCTGATGAATGGGATTTTATCACTTAATCAGCGAGTAGACTTGCTGGAAGAAACCGTGGAGGATGTTTACAGCATCCTACAAGTAGGATGTGTACAAAAGCTGGAACATTTCTGTATCACGCCTCTTCCTGTTTCAGATGCCCTGAACCGGAGCAGGGAGATTGGCACTTTCCTGAGAGGAAATTGGTCCCGAGAGGCTGAATTGATGCTGTTAAACCAGAAGATACAGATTAAGACTTTAAATGCTACTAGGCTATACCCAGGGACTTTACTACCTGGCTGTCCTCTACCTTTACCTTCTTTAAGGAGTGGGTCGGTGTAGGGATGTTTGCAGTGTGTTGCATGGCGGGACTTGTGGTGTGCCTGTGGTTGATATGTCGTCTGCGAACTCGGACAAAGCGAGATAAGATGTTGTTCACGCAGGCATTGGTGGCCATTAGTAAAGGCGACTCCCCTGGCGCCTGGATCTCCATCTTGAACGACCCGTAGTGATTGCCCTTGCACAAAAAGGTTTATGACCATTGCACTTTTGATGGGAATCACGAGGAACATCAGCCCCTGCACTCCGCGGTCTGTGTGGACATTGCACGACGGGGAGGGTGATGAGCCAGCTTCTCGAACCAACCCTTGCTCAGCGAGCATCCCATGGGGTGAGCGCTTGTGCGGGCATTGTTCGAGTTCAGCTCCTGGGTCTAAGAAAACAAAAAGGGGGAGATGTGGGAAGCCGTTGTTCTGCCATGTCGCAGATAACGCTTATCAGGGAGTAGCCCAAAGGCTATGTGCCACACATGCGCCACGACGAGCCAATATGCTAATGAAGGATCAGAATTGCAACCAATAAATTGTGAACAGCACATATCTTGTCGAGTTAACCAGCCAACCACAGGTTGCCACGGGTTATAGTGCATTATAAAAAGCCAGAGTAAACAAGGCTCGGGGTCTTCCTTCCATCCGCCTGAAACCAAGCTGTACTCCAATAAAGTGTGATGCGAGAAGAATCTAGCGTGTGGTGATTCGTCATTCTGCTGGTCAGAAGCGGCTCGCCGCAGATAACTAAGATTTAATGAGGCTGAAAGAAAAAAGGAAGGTTAGTCTAGGGGAACAGAACAACCAAGAACATAGTTTGGGTGTAAAACAAGATCTTACTAAGGAATAAGGGTGGGAGGATCCTTCCTGATGACCCTCAAATCATTCTCCAAAGGTGACCACAGAGCAGGTTACTTACCATTTCTGCTTACATATAAGGTCAGCTTTCAAACAATCCTTTACTAAGTTAGATAAAGCCTTCCCTGACTTGGCCCTGTGCTTATTATGACTTCCTTTCCACAATGACCCAACTGGCTGGCTCCTTAAGATGGCTTTCTGATAGCTGGATTATCTTCTACCTTCTGGGATTACTAAATAAATAAATATTTGTCTAGCTGTGTTAGGTCAGGATACCTAGAAAAGCCTGAGTGATTCAATTTCAATACACATAATGTGGAGATGTGTTCCAGGCCTGCCTGGGGAATGTTAACAGATATGAACCCCAAAAGGAGTTGTGACTACATCTGAGAGCCAATTTAAGGCCTCCAATGGAAAGGAGGAAGAAAACCCCATGCCCCTTCTAAATCTGTCTGGTATTTGTAGCCACCAAGTTACAGGAGCTGCTTTTGACTGTTTTCACTATCAGCACAATGAAAGGATGTTAAACTACTTAGAGGAAGGTGGTACTTTGCTTTGGCACCTGAAAAGTCTTACTCTCAATGGAAAATCCTTACATTATACATTGAGTATAGTCAACACTATAGGACAAGAGTTACTATAATGGAAAAGGGAAACAGACTGATGGTCCCTCCTACCACAGTCTGCAACCTCTTTCTGTAATGACCTGCCTGGCTCCCTGCCCAGATATTCCTCTGTGCCACACAGCCACAGGCACTTTGTTCATTCATTCACTCATTTAATTTTTCATTCAACAATTTTTTACCAAGCACCAGCACTGGGATATCAGGTACTGGGGATCTAATCAAATGAGAAAAATCCTAGTCCCTGTTCCCCTGAAGCTTACATTCTGCTGGAGGAGACTGACATTTAAAAATCACACAAATAAATATATACTTATAACGTGTGATCAGTACTATGAAGGAAAAGACCAAAGTACAGTTGATTCTCATTATTCACAGTTGTTACACTCTATAAAGTTGCCGCCAACACTAAATTAGTGAATCCTGAACCACTGCTCCCAGCAAAATACAGACTTAAGTTCCTGTGAGCCCCTGGTCACAATGCTTTTATCAACTGATAAACACATAGCTTTGTTTTATGTGTGTCTTTGTTTAAAGATAGTTTATTTAATATAAGTTGTTGAGTCATGAACATTTAAGTCATGGCCAACATCACTGTAACTCAAGCCTGAATGAAGCTTATCAAACACACATATTTTTTCTGTAAGACATCACAATCTTGTGCTTAGGAACACTAGACAGCACTTCAGCACTATGCATGAAGGCCATTTTAAATAGCAAAATCACCAACAAAAAGCACATAAAAGGGGAAGAACATGGCACTAAATAGATTTCAAATAGGACTCTTGTTTACAAAATGAGAGCTGAAAAAAAAGGCAGAGTATTGCCCTGTTCAACCTCAGCTGGGAACACATGCCTTGGACAACTCAAAATTCTCACTGCTCTATGCCTGTTCATGAATGATTGCCAAAATGGCATGAATATTTTAAAATTTTTAAATTCAATTTATTTAAATTTTAAAAAGTTCACCCATTTCTCCTACCCCCACCATCCACCTCTTGCAGTCACCATCTGTTTTCTGTACCTATGAGCTTTTTTTTTTTTTAATGATTCCACATGTAAGAGAGATCATGTGTTATGTGTCTTTCTCTGTCTGACATTTCAGTTAGCATAATGCTCTCGAGGTCCATTTATATTGTAGCAAATGGTAAGATTTCATTCTTTTGTATGGTTGAATAATATTCTGTTGTATATACATATACACAATTTCTTTATCCATTCATCCAATGATGGACACTTCGGTTGTTTCCATGTCTTGGCTATTGTAAATAATGTGGTGATGAACATGGGAGTGCAGATATCTTTTCAAATTAACATTTTCATTTTTTGCAAATAAATACCCAAAGTGAAAATGCTAGATCATATGGTAGCTCTATTTTTAATATTTTGAGGAACCTCCATACTGTTTTTCATAGTGGTTGCACCAATTTACATTCCCACCAGCAAGGGCAGGAGGGTTTCCTTTTCTCCACATCCTCCCTAACACTTGTTATTTCTTGTCTTTTTGATACTAGCCATTCTAAAAGGAGTGAGGAGATATCTCATTGTACTTTGATTTGCATTTCCCTGATGATTAATGATGTAGAGCATCTTTTCATGAACTTGTTGACCATCTGTATGCCTTCTTTGGAAAAATGTCTATTCAAATCTTCTGCCCATTTTTTAATCAGATTTTTTTTTGCTATTGAGTTGTATGAGTTTTAAAATGTATTTTGGATATTAGCCCCTTATCAGATATATGATTTGCAATTATTTTCTGTCATTCAGTAGGTTACCTTTTCATTTTGTTGATGGTTTCTCTTGCTATGCAGAAGGCTTTTAGTCTGTTGTAGTCTCACTTGTTTATTTTTGCTTTTGATGTGAGATTTAAAAAATAATCACCAGGAACTATGTCAGAAGGTTTTCTTCTAGAAGTTTTATAGTTTCAGGTCTTATGTTCCAGTATTTAATCCACTTTGAGTTAATTTTGGCATATGGCATAAGATGTTCAGTTTCATTCTTTTGCATGTGGTTATCCAAACCTCTCAACACTATTGAAGAGACTGTGTTTTCCCATGTATATTCTTGGCTCCTTTGTCATAAACTAATTGGTCATATATATATGTTTTTATTCTGGGCTCTCTATTCTGTCCCACTGATCTATGTGTCTATTTTTATGCCAATACCACACAGTTTTTAATTACTATAGCTTTGTAATATACTTTGAAACCAAGCATTGTTATGCCTCCAGCTTTGTTCGTTTTTCTCAAGACTGCTTTGACTATTCAGGGTCTGCTGAGCTTCCATACATATTATAGGATTATTCTATTTCTGCAAAAAGCTCCATTGGAATTTTGATAGAGATTGTATTAACTTTGCAGATTGCTTTGGTTAGTATGGATATTTTAACAATATTAATTCTTCCAACCCATGAGCGTGGAATATCTTTCCATTTATTTGTGTCTTCAATTCCTTTAATTAATGTGTCATAGTTTAGAGTGTACAGGTCTTTCACCTGCTTGGCTAAATTTATCCCTTGGTGTTTTATTCTTCTTGATGCAATTGTAAATGGGATTGTTTTCTTAATTTCATTTTCTGATAGCATGTTATTAGTGTATAAAAACACAGCAGATTTATGTATATTGATTTGTATCCTGCAACTTTAGTGAATTTATTAGTTACAATAGTTTTTTTTTAACATCTTTATTGGAGTATAATTGCTTTACAATGGTGTGTTAGTTTCTGCTTTTAAACAAAGTGAATCAATAATACATATACATGTATCCCCATATCTTTTCCCTCTTGCATCTCCCTCCCTCCCACCCTCCCTATACCACCCCTCTAGGTGGTCACAGTTATAATAGTTTTTTGATGGAGTCTTTAGGGTTTTCTATATATAATATCATGTCATCTGCAAATAGTGACAGTTTTACTTCTTCCTTTCCAATTTAGATGCCTTTTATTTCTTTTTCTTGTCTAATTGCTTTGGGTAGGACTGCCAATAATATGCTGAAAAAAAGTGGAGAGAGTGGATATCCTTCTCTAGTTCCTGATCTTAGAGGAACTGTTGAGTATGATGGTAGCTGTGGGCATCTCATACATGAAATGTATTATGTTGAAGTCTGGTCCCTCTATACACACTTTGTTGAGAGTTTTAATCATAAACAGATGTTGAATTTTGTAAAATGCTTTCTTTGCATTTATTGAGATAACCATATGATTTTTAGCCTTCATTTTGCTAATGTAGTGTATCACATTAATTCATTTGCAGTTGTTGAACCATCCTTATATCCCTGGAATAAATTCCACTTGATCATGGTGTATGAAATTTTAGTGTATTGTTGAATTCAGTCTGGTAATACTTTGTTGAGGATTTTACCATTTATGCTCATCATGGATATTAGCCTGTAATTTTCTTTTCTTTCTTTCTTTTTTTGGTAGCATCCTTGTCTGGTTTTGGTATCAGTGTAATGCTGGCTTTGTAAAATGTGTTTGGAAGAGTTCACCCCTCTTGTATTGTTTGGAAGAATTTGAGAAGAAATGTTACTAATTCTTTGGTTGGTGGAATTCACCAGTGAAGCTTTCTTATCCTGGACTTGTATTTGGGGGGAAGTTTTTGAATACTGATTCAATCTCCTTACCAGAAATAAATTTGTTCAGATTTTGTGTTTCACCAAGATTCAGTCTTGAGGGGTTGCATGTTTCTAGGAATTTATCCATTTCTTTTAGGTTGTCCAAATTTTGGGCATATATTGTTTAAAGTAGTCTCTTATGATCCTTTGTATTTTTGTGGTATCGGTGGTAATATCTCCTCTTTCAATTCTGATTTTATTTATTTGTGTCCTGTCTACTTTTCTTGCTGAGCCTAGCTAAAGTTTTGTCAAGTTTATCTTTTCAAAAAAGCAGCTCTTAGTTTTATTGATTTTTTTCCTACAATTGCTTGAGTCTTTATTTCATTTATTTCTGCTCTAATCTTTGTTATTTCCCTCCTTCTACTAACTTTGGTCTTAATTTGTTTTTCATTTTCTAGTTCCTTGAGGTGTAAAGTTAGGTTGTTGTTTTTTCTTTTTTTTATATCTTTATTGGAGTATAATTGCTTTACAATGGTGTGTTAGTTTCTGCTTTATAACAAAGTGGATCAGTTATACACATACATATTTATCCATATATCTTCCCTCTGGCATCTCCCTCCCTCCCACACTGCCTATCTCACCCCTCTAGGTGGTCACAAAGCACCAAGCTGATATCGCTGTGCTATGGGGCTGCTTCCCACTAACTATTTATTTTACGTTTGGTAGTGGATATATGTCCATGCCACTCCCTCACTTTGTCACAGCTTACCTTTCCCCCTCCCCATATCCTCAAGTCCATTCTCTAGTAGGTCTGTGTCTATATTCCTGTCTTACCCCTAGGTTCTTCATGACATTTTTTCCCTTAAATTCCATATATATGTGTTAGCATATGGTATTTGTCTTTCTCTTTCTGACTTACTTCACTCTGTATTACAAACTCTAGGTCCATCCACCTCATGACAAACAGCTCAATTTCGATTCTTTACATGGCTGAGTAATATTCCATTGTATATATGTGCCATATCTTCTTTATCCATTCATCTGATGATGGACACTTAGGTTGTTTCCATCTCTGAGCTATTGTAAATAGAGCTGCAATGAACATTTTGGTACATGACTCTTTTTGAATTATGGTTTTCTCAGGGTATATGCCCAGTAGTGGGATTGCTGGGTCATATGGTAGTTCTATCTGTAGTTATTTAAGGAACCTCTATACTGTTCTCCATAGTGGCTGTACCAATTCACATTCCCACCAGCAGTACAAGAGTGTTCCCTTTTCTCCACACCCTCTCCAGCATTTATTGTTTCTAGATTTTTAGATGATGGCCATTCTGCTTGGTATGAGATGATATTGCATTGTAGTTATGATCAGCATTTCTCTAATGATTAATGATGTTGAGCATTCTTTCATGTGTTTGTTGGTAGTTTGTATATCTTCTTTGGTGAAATGTCTATTTAGATCTTCTGCACATTTTTGGATTGGGTTGTTTGGTTTTTTGTTATTGAGCTGCATGAGCTGCTTGTAAATTTTGGAGATTAATCCTTTGTCAGTTGCTTCATTTGCAAATATTTTCTCCCATTCTGAGGGTTGTATTTTCGTCTTGTTTATGGTTTCCTTTGCTGTGAAAAAGATTTGAAGTTTTTTTAGGCCCCATTTGTTTATTTTTGTTTTTATTTCCATTTCTCTAGGAGGTGGGTCAAAAAGGATCTTGCTGTAATTTATGTCATAGAGTGTTCTGCCTATGTTTTCCTCTAAGAGTTCGATAGTTTCTGGCCTTACATTTAGGTCTTTTATCCATTTTGAGCTTATTTTGGTGTATGGTGTTAGGGAGTGATCTAATCTCATAATTTTACATGTACCTGTCCAGTTATCCCAGCAACACTTATTGAAGAGGCTGTCATTTCTCCACTGTACATTCCTGCCTCCTTTATCAAAGATAAGGTGACCATATATGCGTAGGTTTATCTCTGGGCTTTCTATCCTGTTCCCTTGATCTATCTTTCTGTTTTTGTGTCTTGATTACAGTAGCTTTGTAGTACAGTCCGAAGTTGGGGAGACTGATTCATCCAGCTCCACTTTTCGTTCTCAAGATTGCATTGGCTATTCGGGGTCTTTTGTGTTTCCATAAAAAAAGTGAATTTTTTTGTTCTAATTCTGTGAAAAATGCCAGTGGTAGTTTGATAGGGATTGCATTGAATCTGTAGATTGCTTTGGGTAGTAGAGTCATTTTCACGATGTTGCTTCTTCCAATCCAAGAACATGGTATATCTCTCCATCTATTTGTATCATCTTTAATTTCTTTCAACAGTGTCTTATAATTTTCTGCATACAGGTCTTTTGTCTCCTTAGGTAGGTTTATTCCTAGATATTTTATTCTTTTTGTTGCAATGGTAAATGGGAGTGTTTTCTTGATTTCACTTTCAGATTTTTCATCATTAGTGTATAGGAATGTAAGATATTTCTGTGCATTAATTTTGTATCCTGCTACTTTACCAGATTGATTGATTAGCTCTAGTAGTTTTCTGGTAGCATCTTTAGGATTCTCTATGTATAGTATCATGTCATCTGCAAAGAGTGACAGCTTTACTTCTTCTTTTCCAATTTGGATTCTTTTTATTTCCTTTTCTTCTCTGATTGCTGTGGCTAAAACTTCCAAAACTATGTTGAATAAGAGTAGTGAGAGTGGGCAACCTTGTCTTGTTCCTGATCTAAGTGGAAATGCTTTCAGTTTTTCACCACTGAGGACAATGCTGTGTGTGGGTTTGTCATATATGGCCTTCATTATGTTGAGGAAAGTTTCCTCTAGGCCTACTTTCTGCAGGGTTTTTATCATAAATTGGTGTTGAATTTTGTTATAAGCTTTCTCTGCATCTATTGAGATGATCATATGGTTTATCTCCTTCAATTTGTTAATATGGTGTATGATGTTGATTGATTTGCGTATTTTGAAGAATCCTTGCATTCCTGGAATAAACCCCACTTGATCATGGTGTATGATCCTTTTAATGTGCTATTGGATTGTTTGCTAGTATTTTGTTGAGGATTTTTGCATCTATGTTCATCAGTAATATTAGCCTGTAGTTTTCTTTCTAAGTGACATCCTTGTTTGGTTTTGGTGTCAGGGTAATGGTGGCCTTGTAGAATGAGTTTGGAAGTGTTCCTATCTCTGCCATGTTTTGGAATAATTTGTGAAGGATAGGTGTTAGCTCTTCTGTAAATGTTTGATAGAATTCGCCTGTGAAGCCATCTGGTCCTGGGCTTTTGTTTGTTGGAAGATTTTAAATTACAGTTTCAATTTCAGTGCTTGTGGTTGGTCTGCTCATATGTTCTATTTCTTCCTGATTCAGTCTTGGCAGGTTGTGCTTTTCTAAGAATTTGTCCGTTTTTTCTAGGTTGTCCATTTTATTGGCATAGAGTTGCTTGTAGTAATCTCTCATGATCTTTTGTATTTCTTCAGTGTCAGTTGTTACTTCTCCTTTTTCATTTCTAATTCTATTGATTTGAGTCTTCTCGCTTTTTTTCTTGATGAGTCTGGCTAGTGGTTTATCAATTTTGCTTATCTTCTCAAAGAACCAGCTGTTAGTTTTATGGATCTTTGCTATCATTTCCTTCATTTCTTTTACATTTATTTATGATCTGATCTTTATGATTTCTTTCCTTCTGCTAAATTTGCGGTATTTTTGTTCTTCTATCTCTAATTGCTTTAGATGCAAGGTTAGTTTGTTTATTCGAGATGTTTCCTGTTTCTTAAGGTAGGATTGTATTGCTATAAACTTCCCTCTTAGAACTGCTTTTGCTGCATCCCATAGGTTTTGGGTCGTCGTGCCTCCCTTGTCATTTATTTCTAGATATTTTTTGATTTTCCCTTTGATTTCTTCAGTGATCACTTCGTTATTAAGTAGTGTAGTGTTTAGCCTCCATGTGTTTGTATCTTTTATAGATCTCCTCTAATTGATATCTAGTCTCATAGCGTTGTGGTCGGAAAAGATACTTGATATAATTTCAATTTTTAAAAATTAACCAAGGCTTGCTTTGTGAACCAAGATATGATCTATCCTGAAGAATGTTCCATGAGCACTTGAGAAAAATGTGTATTCTGTTGTTTTTGGATCGAATGTCCTATAAATATCAATTAAGACTATCTTGTTTAATGTATCATTTAAAGCTTGTGTTTCCTTATTTATTTTCATTTTGGATGATCTGTCCATTGGCGAAAGTGGGGTGTTAAAGTCCCTTACTATGAATGTGTTACTGTCGATTTCCCCTTTTATGGCTGTTAGTATTTGCCTTATGTATTGAGATGCTCCTATGTTGGGTGCATAAATATTTACAATTGTTATATCTTCGTTTTGGATCATTTCCTTGATCATTATGTAGTGTCCTTCTTTGTCTCTTGTAATAGTCTTTATTTTAAAGTCTATTTTATATGATATGAGAATTGCTACTCCAGCTTTCTTGTGATTTCCATTTGCATGGAATATCTTTTTCCATCCCCTCACTTTCAGTCTGTATGTGTCTCTAGGTCTGAAGTGGGTCTATTGTAGACAGCATATTTATTGGTCTTGTTTTTGTATCCATTCAGCCAGTCTGTTTCTTTTAGTGGGAGCATTTAATCCATTTACATTTAAGGTAATTATCGATATCTATGTTCCTATTCCCATTTTCTTAATTGTTTTGGGTTTGTTATTGTAGGTCTTTTCCTTTTCTTGTGTTTCTTGCCTAGAGAAGGTCCTTTAGGATTTGTTGTAAAGCTGGTTTGGTGGTGGTGAACTCTCTCAGCTTTTGCTTGTCTGTAAAGGTTTTAATTTCTCTGTCGAATCTGAATGAGATCATTGCTGGGTAGAGTAATCTTGGTTGTAGGCTTTTCCCTTTCATCACTTTAAATATGTCCTGCCAGTCTCTTCTGGCTTGCAGAGTTTCTGCTGAAAGTTCAGCTGTTAACCTTATGCGGATTCCCTTGTGTGTTATTTGTTGTTTTTCCCTTGCTGATTTTAATATGTTTTCTTTGTATTTAATTTTTGACACTTTGATTAATATGTGTCTTGGCGTGCTTCTTGTTGGATTTATCCTGTATGGGACTCTCTGTGCTTCCTGGACTTGTTTAACTCTTTCCTTTTCCATATGAAAGAAGTTTTCAACTATAATCTCTTCAAATATTTTCTCAGTCCCTTTCTTTGTCTCTTCTTCTTCTGGAACCCCTATAATTCATGTTGGTGCATTTAATGTTGTCCCACAGGTCTCTGAGACTGTTCTCAGTTCTTTTCATTCTTTTTTCTTTATTCTGCACTGCAGTAGTTATTTCCAATATTTTATCTTCCAGGTCACTTATCCGTTCTTCTGCCTCAGTTATTCTGCTATTGATCCCACCTAGAGTAGTTGTTTTATTTTTTATTTTTTTTGGTGGTACGCGGGCCTCTCACTGTTGCGGCCTCTCCCAGTGCGGAGCACAGGCTCCAGACACGCAGGCTCAATGGCCATGGCTCACGGGCCCAGCCGCTTTGTGGCATGTGGGATCTTCCCGGACCGGGGCACGAACCTGTGTCCTCTGCATCGGCAGGCAGACTCTCAACCACTGCGCCACCAGGGAAGCCCAGTTGTTTTATTTTTATATTTCTTTTTTTTTAAACATCTTTATTGGTGTATAATTGCTTAACAATGGTGTGTTAGTTTCTGTTTGATAGCAAATTGAATCAGTTATACATATACATATGTTGCCATATCTCTTCCCTCTTGCATCTCCCTCCCTCCCACACTCCCTATCCCACCCCTCCAGGCAGTCACAAAGCACCAAGCTGATATCCCTGTGCTATGCGGCTGCTTCCCACTAGCTATCTACCTTACGTTTGGTAATGTATATATGTCCATGATTCTCTCTCGCTTTGTCACAGCTCACCCTTCCCCCTCCCCATATCCTCAAATCCATTCTCCAGTAGGTCTGTGTCTTTATTCCTGTCTTACCCTAGGTTCTTCATGACATTTTTTTTCTTAAATTCCATATATATGTGTTAGCATATGGTATTTGTCTTTCTCTTTCTGACTTACTTCACTCTGTATGACAGACTCTAGGTCTATCCCCCTTATTACAAATAGCTCAATTTCGATTCTTTTCATGGCTGAGTAATATTCCATTGTATATATGTGCCATATCTTCTTTATTCATTCATCCGATGATGGGCAGTTAGGTTGTCTCCATCTCCCGGTTATTGTAAATAGAGCTGCAATGAATATTTTGGTACATGACTCTTTTTGAATTCTGGTTTTCTCACGGTATGTGCCTAGTAGTGGAATTGCTGGGTCATATGGTAGTTCTCTTTGTAGTTTTTTAAGGAACCTCCATACTGTTCTCCATAGTGGCTGTACCAATTCACATTTCCACCAGCAGTGCAGGAGTGTTCCCTTTTCTCCACACCCTCTCCAGCATTTATTGTTTCTAGATATTTTGACGATGGCCATTCTGACTGGTGTGAGATGATATCTCATTGTAGTTTTGATTTGCATTTCTCTAATGATTAATGATGTTGAGCATTCTTTCATGTGTTTGTTGGCATTCTGTATATCTTCTTTGGAGAAATGTCTATTTAGGTCTTCTGCCCATTTTTGGATCGGGTTGTTTGTGTTTTTCTTATTGAGCTGCATGAGCTGCTTGTAAATTTTGGAAGTTAATCCTTTGTCAGTTGCTTCATTTGCAAATATTTTCTCCCATTCTGAGGGTTGATTTTTGTCTTGTTTATGCTTTCCTTTGCTGTGCAAAAGCTTTGAAGTTTCATTAGGTCCCATTTGTTTATTTTTGTTTTTATTTCCGTTTCTCTATGAGGTGTGTTAAAAAGGATCTTGCTGTGATTTATGTCATAGAGTGTTCTGCCTATGTTTTCCTCTAAGAGTTTGATAGCTTCTGGCCTTACATTTAGGTATTTAATCCATTTTGAGCTTAGTTTCATGTATGGTATTAGGGAGTGATCTAATCTCATAATTTTACATGTACCTGTCCTGTTTTCCCAGCACCACTTATTGAAGAGGCTGCCCTTTTTTCACTGTACATTCCTGCCTCCTTTATCAAAGATACGGTGACCATCTGTGCGTGGGTCTATCTCTGGGCTTTCTATCCTGTTCCATTGATCTATCTTTCTGTTTTTGTGCCTGTACCATACTGTCTTGATTACTGTAGCTTTGTAGAATTGTGTGAAGTCATGGAGTCTGTTTCCTCCAGCTCTATGTTTCTTTTTTTAAATTTTTAATTATTTTATTTTTTACTCAATGAATTGCCTTTGCAGCATCCCATAGGTTTCAGTAGATGGTGTTTCCACTTGCATTTGTTTTGAGGGTTTTTTTTAAAATTCACTTTTTATTTATTTTATTTATTCAATTTTGGCTGTGTTTGGTCTTTGTTGCTGAGTGCGGGCTTTCTCTAGTTGTGTCGAGCAGGTGCTACTCTTCACTGCAGTACACAGTCACTACTCTTCGTTGTGGTTCGTGGATTTCTCATTGTGGTGTTTTCTCTTGTTGTGGCAGCTCCGTTTTTCTTTATCAAGATTGGTTGTCTATTCGGGGTCTTTTGCGTTTCCATATAAATTGTGAATTTTTTTGTTCCAGTTCTGTGAAAAAACCCAGTGGTAGTTGGATACGGATTGTATTTAATCTCTAGATTGCTTTGGATAATATAGTCATTTTCACAATATTGATTCTTCCTCTCCAAGAAAATGGTATATCTCTACATCTATTTGTATCATCTTTAATTTATTTCATCACTGTCTTATAATTATCTGCATGCAGGTCTTTTGGCTCCTTAGGTAGGTTTATTCCTAGATCTTTTATTCTTTTTGTTGCCATGGTAAATGGGAGGGTTTTCTTAATTTCACGTTCAGATTTTTCATCATTAGTGTATAGGAATGTGAGAAATTTCTGTGCATTAATTTTGTATCCTGCTACTTTACCAAATTCATTGATTAGCTCTAGTAGTTTTCTGGTAGCATCTTTAGGATTCTCTATGTAGATTATCATGTCATCTGCACACAGTGATAGCTTTACTTCTTCTCTTCAGATTTGGATTCCTTTTATTCATTTTAGTTCTCTGATGGCTAAAACTTCCTAAACTATTTTGAATAATAGTGGTGAGAGTGGGCAACCTTGTCTTCTTCCTGATCTTAGTGGAAATGCTTTCAGTTTTTCACCACTGAGGATGATGTTGGCTGTGGCTTTGTCATATATGGCCTTTATTATGTTGAAGAAAGTTCCCTCTATGCCTACTTCCTGCAGGGTTTTTATCATAAATGGAGTTGAATTTTGTGGAAAGCTTTCTCTGTATCTATTGAGATGATCATATGGTTTTTCTCCTTCAATTTGTTAATACAGTGTGTCACATTGATTGATTTGCATATATTGAAGATCTCTTGCATTCCTGGGATAAACCCCACTTGATCATAGTGTATGATCCTTTTTTTCTTAACATCTTTATTGGATTATAATTGCTTTACAATGGTGTGTTAGTTTCTGCTTTATAACAAAGTGAATCAGTTATACATATACATATGTTCCCATATCTCTTCCCTCTTGTGTCTCCCTCCCTCCCATCCCTCTAGGTGGTCACAAACCACCAAGCTGATCTCCCTGTGCTATGTGGCTTCTTCCCACTAGCTATCAATTTTATGTATGGTAGTGTATATATGTCCATGCCACGCTCTCACTTTGTACAGCTTACCCTTCCCCCTCTCCATATCCTCAAGTCCATTTTTTAGTAGGTCTGTGTCTCTCTGCTTTTTATTTATTACTTAAAAATTTGTTTTATTTTAATAACTTTATTTTATCTTACTTTTAAAATTTTATATTGTCCTCTTCCTTCCTTCCTTCCTTCCTTCCTTCCTTCCTTCCTTCCTTCCTTTCTTTCTTTCTTTCTTTCTTTCTTTCTTTCTTTCTTTCTTTCTTTCTTTCTTTCTTTCTTTCTTTCTTTCTTTCTTTCTTTCTTTCTTTCTTGTCTTTCTATTTTTCTCCATTTTATTCTGAGCCATGTTGATGAAAGGCTCTAGCTGCTCCAGCCAGGAGTCAGTGCTGTGCCTCTGAGGTGGGAGAGCCAACTTCAGGACACTGGTCCACAAGAGACCTCGCAGCTCCACATAATATCAAATGGTAGAAATCTCCCAGAGATCTCCATCTCAACACCAACACCTAGCTTCACTCAACGACCAGCAAGCTACAGTGCTGGACACCCTATGCCAAACATCTAGCAAGACAGTAACATAAGTGTATGATCCCTTTAATGTGCTGTTGGATTCTTTTTGCTAGTATTTTGTTGAGGGTTTTTGCATCTATATTCATCAGTGATATTGGCCTGTAGATTTCTTTCCTTGTGACATCTTTGTCTGGTTTTGGTATCCAGGTGATGGTGGCCTCTTAGAATGAGTTTGGGAGTGTTCGTCCCTCTGCTGTATTTTGGAAGAGTTTGAGAAGGATAGGTGTTAGCTCTTCTCTAAATGTTTGATAGAATTCGCCTGTGAAACCATCTGGTCCTGGGCTTTTGTTTGTTCGAATTTTTTTTTTTTTTTTTTTTTTTTTTTTTTTTTGCGGTATGCGGGCCTCTCACTGTTGTGGTCTCTCCCGTTGCGGAGCAACAGGCTCCGGACGCGCAGGCTCAGCGGCCATGGCTCACGGGCCCAGCTGCTCCGCGGCATGTGGGATCCTCCCACACCGGGGCACGAACCCGCGTCCCCTGCATCGGCAGGCGGACTCTCAACCACTGCGCCACCAGGGAAGCCCTCGAATATTTTTAATCACAGTTTCAATTTCAGTGCTTGTGATTGGTGTGTTCATATTTTCTATTTCTTCCTGGTTCAGTCTCGTAAGGTTGTTCCTTTCTAAGAATTTGTCCATTTTTTTGGCATAGAGTTGCTTGTAGTAATCTCTCATGATCCTTTGTATTTCTGCAGTGTCAGTTGTTACTCCTCCTTTTCCATTTCTAATTCTATTGATTTGAGTCTCCTCCTTTTTTTTTTGATAAGGTGGCTAATGGTTTATCAATTTTTTTATCTTCTCTAAGAAAGAGCTTTTAGTTTTATTTGTCTTGGCTATCGTTTCCTTCATTTCTGTTTCATTTCTTTCTTATGTTATCTTTATGATTTCTTTCCTTCTGCTAACTTTGGGTTTTTCTTGTTCTTATTTCACTAATTGCTTTAGGTTTAAGCTTAGGTTGTTCATTTGAGATGTTTCTTGTTTCTTAAGGTAGTATTGTATTGCTATAATGTTCCTTCTTAGAACTGCTTTTGCTGCATCCCATAGGTTTTGGATCGTCGTCTTTTCCCTGTCATTTGTTTCTAGGTAGTTTTTGTTATCATCTTTGATTTCTTCAGTGATCTCTTTGTAATTAATTTGTGTTTTGTTTAGCCTCCATGTGCTTGCATTTTTAATAGATTTTTTCCTGTAATTGATATCTCATCTCATAGCATTGTGGTCGTAAAAGATACCTGATATGATTTCAGTTTTCTTAAATTTACCAAGGCTTGTTTTGTGACCCAATATATGATCTACCCTGGAGAATGTTCCATAAGCACTTGAGAAGAATGTGTATTCTGTTGTTTTTGGATGGAATGTCCTATAAATATCAATTAAGTCCATGTTGTTTAATGAATCATTTAAAGCTTGTGTTTCCTTATTTGTTTTCATTTTGGATGATCTGTCCATTGGTGAAAGTGGGGGGTTAATGTCCCCTACTATGATTGTGTTACTGTCAATTTCCCCTTTTAGGGCTATTAGTATTTGCCTTATGTATTGTGGTGCTCCTATGTTGGGTCCATAAATACTTACAATTGTTATATCTTCTTCTTGGATCTATCCCTTGATCATTACGTAGTGTCCTTCTTTGTCTCTTGTAATAGTCTTTATTCTAAAGTCTATTTTGTCTCATATGAGAATTGCTATTCCAGCTTTCTTTTGATTTCCATTTGCATGGAATATCATTTCTCATCCCCTTAGTTTCAGTCTGTATGCTTCCCTAGGTCTGAATTTGGTCTCCAGTAGGCAACATATATACGGGTCTTGTTTTTGTTTCCATTCAGCCAATCTGTGTGTTTTGGTTGGAGCATTTAATCCATTTACATTTAAGGTAATTATTGATATGTATGTTTCTATTCCTGTATTCTTAATTGTTTTGGGTTTGTTATTGTAAGTCTTTTCCTTCTCTTTTGTTTCCTGCCTAGAGAATTTCCTTTAGCATTTGTTGTAATGCTGGTTTGCTGGTGCTTAATTCTCTTATCTTTTGCTTGTCTGTAAAGATTTTAATTTATACATCAAATCTGAATGAGATCCTTGCCTTGTAGAGTAATCTTGGTTGTAGATTTTTCTCCTTCTTCACTAAAAATATGTCCTGCCACTGCCTTCTGGCTTGCAGAGTTTCTGCTGAAAGATCAGCTGTTAACCTTATGGGGATTCCCTTGTGTGTTATTTGTTGTTTTTCCTTTGCTGATTTTAATATTTTTCTTTGTATTTAATTTTGATAGTTTGATTAATATGTTTCTTGTGCTTCCCTGGTGGCACAGTGGTTGAGAGTCCACCTGCCGATGCAGGGGACATGGGTTTGTGCCCCGGTCCAGGAAGATCCCACATGCCACAGAGGAGCTGGGCCCGTGAGCCATGGCCGCTAAGCCTGCGCATCCAGAGCCTGTGCTCTGCAACGAGAGAGGCCAAAACAGTGAGAGGCCAGCATACCACAAGAAACAAAACCAAAAACAGAAACAAAAAAATATGTTTCTTTGTGTGTATCTCCATGGATTTATGCTGTATGGGACTTTCTGTGTTTCCTGGACTTGAATAACTATTTCCTTTCCCATATTAAGGTATTTTTCTACTATAATCTCTTCAAATATTTTCTCAGTCCCTTTCTTATTGTCTTCTTCTTGTGGAACCCCTATAATTCGAATGTTCATGCGTTTAATGTTGTTCCAGAGATCTCTGAGACTGTCCTTAGTTCTTTTCATTGCTTTTTCTTTACTCTGCTCTGCAATAGTTATTTCCACTATTTTATCTTCCAGGTCAGTTATCCGTTCTTCTGCCCCAGTTATTCTACTATTGATCCCTTCTAGAGAATTTTTAATTTTATTTATTTTGTTGTTCATCATTGTTTGTTTGCTTTTTAGTTCTTCTGGGTCCTTGTTAAACTTTTCTTGTATTTTCTCTATTTTATTTCCAAGATTTTGGATCATCTTTACTCTCATTATTCTGAATTCTTTTTCAGGTAGACTGCCTATTTCCTCTTCATTTCTTAGGTCTGGTGGGTTTTTACCTTGCTTCTTCATCTGCTGTGTGTTTTTTGTCTCCTCATTTTGCTTAACGTACTGTGTTTGGGGTCTCCTTTTCGCAGGCTGCAGGTTTGTAGTTCCCGTTATTTTTGGCGTCTGTCCCCAGTGGCTAATGTTGGTTCAGTGGGTTGTATAGGCTTCCTGGTGCAGGGGACTAGTGCCTGTTTTATGGTGGATGAGGCTGGATCTTGTCTTTCTGGTGGGCAGGTCCACGTCTGGTGGTGTGTTTTAGGGGTGTTTGTGGCCTTATTATGATTTTAGGTAGTCTCTCTGCTAATGGATGGGGTTGTGTTCCTGTCTTGTTAGTTGTTTGGCATAGGGTGTCCGGCATTGTAGCTTGCTGGTCGTTGAGTGAAGCTGGGTGTTGGTGTTGAGATGGAGATTTCTGGGTGATGTTTGCCGTTTGATATTACGTGGAGCTGGGAAGTCTCTTGTGGACCAGTGTCCTGAAGTTAGCTTTCCCACCTCAGAGGCACAGCCCTCTTGCCTGGCTGGAACACCATGAGCCTTTCATCCACATGGCTTAGAATAAAAGTGAGCAAGAATAGAAAGAAAGAAAGAAGAAAAATAAAATAAAATGTTATTAAAATAAAAACTAATTATTAAGAAAAAATTTTAAAAAGTAAAAAACAAAACAAAACAAAACCTACGGACAGAACTCTAGGACAAGTGGTAAAACCAAAGCTATACAGACAAAGTCACACACAGAAAGATACACATACACACTCACAAAAAGAAAAAGTGGCAAAAAAATACATCTTTGCTTCCAAAGTCCATCTCCTCAATTTGGGATGATTCGTTGTCTATTCAGGTATTCCACAGATGCAGGGTACATCAAGTTGATTGTGGAGATTTAACCCACTGCTCCTGAGGCTGCTGGGAGAAATTTCCCTTTCTCTTCTTTGTTCGCACAGCTCCCGGGGTTCAGCTTTGGATTTGGAACCACCTCTGCATATAGGTTGCCTGAGGGAATCTGCTCTTTGCTCAGAGAGGACAGGGTTAAAGGAGCAGCTGGTTCGGGGACTCTGGCTCACTGAGGCTGGGGAGAGGGAGGGGTACAGATCCGGGGTGAGCCTGCGGTGGCAGAGGCTGGCATGACATTGCAACAGCCTGAGGCATGCCGTGTGCTCTCCCAGGGAAATTGTCCCTGGATCACGGGACCATGGCAGTGGCGGGCTGCACAGGCTCCCGGGAGGGCAGGTGTGGACAGTGACCTGTGCTTGCACAGAGGTTCTTGGTGGCGGCAGCAGCAGCCTTAGCGTCCCATACCCATCTCTGTGGTCCAAGCTGATAGCCGCGGCTCGTGCCTGTCTCTGGAGCTCCTTTAAGCATCGCTCTTAATCCCCTCTCCTCTAGTGCCAGGAAACAAAGAGGGAAGAAAAAGTCTCTTGCTTCTTCGGCAGGTCCAGACTTTTTCCTGGACTCCCTCCCGGCTAGCCGTGGTGCACTAACCCCTTCAGGCTGTGTTTACACTGCCAACCCCAGTCCTCTCCCTGCAACCGACCAAAGCTGGAGCCTCAGCTCCCATCCCCCGCCCGCCCCAGAGGGTGAGCAGACAATCCTCTCAGGCTGGTGAGTGCTGGTCGGCACTGATCCTCTGTGCGGGAATCTCTCCGCTTTGCCCTTCGCACCCCTGTTGCTGCACTCTCCTCCGTGGCTCCGAAGCTTCCCCCCTCCGCCACCCGCAGTCTCCGCCCATGAAGGGGCTTTCTAGTGTTTGGAAAACTTTCCTCCTTCACAACTCCCTCCCAGTGGTTGCTGATCCTGTCCCTATTCTTTTGTCTCCGTTTATTCTTTTTTCTTTTGTGCTACCCAGTTACGTGGGGAGTTTCTTGACTTTTGGGAGGTCTGAGGTCTTCTGCCAGCGTTCAGTAGGTGTTCTGTAGGAGCTGTTCCACGTGTGGATGTATTTCTGGTGTATCTGTGGGGAGGAAGGTGATCTCTGCGTCTTACTCTTCCTCCAGCTTGAAGCTCCTCCTCCTGTTTTATGATTTTGATGTCACATTTTACATCATTTATACTGTGTACACCTTAACTGATTACCAGCACACCTCAGAAATATTATGTGTTCAATTCCAATAAAGTGAGTCACATGAATTTTTTGGCATTCTAGTGCATATAAAAATATGTCTACACTATGCTGTAGTCTATTATGTGTGCAATTGCACTATGCCTAAAAAATAATGTTCATACATTAATTAAAAATACTTTAGGCTGGGCTTCCCTGGTGGCGCAGTTGTTGAGAGTCCACCTGCCAATGCAGGGACGTGCATTCATGCCCCGGACTGGGAGGATCCCACATGCTGTGGAGCGTCTGTGCCCGTGAGCCATGGATGTTGAGCCTGCACGTCCGGAGCCTGTGCTCCGCAACGGGAGAGGCCACAACAGTGAGAGGCCCGCGTACCACAAAAAAAAAAAAAAAAAAAAAAGAACTTTAGGTAATTCCCTGACTGTCCAGTGATTAGGACTCGGTGCTTTCACTGCAGGGGCCCAGGTTTGATCCCTGGTTGGGAAACTACGATCCTGTAAGCTGTGTGGCACAGCCAAAAAAATGCTTTATTACTAAGGAATGCTAACTATCATCTTGCTGAGGTGAACTGTAATCTTTTTGCTGGTGAGGGGTATTGCCACCATGTTGATGGCTGCTGACTGATCAGGCTGGTGCTTGCTGATGACTGGGGTGGCTGTGGCAATTTCATAAAATAAGACAACAATGAAGTTTGCTACATCAGTTGGCTTTTCCTTTCATGAATAATTTCTCTGTTGCATGTAATGCTGTTCCTGTCCAGGAAGTTTTCAATTGACTTTGCCCAGATTCATGAGAAGAATGACTATGTATGGCATCTATAGCCTTACAAAATATAATTCTTTTTTTTTCAATATATGATTTTTTTTAACATCTTTATTGGAGTATAATTGCTTTACAATGGTTTGTTAGTTTCTGCTTTATAACAAAGTGAATCAGTTATAAATATACATATGTTCCCATATCTCTTCCCTCTTGCATCTCTCTCCCTCCCACCCTCCCTATCCCACCCCTCTAGGTGGTCACAAAGCACCGACCTGATCTCCCTGTTCTATGTGGCTGCTTCCCACTATCTGTTTTACGTTTGGTAATGTACATATGTCCATGCCACTCTCTCACTTTGTCACAACTTATCCTTCCACCTCCCCATATCTTCAAGTCCATTCTCTAGTAGGTCTGCGTCTTTATTCCCATATTTGTCCCTATGTTCTTCATGACCATTTTTTAAAATTTTTTCTTAGATTCCATATATATGCATTAGCATACGGTATTTGTTTTTTTCTTTCTGACTTACTTCACTCTGTATGACAGACTCTAGTTCCATCCACCTGACTACAAGTAACTCAATTTTGTTTCATTTTATGGCTGAGTAATGTTCCATTGTATATATGTGCCATGTCTTCTGTATCCATTCATCCGATGATGGACACTTAGGTTGCTTCCGTTGCCTGGCTATGGTAAATAGAGCTGCAATGAACATTTTGGTATGTGACACTTTTTGAATTATGGTTTCTCAGGGTATATGTCCAGTACTGGGATTGCTGGGTCATATGGTAGTTCTATTCGTAGTTTTTTAAGGAACGTCATACTGTTCTCTATAGTGGCTGTACCAATTCACATTCCCAGCAACAGTGCAAGAGTGTTCCCTTTTCTCCACATCCTCTCCAGCATTTATTGTTTCTAGATTTTTTGATGATGGCCATTCTGACTGGTGTGAGATGATATCTCATTGTAGTTTTGATTTGCATTTCTCTAATGATTAATGATGTTGAGCATTCTTTCATGTGTTTGTTGGCAATCTGTATATCTTCTTTGGAGAAATGTCTATTTAGGTCTTCTGCCCATTTTTGGATTGGGTTGTTTGTTTTTTTGTTATTGAGCTGCATGAGCTGCTTGTAAATTTTGGAAGTTAATCCTTTGTCAGTTGCTTCATTTGCAAATATTTTCTCCCATTCTGAGGGTTGTCTTTTGTTCTTGTTTATGGTTCCCTTTGCTGTGCAAAAGCTTTGAAGTTTCATTAGGTCCCATTTGTTTATTTTTGTTTTTTTCCATTTCTCTAGGAGGTGGGTCAAAAAGGATCTTGCTGTGATTTATGTCATAGAGTGTTCTGCCTACGTTTTCCTCTAAGAGTTTGATAGTTTCTGGCCTTACATTTAGGTCTTTAATCCACTTTGAGCTTCTTTTTGTGATGGTCTTAGGGACTGTTCTAATTTCATACTTTTACATGTACATGTCTAGTTTCCCCAGCATCACTTATTGAAGAGGCTGTCTTTTCTCCACTGTATATTCTTGCCTCCTTTTTCAAAGATAAGGTGACCATATGTGCGTGGCCTTACCTCTGGGTTTTCTATCTTTTTCCATTGTTCTATAGTTCTGTTTTTGTGCCAGTACCATACTGTCTTGATTACTGTAGCTTTGTAGTATAGTCTGAAGTCAGGGAGCCTGATTCCTCCAGCTTCGTTTTTTGTTCTCAAGATTGCTTTGGCTATTCGGAGTCTTTTGTGTTTCCATACAAATTGTGAATTTGTTTGTTCTAGTTCTGTGAAAAATACCAGTGGTAGTTTGATAGGGATTGCATTGAATCTGTAGATTGCTTTGGGTAGTAGAATCATTTTGACAATGTTTACTCTTCCAATCCAATAACATGGTATATCTCTCCATCTATTTGTATCATGTTTAATTTCTTCAGAGTCTTATAATTTTCTGCATACAGATCTTTTGTCTCCTTAGGTAGGTTTATTCCTAGATATTTTATTCTTTTTGTTGCAGTGGTAAATGGAAGTGTTTTCTTCCTTCCTTTTTTTTTTTTTTTGCAGTACATGGGCCTCTAACTGCTGTGGCCTCTCCCGTTGTAGAGCACAGGCTCCGGATGTGCAGGCTCAGCGGCCATGGCTCACGGGCCCAGCTTCTCTGTGGCATGTGGGATCTTCCTGGACTGGGGCACGAACTCTTCTTCCCTGCATTGACAGGCGGATTCTCAACCACTGTGCCACCAGGGAAGCCCGGGAGTGTTTTCTTGATTTTACTTTCAGATTTTTCATCATTAGTGTATAGGAATGCCAGAGATTTCTGTGCATTAATTTTGTATCCTGCTACTTTACCACATTCACTGATTAGCTCTAGTAGATTTCTGGTGTCATCTTTAGGGTTCCCTATGTAGAGTATCATGTCATCTGCAAACAGTGACAGCTTTACTTCTTCATTTCCAATTTGGATTCCTTTTATTTCTTTTTCTTCTCTGATTGCTGTGCCTAAAACTTCCAAAACTATGTTGAGTAAGAGTGGTGAGAGTGGGCAACCTTGTCTTGTTCCTGATCTTAGTGGAAATGGTTTCAGTTTTCACCATTGAGGATGGTGTTGGCTGTGGGTTGGTCATATATGGCCTTTATTTTGTTGAGGAACGTTCACTCTATGCCTACTTTCTTTTTTTTTTGTTGTTCTTTTTTTTTGCGGTACATGAGCCTTTCACTGTTGTGGCCTCTCCCATTGCGGAGCAGAGGCTCCAGATGCACTGGCTCAGTGGCCATGGCTCAAGGGCCCAGCCGCTCCGCGGTTGTGGGATCTTCCCAGACCAGGGCACGAACCCATGTCCCCTGCATCAGCAGGCGGACTCTCAACCACTGCACCACCAGGGAAGCCCTATGCCTACTTTCTTCAGGGTTTTTATCATAAATGGGTGTTGAATTTTGTCAAAAGCTTTCTCTGCATCTATTGAGATGATCATAGGTTTTTTTCTCCTTCAACTTGTTAATATGGTGTATCACGTTGATTGATTTGTGTATGTTGAAGAATCCTTGCATTTCTGGAATAAACCCCACTTGATCATGCTGTATGATCCTTTTAATGTGCGGTTGGATTTTGTTTGCTAGTGTTTTGTTGCGGACTTTTGCATCTATGTTCATCAGTGGTATTGGCCTGTAGTTTTCTTTCTTTGTGACGTCTTTGTCTGGTGTTGGTATCAGGGTGATGTTGGCCTGAAATGAGTTTGGGTCTGTTCTCTTCTCTGCATATATTGGAAGAGCTTGCGAAGGATATGTGTTAGCTCTTCTCTAAATGTTTGATAGAATTCTCCTGTGAAGCCATCCGGTCCTGGGCTTTGTTTGTTGGAAGATTTTTTTTTTTAACATCTTTATTGGAGTATAACTGCTTTACAATGGTGTGTTAGTTTCTGCTTTATAACAAATTGAATCAGTTATACATATACACATGTTCCCATATCTCTTCCCTCTTGCATCTCCCTCCCTCCCACCCTCCCTATCCCACCCCTCCAGGCAGTCACAAAGCACCCAGCTGATCTCCCTCTGCTATGTGGCTGCCTCCCACTAGCTATCTACCTTACGTTTGGTAGTGTATATATGCCCATGCCTCTCTCTCATTTTATCACAGCTCACCCTTCTCCCTCCACATATCCTCAAGTCCATTCTCCATTAGGTCTGTGTCTTTATTCCTGTCTTACACCTAGGTTCTTCATGAGTATTTTTTCTTAAATTCCATATACATGTGTTAGCATATGGTATTTGTCTTTCTCTTTCTGACTTACTTCACTCTGTATGACAGACTATAGGTCTAACCACCTCGTTACAAATAGCTCAATTTCGTTTCTCTTTATGGCTGAGTAATATTCCATTGTATATATGTGTCACATCTTCTTTATCCATTCGTCTGATGATGGGCACTTAGGTTGTTTCCATTTCTGGGCTACTGTAAATAGAGTTGCAATGAACATTTTGGTACATGACTCTTTTTGAATTATGGTTTTCTCAGGGTGTATGCCCAATAGTGGGATTGCTGGGTCATATGGTAGTTCTATTTGTAGTTTTTTAAGGAACCTCCATACTGTTTTCCATAGTGGCTGTACCAATTCACATTCCCACCAGCAGTGCAAGAGTGTTCCCTTTTCTCCACACCCTCTCCAGCATTTATTGTTTCTAGATTTTTTGATGATGGCCATTCTGACTGGTATGAGATGATATCTCATTGTTGTTTTGATTTTCATTTCCCTAATGATTAATGATTTTGAGCATTCTTTCATGTGTTTGTTGGCAGTCTGTATATCTTCTTTGGAGAAATGTCTATTTAGGTCTTCTGCCCATTTTTGAATTGGGTTGTTTGTTTTTTTCTTATTGAGCTGCATGAGCTGCTTGTAAATCTTGGAGATTAATCCTTTGTCAGTTGCTTCATTTGCGAATATTTTCTCCCATTCCGAGGGTTGTCTTTTTGTCTTGTTTATGGTTTCCTTTGCTGTGCAAAAGCTTTGAAGTTTCATTCGTTCCCATTTGTTTATTTTTGTTTCCATTTCTCTAGGAGGTGGGTCAAAAAGGATCTTGCTGTGTTTTATGTTATAGAGTGTTCTGCTTATGTTTTCCTCTAAGAATTTGATAGTTTCTGGCCTTACGTTTAGGTCTTTAATCCACTTTGGTGGATTAACACTATGGTGTTAGGGAGTGATCTAATCTCACACTTTTACATGTACCTGTCCAGTTTTCCGAGAACCACTTATTGAGAGGCTGTCATTTCTCCACTGTACATTCCTGCCTCCTTTATCAAAGATAAGGTGACCATATATGCGTGGGTTTATCTCTGGGCTTTCTATCCTGTTCCATTGATCTATCTTTCTGTTTTTGTGCCAGTACCATACTATCTTGGTTACTGTAGCTTTGTAGTATAGTCTGAAGTCAGGGAGCCTGATTCCTCCAGCTCCGTTTTTCATTCTCAAGATTCCTTTGGCTATTCGGGGTCTTTTGTGTTTCCATACACATTGTGAAATTTTTTGATCTACTTCTGTGAAAAATGCCACTGGTAGTTTGATAGGGATTGCACTGAATCTGTAGATTGCTTTGGGTAGTAGAGTCATTTTCACAATGTTGGTTCTTCCAATCCAAGAACACGGTATATCTCCATCCATTTGTATCATCTTTAATTTCTTTCATCAGTGTCTTATAATTTTATGCATACAGGTCTTTTGTCTCCTTAGGTAGGTTTATTCCTAGATATTTTATACTTTTCGTTGCAATGGTGAATGGGAGTGTTTTCTTGATTTCACTTTCAGATTTTTCATCATTAGCGTAGAGGAATGCCAGAGATTTCTCTGCATTAATTTTGTCTCCTGCAACTTTACCCAATTCATTGTTTAGCTCTAGTAGTTTTCTGGTAGCATCTTTAGGATTCTCTATGTATAGTATCATGTCATCTGCAAACAGTGACATCTTTACTTCTTCTTTTCCGATTTGGATTCCTTTTATTTCCTTTTCTTCTTTTATTGCTGTGGCTAAAACTTCCAAAACTATATTGAGTAAGAGTGGTGAGAGTGGGCAACCTTGTCTTCTTCCTGATCTTAGTGGAAATGCTTTCAGTTTTACACCATTGAGGATGATGTTGGCTGTGGGTTTGTCATATATGGCCTTTATTATGTTAAGGAAAGTTCCCTCTAGGCCTACTTTCTGCAGGGTTTTTATCATAAATGGGTGTTGAATTTTGTTATAAGCTTTCTCTGCATCTATTGAGATGATCATATGGTTTTTCTCCTTCAATTTGTTAATATGGTTTAGCACATTGATTGATTTGCGTATATTGAAGAATCCTTGCATTCCTGGAATAAACCCCACTTGATCATGGTGTATGATCCTTTTAATGTGCTGTTGGATTCTGTTTGCTAGTATTTTGTTGAGGATTTTTGCATCTATGTTCATCACTGATATTGACCTGTAGTTTTCTTTCTTTGTGACATCCTTGTCTGGTTTTGGTATCAAGGTGATTGTGGCCTTGTAGAATGAATTTGGGAGTGTTCCTCCCTCTGCTATATTTTGGAAGAGTTTGAGAAGGATAGGTGTTAGCTCTTTTCTAAATGTTTGATAGAATATGCCTGTGAAGCCATCTGGTCCTGGGCTTTTGTTTGTTGGAATATTTTTAATCACAGTTTCAATTTCAGTGCTTGTGATTGGTGTGTTAATATTTTCTGTTTCTTCCTGGTTTAGTCTCAACAGGTTGTGCCTTTCTAAGAATTTGTCCATTTCTTCCAGGTTGTCCATTTTATTGGCATAGAGTTGTTTGTAGTAATTTCTCATGATCCATTTTATTTCTGCAGTGTCAGTTGTTACTTCTTTTCCATTTTCAATTCTTTTGATTTGAGTCTTCTCCCTTTTTTCCTTGATGAGTCTGGCTAATGGTTTATCAATTTTGTTTATCTTCTCAAAGAACCAGCTTTTAGTTTTATTGATCTTTGCTATTGTTTCCTTTGTTTCTATTTCACCAAATATAATTCTTAAATGATAATGCTTGAGAGTTGAAGTGACTCCTTGATCCATGAGCTGCAGTATGGATGTTGTGTTAGCAGGCTTAAAAACAATATTATCTCATTGTACTCTCCATCAGAGCTCTTGGGTGACCAATAGCAGTAATATTTTGAAATTACTGTGAATGTGCTTAAGCATTTCTAGCTTTTGATTTGAAGTGAGAAAAGCGTGACTCTCCCTTTCACTTGAGCACTTATAGGCCATTGTAAGGTTACTAATTGGCCTAATTTCAATATTGTTACCCCTCAGGGAATAGGGAGACCCCAGGTGAGATAGATAGGCGAAGGAACCTGTGGTTGGTGGAGCATTCAGGACACATACAACATTTATCGAATAACTTCACCATCTTATATAGGCACTGTTGTTGGTGACCCAAAACAGCTACAATAGTAACATCAAAGATCACTGATTGGATCACCATAATCAATATAATAATGAAAAAATTTGAAATATGGACAGAATTATCAAAATGTGACATAGAGACATGAAATGAGCAAATGCTTTTGGAGAAATGGTGCCAATAGGCTTGTTCTGATGCAGAATTGCCACAAACCTTCAATTTGTAAAAAACACAGTGTCTGTGAAGCATAGTAAAGCAAAGGACAATAAAACAAAGTATGCTTGTATAATCACCATGCTCCATGTTAGATCTTCAGAACTTACTCATCTGATAACTGATAGTTTTTACTCTTTGATCTAAGTGTCCATGAATGCATGAATGGGTAAAGAAAATGTGGTATAACTGTAAAATGGAATATTATTCAGCTATGAAAAAGAAAGAAATTCTTTTATTCATGACAAATGGATCGACCTGGAGGGCATTATGTTGAGTGAAATAAACCAGACATGGAAAGAGAAATACTGTATGCTATTGCTTATATGTGGGATCTAAAAAAATCAAACTCACAGAACCATAGAGTAGAATGGTGGTTGCCCGAGGCTGAGGGTGGGGAAAGTGAGAGATGGGGGACATTCAATGTTAAAAGTGAAAATGTCTTGGGCCTATTTTCCCTGTATCAAGTTGCTCTAAAACTAGCAACCCTGTTAGCAGATATGGTGACAGGGCCTGAGCAATGCTTTACAACCCTTTGGTTTAGATGAAAGTGAAATCTTGTCCCTAATTGGGATAGGAGAAAACCATTCAGAAAGGAAGCCAGAAGGAAAAATTTCTGAGAGATACTGGGAAATTAAAGCCATTGTCAAGATGCTGGTCAATGAGAAACTGTCAAGGATGACAAGGAATATCTTCTGGTTGTAAATGTGGGCCTTATAAGTGATAATCCATAGAAGATAAAATTTTTGGAAGCAGGAGCAGTTTTGCTTCAGAGCATAAGGACTGCTCATACAAACTAGGAGATGGGGAAGAACTAGGTTCCTGGCTCTCTGAGTGTAGAACTAGAGCAGTGGCTCACTCCATTTTGAGGCTGACAGAGGTTATCACACCTAGATCTGAAATGGTCAATTGAAGTTAAATTTCCTTTAGGACCTGTGTTCAAGATAAGGCATTAATTCGAATGTTTACAAAATGCCTAGAGTGTGTTAGGGATAAAATGATAAACAGGATTGACGTGACCTTTACCTCTATGGCAGGTAATCATTTAAATGCTACAAGAGAAGTATGGGGCCTCAGAGAGAATATAGGAGAGACACCCAACATACCTTGTGAATCTGGGAAAGCTTTCCAGAGGAAATGAAGTCGAAGCATAGGCCTGGAGGACAAATAAGTGTTATCTAGGTGATCAGATGGAGGACAGGCATCCCAGGCACAGGGAATAGCATGGGCAAAAACAAGGGAGAGAACATATGCATTTGAAGAATTATGGTATGATTCAGTATAGCTAGAGTAGGTTGTAATTCTCCAAGTATGATACACCAACCATTTGCACCAGAGTTACATGGGCTGTTTCTTAAGAAAATGAAGAGTCCCAGACTTACTATATCTCTGTGGTGGGATCTGTAAATCTGCATTTCAATTTGTTTCCTTGGTGATTCTGATGCACTATAATGTCCTATATAGCCTATATGGCGAGCTTCTATACATTTATATATCAAGAAAAAGAATATGAATGTGAATGTGTGTGTGTGTGTGTGTGTGTGTGTGTGTGTGTGTGTATTTAGGAGCTAAATAGAAGATTAGAGAGGGATTCAGACACCACATTTTTGAAAGGCTTCTCTCAAGTCTTTTTCATAAGTCAAAAGACCTTTCCTAAGGCCAAGGCCTCTAGGGCTCAGCCACTCCAGGCCTCTATGCTGGGCTGAGTTGATCAATATCTAGGTACACTTGCAATCCATTTAGGGCACACTGGTTGAGCAGCTCTGCTGTTGACCATGATAAGGAGTACAGACTTTGTTTAATAGGCAATGGGGATCCACTGAAAGGTTTTAGGGAGAAAGTAACTTGAATTGATTTGTTGTTTAGAAAAATTATTCACTTTACAAGAGACTGTATTAGAGTGGGGACAAGATTGAAGATGGGGAGATATTTTAGGAGAATATTGCAATAGCTAAAGTCTTCAACTTATCTGGCCTGATAAATAAAAATATATGGTTTTATTCCATGATTAGAGGTTAACAACACTCTTCTCATCCCCCTGTTTTCTTTATGCTTGATATAATCAGGTACTGTCATGAGTATCAGGAGCTGCAAGGAAAATACTTTGTTCCATATTTGAATTTAACTGATTATGATGGCAAACATTCTTTCTCACACCTGAGGTTTCTTAAATTGGAAATATAAGAAACTGAAGATAACGGAGGTCTTCCCTTATGGTTGGCACTGGGTTCTGTCCATGGGACCCCCTTCATTGAATGGGAGAGGTGAGATCAGAATCCCTGAGATGGAGTACAAAGTCAGAAGTCAGGAAGATGCCAATTGGTGCATAAACCTGAAGAAGCAGAAGTGCCAGAAGACAAGAGAGAGCTGGCAATGGGAAAAAAGTACCCAAGGTAAATGGGGCATATTCTGGCTGACTTTTGTCCTGCTCTACCAGTTCCCTTGGGATCTATGGACACTGATTCCTTGCTTCTGTGGATGGTAACCCAGACTAAGGTAATCTCAAGGGAACAAAGGGATCTGCAGAGGGCAGTGGTGTATGAACCTAGGGATTTGAAAAGTTACTTGTCTATGAAGCATTTCTCATTTGGGGAGGGACTGATTCATGTGGGGAGGAACCTGGTTCCTGGAGATGTGTGGTGTCATCTGACCTCCCAGAGCCTCCATGGCCTGCTCAGGGGCAGTCTTCCCACTCTAATTAAGACTTTTGCTGCAGGTAAAAAAAGAGCTGCTGCTATCCAGAGTAAATTAGTCACAATGAAGCCTGCTCCTCATTCTGTCTCCTGGCTTCCCATAAATGCCTGAAACCCAGCCTTGGAGTTGGTATGTACTTTTAATTATTTCAAGAGCTGGCATCGCTTGCCTCATAGTAAAAGTGTCATGAAATTACTGTAAGGTTGCATGAATTTGAGTCATAAATCGTATTCACTTCTGCTATATCTCATACCTTAATTCACTAGAGTATAAAATGCCATTTACACTGGTTCATAGTTCACTTAATCATAATTAAATGACCTCAGAGGGCAGTAATTCATTGAGGCTCTGGCTTTGATGTGACACAAATAACAAATTTGGTTTGCCATGTGGACAGGTTCTTCCACACTTTTACATTGGCCACGGACCTCATGGAGCATATAATGTTGGCTTTTTGGTGTGGGCATGTGCTCTGGTTACACGGAACATCTGGGCTACAGATGTGGTTGGAGGGACCAGCTAAATGGTCTCTTTTGGAATTTTGTTGCACCATCTTCAGGACCCTCTAGGACTTCCCTTGGTCCTTTCAGTTCTCCAAAAAATGAGTGTTTGCCCAGTGTTAAGCCTAGATAAGAGATGATGAGGGCACTTCCTTTTTCACCGCCTCATCCTTGTGTTATTCTCTTTCTAAAATGACTAAGGGATCATTGGCTTAAGGGCTTTCAGACTTTACCTCCAGGTGTAAGGCTCCCTAAACTCATGTCCCTAATCATGGTATGCTTTCTGGGATCCAGATCCTCAAGACCAACAGCTCTAGGTGTTGTTACCATTAGGACACTCCACTTAATTTGCACAACTTTGTTGTCTTCCCATCAAAATGGATTTCTCTTGTTTTCTCCATCATCATCAGTGGCACTACCATCCTTGTGAGCTCCCAAGTTCTAACCCCTGAAGCTCTTGGTAAGTAGAATAGTTCCTCCAAACCCCAAAGATGTTTGTGCTCTAATATCAGAAGCTTTGAATATGTTGTTACATGACAAAGAATTAAGGTTGCAGGAATTATTAAGGAATTAAAGTTGCTAATCAGCTGACCTCTGGATGGAGAGAGTCTCCTAGATTACCTGGTGGGCCCAATGTAATCACAAGAGTCCTTAAAGTGGAAGAAGGAGGTAAAGGGAGAGTAACAGGCAGATGTGATTAAGAACAAGAGATTCAGAGATGCAATGCTGCTGGCTTTGAAGGTGGAGGAAGAGGGTCATGAGGCAAGGAGTGTGGGTGGATTCTAGAAGCTTCAAAAGGCAAGGAAAAGTATTCTAGCCAAGAACCTCCAAAAAGGAAGGCAGCTGGTTGACACCTTGATTTTAGCTCAGTGAAACCCACATCAGACTTTGGACCAACTGTAGGATAATACATATATGTTTTATTTATTTATTTATTTTTTACATCTTTATTGGAGTATGATTGCTTTACAATGGTGTGTTAGTTTCTGCTTTATAACAAAGTGAATCAGCTGTAAGTATACATACAGCTCACATCCCCTCCCTCTTGCGTCGCCCTCCAACCTTCGCTATCCCACCCCTCTAGGTGGTCACAAGGCACCGAGCTTATCTCCTTGTTCTATGCGGCTGTTTCCCACTAGTTATCTATTTTATATTTGGTAGTGTATATACGTCCATGCCACTCTCTTACTTCGCCCCAGCTTACCCTTCCCCCTCCCCATATCCTCAAGTCCATTCTCTAGTAGGTCTGTGTCATTATTCCTGTCCTGCCCCTAGGTGCTTCAGAACCTTTTTCTTTTTTTTTTTACATTCCATATATATGTGTTAGCATCCGGTATTTGTTTTTCTCTTTCTGACTTACTTCATTCTGTATGACAGTATCTAGGTCCATCCACCTCACTACAAATAACTCAATTTCATTTCTTTGTATGGCTGAGTAATATTCCATTGTATATATGTGCCACATCTTCTATATTCATTCATCTGTCGATGGACACTTAGGTTGCTTCCATGTCCTGGCTACTGTAAATAGAGCTTCAATGAACATTATGGTACATGACTCTTTTTGAATTATGGTTTTCTCAGGGTATATGCCCAGTAGTGGGATTGCTGGGTCATATGGTCATTCTATTTTTAGTTTTTTAAGGAACCTCCATACAGTTCTCCATAGTGGCTGTATCAATTTACATTCCCACTGACAGTGCAAGAGTGTTCCGTTTTCTCCACACCCTCTCCAGCACTTATCATTGGTAGATTTTTTGATGATGGCCATTCTGACTGGTGTGAAGTGATACCTCATTGTAGTTTTGATTTGCATTTTTCTAATGATTAGTGATGTTGAGCAATCTTTCATGTGTTTGTTGGCAATCTGTATATCTTCTTTGGAGAAATGTCTATTTAGGTCTTCTGCCCATTTTTGGATTGGGTTTTTTGTTCTCTGATATTGAGCTGCAAGAACTGCTTGTAAATTTTGGAGAATAATCCTTTGTCAGTTGCTTCATGTGAAAATATTTTCTCCCATTCTGAGAGTTGTCTTCTCGTCTTGTTTATGGTTTCCTTTGCTGTACAAAAGTTGAAAGTTTCATTAGGTCCCATTTGTTTGTTGTTTTGTTTATTTTATACACCAGGTTCTTATTAGTTATCCATTTAATACATATTAGTGTATATATGTCAATCCCAATCTCCCAATTCATTACACCACCACCTTCCACCACTTTCACCCCTTGGTATCCATACGTTTGTTCTCTGCATCTGTGTCTCAATTTCTGCCCTGCAAACCAGTTCATCTGTACCATTTTTCTACATTCCACATATATGTGTTAATACATGATATTTGTTTTTCTCTTTCTGACTTCACTCTGTATGATAGTCTCTAGATCCAGCCAGGTCTCTACAAATGACCCAATTTCGTTCCTTTCTGTGTCTGAGTAATATTCCATTATATATATATATATATATATATATATATATATATATACCACAACTTCTTTATCCATTCGTCTGTCGATGAGCATTTAGATTGCTTCCATGACCTGGCTATTGTAAATAGTGCTGCAATGAACATTGGGGTGCATGTGTCTTTCTGAATTATGTTTTTTTCTGTGTATATGCCCAGTAGTGGGATTGCTGGGTCATATGGTAATTCTATTTTTAGTTTTTTAAGGATCCTCCATACTGTTCTCCATAGTGGCTGTATCAATTCACATTCCCAGCAACAGTGCAAGAGGGTTCCCTTTTCTCCACACCCACTCCAGCATTTGTTGTTTGTAAATTTTCTGATGATGCCCATTCTAACTGGTGTGAGGTGATACCTCATTGTAGTTTTGATTTGCATTTCTCTAATGATTAGTGATGCTGAGCACTCTTTCATGTGTTTTCTGGCCATCTGTATATCTTCTTGGGAGAAGTGTCTATGTAGGTCTTCTGCCCATTTTGGATTGAGTTGTTTGTTTTTTCGATATTGAGCTGCATGAGCTGCTTGTAAATTCTGGAGATTAATCTTTTGTCAGTTACTTTGTTTGAAAATATTTTCTCCCATTCTGAGGGTTGCCTTTTCATCTTGGTTTTGGTTTCCTTTGCTGTGCAAAAGGTTTTAAGTTTAATTAGGTCCCATTTGTTTATTTCTGTTTTTATATCCATTTCTCTAGGAGGTGATTCAAAAAGGATCTTGCTGTGATTTATGTCATAGAGTGTTCTACCTGTGTTTTACACTAAGAATTTTATAGTGCCTGGCCTTACATTTAGCTATTGAATCCATTTTGAGTTTATTTTTGTGTATGGTGTTAGGGAGTGTTCTAATTTCATTCTCTTATATGTAGCTGTCCAGTTTCCCCAGTACCATTTATTGAAGGGGCTGTCTTTGCTCCATTATATATTCTTGCCTGCTTTGTCAAAGATAAGTTGACCATATGACTATGGGTTTACCGCTGGGCTTTCTATCCTGTTCCACTGATCTATATTTCTGTTTTTGTATCAGTACAATACTGTCATGATTACTGTAGCGTTGTAGTAGAGTATGACGTCAGGAAGCCTGATTCCTCCAGCTCCATGTTTCTTTGTCAAGATTGGCTTTGGCTATGTGGGATCTTTGTGGTTCCATACAAATTGTAAAATTTTTTATTCTAGTTCTCTGAAAAATGCCATTGGTAGTTTGATAGGGATTGCATTGAATCTGTAGATTGCTTTGGGTAGGAGAGTTATTTTCATAATGTTGATTGATCCAATCCAAGAACGTGGTATATCTTTCAATCTGTTTGTATAATCTTTGATTTCTTTCATCAGTGTCTTATAATTTTCTGCATACAGGTCTTTTGCCTCCTTAGGTAGGTTTATTCCTAGGTATTTTATTCTTTTTGTTGCAATGGTAAATGGGAGTGTTTCCTTAATTTGTCTTTCAGATTTTCATCATTAGTGTATAGGAATGCAAGAGTTTTCTGTGCATTAATTTTGTGTCCTGCTATTTTATCAAATTCATTGATTAGCTCTAGTAGTGTTCTGGTAGCATCTTTAGGATTCTCCATGTAGAGTATCATGTCATCTGCAAACACTGGCAATTTTATTCTTCTTTTCCAATTTGGATTCCTTCTATTTCTTTTCCTTTTCTGATTTCTCTAGGTAAAACTTCCAGAACTATGTTAAATAATAATGGTGAGTGTGGGCAACCTTGTTTTGCTCCTGATCTTAGAGGAAATGATTTCAGTTTTTCACCATTGAGAAAGATGTTTGCTGTGGGTTTGTCATATATGGTTTTTATTATGTTGAGGTATGTTCCCTCTATGCCCACTATCTGGAGAGTTTTTTTTTTGTGTGTGACATCTTTATTGGAGTATAATTGCTTTACAATGGTGTGTTAGTTTCTGTTTTACAACAAAATGAATCAGTTATATACATACATATATTTCCATATCTCTTCTCACTTGCGTCTCCCTCACTCCCACCCTAGCTATCCCACCCCTCCAGGCGGTCACAAAGCACCGAGCTGATCTCCCTGTGCTATGCGGCTGCTTCCCACTAGCTATCTATTTTATGTTTGGTAGTGTATATATGTCCATGCCTCTCTCTCGCTTTGTCACAGCTTACTCTTCCCCCTCCCCACATCCTCAAGTCCATTCTCTAGAAGGTCTGTGTCTTTCTTACTGTGTTACCCCTAGGTTCTTGACGACATTTTTTTCCTTAAATTCCATATATTTGTGTTAGCATACGGTATTTGTCTCTCTCATTCTCACTTACTTCACTCTGTATGAGAGACTCTAGTGGTATCCACCTCATTACAAATAGCTCAGTTTCATTTCTTTTTATGGCTGAGTAAGATTCCATTGTATATATGTGACACATCTTCTTTATCCATTCATCCGATGACGGACACTTAGGTTGTTTCCATCCCCAGGCTATTGTAAATAGCGCTGCAATGAACATTTTGGTACATGACTCTCTTTGAATTATGGTTTTCTCAGGGTATATGCCCAGTAGTGGGATTGCTGGGTCATATGGTAGTTCGATTTGTAGATTTTTAAGGAACCTCCATACTGTTCTCCACAGTGGCTGTATCACTTTACATTCCCAGCAACAGTGCAAGAGGGTTCCCTTTTCTCCACACCCTCTCCAGCATTTATTGTTTGTACAGTTTTTGATAATGGCCATTCTGACTGGTGTGAGAGGATATCTCATTGTAGTTTTGATTTGCATTTCTCTAATGATAAGTGATGTTGAGCATTCTTTCGTGTCTTTGTTGGTAGTCTGTATATCTTCTTTGGAGAAATATCTATTTAGATCTTCTGCCCATTTTTGGATTGGGTTGTTTGTTTCTTTGTTACTAAGCTGCATGAGCTGCTTATAAATTTTCGAGATTAATCCTTTGTCAGCTGCTTCATTTACAAATATTTTCTCCCATTCTGAGGGTTGTCTTTTGGTCTTCTTTATGATTTCCTTTGCTGTGCAAAAGCTTTGAAGTTTCATTAGGTCCCGTTTGTTTATTTTTGTTTTTATTTCCATTTCTCTAGGAGGTGGGTCAAAAATGATCTTGCTGTGATTTATGTCATAGAGTGTTCTGCCTATGTTTTCCTCTAAGAGTTTGATAGTTTCTGGCTTTACATTTAGGTCTTTAATCCATTTTGAGTTTCTTTTAGTGTATGGTGTTAGGGAGTGATCTAATCCCATACTTTTACATGTACCTGTCCTGTTTTCCAAAAACAACTTATTGAAGAGGCTGTCCTTTCTCCACTGTACATTCCTGCCTCCTTTATCAAAGGTAAGGTGACCATATGTGCGTAGGTTTATGTCTGGGCTTTCTATCCTATTCCCTTGATCTATCTTTCTGTTTTTGTGCCAGTGCCATACTGTCTTGATTACTGTAGCTTTGTAGTATAGTCTGAGGTCAGGGAGCGTGATTCCTCCAGCTCCGTTTTTCGTTCTCAGCATTGCTTTGGCTATTCGGGGTCTTTTGTGTTTCCATACAAATTGCGAAATTTTTTGATCTACTTCTGTGAAAAATGCCACTGGTAGTTTGATAGGGATTGCACTGAATCTGTAGATTGCTTTGGGTAGTAGAGTAATTTTCATAATGTTGATTCTTCCAATCCAAGAACATGGTATGTCTCTCCATCTATTTGTACCATCTTTAATTTCTTTCATCAGTGTCTTATAATTTTCTGCATACAGGTCTTTTGTCGCCCTAGGTAGGTTTGTTCCTAGATATTTTATTCTTTTTGTTGCAATAGTAAATGGGAGTGCTTTCTTGATTTCACTTTCAGATTTTTCATCATTAGTGTATAGGAATGCAAGGGTTCTCCATGCATTACTTTTGTATCCTGCAACTTTACCAAATTCAGTGATTAGCTCTAGTAGTTTTCTGGTAGCATCTTTAGGATTCTCTCTATATAGTATCATGTCATCTGCAAAAAGTGACAGCTTTACTTCTTTTCTGATTTGGATTCCTTTTATTTCCTTATCTTCTCTGATTGCTGTGGCTAAAACTTCCAAAACTATGTTGAATAAGAATGGTGAGAGTGGGCAACCTTGTCTTGTTCCTGATCTTAAAGGAAATGCTTTCAGGTTTTCACCATTGAGGACGATGTTGGCTGTGGGTTTGTCATATATGGCCTTTATTATGTTGAGGAAAGTTCCCTCTATGCCTACTTTCTGCAGGGTTTTTATCATAAATGGGTGTTGAATTTTGTCAAAAGCTTTCTCTGCATCTATTGAGATGATCATATGGTTTTTCTCCTTCAATTTGTTAATATGGTGTATCACGTTGATTGATTTGCGTATATTGAAGAATCCTTGCATTCCTGGAATAAACCCCACTTGATCATGGTGTATGATCCTTCTAATGTGCTGTTGGATTCTGTTTGCTAGTATTTTGTTGAGGATTTTTGCCTCTATTTTCATCAGTGATATTGGCCTGTAGTTTTCTTTCTTTGTGACATCCTTGTCTGGTTTTGGTATCATGGTGATGGTGGCCTCGGAGAATGAGTTTGGGAGTGTTCCTCCCTCTGCTATATTTTGGAAGAGTTTGAGAAGGATAGGTGTTAGCTCTTTTCTAAATGTTTGATAGAATATGCCTGTGAAGCCATCTGGTCCTGGGATTTTGTTTGTTGGAAGATTTTTAATCACAGTTTCATTTTCAATGCTTGTGATTTGTCTGTTCACATTTTCTCTTTCTTCCTGATTCAGTCTTGGCAGGTTTTGCATTTCTAAGAATTTGTCCAATTCTTCCAGGTTGTCCAGTTTATTTGCATAGTGTTGCTTGTAGTAATCTCTCATGATCCTTTGTATTTCTGCAGTATCAGTTGTTACTTGTCCTTTTTCATTTCTAATTCTGTTGATTTGAGTCTTTTCCCTTTTTATCTTGATGAATCTGGCTAATGGTCTATCAATATTGTGTATCTTCTCAAAGAACAAACTTTTAGTTTTATTGATCTTTGCTATTGTTTCCTTCATTTCTTTTTCATTAATTTCTGATCTGATTTTTATGATTTGTTTCCTTCTGCTAACTTTGGGGGTTTTTTGTTCTTCTTTCTCTAGTTGCTTTAGGTGAAAGGTTAGGTTGTTTATTCGAGATGCTTCCTGTTTCTTGAGGTAGGATTGTATTGCTTTAAGTTCCCTCTTAGAACTGCTTTTGCTGCATCCCATAGATTTTGGGTAATCCTCTCTCCATTGTATTTTTTGATTTCCTCTTTGATTTATTCAGTAATCACTTCGTTATTAAGTAGTGTATTGTTTAGCCTCCATGTGTTCGTATTTTCTACAGATCTTTTCCTGTAGTTGATATCTAGTCTCATAGTGTTGTGGTCGGAAAAAATACTTGATAAATTTCAATTTTCTTAAATTTACCAAGGCTTGATTTGTGACCCAAGATATGATCTATCCTGGAGAATATTCCGTGAGCACTAGAGAAAAATATGTATTCTGTTGTTTTTGGATGGAATGTCCTATAAATATCAACTAAGTCCATCTTGTTTAATGTATCATTTAAAGCTTATGTTTCCTCCTTTATTTTCATTTTGGATGATCTGTCCATTGGTGAAAGTGGGGTGTTAAAGTCTCCTACTATGAATGTGTTACTGTCGATTTCCCCTTCTATGGCCATTAGTATTTGCCTTATGTATTGCGGTGCTCCTATGTTGGGTGCATAAATATTTACAATTGTTATATCTTCTTCTTGGATCGATCCCTTGATCATTATGTAGTGTCCTTCTTTGTCTCTTCTAATAGTCTTTATTTTAAAGTCAATTTTGTCTGATATGAGAATTGCTACTCCAGCTCTCTTTTGGTTTCCATTTGCATGGAATAACTTTTTCCATCCCCTTACTTTCAGTCTGTATGTGTCTCTCGTTCTGAAGTGGGTCTCTTGTAGACAGCAAATATATGGGTCTTGCTTTTGTATCCATTCAGCCAATCTGTGTCTTTTTGTCCATTTACATTTAAGGTAATTATCGATATGTATGTTCCTATTCCCATTTTCTTAATTGTTTTGGGTTCGTTATTGTAGGTCTTTTTCTTCTCTTGTGTTTCTTGCCTAGACATGGTCCTTTAGCAGTTGTTGTAGAGCTGGTTTGGTGGTGCCGAACTCTCTCAGCTTTTGATTGTCTGTAAGCGTTTTAATTTCTCCATCAAATCTGAACGAGATCCTTGATGGGTAGAGTAATCTTGGTTGCAGGTTTTTCTCCTTCATCACTTTAAATATGTCCTGCCAGTCCTTTCTGGCTTGCAGAGTTTCTGCTGAAAGATCAATTGTTAACCTTATGTGGATTCCCTTGTGTGTTATTTGTTGTTTTTCCCTTGCTGCTTTTAATATGTTTTCTTTGTATTTAATTTTTGACACTTTGATTAATATGTGTCTTGGCGTAGTTCTCCTTGGATTTATCCTGTATGGGACTCTGTGCTTCCTGGACTTGATTAACTATTTCCTTTCTCATATTAGGGAAGTTTTCAACTATAATCTCTTCAAATATTTTCTCAGTTCCTTTTTTTTTCTCTTCTTCTTCTGGAACCCCTATAATTCGAATGTTGGTGCGTTTATTGTTGTCCCAGAGGTCTCTGAGACTGTCCTCAGTTCTTTTCTTTCTTTTTCTTTATTCTGCTCTGCAGTAGTTTTTTCCACTGTTTTATCTTCCAGGTCACTTTTCCATTCTTCTGCCTCAGTTATTCTGCTATTGATCCCATCTAGAGTATTTTTCATTTCATTTATTGTGTTGTTCATCATTGTTTGTTTCATCTTTAGTTCTTCTAGGTCCTTGTTAAATGTTTCTTGCATTTTGTCTATTCTATTTCTAAGATTTTGGATCATCTTTACTATCATTATTCTGAATTCTTTTTCAGGTAGACTGCCTATTTCCTCTTCATTTGTTAGGTCTGGTGGGTTTTTATCTTGCTCCTTCCACTGTGGTGTGTTTTTATGTCTTCTCATTTTGCTTATCTTACTGTGTTTGGTGTCTCCCTTTTGCAGGCTGCAGGTTTGTAGTCCGTGTTGTTTTTGGTGTCTGTCCCCAGCGGCTAAGGTTGGTTCAGTGGGTAGTATAGGCTTCTTGGTGGATAGGACTAGTGCCTGTGTTCTGGTGGATGAAACTGGATGTTGTCTTTTTGGTAGGCAGGTCCACCTCTGGTGGTGTGTTTTGGGGTGTCTGTTGACTTATTATGATTTTGGGCAGCCTCTCTGCTAATTGGTGGGGTTGTGTTCTGTCTTGCTAGTTGTTTGGCATAGGATGTCCGGCACTGTAGCTTGCTGGTCGTTGAGTGAAGCTGGGTGGTGGTGTTGAGATGGAGATCTCTGGGAGATTTTTGCCATTTGATATTATGTGGAGCTGGGACGTCTCTTCTGGATCAGTGTCCTGAAGTTGGCTCTCCCACCTCAGAGGTGCAGCACTGACTCCTGGCTGCAGCACCAAGAGCCTTTCATCCACATGGCTCAGGAAAAAAGGGAGAGAAAGTAGAAAGAAAGAATTAGTAGACATAGGAAGAAAGAACGAAAGAAAGAAAGAAAGAAAGGAAGGAAGGAAGAAAGGAGGGAGGGAGGGATGGAGGGATGGAGGGAGGGAGGAAGGATGGAAGGAGGGAAGAAAGGAAAAACAGAAAGAAAGAAGATAAAGTAAAATATAATAAAGTAGTATTCAAATATAATAAAGTTATTTAAAAAAATAATTATTAAGAGAATAAAACCAAAAAACAAAAAAATGGATGGATAGAACCCTGGGACAAATGGTGGAAGAAAGCTATACAGACAAAATCTCACACAGAAGCATACACATACACACTCACAAAAAGAGGAAAAGGGGAAAAAAATCATAAATCTTGCCCTCAAAGTCCACCTCCTCAATTTGGGATGATTTGTTGTCTATTCATGTATTTCACAGATGCAGGGAACATCAAGTTGATTGTGGAGCTTTAATCCGCTGCTTCTGAGGCTGCTGGGATAGATTTCCCTTTCTCTTCTTTGTTCTCACAGCTCCCAGGGGCTCAGCTTTGGATTTGGCCCCGCCCCTGCGTGTACGTGGCTGGAGGGCATCTGTTTTTCGCTCAGACAGGACGGGGTTAAAGGAGCCGCTGATTCAGGGGCTCTGGGTCACTGAGGCCTGTGGAAGGGAAGGGCACAATGCGGGGCGAGCCTGTGGTGGCAGAGGCTGGCGTGACGTTGCACCAGCCTCAGGTGCACCTTGCATTCTCGCGGGTAAGTTGTCCCTGGATCACGGGACCCTGGCAGTGGCGGGCTGCACAGGCTCCCCGGAAGCGGGGTGGGGGGGATAGTGACCTGTGCTTGCACACAGGCTTCTTGGTGACAGAAGCAGCAGCCTTAGCGTCCCATGCCTGTCTCTGTGGTCCGCGCTTTTAGCTGCTGCTCACGCCTGTCTCTGGTGCTCCTTTAAGCAGTGTTCTTTTTTTTTTTTTTTTTATCTATTTATTTATTTATTTATTTATTTATTTTTTTAAACATCTTTATTGGGGTATAATTGCTTTACAATGGTGTGTTAGTTTCTGCTTTACAACAAAGTGAATCAGCTATACATATACATATGTTCCCATATGTCTTCTCTCTTGCGTCTCCTTCCCTCCCACTCTCCCCATCCCACCCTTCCAGGCTGTCACAAAGCACCGAGCTAATATCCCTGTGCCTTGCGGCTGCTTCCCCCCAGCTATCTACCTTACTACGTTTGTTAGTGTGTATATGTCCATGACTCTCTCTCGCCCTGTCAAAACTCACCCTTCCCCCTCCCCATATCCTTAAGTCCATTCTCCAGTAGGTCTGCGTCTTTATTCCTATCTTACCCCTAGGTTCTTCATGACATTTTTTTCCCTTAAATTCCATATATATGTGTTAGCATACGGTATTTGTCTTTTTCTTTCTGACTCACTTCACTCTGTATGACAGACTCTAGGTCTATCCATCTCATTACAAATAGCTCAATTTCATTTCTTTTTAAGGCTGAGTAATATTCCATTGTGTATATGTGCCACATCTTCTTTATCCATTCATCCGATGATGGGCGCTTAGGTTGTTTCCATGTCCTGGCTATTGTAAATAGAGCTGCAATGAACATTTTGGTACATGACTCTTTTTGAATTTTGGTTTTCTCAGGGTATATGCCAAGTAGTGGGATTGCTGGGTCATATGGTAATTCTATTTGTAGTTTTTTAAGGAACCTCCATACTGTTCTCCACAGTGGCTGAACCAATTCACATTCCCACCAGCAGTGCAAGAGTGTCCCCTTTTCTCCACACCCTCTCCAGCATTTATTGTTTCTAGATTTTTTGATGATGGCCATTCTGACTGGTGTGAGATGATATCTCATTGTAGTTTTGATTTGCATTTCTCTAATGATTAGTGATGTTGAGCATTCTTTCATGTGTTTGTTGGCATTCTGTATATCTTCTTTGGAGAAATGTCTATTTAGGTCTTCTGCCCATTTTTGGATGGGGTTGTTTGTTTTTTTGTTATTGAGCTGCATGAGCTGCTTGTAAATTTTGGAGATTAATCCTTTGTCAGTTGCTTCATTTGCAAATGTTTTCTCCCATTCTGAGGGTTGTCTTTTGGTCTTGCTTATGGTTTCCTTTGCTGTGCAAAAGCTTTGAAGTTTCATTAGGTCCCATTTGTTTATTTTTGCTTTTATTTCCATTACTCTAGGAGGTGGGTCAGAAAGGATCTTGCTGTGATTTATGTCATAGAGTGTTCTTCCTATGTTTTCTTCTAAGAGTTTGATAGTTTCTGGCCTTACATTTAGGTCTTTAATCCATTTTGAGCTTATTTTTGTGTATGGTGTTATGGAGTGATCTAATCTCATACTTTTACATGTACCTGTCCAGTTTTCCCAGCACCATTTATTGAAGAGGCTGTCCTTTCTCCACTGTACATTCCTGCCTCCTTTATCAAAGATAAGGTGTCCATATGTGCGTGGGTTTATCTCTGGGCTTTCTATCCTGTTCCACTGATCTATCTTTCTGTTTTTGTGCCAGTACCATACTGTCTTGATTACTGTTGCTTTGTAGTATAGTCTGAAGTCAGGGAGCCTTATTCCTCCAGCTCCTTTTTTCGTTCTCAAGATTGCTTTGGCTATTCGGGGTCTTTTGTGTTTCCATACAAATTGCGAACTTTTTTGTTCTAGTTCTGTGAAAAATGCCAGTGGTAGTTTGATAGGGATTGCATTGAATCTGTAGATTGCTTTGGGTAGTAGAGTCATTTTCACAATGTTGATTCTTCCCATCCAAGAACATGGTATATCTCTCCATCTATTTGTATCATCTTTAATTTCTTTCATCAGTGTCTTATAATTTTCTGCATACAGGTCTTTCGTATCCTTAGGTAGGTTTATTCCTAGATATTTTATTCTTTTTGTTGCAATGGTAAATGGGAGTGTTTTCTTGATTTCACTTTCAGATTTTTCATCATTAGTATATAGGAATGCCAGAGATTTCTGTGCATTAATTTTGTATCCTGCTACTTTACCAAATTCATTGATTAGCTCTAGTAGTTTTCTGGTAGCATCTTTAGGATTCTCTATGTATAGTATCATGTCATCTGCAAACAGTGACAGCTTTACTTCTTCTTTTCCGATTTGGATTCCTTTTATTTCCTTTTCTTCTCTGATTGCTGTGGCTAAAACTTCCAAAACTATGTTGAATAAGAGTGGTGAGAGTGGGCAACCTTGTCTTGTTCCTGATCTTAGTGGAAATGCTTTCAGTTTTTCACCATTGAGGATGATGTTTGCTGTGGGCTTGTCATATATGGCTTTTATTATGTTTAGGAAAGTTCCCTCTATGCCTACTTTCTGGAGGGTTTTTATCATAAATGGGTGTTGAATTTTGTCGAAAGCTTTCTCTGCATCTATTGAGATGATCATATGGTTTTTCTCCTTCAATTTGTTAATATGGTTTATCACATTGATAGATTTGCGTATATTGAAGAATCCTTGCATTCCTGGAATAAACCCCACTTGATCATGGTGTATGATCCTTTTAATGTGCTGTTGGATTCTGTTTGCTAGTATTTTGTTGAGGATTTTTGCATCTATGTCCATCAGTGATATTGGCCTGTAGTTTTCTTTCTTTGTGACATCCTTGTCTGGTTTTGGTATCAAGGTGATGGTGGCCTCGTAGAAGGAATTTGGGAGTGTTCCTCCCTCTGCTATATTTTCGAAGAGTTCGAGAAGGATAGGTGTTAGCTCTTCTCTAAACGTTTGATAGAATTCACCTGTGAAGCCATCTGGTCCTGGGCTTTTGTTTGTTGGAAGGTTTTTAATCACAGTTTCAATTTCAGTGCTTGTGATTGGTCTGTTCATATTTTCTATTTCTTTCTGATTCAGTCTTGGCAGGTTGTGCATTTCTAAGAATTTGTCCATTTCTTTCAGATTGTCCATTTTATTGGCATAGAGTTGCTTGTAGTAATCTCTCATGATTTTTTTTATTTCTGCAGTGTCAGTTGTTACTTCTCCTTTTTCATTTCTAATTCTATTGATTTGAGTCTTCTCCCTTTTCTTCTTGATGAGTCTGGCTAGTGGTTTATCTATTTTGTTTATCTTCTCAAAGAACCAGCTTTTAGTTTTATTGATCTTTGCTATTGTTTCCTTCATTTCTTTTTCATTTATTTCTGATCTGATTTTTATGATTTCTTTCCTTCTGCTAGCTTTGGGGTTTTTTTGTTCTTCTTTCTCTAATTGCTTGAGGTGCAAGGTTAGGTTGTTTATTCGAGATGTTTCCTGCTTCTTAAGGTGGGCTTGTATTGCTATAAACTTCCCCCTTAGAACTGCTTTTGCTGCATCCCATAGGTTTTGGGTCGTTGTGTCTCCATTGTCATTTGTTTCTAGGTATTATTTTATTTCCTCTTTGATTTCTTCAGTGATCACTTCATTATTAAGTAGTGTATTGTTTAGCCTCCATGTGTTTGTATTTTTTACAGATCTTTTCCTGTAATTGATATCTAGTCTCATGGCGTTGTGGTCGGAAAAGATACTTGAAACAATTTCAGTTTTCTTAAATTTACCAAGGCTTGATTTGTGACCCAAGATATGATCTATCCTGGAGAATGTTCCATGAGCACTTGAGAAAAATGTGTATTCTGTTGTTTTTGGATGGAGTGTCCTATAAATATCAATTAAGTCCATCTTGTTTAATGTATCATTTAAAGCTTGTGTTTCCTTATTTATTTTCATTTTGGATGATCTGTCCATGGGTGAAAGTGGGGTGTTAAAGTCCCCTACTATGAATGTGTTACTGTTGATCTCCCCTTTTATGGTTGTTAGTATTTGCCTTATGTATTGAGGTGCTCCTATGTTGGGTGCATAAATATTTACAATTGTTATATCTTCTTCTTGGATCGATCCCTTGATCATTATGTAGTGTCCTTCTTTGTCCCTTTTAATAGTCCTTATTTTAAAGTCTATTTTGTCTGATATGAGAATTGCTACTCCAGCTTTCTTTTGGTTTCCATTTGCATGGAATATCTTTTTCCATCCCCTTACTTTCAGTCTGTATGTGTCTCTAGTTCTGAAGTGGGTCTCGTAGACAGCATACATAAGGGTCTTGTTTTTGTATCCATTCAGCCAATCTGTGTCTTTTGGTGGGAGCATTTAGTCCATTTACATTTAAGGTAATTATCGATATGTATGTTCCTATTTCCATTTTATATATTGTTTTGGGTTCGCTACTATAGGTCATTTCCTTCTCTTGTGTTTCGTGTCTAGAGAAGTTCCTTTAGCATTTGTTGTAAAGCTGGTTTGGTGGTGCTGAACTCTCTCAGCTTTTGCTTGTCTGTAAAGGTTTTAATTTCTCCATCAAATGTGAATGAGATCCTTGCTGGGTAGAGTAGTCTTGGTTGCAGGCTATTCTCCTTCATCACTTTCAGTATGTCCTGCCACTCCCTTCTGGCTTGTAGGGTTTCTGCTGAGAGATCAGCTGTTAACCTTATGGGGATTCCCTTGTGTGTTATTTGTTGTTTTTCCCTTGCTGCTTTTAATATGCTTTCTTTGTATTTAATTTTTGACAGTTTGATTAATATGTGTCTTGGCGTGTTTCTCCTTGTATTTATCCTGTATGGGACCCTCTGTGCTTCCTGGACTTGATTAACTATTTCCTTTCCCATATTAGGGAAGTTTTCAACTATAATCTCTTCAAATATTTTCTCAGTCCCTTTCTTTCTTTCTTCTTCTTCTGGAACCCCTATAATTCGAATGTTGGTGCGTTTCATGTTGTCCCAGAGGTCTCTGAGACTGTCCTCAGTTCTTTTCATTCTTTTTTCTTTATTCTGCTCTGCAGTAGTTATTTCCACTACTTTATCTTCCAGGTCACTTATCCGTTCTTCTGCCTCAGTTATTCTGCTATTGATCCTATCTAGAGTGATTTTAATTTCATTTATTGCATTGTTCATCGTTGCTTGTTTCATCTTTAGTTCTTGTAGGTCCTTGTTAACTGTTTCTTGCATTTTGTCCATTCTACTTCCAAGATTTCGGATCATCCTTACTATCATTATTCTGAATTCTTTTTCAGGTAGATTGCCTATTTCCTCTTCATTTGTTAGGTCTGGTGGGTTTTTATCTTGCTCCTTCATCTGCTGTGTGTTTTTCTGTCTTCTCATTTTGCTTATCTTACTGTGTTTGGGGTCTCCTTTTTGCAGGCTGCACTTTCGTAGTTCCCGTTGTTTTTGATGTCTGTCTCCAGTGGCTAAGGTTGTTTCAGTGGGTTGTGTAGGCTTCCTGGTGGAGGGGACTAGTGCCTGTGTTGTGCTGGATGAGGCTGGATCTTGTCTCTCTAGTGGGCAGGTTCACGTCTGGTGGTGTGTTTTGGGGTGTCTGTGGCCTTATTATGATTTTAGGCAGCCTCTCTGCTAATGGGTGGGGTTGTGTTCCTGTTTTGCTAGTTGTTTGGCATAGGTTGTCCAGCACTGTGGCTTGCTGGTCGTTGAGTGAAGCTGGGTGCTGGTGTTAAGATGGAGGTCTCTGGGAGATTTCCACCGTTTAATATTATGTGGAGCTGGGAGGTCTCTTGTTGACCAGTGTCCTGAAGTTGACTCTCCTACCTCAGAGGCAGAGCCCTGACTCCTGGCTGGAGCACCAAGAGCCTTTCATCCACACAGCTCAGAATAAAAGGGAGAAAAAGTAGGGAGAATTAGTAGAAGTATGAGTAAAGAAAGAAGGAAAGGAGGAAAGGAAGGAAGGAAGAAAGAAGCAAAGAAGGAAAGAAAGGAGGGAGGGAGGGAGGGAGGGCAGAAGGAAGGAAGGAGGGAAAGAAGGAAAAAAGAAAGAAAGATGATACAGTAAAAATAAAATAAAGTATAATATAGTTATTGAATTAAAAAATATTTAGAAAAAAAAAAAGGGACGGATAGAACCTTAGGACAAATGTTGGAAGCAAAGCTATACAGAGAAAATCTTACACAGAAGCATACACATACACCTTCACAAAAAGAGGTAAAGGGGGAAACATCATAAATCCTGCTCCCTGAGACCACCTCCTCAATTTGGGGTGATTCGTTGTCTAAAGGAGGGAAGGAAGGAAGGAAAGAAAGAAAGAACGAAGGTAAAGTATAATAAAGTTATTACAATTAAACTTAATTATTAAGAAAAAGAATTTTTAAAAAAAAGTCATGGACGGATAGAGCCCTAGGACAAATGGTGGAAGCTAGAGTATACAGACAAGATCTCACACAGAAGCATACACGTACACATTCACAAAAAGAGGAAAAGGGAAAAAAATCATAGATCTCGCTCCTAAATTCCACCTCTTCAATTTGGGATCATTCCTTGTCTATTCAGGTATTCCACAGATTCAGGGTATATCAAGTTGATTGTGGAGCTTTAATCCGCTGCTTCTGTGGCTGCTGGGAGAGATTTCCCTTTCTCTTCTTTGTTCTCACAGCTCACAGGAGCTCAGCTTTGGATTTGGCCCTGCCTCTGCGTGTAGGTCGCTGGAGGGCGTCTGTTTTTTCGCTCAGACAGGACGGGGTTAAAGGAGCCGCTGATTCGGGGCCTCCGGCTCACTCAGGCCGGGGGTTGGGGGATGGGGGAAGGAGGGGCACTGCGTGCGGGGCCGGCCTGCGGCGGCAGAGGCAGCGTGACGTTGCGGCAGAGGCCAGCGTGACGTTGCACCAGCCTGAGGCCCGCCGTGCGTTGTCCCGGGGAAGTTGTCCCTGGATCCCGGGAACCTGGCAGTGGCGGGCTGCACAGGCTCCGCGGAAGAGGGGTGTGGAGAGTGACCTGTGCTCGCACACAGGCCCCTTGGTGGCGGCAGCAGCAGCCTTAGCGTCTCCCGCCCGTCTCTGGGGTCCGCGGTTTTAGCCGCGGCTCACGCCCGTCTCTGGGGTTTGCGCTTTCAGCCGCGGCTCGCGCCCGTCTCGGGGGCTCGCGCCCTCAGCCGCGGCTCGCGCCCGTCTCTGGGGTTCGCGCTTTTAGCCGCGGCTTGCGCCCGTCTCTGGAGTTCCTTTAAGCAGCGCTCTTAAACCCCTCTCCTCGCGCACCAGGAAACAAAGAGGGAAGAAAAAGTCTCTTGCCTCTTCGGCCGGTGCAGGCTTTTCCCCGAACTCCCTCCCGGCTAGTCGTGGTGCACTAACCCCTTCAGGCTATGTTCAAGCCGCCAACCCTAGTCCTCTCCCTGAGCTCCGTCCAAAACCAAAACCCGAGCCTCAGCTCGCAGCCCCGCCCGCCCAGGTGGGTGAGCAGCAAGCCTCTCAGGTTGGTGAGTGCTGGTCGGCACCGATCGTCTGTGCAGGAATCTCCCCGCTTTGCCCTCCGCACCCGTCACTGTGCACTACTCCGCGGTCCCGAAACTCCCCCCTCTGCCTCCCGCAGTCTCTGCCTGCGGAGGGGCTTCCTAGTGTGTGGAAACTTTTCCTACTTCACAGCTCCCTCCCACTGGTGCAGGTGCCGTCCTTATTCTTTTGTCTCTGTTTTTTCTTTTGCCCTACCCAGTTACGTGGGGAGTTTCTTGCCTTTTGGGAGGTCTGAGGTCTTCTGCCAGTGTCCAGTAGGAGTTCTGTAGGAGTTGTTCCACGTGTGGATGTATTTCTGGTGTATCCGTGGGGAGGAAGGCGATCTCCGCGTCTTACTCTTCCGCCATCTTCAAGGTCCCCCTAAGCAGTGTTCTTAATACCCTATCCTCGCGCACCAGGAAACAAAGAGGGAAGAAAAAGTCTCTTGCCTCTTCAGCAGGTCCAGACTTTCCCCCGGACTCCCTCCCAGCTAGCCGTGGTGCAGTAACCCCCTTCAGGCTGTGTTCTCGCCACCAACCCCTGTCCTCTCCCACCCTCCACTCCCAGACCCGCCCGCCCCAGCCGGTGAGCAGAGAAGCCTCTCGGGCTGGTGAGTGCTGGCCGGCACTGATCCTGTGTGCAGGAATCTCTCCGCTTTGCCCCCTGCACCCCTGTTGCTGTGCTCTCCTATGTGGCTCCAAAGCTCCCCACTCCACCAGTTGCAGTCTCCGCTCACGAAGGGGCTTCTAGTGTGTGGAAACCTTTCCTCCTTCACAGCTCCCTCCCACTGGTGCAGGTCCCATCCCTATAGTTTTGTCTCTGTTTTTTCTTTTGCCCTACCCAGGTACGTGGGGGTTTTCTTGCCTTTTGGGAGGTCTGAGGTCTTCTGCCAGTGTCCAGTAGGTGTTCGGTAGGAGTTTTTCCACGTGTAGATGTATTTGTGGTGTATCTGTGGGGAGGAAGGTGATCTCCGCGTCACACTCTTCCGCCATCTTCCCGGAAGTCCCTCTGGAGAGTTTTTACCATGTATGGGTGTTGAATTGTCAAAAGCTTTTACTGAATCTTTTGAGATTATCATATGATTTTTATCCTTCAAGTTGTTAATCTGGTGTATCACATTTTTTTACATCTTTATTGGAGTATAATTGCTTTACAATGTTCTGTTAGTTTCTGCTTTATAACAAAGGGAATCAGTTATACATAAACATATGTTCCCATATTGCTTCCCGCTTGTGTCTCCCTCCCTCCCCCCCTCCCTATCCCACCTGTCTAGGTGGTTCCAAATCATTGAGTTGATCTCCTTGTGCTATGCGGCTGCTTCCCACTAGCTATCTATTTTACCTTTGGTAGTGTATATATGTCCACATCACTCTATCACTTTGTCACAGCTTACTCTTCCCCCTCCCCATATCCTCAAGTCTATTCTCTAGTAAGTCTGTGTCTTTATTCCTGTCTTAACCCTAGGTTCTTCATGACATTATTTTTTTCTTAGATTCCATATATATGTGTTAGCATATGGTATTGGTTTTCTCTTTCTGAGTTCCTTCACTCTGTATGAAAGACTCTAGGTCCGTCCACCTCACTACAAATAACTCAATTTCGTTTCTTTGTATGGCTGAGTAATATTCCATTGTATATATGTGCCACATCTTCTTTATCCATTCATCTGCTGATGGACACTTAATTTGCTTCCATGTCCTGGTTATTGTAAATAGAACTGCAATGAATATTTTGGTACATGACTCTTTTTGAGTTATGGTTTTCTCAGGGTATATGCCCAGTAGTGGGATTGCTGGGTCATATGGTAGTTCTAGTTGTAGTTTTTTAAGGAAGCTCCATACTGTTCTCCATACGGTCTGTACTAATCCACATTCCCACCAGCAGTGCAAGAGTGTTCCCTTTTCTCCACACCCTCTCCAGCATTTATTGTTTCTAGATTTTTTGATGATGGCCATTCTGACTGGTGTGAGATGATATCTCATTGTTGTTTTGATTTTCATTTCCCTAATGATTAATGATGTTGAGCATTCTTTCATGTGTTTGTTGGCAGTCTGTATATCTTCTTTGGAGAAATGTCTATTTAGATCTTCTGCCCATTTTTGTGTTGGGTTTTTTGTTTTTTGGTTATTGAGCTGCATGAGCTGCTTGTAAATTTTGGGGATTAATCCTTTGTCAGTTGCTTCATTTGCAAATATTTTCTCCCATTCTGAGGGTTGTCTTTTGGTCTTGTTTATGGTTTCCTTTGCTGTGCAAAAGCTTTGAAGTTTCATTAGGTCCCATTTGTTTATTTTTGTTTTTATTTCCATTTCTCTAGGAGATGAGTCAAAAAGGATCTTGCTGTGATTTATGTCATAGGGTGTTCTGCCTATGTTTTCCTCTAAGAGTTTGATAGTTTCTGGCCTTACATTTAGGTCTTTAATCCATTTTGAGCTTATTTTTCTGTATGGTGTTAGGGAGTGTTGTAATCTCATAGTTTTACAGGTGTCTGTCCAGTTTTCCCAGCACCACCTATTGAAGGGTCTGTCCTTCTTCCACTGTACATTCCTGCCTCCTTTATCAAAGATAAGGTTACCATATGTGCGTGGGTTTATCTCTGGGCTTTCTATCCTGTTCCATTGATCTATCTTTCTGTTTTTGTGCCAGTACCATACTGTCTTGATTACTGTAGCTTTGTAGTATAGTCTGAATTCAGGGAGCCTGATTCCTCCAGCTCCGTTTTTCATTCTCAAGATTGCTTTGGCTATTGGAGTCTTTTGTGTTTCCATACAAATTTTGAAATTTTTTGTTCTAGTTCTGTGAAAAATGTCAGTGGTAGTTTGATAGGGATTGCATTGAATCTGTAGATTGCTTTGGTTAGTAGAGTCATTTTCACAATGTTGATTCTTCCAATCCAAGAACATGGTATATCTCTACATCCATTTGTATCATCTTTAATTTCTTTCATCAGTGTCTTATAATTTTCTGCATACAGGTCTTTTGTCTCCTTAGGTAGGTTTATTCCTAGATATTTTATTCTTTTTTTTCAGTGGTAAATGGGAGTGTTTTCTTGATTTTACTTTCAGATTTTCATCATTAGTGTATAGGAATGCAAGAGTTTTCTGTGCATTAATTTTGTATCCTGTTACTTTACCAAAGTCATTGTTTAGCTCTAGTAGTTTTCTGGTAGCATCTTTAGGATTCTTTATGTATAGTGTCATGTCATCTGCAAACAGTGACAGCTTTACTTCTTCTTTTCCGATTTGGATTCTTTTTATTTCCTTTTCTTCTCTGATTGCTGTGGCTAAAACTTCCAAAACTATGTTGAATAAGAGTGGTGAGAGTGGGCAACCTTGTCTTGCTCCTGATCTTAGTGGAAATGCTTTCAATTTTCACCATTGAGGACGATGTTGGCTGTGGGTTTGTCATATATGGCCTTTATTATGTTGAGGAAAGTTCCCTCTATGCCTACTTTCTGCAGCGTTTTTATCATAAATTGGTGTTGAATTTTGTCAAAAGCTTTCTCTGCATCTATTGAGATGAGCATATGGTTTTTCTCCTTCAATTTGTTAATATGGTGCATCACATTGATTGATTTGCGTGTATTGAAGAATGCTTGCATTCCTGGGATAAACCTCACTTGATCATGGTGTATGATCCTTTTAATGTGCTGTTGGATTCTGCTTGCTAGTATTTTGTTGAGGATTTTTGCATCTATGTTCATCAGTGATATTGGCCTGTATTTTTCTTTTTTGTGACATCTTTGTCTGTTTTTGGTATCAGGGTGATGGTGGCCTCGTAGAATAATTTTGCGAGTGCTATATTTTGGAAGATTTTGAGAAGGATAGGTACACATTCTCTAAATGATTGAAAGAATGTGCCTGTGAAGCCACCCGGCCCTGTGCTTTTGTTTGTTGGAATGTTTTTAAAGACTGTTTCAATTTCAGTGCTTGTGATTGGTCTGTTCGTATTTTCTATCTGCCTGGTCCAGTTTTGAATCTTTGTACTTTTCTAATAATTTGTCCATTTCTTCCAGGTTGTCCATTTTATTGGCATAGCGTTGCTTGTAGTAATCTCTCCTGATCCTTTTATTTCTGTGGTGTCAGTCGTTACTTCTTTTTCATTTCTAATTATGTTGATGGAAGTATTCTCTCTTATTTTCTTGATGAATCTGGCTATCGAATTATGAATTTAGTTTATCTTTTCAAAGAACAAGCTTTTAGTTTTATTGATCTTTGCTATTGTTTCCTTCATTTCTTTTTCATTTATTTCTGGTCTGATCTTTATGGTTTCCTTCTTTCTGATAATTTGCAGTTTTTTTTGTTCTTTCTCTAATTGCTTTAAGTGTAAGTTTATGTGGCTTATTTGAGATATTCCTTGTTTCTTTTGGTAGGAGTTTATTGCTATAAACTTCCTTTTTAGAACTCTTTTTGCTGCATCCCATAGATTTTGAGTTGTCACGTTTTCTTTTTCTTCTTTTTTGTTCTTTTCTTATTTTTTTGAATTTAATTTTATTTATTTATTTTTTTATACAGCAGGTTCTTATTACTTATCTATTTTATACATATTAGTGTATATATGTCAATCCTAATCATTGTGTTTTCATTGTCATTTGTTTCAAGGTATTTTTTGATTTCCTCTTTGATTTCTTCAGTGATCTCTTGGTTGTTTAATAGTGTATTGTTCAGCCTCCATTTGTTAGTATTTTTTACAGATTTTTTTCCTGTAATTGATATCTAGCCTCATAGTGTTGTGGTTGGAATAGTTGCTTGATAGTATTTCAATCTTGTTAAATTTACTGAGGGTTGATTTTTGACCCAAGATGTGATCTACCTTGGAGAATGTTCTGTTTGTACTTAAGAAGAAAGTGTATTCTGTTGTTTTTGGATGGAATGTCCTAGAAATATCAATTAAGTTCATCTGCTCTAATGTGTCATTTAAAGCTTGTGCTTCTTTATTCATTTTCTCTTTGGATGATCTGTCCATTGGTGAAAGTGAGGTGTTAAGGTCCCTTACTATTATTGTGTTACTGTTGATTTCCTCTTTTATGGCTGGTAGCATCTGCCTTATGTATTAAGGTGTCCTATGTTGGGTGCATAGATTTTTACATTTGTTATACCTTTTTCTTGTATTGATGCCTTGATCATTATGTAGTGTCCTTCCTTGTCTCTTGTAATAGTCTTTATTTTAAAGTCTATATTGCCTGATATGAGTATCGCTACTCCAACTTTCCTTTGATTGCCATTTGCATGGAATATCTTTTTCCATCCCCTCACTTTCAGTCTACATGTTTCCCTTGGTCTGAAGTGGGTCTTTTGTAGACAGCATATATACGGGTCTTGTTTTGTATCCATTCAGACATTCTGTGTCTTTTGGTTTGGGCATTTAATCCATTTACCTTTAAGGTAATTATTGATATGTATATTCCTATTACCATTTTCTTAATTGTTTTTGGTTTGTTTTTGTAGGTCTTTTCCTCCTCTTGTGTTTCCTGCCTAGAAAAGTTCCTTTAGCATTTGTTGTAAACATGGTTTGGTGGTGCTGGATTCTCTTAACTTTTGCTTCTTTGTAAAGCTTTGGATTTCTCTGTCAAACCTGAAGGACATCCTTGCTTTGTAGAGTAATCTTGGTTGTAGGTTTTTCCCTTTCATCATGTTAAATATATCCTGCCACTCCCTTCTCGCCTGCTGAGTTTTTGCTGAAAGATCAGCTGGGAACCTTATAGGGATTCCCTTTTTATAAAAAATTAATTTATTTTCTTGTATTTATTTTTTTGGCTGTGCTTTGTCTTCATTGCTTCAGATGGACTTTGTCTAGATATGGTGAGCAGGCCCTACTCTTCATTGTTGTGTGAGGGCTTCTCACTGCAGTGGCTTTTCTTGTTGTGGAGCACAGGTTCTAGACATGTAGGTTTCAGTGGTTGTGGCACATGGGCTAAGTAGTTGTTATTTGTGGACTCTAGAGCACAGGTTCAGTAGTTGTGGCACATCGGCTTAGTTGCTCCGAGGTGTGGGATCTTACCGACCAGAGATTGAACCCGTGCCCCCTGCATTGGCAGGCAGATTCTTAACCACTGTGCCACCAGGGAAGTCTCTGGGAATTCCCTTGTATGTTACTTGTTGTTTTTCCATTGCTGTTTTTAATATTTTCTATTTGTATATAATTTTTGTTATTTTGATTAGTATGTGTCTCAGCATGTTTCTCCTTGGGTTTATCCTGTATGGTACTCTCTGTGCTTCCTGTTCTTGATTGACAATTTCCTTTCCCACGTTGGGGAAGATTTTGGCTATAGTCTCTTCAAATAGTTTCTCAGACCCTTTATTTTTTCTTCTTCTTCTGGGATACCTATAATTAGAATGTTGGTGGGCTTAATGTTGTTTCAGGAGTCTCTGAGACTGTCTTCATTTCTTTTCATTCTTTTTCTTTATTCTGTTCCATGACAGTTATTTTCACTAGTCTGTCCTCCACCTTTCTTACCCATTCTTCTGCCTCAGTTATTATGTTATTGATTCCTTGTGGAGTATTTTTAATTTCAGTTATTGTATTGTTCATTACTGTTTGTCTGCTCTTTATTTCCTGTAGGTCCTTTTAAAACATTTCTTATATTTTCTCTATTCTGTCTCTGAGATTTTGGATCATCTTTACTGTCATTACTCTGAATTCTTTTTCAGGTAATTTGCCTATTTCCTCTTCATTTTTTTGGTCTTGTGGGTTTTTTTTTTTTTTTTTTTTGGTATGCGGGCCTCTCACTGTTGTGGCCTCTCCCATTGCGGAGCACAGGCTCTGGACGTGCAGGCTCAGCGACCATGGCTCATGGGCCCAGCCGCTCTGCGGCACGTGGGATCTTCCCGGACCAGGACACGAACCCATGTCCCCTGCTCTCAACCACTGCGCCACCAGGGAAGCCCAGTCTTGTGTGTTTTTTATCTTGCTCCTTTGCCTGCAATATATGTCTCTGTCTTATAATTTTGTTTAGTTTACAGTATTTGAAGTCTCCTTTCCCTGGGCTGTAGGGTCGTAGTTCCTCTTGCTTCTGTTCTCTGCCCACAGTGGTGTGGTTGGTCCAGTGACTTATGTTGGCTTCCTGATGGGAGATTTTGGTGCCTGTGTTCTGGTGGGTGGAGCTGAGTCTTGTCTTTCTGATGAGCAGGGCCATGTCAGGTGGTGTGTTTTGGGGTGTCTGTTAGCTTAATATGACTTTAGGTAGTCTGCTGATGGGTGTGTTTGTGTTCCTGTCTTGTTTGTTGTTTGGTTGAGGTGTCCAGTGCTGGGAGCTGCTGGCAGTTGGGTGGAGCTAGGTCTTGGTTAGTCTTTCCTGGGGCTGGGAATTCTCTTGTGGTCCAGCATCCTGGCTCCTTGCTCCCACTCCAGAGCCTCAGACCCGATTTCCCCTCGAGGAACCAAGACCCTGCAAGTTGCTGGCAATAAAGGGGATTTCAAAAGAAAGACTAACGAAACCCCAGACAAATGGTAAAAAGTAAAATCAAACAAACAGAAACAGAAACAAGGAACCATGCACACATACAAAAGAAACAAAAACTTAACCAAATAAATCAAAAAGGAAGGGAACAGCCAACCAAGCAAAAGAACCCCAAAAGGAAATCAAAGAATTAAAAAGAAACCTGACAAAAGCACAGAACCAAAAAACAAAACCAAAGCAGAGTGCCAACTGAAGAATGAAGCAAAGAAACAAAACCAACAAAGATGATTAAAAAAAGAAGAAAACAAGAAATGGGAAAGAAGACAGAACAACAGAAAAGAAATGTAGAAATAGAATTATAAGAAAAATAAAATAGGGAGTATATTAAAGAAAAATAAATACAAGCAAAACCCCAGAGAAATGATAAAAATAAAATGAGACAAAGAGAAACAAGGAAACACACACACAATTAAACAAAACAAAAACAGAGCCAATTATAACAAACAGCTAGAAAATATCCAGAAAAATAGAAGAACTCAAAAATGAAATCGAGCAATTAGGATTAAAACTAACAAATACATGTATCCTAAAAACAAAATCAAAGCATTGTGCGAACTGAAGAATAAAGCAAGGAAACAGAACAAACTGATAAAAATGATTTAAAAAGTAATAATCATAGTAGAATAAAATAAAATAAAAAGGGAAGAAACACAAGACAGCAGAAAAGTAAAGTAGAAATGGAAATAATAAAAAAAGAAAATATATGAAAGAAATAGAAGAAGAAAAAAATAAGGGAAAAGAACACAGACAACAGAAAATAAAATAGAAATATTTTAAAAATAAAAATAAAAAATAAGTTATAAACATGGGGATCCCAAAAGACTAAATAAAAAATACTAAAACAATAATAAACAAATAAACAAAAAAAGAAAAAAGAAAGCCCTCCAAAAAAAGCCAGAACCAATAGCAGAATGAATCAAAACATAATAAAATTAATAGTAACAATTATATTTTCCTGGGGTCTCTGCTGTAAGTGTCCTTGCACACACCATGAGCCACAGCCCACTTCTGTCTCTGGGCTGGTGCCTGGACCTGCTGTGGGCTCTGTGGGGAGCACTCAGACTCTGATCTGGCCCAATTCCTGTGTGTGCTTGCCCCCAAAGTCCACAGCTGCTGGAGCTAGACCGTTTTCATTTGTGGGATCACTCATTGTCTACTCAGATATTCCATAGACACAGGGTCTACCTAGCTGGTTGTGGGGATTTAATCTGCAGCTTGTACAGCCGATGGAGAGATTTTCAATCTTCTTCATTAGTCGCCCCATCCCTGGGGCTCAGGTTTGCTTTTTTTTTGGCGGTACATGGGCCTCCCACTGTTATGGCCTCTCCCCTTGTGGAGCGTCCGGACACGCAGGCTCAGCGGCCATGGCTCATGGGCCCAGCCACTCCGCAGCATGTGGGATCTTCCCAGACCGGGGCACAAACCCGTGTCCCCTGCATCGTCAGGCGGACTCTCAACCACTACGCCACCAGGGAAGCCCCTCAGGTTTGGTTTTACCTTCACCTCTGTATGTGGTCCACCCACAGGAGTCTGGTCCTGAGTCTGCCTTGGAGCTCTTGGGTCTGCTCCTATGAGGATAGGGTGCAGGCATGGTGTGACTGCTTGGATCGTGGGAGTCCCAGTGGTGCCAAATGCACAGGGAAACCGGCAGCCATGGGTGCAAGAGATATGGCCCTAGTGAGAGCCTTTTTTCATGCCTGGCATAAGGTGTGTGAGGGCCAGCCCTGGCCAGGCTTTTTCTGGTGCCCAACAGCAGGCGCATGAGGGCCAGTCCTGAGAGGGCTTTATTATTTTTTTAATTGCCCTGCAGCCAGCACATGAGTGCCAGCTCTGAGGGGTCTTGTTTTATTGCTCGGCAGCCAATGGGCAAGAGCCAACCTTGAGTGGGTTTCTTTTATTATTGTTGGCAAGCGTCAGCATGTGGGGAGATAGAGGTTACCATAGTAGCTCCTCCCCCTGCGTGTGACTCAGCAGTAGTGCCCTGCTTCCATGGCAGTCTGGCCTTCCTCTGTAGGCATTCCCTGCTGTGGATTTCCTTCCTCCCCTCCCCTCAGTCCATCTCCCCACATCCAACAACAGTTTTTGCTCCAGGCCTATTCTCCAATCCCCACGCACAAGCTCCCAGCCTCCTTGCACACCTGTGAACACACGTCCCAGTCTGGGGCACGTAGGGCCTTGGTACAGACCATCTGCATATTTCTCACTCTGTCCCGTCTGCCACAGATTGGCCGCTTCACCCTCTTCTGACAGCCTCAAATTCTTCCCTTATGTCCCAATCGATTTCCCAGTCAGAGAGGGGATTTCTGCAAATTCGGGAATCTCTCCTCTGCTTCAGCTCCCCTGCCCCAGGGTGCAGGTCCTGTCCTGCTTCCTTTCCTCCTCCTTCTTCTTTGTTTTTTCTGTCATACCTAGTTATGCAGGGATCTTTATAGTCCTTTCCAGTGTTCAAGATCTTCTGCTAGTTTTCAGTTGGTGTTCTGTGTGAATTGTTGCATCTATAGATATATTCCTGATACATCCTTGGAGAGAGATGAACTCCATGTCCACCTACTCCTCTGCCACCTTGAATCTCTCCTTCTTTTTAAAGGCTGAATATTATTAAATTAGTGTGGTCCCTTTGTTAAAATTTATGAACCAATATTGATACATTGTTATTAACTGAAATCCATAGTTTACGTTAAGGTTCACACTTTGTATTATAGAGTTCCATGGGTTTTGACAAATGCATAATGTCATGTATCCAACATTACAGTATCATACAAAATAGTTTCACTGCCCTAAAAATCCCTTTTGTTTCACCTATTCATCCCTCCCTCCTCCCCCAATCCCTGGCAACCACTGATCTTTTTTACCATCTCCATAGTTTTGCCTTTTTGCAGAATGTTACATACTTGAAATCATACAGTATGTAGCCTTTCCAGATGGGCTTCTTTGACTTAGAAATATGCATTTAAGTTTCCCTTTCCCTTTTGTTGGCATTTGGCGTCACAAGCAGGCCAGAGGCAGACCTGAGTATAGCCTCAGGGCCTTCTCCCACTTGGGATTTCTGCTAGGCATTGTTTTTGGAAGACTTTTGAATAGTTTTTCATGAGTAACCCAGACAGGATGGGAAAATAAGCAGACAATAGTGCCAGCCACTGGATGTGTCTGCCTAAATTCTAAATAACAGCTGTGGTAGATTGTTTAAGTAATTGTTCCTAATGAGTCATGCCTCCCGGGATCTATGCACTTTTATGGTTCTTTCCCACACTGATGCTTGGCCAAATATCTTGCTTTGGCCATTGGAATATTAGCAAATGTGACACAAACAGAAGCTTGCAAAATCCTTGTGATGTGTGGTTGTCATCTCTTGCTCCAGGGAACTCTTCTGCCACCATCTGAAATATACCACACTTTGAGGATGAGAGATCTTGAGGACGAGTGACCATATTGAGAAGCCCATCTGACAGGCAGTACCCACTGTCACACATGAGGAAGGACATCTTAGACTATCTAGCTCCAGCTGAGCTATTTGATAGCTATAGTCACATGAGTGACCCAAGAGAATCCAGCAGAAACAACACCCTGCTAAGTCTAGCCCAAATTCCTGATTCCCAACATTTGTGAGCGTAATTAAATGGTTGGTTTTTGTTACTAAGTTTTGAGGTGGTTTGTTACATAGCAATAAATAATTGCTACAATAGCTATCTAAATTTGAGTTTCCTGTTATGGGTCATTGATTAAAACTGGTCTGCCTGTAAATGTGCTGCCAGGACCTGTCTGAGTACACAGAGAAGAGTAATTAAACACTGAGGGAACCAAAAATTTACATTCTTTTGAAACTAGGAAATGCTGTTCTTAAAGATGTCTCATTTTTTTGAACTCTGAAAATATCTTCCTGCTAATTTGTTTTGTAACTCTTTAGTCATTTGATTTAAATCTCTATAAATTCTCCCTCCCCACTTTAAAGAAACATCCTGTCAAATACCCTTCTAGACAGTTGGTGATAGTTCCAACTTCCCTTAGAATTAATATGGTTTTCCCAGAGATGGCAGCATCACGTGTACACTCACCTGCATGGTACTGACTTTGTGTCTATGACAACAAGGTTGTTTGTTTTTGACAACTTTTTTTTTTTTAAAAAAAGTACATCTTTTTGATACTGTCATTTAAAGTTCTAATTATAATTATTTGTCGCTATTGTCTTTCTGCTTCCAAGTGAGGGCAGTACTATAGCATAGCAGTTAAAAGAACACACCTTAGAGTCAGACTTCGTGGGTTTTTACTGCAGCTCCCCTACTAACTAGCTGTGTGACTTCAGGCTAGTTATTTAACTTCATTGTCCTTCAATTTCCTCACCTGTAAAATGAGATTTATAACATATCTCCTAAGGCTGAGATGATTAAAAATATATAATTCACATAAAGCACTTATAATAGTGCCTAGCATATATTTCCAATCAATATTAGCTGTTTGTTATTATGTAATATGGACAGGGTCTCAAAGCCTAAAGGCAGCTTCCTTCTGGACCAAGCTTCTCTTAGAGAGAACTTTTAAAAATTGAGTATTTATTAAGACACTACATGGGCAAAAACCTCTGCTAAGGGTTTAAAAGCAGAGCTTTTGTAGGGAGTATGACCACCTGACATTCCGTTTCTATGCCAAGGCCACTGTTTGATTAGTCAGTGGATGTGTCATTATAGATTATTTGCTATGGGCCTGCTGTGGACAATATGGAAAATCACTTCATGCTATCCTTTCCCTTTCCTGGTGTTTCCAGGAAAAAATTAAATAACTGACAAAAGTTTTCTTTTTAATTGTTTGATTTCATTCTTGGTTTCTTTTGTTTGGTTGTTCTCTTGCCTTTTGTTTTATTTGGTTCTATTTTTGTTTCTTTTATGTGTGTGCATGTTTCCTTGTTTCTGTTTGTTTGATTTTACTTTTTACCATTGGTCTGGGGTTTTGTTAGTTTTTTTTTTTTAATCCTCTTTATTGTCAGGACATGCGACTTGCAGGGTCTTGGTTCCTTGACAGGAAGTTGGGACTGAGGCTCTGGAGTGGGAGTACTGAAGCCAGGATGCTGGACCATGAGAGAATTCCTGACCCCAGGGAAGATTAACCAAGACCCAGCTCCATCCAACCACCAGCAGTTCCCAGTCCTGGACACCTCAACCAAACAACAAACAAGACAGGAACAAAAACCCACCCACCAGGAAACAGACTACCTAAAGTCATATTAAGCTAACAGACTCCCCAAAACACACCACCTGACACGACCCTGTTCATCAGAGGGAAAAGACTCAGCTCCACCCACCAGAGCGCAGGCACCAGTCTCTCCCATCAGGAAGCCTACACAAGCCACTGGACAAACCTCACCACCAGGGGCAGAGAACAGAAGCAAGAAGAACTATAACCCTGCAGCGTATGGAAAGGAGACTTCAAATACTGTAAACTAGACAAAATGATAAAACAGAGAATCATCTTGCAGGCAAAGGAGCAAGACAAAACCCCAAAAGACCAAATAAATGAAGAAGAAATAGGCAAACTACCTGAAAAAGAATTGGCAGTAATTATAGTAAAGATGATCCAAAATCTCAAAAACAGAATAGAGAAAAATACAAGAAATGTTTAACAAAACCTAGAGGAACTAGACAGCAAACAAACAGTAATGAACAATAAAATAACTGAAATTAAAAATACTCAGGAAGGAATCAAAAGCAGAATAACTGAGGTAGAAGAATGGATAAGTGAGCAGGAAGACAGAATGGTGGAAATAACTGCCACAGAGCAGAAAAAAGAAAAAAGAATGAAAAGAAATGAGCACAGTCTCAGAGACCTCTGGAATATTAATCACACCAACATTTCGATTATTGGTGTACCAGAAGAAGAAGAAGAAAAGAAAGGGTCTGAGAAAATATTTGAAGAGATTATAGTGAAAATTTCCTCAACTTGGGAAAGGAAATAGTCAAGTCCAGGAAGCACAGAGAGTCCCATACAGGATAAAGGCAAGGAGAAACATGCCACGAAACATATTAATCAAACTAACAAAATTTAATGCAAAGAAAAAATATTAAAAACAGCAGGGGAAAAGCAAAAATAACATACAAGGGAATCCCCAGGAGCTTTCCTGGTGGCACAGTGGTTAAGAATCCACCTGGCAATGCAGAAGGTATGGGTTCCATCCCTGGTCTGGGAAGATGCCACATACCTCGGAGCAACTAAGCCCATGCACCACAACTAAATGAGCCAGTATTCCACAACTACTGAAACCCAGGTGCCTAGAGCCTGTGCTCCACAACAAGAGAAACCACTGCAATGAGAAGCCCATGCACCACAATGAAGAGTAGTCACCATTCTAGAGAAAACCCATGCACAGGGATGAAGACCAAAAGCAGGAAAAAATAAATAAATAAAATAAAATAATTAAAAAAGGGAATCCCCAAAAGGTTTCCAGCTGATCTTTCAGCAGAAACTTGGCAGGCCAGAAGGGCATGGCAGGATATAGTTAAAGTGATGAAAGGGAAAAACCTACAACCAAGATTACTCTACACATTCAAGGATGTCATTCAGGTTCAACAGAGAAATCAAACGCTTTACAGACAAGCAAAAGTTAAGAGAATTCAGCACCACCAAACCATGTCTACAACAAATGCTAAAGGAACTTTTCTAGGCAGGAAACACAAGAAAAGGAAAAGACCTACAAAAAACCCCCACCCAAAACAATTGAGAAAATGGTAATAGGAACATACATATCGATAATTACCTTAAATGTTAGTGGATTAAATGCCCCAACCAAAAGGCACACACTGGCATAATGGATACAAAAGAAGACCTATATAGATGCTGTCTACAAGAGATCCACTTCAGACCTAGGGACAAATACAGACTGAAAGTGAGGGGATGGAAAAAAGATGTTCCATGCAAATGGAAATCAAAAGAAAGATGTAGTAGCAATTCTCATAACAGAAAAACTAGACTTTAAAATAGAGACTATTACAAGAGACAAGGAAGGACCCTACATAATGATCAAGGGATCAATACAAGAAGAAGGTATAACAATTATAAATATCTATGCACCCAACATAGGAATACCTTAATACATAAGGCAAAGGCTAACAGCCATAAAAGGGGAAATCAACAGTAACACTATAAGAGTAGGGGACGTTAACACCCCACTTTCACCAATAGACAGATCAACCAAGCAGAAAATAAATAAAAACAAGCTTTAAATGACACATTAGAGCAGATGGACTTAATTGATATTTCTAGGACATTCCATCCAAAACCAAAAGAGTACACTTTCTTCTCAAGTGCACATGGAACATTCTCCAAGATAGATCACACCTTGGGTCACAAATCAAGTCTTGGTAAATTTAAGAAAATTGAAATCATATCAAACATCTTTTCCAACCACAATGCTGTGAGGCTAGATATCAATTTCAGGAAAAAAAATGTAAAACTACAAACAAATGAAGGCTAAACAATACACTACTAAATAACCAAGAGGTCACAGAGGAAATCAAAGAGGAAATAAAAAAATACCTGGATGCAAAAGACAGGAAAACAAGATGACCCAAAAGCTCTGGGACACAGCAAAAGCAGTTCTAAGAGGAAAGTTTATAGCAATGCAATCGTACCTCAAGAAAAAAGAAAAATTTCAAAAAAACAACCTAACCTTACACTTAAAGCAACTAGAGAAAGAAAAACAGAAAACCCCAAATTTCAGAGAAGGAAAGAAATCGTAAAGATCAGGTCAGATATAAATAAAAAAGAAATGAAAGAAACAAGAGCAAAGATCAATAAAACTAAAAGCTGGTTCTTTGGGACAATAAATAAAATTGATAAACCATTAGACTCATCAGGAAAAAAAGGGAGGAGGCTCAAATCAACAGAATTAGAAATGAAAAAGGAGAAGTAACAACTGACACCGCAGAAATACAAAGGATCATGAGAGACTACTACAAGCAACTCTATGTCAATAAAATGGACAAACTGGAAGAAATGGAAAAATTCTTAGAAAAGTACAACCTTCCAATATTTTTTAAAAAATTTATATATATATATTTATTTATTTGGCTGCATGTGGTCTTTTTTTTTTTTTTTAACATCTTTATTGGGGTATAATTGCTTTACAATGGTGTGCTAGTTTCTGCTTTATAACAAAGCGAATCAGCTATACATATACATATGTTCCCACATGTCTTCCCTCTTGCGTCTCCCTCCCTCCCACTCTCCCCATCCCACCCCTCCAGGCTGTCACAAAGCCCCGAGCTAATATCCCTGTGCCTTGCGGCTGCTTCCCCCTAGCTATCTACCTTACTACGTTTGTTAGTGTGTATATGTCCATGACTCTCTCTCGCCCTGTCAAAACTCATCCTTCCCCCTCCCCATATCCTCAAGTCCGTTCTCCAGTAGGTCTGCGTCTCCATTCCTGTCTTACCCCTAGGTTCTTCATGACATTTTTTTCCCTTAAATTCCATATATATGTGTTAGCATACGGTATTTGTCTTTTTCTTTCTGACTTACTTCACTCTGTATGACAGACTCTAGGTCTATCCATCTCATTACAAATAGCTCAATTTCATCTCTTTTTAAGGCTGAGTAATATTCCATTGTGTATATGTGCCACATCTTCTTTATCCATTCATCCGATGATGGGCGCTTAGGTTGTTTCCATCTCTGGGCTATTGTAAATAGAGCTGCAATGAACATTTTGGTACATGACTCTTTTTGAATTTTGGTTTTCTCAGGGTATATGCCCAGTAGTGGGATTGCTGGGTCATATGGTAATTCTATTTGTAGTTTTTTAAGGAACCTCCATACTGTTCTCCATAGTGGCTGAACCAATTCACATTCCCACCAGCAGTGCAAGAGTGTCCCCTTTTCTCCACACCCTCTCCAGCATTTATTGTTTCTAGATTTTTTGATGATGGCCATTCTGACTGGTGTGAGATGATATCTCATTGTACTTTTTTTTTTTTTTCCCGATATGCGGGCCTCTCACTGCTGTGGCCTCTCCCGTTGCGGAGCACACGCGCCGGATGCTCAGGCTCAGCGGCCATGGCTCACAGGCCCAGCCGCTCCGCGGCATGTGGGATTTTCCCGGACCAGGGCACGAACCCGTGTCCCCTGCATTGGCAGGCGGACTCTCAACCACTGCGCCACCAGGGAAGCCCTCTCATTGTACTTTTGATTTGCATTTCTCTAATGATTAATGATGTTGAGCATACTTTCATGTGTTTGTTGGCATTCTGTATATCTTCTTTGGAGAAATGTCTGTTTAGGTCTTCTGCCCGTTTTTGGATCAACCTTCCAATATTGAACCAGGAAGAGATAGAAAATATTAACAGACCAATCACAAGCACTGAAATTGAATCTTCCAACAAACAAAAGCCCAGGGCCAGATGGCTTCTCAGGCGAATTCCCTCAAACATTTAGAGAAGAGCTAACACCTATCCTTCTCAAACTCTTCCAAAATATAGCACTCCCAAACTCATTCTACTAGGCCACCATCACCGTGAAACCAAAACCAGAGGAAGATGTCACAAAAAAAAAGAAAATCACAGGCCAATATCACTGATGAACATAGATGCAAAAATCCTCAACAAAATACTGGCAAAGAGAATCCAACAGCACATTAAAATGATCATACACCATGATCCAGTGGGGTTTACCCCAGTAATGCAAGGATTCCTCAATATACACAAATGAATCAATGTGATACACCATATTAAGAAACTGAAGGATAAAAACCACATGATAATTTCAATAGATGCAGGAAAACCTTTCTACAAATTTCAACAGCCATTTATGATAAAAACTCTCCAGATAGTAGGTATAGAGGGAATCACCTCAGCATAAAAAAGGCCATATATGACAAACCCACAGCCAACATCATTCTCAATGGTGAAAAACTGAAACCATTTCTTCTAAGACCAGGAACAAGACAAGATTGCCCACTCTGACCACTATTATTAAACATAGTTTTGGAAGTTTTAGCACCAGCAATCAGAGAAGAAAAAGAACTAAAAGGAATCCAAAAAGGAAAAGAAGTAAAACTGTTGCTGTTTGCAGATGACATGATACTATATAGAGAGAATCCTAAAGATGCTACCAGAAAACTACTAGAGCTAATCAATGAATTTGGTAGAGTAGCAGGATACAAAATTAATGCACAGAAATCTCTTGCATTCCTATACACTAATAATGAAAAATCTGAAAGAGAAATGAAGGAAACACTCCCATTTAACATTGCAACAAAAAGAAAAAAATATCTAAGAATAAAACTACCTAAGGAGACAAAAGACCTGTATGCAGAACTATAAGACATTGAAAAATAATTATTATTTATATCATTAAATATATTAATAATAATTATTATTATTTAATAATAAAGATATACAAATGGAGAGATATACCATGTTCTTGGATTGGAAAAATCAACATTGTGAAAATGACTATACTACCCAAGGCAATCTACAGATTCAATGCAATCCCTATCAAACTACCAATGGCACTTTTCACAGAACTAGAACAAAAAACTTCACAATATGTATGGAAAGACAAAAGACTCCAAATAGTCAAAGCAATCTTGAGAAAGGAAAATGGAGCTGGAGGAATCAGACTCCCTTACTTCGGACTATAATACAAAGCTACAATAATCAAGACAGTATGATACTGGAACAAGAACAGAAATACAGTTCAATGGAACAGGACAGAAAGCCCACAGATAAACCCACACACATATAGTCAACTTATCTTTGACACAGGTGGAAAGAATATACAATGGAGCAAAAACAGCCTGTTCAATAACTGGTGCTGGGAACACTGGACAGCTACATGTAAAAGAATGAATTAGAAGACTCCCTAACACCATACACAAAAATAAATTCAAAAAGGATTAAAGACGTAAATGTAAGGCCAGGAACTAAAAAATTCTCAGAGGAAAACATAGGCAGAACACCCAATGACATAAATCACAGCAAGACTTTTTTGACCCCCTTCCTACAGAAATGGAAATAAAAACAAAAATAAACAAATGGAAAATAATGAAACTTTCAAATCTTTTGCACAGAAAAGGAAACCATAAACAAGATGAAAAGACAACCCTCAGAATGGGGGAAAATATTTGCAAAGGAAGCAACTGACAAAGGATTAATCTCCAAAATATTCAAGCAGCTCATGCACCTCAATATCAAAATAACAAACAACCAAATATAAAATGAGCAGAAGACCTAAATAGTCATTTCTGCAAAGAAAACATGCAGATTGTCAACCAACACATGAAAGGGTGCTCAGCATCACTAACCATTAGAGAAATGCAAGTCAAAACTACAATGAGGTATCAGTTCACACCGATCTGATTGGACATCAAAAAATTTACAAGCAATAATTGCTGGAGAGGGGGTGGAGAAATGGGACCACTCTTGAACTGCTGGTGGGAATGTAAATTGATGCAAACATTATGGAGACCAGTATGGAGGTTCTTTAAAAAACTAAAAATAGGGGAGGAGAGGGGGAAGATGGCAGAAGAGTAAGGCACAGAGATGACCTTCTTCCCCACAGATACATCAGAAATACATCTACACGTGGAATAACTCCTACAGAACACCTACTGAATGCTGGCAGAAGACCTCAGACCTCCCAAAAGGCAAGAAACTCCCCATGTACCTGGGTAGGGAAAAAGAAAAAACAGAGACAAAAGAATAGGGACGGGACCTGCACCAGTGGGAGGGAGCTGTGAAGGAGGAAAGGTTTCCACACACTAGGAAGACCCTTTGCGGGCAGAGAATGCGGGTGGCAGAGGGGGGAAGCTTTGCAGCCGCGGAGGAGAGCACAGCAACAGGGGTGTGGAGGGCAAAGCGGAGAGATTCCCGCACGGAGGATCAGTGCCAACCAGCACTCACCAGACCGAGAGGCTTCTCTGCTCAACTGCCGGGCGGGCGGGGCTGGGAGCTGAGGCTCGGTCTTCGGTAGGAGCGCAGGGAGAGGACTGGGGTTGGTGGCGTGAACACAGCCTGCAGGGGGTTAGTGCACCATGGCTAGCCAGGAGGGAGTCTGGAGAAAAGTCTGGACCTGCCGAAGAGGCAAGAGACTTTTTCTTCCCTCTTTGTTTCCTGGTGTACGAGGAGAGGGGATTAAGAGCATGGCTTAAAGGAGCTCCAGAGACAGGAGCGAGCCGCGGCTGAGAGTGCGGACCCCAGAGACGGGCATGAGATGCTAAGGCTGCTGCTGCCACCACCAAGAAGCCTGTGTGCGAACTCAGGTCACTATCCACACCTCCCTTCCAGGGAGCCTGCATAGCCAGCCACTGCCAGGGTCCCGGGACCCAGGGACAATTTCCCCAGGAGAATGCATGGCATGCCTCAGGCTCTTGCAATGTCACAAAAGCCTCTGCCGCCACAGGCTCGCCCTGCACTCCGTACCCCTCCCGCCCTGTGGCCTGAGTGAGCCAGAGCCCCCGAATCAGCGACTCCTTTAACCCTGTCCTGTCTGAGTGAGGAACAGATGCGCTCAGGCGACCTAACACGCAGATGCAGGGCCAAATCCAAAGCTGAGCTCCGGGAGCTGTGCGAACAAAGAAGAGAAAGGGAAATCTCTCCCAGCAGCGTCAGGAGCAGTGGATTAAATCTCCACAATCAACTTGATGTATGCTGACTCTGTGGAATACCTGAAAAGACAATGAATCATCCCAAATTGAGGAGGTGCACTTTGAGAGTAAGATTTATTATTTTTTCCCTTTTTCTCTTTTTGTGAGTGTGTATGTGTATGCTTCTGTGTGAGATTTTGTCTATATAGCTTTGCTTTCAACATTTGTCCTAGGGTTCTATACGTCCATTTTTTTTTTACTTAAAAATTTTTTTTCATAATAATTATTTTAATAATTTTAATTTATTTTATCTTACTCTATTTTTTATTCTTTTATCCTCTTTCTTTCTTTCCTTCTACTTATTCTCCCTTTTATTCTGAGCCATGTGGATGAAAGGATCTTGGTGCTGCAGCCAGGAGTCAGTGCTTTGCCTCTGAGGTGGGAGAGCCAACTTCAGGACACTGGTCCACAAGAGACCTCCCAGCTCCATGTAATATCAAATGGTGAAAATCTCCCAGAGATATTCATCACAACACCAACACCCAGTTTCACTCAATGACCAGCAAGCTACAGTGCTGGACACCCTATGACAAACAACTAGCAAGACAGGAACACAAACCCACCCATTAGCAGAGAGGCTGCCTAAAGTCAAAATAAGTCCACAGACACCCCACAACCAGCCATGGACCTGCCTACCAGAAAAACAAGATCCAGCCTCATCCATGAGAACACAGGCACTAATCCCCTCCATCAGGAAGCCTACACAACTCACTGAACAAACTTCAGCCACTGGGGACAGACACCAAAAACAACGGGAACTACGAACCTTCAGCCTGCCAAAAGGAGACACCAAACACAGTAAGATAAGCAAAATGGGAAGACATAAAAACACACAGCATATGAAGAAGCAAGATAAAAACCCACCAGACCTAACAAATGAAGAGGAAATAGGCAGTTTACCTGAAAAAGAATTCCGAATACTGATAGTAAAGATGATCCAAAATCTTGGAAATAGAATAGAGAAAATGCAAGAAACATTTAACAAGGACCTAGAAAAACTAAGGATGAAACAAGCAATGATGAACACCACAATAAATGAAATTAAAAATACTCTAGAAGGGATCAATAGCAGAATAACTGAGGCAGAAGAACGGAAAAGTGACCTGGAAGATAAAATAGTGGAAATAACTACTGCAGAGCAGAATATAGAGAAAAGAATGAACAGAACTGAGGACAGTCTCAGAGACCTCTGGGACAACATAAATGCACCAACATTTGAATTATATGGGTCCAGAAGAAGAGGAGAAAAAGAAAGGGACTGAGAATATATTTGAAGAGCTTATAGTTGAAAACTTCCCTAATATGGGAAAGGAAATAGTTAATCAAGTCCAGGAAGCACAGAGTTCCATACAGGATAAATCCAAGGAACAACACGTCAAGACACATATTAGTCAAACTGTCAAAAATTAAATACAAAGAAAACATATTAAAAGCAGCAAGGGAAAAACAACAAATAACACACAAGGGAATCCCCATAAGGTTAACAGCTGAACTTTCAGCAGAAACTCTGCAAGCCAGAAGGGACTGGCAGGACATATTTAAAGTGATGAAGGAGAAAAACATGCAACCAAGATTACTCTACCCATCAAGGATCTCATTCAGATTTGATGGAGAAATTAAAACCTTTACAGACAAGCAAAAGCTGAGAGAGTTCAGCACCACCAAAGCAGCTTTACAAAAAATGCTAAAGGATCTTCTCTAGGCAAGAATCACAAGGGAAGGAAAAGACCTACAGTAACAAACTCAAAACAATTAAGAAAATGGGAATAGGAACATACATATCGATAATTACCTTAAATGTAAATGGATTAAATTCTCCCACCAAAAGACACGGACTGGTTGAATGGATACAAAAACAAGACCCATATATATGCTGTCTACAAGAGACCCACTTCAGAACTAGAGACACATACAGACTGAAAGTGAGGGGATGGAAAGAGATATTCCATGAAAATAGAAAGCAAAAGAAAGCCGGAGTAGCAATTCTCGTATCATACAAAATAGACTTTAAAATAAAGACTATTAGAAGAGACAAAGAAGGACACTACATAATGATCAAGGAATCGATCCAAGAAGAAGATACAACATTTGTAAATATTTACGCACCCAACATAGGAGCACCTCAATACATGAGCCAAATACTAACAGCCATAAAAGGGGAAATCGACAGTAACACGTGCATAGTAGGGGACTTTAAGACCCCACTTTCACCAATGGGCAAATCATCCAAAATGAAAATAAATAAGGAAACACGAGCTTTAAATAATACATTAAAGAAGATGGACTTAACTGTTATCTATAGGACTTTCCATCGAAAAACAGCAGAATACACATTTTTCTCAAGAGCTCATGGAACATTCTCCAGGATAGAGCATATCTTGGGTCACAAAACAAGCCTAGTTAAATTAAAAATAATTGAAATTTTATCAAGTACATTTTCCGACCACAATGCTATGAGACTAGATATCAATTACAGGAGAAGATCTATAAAAGATACAAACACATGGAGGCTAAACACTACACTACTTATTAACGAAGTGATCACTGAAGAAATCAAAAAGGAAATTTAAAAATACCTAGAAACAGATGACTATGAAGACACAACGACCCAAAACCTATGGGATGCAGCAAAAGCAGTTCTAAGAGGGAAGTTTATAGCAATGCAATCCTACCTTAAGAAACAGGTAACATCTCGAATAAACAACCTAACATTGCACCTAAAGCAATTAGAGATAGAAGAAAAAAACAACCCCAAAGTTAGCAGAAGGAAAGAAATCATAAAGATCAGGTGAGAAATAAATGAAAAAGAAATGAAAGAATTGATAACAAAGATCAATAAAATTAAAAGCTGGTTCTTTGAGAAGATAAACAAAATTGATAAACCATTAGCCAGCCTCATCAAGAAAAAAAGGTAGAAGACTCAAATCAATTGAATTAGAAATGAAAAAGAAGTAACAACTGACACTGAAGAAATACAAAAGATCATGAGAGATTATGACAAGCAACCCTATGCCAAAAAAATGGACAACCTGGAAGAAATGGACAAATTCTTAGAAAAGCACCAACTGCCAAGACTGAATCAGGAAGAAGGAGAAAATATGAACAGACCAATCACAAGCACTGAAATAGAAACTGTGATTAAAAATCTTCCAACAAACAAAAGTCCAGGACCAGATGGCTTCACAGGAGAATTCCATCAAATATTTAGAGAAGAGCTAACACTTATTCTTCTGAAACTCTTCCAAAATATAGCAGAGGGTGGAACACTCCCAAACTCATTCTACGAGGCCACTATCACACTGATACCAAAACCAGACAAATATGTCACAAAGAAAGAAAACTACAAGCCAATATCACTGATGAACATAGATGCAGAAGCCCTCAAGAAAATACAGTATGGAGGTTCCTTAAAAAACTATAAATGGAACTACCATGTGACCTAGCAATCCCTCTACTTGGTGTATACCCTGAGAAAACCATAATTCAAATAGAGTCATGTACCAAAATATTCATTGTAGCTGTATTTACTGTAGCCAGGAGAAGGAAACAATCTAAGTGTCCATCATCGGATGCATGGATAAAGAAGTTGTGGCACATACATACAATGGAATATTACTCAGCCATAAAAAGAAACAAAATTGAGTTATTTGTAGTGAGGTGGATGGACCTAGAGTGTGTCATATAGAGTGAAGTAAGTCAGAAAGAGAAAGACATATTCCGTGTGCTAGCACATATATATGGGATCTAAGAAAAAAAATGTCATGAAGAAACTAGGGGTAAGACAGGAATTAAGACAGAGACCTACTAGAGAATGGACTTGAGGAGATGGGGAGGGGGACGGGAAAGCTGTGACCAAGTGAGACAGTGGCATGGACATATATACACTACCAAACTTAAAATAGATAGCTAGTGGGAAGCAGCCGCATAGCATAGGGAGATGAGCTCAGTGCTTTGTGACCATCTAGAGGGTGGGATAGGGAGGGTGGGAGGGAGGGCGATGCAAGAAGGAAGGGATATGGGAACATACGTATATGTATAACTGATTCACTTTGTTATAAAGAAGAAACTAACATACCATTGTAAAGCAATTATACTCCAATAAAGATGTTAAAAAAAAGCTAAAAATAGAACTACCATGTGACCCAGCAATCCCACTACGTGGCATATACCCTGAGAAAATTATAGTTCCAAAAGGGACATGTACGACAATGTTCATTGCAGCACTATTTACAATAGCCAGGATATGAAAGCCACCTAAGTGTCCATCATCGGATGAATGGATAAAGAAGATGTGGCACATATATACAATGGAATATTACTCAGCCATAATAAGAAACTAAATTCAGTTATTTCTAGTGAGGTGGATGGACCTAGAGACTGTCATACAGAGTGAAGTAAGTCAGAAAGAAAAAAACAAATACTATATACTAACACACATATATGGAATCTAAAAACAAAAAAGGTTCTGATGAACCTATGGGTAGGAGAGGAATAAAGACACGGATGTAGAGAGTGGAGTTGAGGACACAGGGAAGGGGAAGGATAAGCTCGGATGAAGTGAGAGAGTAGCATTGACATATATATACTACCAAATGTAAAAAGATTGCTAGTGGGAAGCAGTTGCATAGCACAGGGAGATCAGCTCGGTGCTTTGTGACCTCCTAGAGTGGTGGGGTCGGGAGGGAGGGAGGGAAACACAAGAGGGAGGGGATATGGTGATATATGCATACATATAGCTGATTCACTTTGTTATAAAGCAGAAACTAACACAACATTGTAAAGCAATTATACTCCAATAAAGTTGTTAAAAAATAAAAGCAACCTAACCTTACACCTAAAGCAATTAGTGGAAGAATAACAAGAGCCCCGAAAGTTAGCAGAAGGAAAGAAACCATAAAGATCAGATCAGAAATAAATGAAATAGAAATGAAGGAAATAAGAGCAAAGATCAATAAAACTAAAAGCTGGCTGAGAAGGTAAACAAAATTTATATACCATTAGCCAGACTTGTCAGGAAAAATAGGGAGCATGCTCAAATCAACAGAATTAGAAATGGAAAAGGAGAAGTAACAACTGACACTGCAGAAATACAAAGGATCGTGAGAGACTACTACAAGCAATTCTATGCCAATAAAATGGACAACTTGAAAGAAATGGACAAATTCTTAGGAAAGTAAAATCTTCCATGACTGTACCAGGAGAGATAGAAAATATGAACAGACCAATCACAGCACTGAAATTGAAACTGTCATTAAAAACCTTCCAACAAACAAAAGTCCAGGACCAGATGGCTTTACAGGTGAATTCTCTTAAACATTTAGAGAAGAGCTAACACCTATCCTTCTCAAACTCTTCGAAGATATAGCACTCCCAAACTCATTCTATGAGGCCGCCATCACCATGATACCAAAACCAGACAAAGATGTCACAAAAGAAGAAAATTACAGACCAATATCACTGATGGACATAGATGTAAAAATCCTCAATGAAATACTGTCAAACAGAATCCAACAGCATATGAAAAGTATCATATAGCATGATCAAGTGGGGTTTTTCCCAGGAATGCAAGGATTCTTCAATATACAGAAATCAATCAATGTGATACACCAGATTAACAAATTAAAGGATAAAAATCATATTATAATCTCAATAGATGTAGAAAGAGCTTTTGACAAAATTCAGTACTATATGGTAAATGGTAAATACAGTGATATATGGTAAAAAGTCTCTAGAAATTGGACATAGATGGAATCTACCTCAACACAATAGAAGCCATATATGACAGGCCCACAGCCAACATCATTCTCAATGGTGAAAAACTGAAAACATTTCCTCTAAGATCAGGAATGAGAAAAGGGTCCCCACTCTCACCACTATTATTCAACATAGTTTTGGAAGTTTTAGCTACAGCAATCAGGGAAGGAAAAGAAATGAAAGGAATCCAAACTGGAAAAAAGGAAGTAAAGCTGTCACTGTTTGCAGATGACATGATACTATACATAGAAAACCCTGGACTTCTCTGATGGCACAGTGGTTAATAATCTGCCTGCCAATGCATGGGACATGGGTTAGAGTCCTGGTCTGGGACGATCCCATTTGCTGTGGATCAACTAAGCCCGTATGCCACAAGTACTGAGCCTGTGCCCTAGATTCCATGAGCCACAACTGCTAAGCGTGTGTGGAACAACTACTGAAGCCTGCACACCAAGAGACTGTGCTCCAAAACAAGAGAAGCCACTGCAATGAGAAGCCTGTGAACTGCAATGAAGAATACCTCTGCTCACCACATCAATGAATTTGGTAACGTAGCAGGTTACAAAACTAATGCACAGAAATCTGTTGTCTTCCTATACACTAACAATGAAAAATCAGAAAGAGAAATTAAGGAAACACTACCATTTACCACTGCAACACAAAGACTAAAATACCTAGGAATAAACCTACCTAAGGAGGCAAAAGACCTGTATGCAGAAAACTATAAAACACTGATGAAATAAATCAAAGACAATAGAAACAGATGGAGAGACATATCATGTTATTGGATTGGAATAATCAACATTGTGAAAATGACTATACTACCCAAAGCAAGCTACAGATTCAATGCAATCCCTATCAAATTGCCAATGGTATTTTTCACAGAAGTAGAACAAGAAATTTAAAAAATTGTATGGAAGCATAAAAGACCACAAATAGCAAAAGCAATCTTGAGAAAGAAAGACGGAGCTGGAGGAATGAGGCTTCCTGACTTCAGACTCTACTAGAAAGCTACAGTAATCAGGATAGGATGGTACTGGCACAAAAACAGAAATATAGATCAATGGAACAGGATAGAAAACCCAGAGATAAACTCACACCCATATTGTCACCTTATTGTTGACAAAGGAAGCAAGAATATGCAATGGAGAAATGACAGCCTCTTCAATAAGTGGTGCTGGGAAAACTGGACAGCTATATGTAAAAGAATGAAATTAGAACACTTCCTAACACCATACACAAAAATAAACTCAAAATGGATTAAAGACCTAAATGTAAGGCCAGACATTATAAAAATCTTAGAGGAAAGCATAGGCAGAACATTCTATGACATGAATCACAGCAAGATCCTTTTTGACCCACCTCCTAGAGTAGTGTAAATAAAAATAAACAAATGGGACCTAATGAAACTTAAAAGCTTTTGCACAGCAAAGAAAACCATAAACAAGATGAAAAGGCAACCCTCAGAATGGGAGAAAATATTTGCAAAAGAGACAACTGACAAAAGATTAATCTCCAAAATATACAAGCAGCTCTTGCAGCCTAATGTCAAAAAAAAAAAAAAAAACCAAAACCAAAAATGGGCAGAAGGCCCATATAGACATTTCTCCAAAGAACATATACAGATTGTCACAAACACATGAAAGATGCTCAACATCACTAATCATTAGAGAAATGAAAATCAAAACCACAATGAGGTATCACCTCACACCAGTCAGAATGACCATCATCAAAAAATCTACAATTCATTATACCACCACATCTGTGTCTCTATTTCTGTCTTGCAAACTGGTTCATCTGTACCATTTTTCTAGGGTCCACGTATATGCATTAATATTTGTTTTTCTCTTTCTGACTTACTTCATTCTGTATGGAAGTCTCTAGATCCATCCACATCTCTACAAATGATGCAATTTTGTTCCTTTTTATGGCTGAGTAATATTCCATTGTGTATATATACCACATCTTCCTTATCCATTCCTCTGTTGATGGACATTTAGGTTGTTTCCATGTCCTGGCTATTGTAAATAGTGCTGCAATGAACATTGGGGTGTATGTGTCTTTTTGAAGTAAGTCAGAAAGAGAAAAACTAATATTGTATATTAACGCATATATGTGGAACCTGAAAAAATTGGTATAGATGATTTTATTTTCAAAGGAGAAACAGAGATGCAGACATAGAGAATAAATGTATGGTTACCAAGGGAGAAAGGGGGGGTGGGATGTTTGGGAGATTGGGATTGACATATATATACTAATATGTACAAAATGGATAACTAATAAGAACCTGCTCTATAAAAAATAAATAAAATAAAATTCAAAAAACATCTACAAGCAATAAATGCTGGAGACGGTGAGGAGAAAAGAGAACCCTCCTGCACTGTTGGTGGGAATGTTAATTGATACAGCCCCTATGGAGAACAGTATGGAGGTTCCTTAACAAAAACTAAAAATAAAAGTACCATAAGTCCCAGCAATCCCACTGCTGGGCATATACCCTGAGAAAACCATAATTCAAAAAGAGACATGTACCACAATGTTCATTGCAGCACTATTTACAATAGCCGGGACAGTGAAGCATCTTAAATGTCCATCAACAGATGAATGGATAAAGAAGATGTGGCACATATATACAATGGAATATTACTCAGCCATAAATAGAAATGAAACTGAGTTATTTGTAGTGAGGTGGATGGACCTAGAGTCTGTCATACAGAGTAAAGTAAGTCAGAAAGAGAAAAACAAATGCTGTATGCTAACACATATATATGGAATCTAAAAAAAATGGTTCTGATGAACCTAGGGGTAGGACAGGAATAAAGACACAGATGTAGAGAATGGACTTGAGGACACGGGGAGGGGGAAGGGTAAACTGGGACAGAGTGAAAGAGTAGCATTGACATATATACACTACCATATGTAAAATAGATAGCTAGTGGGGAGTAGCTGCATAGCACAGGGAGATCAGCTTGGTGCTTTGTGACCATCTAGAGGGGTGGGATAGGGAGGGTGGGAGGGAGACGCAAGAGGGAGGGGATATGGATATATATGTACACATATAGCTGATTCACTTTGTTATACAGCAGAAACTAACACAACATTGTAAAGCTGTTATACTCCAATAAAGATGTTAAAAAAAAAGATGTGGCACATATATACAATAGAATATTACTCAGCCATAAAAAGGAACAAAATTGAGTTATTTGTAGTGAGGTAGATGGACCTAGAATCTGTCATACAGAGTGAAGTACGTCTGAAAGAGAAAAACAAATACCATATGCTAACACATATATACGGAATCTAAAAAGCGGTACTGATGAACCTAATGACCTGGCACGAATAAAGACGCAGATGTAGAGAATGGACTTGAGGACTTGGGGGTGGGGAAGGGTAAGCTGGGACGAAGTGAGACAGTAGCATTGACATATATACACTACCAAATGTAAAATAGATAGCTAGTGGGTAGCAGCTGCACAGCACAAGGAGATCAGCTTGAAGCTTTCTTATGACCTAGATGGGTGGGATAAGGAGGGTGCGAGGGAAACGCAAGAGGGAGGGGATATGGAGATATATTTATACATATAGGTGATTCACTTTGTTGTACAGCAGAAACTTATGCAACATTGTAAAGCAATTATACTGCAATAAAGATGTAGAAAATATAACTGACAAAGATGAAAGTACAGGCTATGATAGAGGACAGTCTATGCTAAGTGCCAAGTAACAGTAAGTGTTTCAGAATTTCAGAGAAGTGAGAGATTTGTGAGGCTAAAAGAGGGAAGGCCGGCTTCCTAGAAGAATTAACGCTTGAAGCTGGCCTTGAAGGATTTATTAGATAGAAAGGAGGAAGGAAGCCATTCCATGCAGGTTGCAATCTAAGCAAAGCCAGAAGCTGATGTGGCTAAGTGAATTCAGGTAACTGTGAAGAGACCATTAAGGGATGTACCAAGGGCCCTCAACTTGCAGTGTTTGAGTTTTCCCCATATATACCCCACTTTTGCTCTTCTCTTCTTCTGTTACTTGTTACTTGTAGCACAACTGGTTCTCTCCAAAGCCTCTGCCTTGTAAAAAAGTGTTGTGAGATTTTATTTAGCCTGGCAGGTAGAAAGGTTGTTCAGCCCAAGTCCAGGCTCCCTAAGGGCTGTTACAAAGTTTCTATCTGGCCAGAAATATTCTGTGCGTATTCAAACATGTATTTGCTGTACATTGTATAAAATGAAATGTTCTAGGGAAGAAGAAAGGCATGGCTTTCTGTAAGAAGTTTGTGGCGGAAATGAAATTCTAAAGTTGATAAAAAAGTATGCTGGGACCTTTCAGAGATGATTTTGAGCAGCCTAAGGGAAATTAAGTTTTTATACAGTTGTGTGTCCCAAGAGACAGGGAAATTAGGTAGGAGGGAAAACAGGTGGATAGAAGATCTGGCAAGAAAACAAAATCATGGGGTTTCCTCTGTAGACGTTTTGGGGCATCCAGCCTAGGTAAACATATGGAATTGTGTTGTGGTGAAAATTTTTCTTTATCCACTGAAACAGGGTGGAAGCAGAGAAGACTCAAATGGAACTGAAAGCAGTTCTTTTCCTCTGTACAAAAAAGATGCAGGACAAGTACTTTGGAGGTTCTGAAATCTAAATAAGGGCATACTAAGAAGGCAACTCATGACTTTCTCTCTTGCAATTTCTAAGAATATGAAGCAGCAGAAATTTCACAGTCACAAAGCAGATGGTTCTTCTTTCCTTTATATTACAGAGCTCAACTTTGCTCTGAACCCAGCTCAGATACATACAGTGATTTTTTTTTTCAGCAATTATTATATCAGACCTCCTGGTCTTTCAGGCATTATGTGTTCAACTCGCTACTGAGGACCATAGATGTTGCCAGGCCCTTCTCTTGTCAGGAGGTCGTAGTACTTTGGCACCTCCTCTTCTGGCTCATTAATCCTTCTTTTAGTGTTTCTATGCTCCCCTTCTCCTAATGGGGACTTAGGAACCCTCTGCTTCTTTCTCCAGGTACTGTAAGAGTGTGCAAGCTCCTGCAAGGCTGCCCTCAGGCCCACCTGCCTTGCCTCCAGTTTTAGTCCTAACTACTCCATAGTTTTCACACCATATTTTCTAAGCAGCAGGAGCTTCAGAGGGCTACTCTAGGGAAGCAAGGCACAAGCCTTAGTTGTTCTTTTATTCCCCTAAATCTACCTGCAGTCCTCCCCCTGCAGCTCCATGTGGGGGTTTCACTCCTATAGTTCAAGACAAGGGAATCATTTCTCAATTCCTTTCCTTCCATCTGTCCCCATCCTTTCCTTCTCCAGCCCCAGAAGGCTTATCTTTTTCCTACGGGGTGGGAAGTTTCCATATGTTATAACTTACTATCTCAGTTCTACAATTTATTTTATGGTGGGTCCTCCAAGTTTGGTTATTGAAATTTATTAACTCAGCTTTTTACAGTTTTGAGAATAACCTTTTTTCTTTTTAAAAGGCTGAATTTCAAGATTGTTGTCTCTATATGGACTTCCAAAAGCCTAGTTACAAACTTGAAGCTGAACAATGACTTTCATTTTAGGTACCACCTGCCTTTCTTCTTCAGAAGAAATCATAGTCACTGGGTTCTAGGCTTAAACACAGAAGGTCTAGGCTAGTGGTACTCAACTAGGGTTGATTTTGTCCTCTAGGAAACATTTGACAAAATCTGGAGATATTTTTGATGGTTACAACTAGGGGTTGGTGCTACTAGCACCTAGTGGGTAGAGGCCAGGGATGCTGCTAAACATCTTGCAATGCACAATACAACTCTCTACAATGTCAAGAACGGTTAGGTTGAGAAATCCTGGTCTAGGACCATGCCATTAATGACCAAGAAGGGAAAACCTACTGAGTGATATTTAAAAATGTTACCATGCTGGGCTTCCCTGGTGGTGCAGTGGTTGAGAATCCGCCTGCCGATGCAGGGGACATGGGTTCGTGCCCCGGTCTGGGAGGATCCCACATGCTGCGGAGCGGCTGGGCCCGTGAGCCATGGCCGCTGAGCCTGTGCGTCCGGAGCCTGTGCTCTGCAACGGGAGAGGCCACAACAGTGAGAGGCCCACGTACTGCAAAAAAAAAAAAAAAAAAAAATGTTACCATGCTGCTTTTACCTTGAAAAGTCTAACTTCCTGAGGAGCGACCAAAGTCTAGCAGAGTCATTGTGCTAAACAAATAAATGCAAATGTAATGTAATGTGATATAGGGGTTGAGATCTAATCAAATTGATACTAGCAGTTTTTTAAACCTCACTCTTCACTGTAGCCTTTAAGCTTATGAAACACTCTGCATGACAGTCTCTAGGTCTATCCATGTCTCTACAAATGACCCAATTTTGTTTATGGCTGAGTAATAGTCCATTGGATATATGTACCACATCTTCTTTATCCATTCCTCTGTTGATGGACATTTAGGTTGTTTCCATGTCCTGGCTATTGTAAATAGTGCTGCAATGAACATTGAGGTGCATGTGTCTTTTTGAAGTAAGTCAGAAAGAGAAAAACAAATATTGTATATTAACGCATATATGTGGAATCTGAAAAAATTGGTATAGATGATCTTATTTACAAAGGAGAAACAGAGATGCAGACATAGAGAACAAATGTATGGATACTAAGGGAAAAGGGGGGGTGGGATGAATTGGGAGATTGGGATTGACATAGATATACTATTGATACTATGTATAAAATAGATAACTAATTATAACCTACTGTATAGCACAGGTAACTCTACTCAGTGCTCTGTGGTGACTTAAATTTGAAGGAAATCCAAAGAAGAGGAGATATACGTATATGTATAGCTGATTCACTTTGCTGTACCGTAGAAACTAACACAAAATTGTAAAGCAATTATACTCCAATAAAAATTAAAATAATAAACTTATAAAACAGTAACGAGTGATTAGTTAGTGTTAAGCTTTTTCAATTTAACAAATATTACGTCACAAGTATTGTCTGTGTTCTAAGTTGTATCCACCAACCCCCATCTGCCTGAAAGTCTTCTCATAAAAGTCACACGCTGGCAACACTGTCCAGTTAGTGGGGGCCTTCTGAATGGTAAGCATAAATGGCTAGAAAGTACTAATCAGCCTTGACAGTGTTGGACTTGGTAAATCCATGTGTATAATATGATAACAAATATTATGGCTAAGATGACCATATAATGTATCTCCCAAATTGGAACATATTTGAGTGTATATGGGGGTGCTATTGAATAATCATATCAGGACAATAGGTATAAACTGGGACCACCCAGAGCAAATCTTAGCCATAACCCTCTTAAAGGTGACTACCAAAAAATATCTAATTAATTCCTCATGAAACGTTAGCTGCTAACAACTTACAATGTTTCTCCCTCTAGAGGGAGTTGTGTTTTCACATGGGGCTTTAGGAGACCACAGAGCCTTTAAGATCTAAAATAACACAGTTGTGGTGATACTAGGGTTGACTAACAGTGGTGAAATTGAGAACAAGAAATACCTTTCTGGGGCTCTTCAAATTCTACTAGCCAGGTGGTGACATTTTCTGCCAAGTTTTTTGGGGAAGTCAGGATTTCTGGGCTCCTTTGAAACCCTTCTTTGATGACTGCTCTTTTCTTTACAAATGAATCATTCAAAGTGACCATATAACTGAAACAGGCATGTCACCTTGACTAATTAGTGCCAGAAGATGCCCAGCTTGCAAGTAAGGTAGGTAGGTGGCATTTGGTTTCCAGAGCTAATTTAACACCAGCAGATGGTGCTAAAATGTAGCTTCTCCCTCTTAAAATAAATATTCAAATTTTCCTTAAAATCAGAGACTAGATAAATGTAGGCATATTAATTGCTCTGGAAAGTTCATATGAAGGAGATGATTGTCACCATTTAACTCCCTTGAACAGAGCTTCACCTGAAACCTAGGTGCAGCTTCCACCCATACATCCAGGCTCCTTTCAAGCTAAATCAGTTTTCTTCCAGTTGGAATCTCACTCATAGGAATGTAACTAAAGCACAGAAGATTTTCGCCTCATGCTCCAATTGGGAGGCAAAACTCAACAAAAGATCTATCTATGTAGCTCAGTGACAGATGATTCTTTGCTACTTCTTGGGGTTTTCTTCCCAGCAGAGTACCAGTCTCCCAAGAAAAAAAATTAGTTCTTCTCAATTTATGACTCTTTCTTCATAGACATATAGAACATTAGTGCTTGTAGGGCACTTATCAAGCATGCAGACCAGTAGCTTTCTATTTTTAGCATTAGAACAATATATTTTTCAAATGGAATCTTTTGTGAAAGCCTGATATATAAAACTGATAGATGCTGAACTGCTCTGTTGAAGTGTGTTTTGTAGATCTCTGCCTTTTTGGCCTCTCCTGTCTTTCTCATCAATGAGGTAGCCCTTGAGCCATGAGCTCAAGCCATGTCCTTGAGTCTGAACCCTAGGGCTCCACAGAATAGTTTGAAAACTGTGACTGCTTTCAAGCTCTCTCATTTACATACCAGGAAACTGAGTCTAGTGAGGGAAAATGCTCAAGGGTATGAAAGATGGCTGGAAAGGCCAGCTAATCTGGTCAGCAGGGCCAGAGTCTATGTGCATGCAGAGTTCATGTGCATGTACGGAGCATGTAATAGAGCTCTAGTTCCCTGGAACCTCTGTTGAATGGAAGTTGATGTGCACACAGGTCCTATCTTACTTATAACAATATTCGATATTCCAATAGATATCATTGAGTTCATTCCCCTGGGAGAAGTATAACCTCTCCACTTTTGCCAAAGATACCCTTGGGGAAGTACCTCATGAGCGTCTGATACATCCCACATCTGGGTATATGTGGTGCATTCTTGGTTTGGCCCAAGGAAATTTGTGAAATCTTCCACTTAGCTTAAATAATTCTAATATTACCTTTCCATGACTCCTTCTCCTCTAAGGCACTTAGACCTTTATGTTAGGGGAAAAAGACCTGTTTATATTATTCAGGCCAAGATGCTCCCTTCAGATGTTCTATCTTCAACTAAATTCAACCTTTTTGTTCCTTTTACATGCAAGTTCTCCATCCTTTGAACAGAGATGCCATTCCTCATAAGCCCTACATTTTTGGGAAGGAGACCAAGACAGAGATCTAGAGATTTATGATTTCTCATTGAAGAAGGAACCCGAGGTTTTGAAGTGGGGGACTCTTTTGCCAAAGTTTAGTGGGGAAACAGGCTTTAAACCAGTATGCATGGCCCAAGGCATATATATGCATGGCAGGCATTACACTAAAGAAAACTTTGTCAGGTTCTCAAACATGATGCCAGGTGATCTTAGGGTCTCAGGTGAGTGGTAACCCCCACAATATGAATGGTGCCATTTGGAGCTGTGCAACCCTGAGGTACTAAAGATGACCTTAATTAAACTTCTGAGAAAGTGCATTCTAACATGGATGTGTTTGTGTGAACAAATCATGATTATTAGAATCAAAATGGCCCTGAGAGTTTACCTAGTTCAACCTGGTGATTTTAAAATGGATGAATTTTAAGATGGATGGATTTTAAGATGGACTTTAAAAGCCCAAATAATAGAAAGGGATTTCTTAAGGTCACATACATGAAGACAGAATTTGGACCAGCAACCAGGCTTTCTAAGTCCCACCGATTGCTCTCACCAGTGTGTATGCTGCTCTTATATATGTGTAAGACCATGAGGCCAGCTCCCTAGTGAGAAAAGAAGTTCCATGAATGGCACTGAAGTGTTTGCATTCTTAACTTGTCTTTTGAAGGGTGAGGAGCAAGGTGAGGGGGTTTCTAGAGGAACTGGTGTACGCAGAGGGTCTGGGAAACACTATCTGATTTCATTATATCAACTCAGGAAGACCTAGGCTCAGGTTAGTGCTGGAGCCTTTGCTAAGAATAAGGTGAATGGAAAGATAAGCTCAAAAGTTTAATAGGAAAAATGTGAACATTGAAAAGAAATCTACCTCATTGCTCAGCAAACTCTAAGGCTACCTTCAGTGCTGGTGGATAAAACCCAAATGCTGGCAGATTTTCTTCTCATCACAGTCAGACTTGAGCACCCGCAATAACTTAACATACTGAAATAATGCAATTAAGCAGACTCCTCATGCCCAGCTTCCAGTCTCACTCACTTTAACAAATATAATTTGGGTGACATCATGAAAAACATTCTTCTTGTGAGTGGATGTAGATTACAAGAAAAATGATCACATGGCTTAGCCTTGGCAAGCAGAAAGAAAGCACTAAATTTGGCCCTTATGAAAATGTGTTCTGTAAATGGCTTGCGCTTACACAAGTGATAGGGCTTGTTCAATACAGTGTGTGTTTGTGTGTGTGTGCGTGTGTGTGCTTGCATGTATGTGCCCAGGCATGTGACTCTGCCTAGCGTCCCCTTAATTCTAGGTCATAGATTTACAGGTGTCAACTCTCAAAGCAGCCTTATTTATCCCAAATCCCTTGTTCTACAGATGATAAACACTGAGAATGAGAACTGGGCAGTGACTTGTCCGATGTCATGCAGTGCATTAATGACAAAACCTGGGCTAAAACATAAATCTCCTGACTGCCAGTTCTGTACGCTCCCCTCTCTCCCTTACTTAGCACTTGGCTGATGTGATTGGGACACTCCTCCCTGGAGCTACCATAGTCAACTTTTGTCCTACCTCTGTAAAATCTATCTCTTTATTTTCTTTAAACAGTGGCTTTTGCCTGTTTTCCTGGAAACAATGTCTTGAAATCTCTGTCCCATACCAACAAGGATTGTCTGAAACCTGGAACTGGCCTGTATTAAGCAAAAGCCTCTACCGCTCTGGCGACAAATCCCGGATGAGGCAGAAAGGTGAGCAGGAGAGCAGTGTGCATATAGTCACAAGAGGCTGTATGATGAGTACCCCAAATTTGAAGGCATATGACCCTTTGAAGTAGATGACAGTGGCAGAAAGTGAGTTTGGTGTGACCACTGTGACTGATTAATTCAACATTTATTGTCAACTTTATATCAGGTACTGTGGTATAGTGGAAGAACACAGCCTTTAACATCGGAATGTACAATTGAAATTCTACCTGGACCACTTGCTAGAGGTGGTATCTCAGTCAAGTCAACTCAATTCCCTGAGACATAGTTTCATTTATTAAATAGGAATAGTAATAGTATCTACTTTCTAGGGTTGTTGAGAGGACTTTAGATAAAATAGTATATATTAAGTACCTATACAGTTTTTGGTATATAGTGAGTGTGGAATAAATTTTCTTAACCTGCTGTGCGGAATGGATAGATGAAAATGTAGTCCCAGACTTTAGGGAAAGTACAGCCTAAAAAGGGAAATAAGCCATGTATTCAAATGACTATTACATTTTTTTTTCGGTACGTAGGCTTCTCACTGTTGTGGCCTCTCCCGTTGTGGAGCACAGGCTCTGGACGCGCAGGCTCAGCGGCCATGGTTCACGGGCCCAGCTGCTCCACGGCATGTGGGATCTTCCCGGACCGGGGCACGAACCCGTGTCCCCTGCAACGGCAGGTGGACTCTCAACCACTGCGCCACCAGGAAAGCCCTGTTACATGTTTTTATAGTTTTGATTACTTTTCATCTCATTATAAGAGGCAAACACTACTAATTACCTACTTAATAGGGAATTTCTTAATTCCTTAATTTCTCCTGTACTAAAACTCCTCTGAATTTATTTGGGGACATGATATGCCCATTTAAAAATTTTGATTTCTTGAGAGGGTTTGTAGCTAAAGGTAATCATGTGATAAAGTTCTGGCCAATGAGATGTAAGTGGAAGTCTACAGTGTGAGGCTTCTGGGAAAACGATAGTTTTCTTGACAAATCTGGTTGACTTGCTCCATTTAGTCTTTTCTCTTTCCATCCTGGAATGCATATGTTATGTCTAGAGTTGTAACAGCCATGTTGTAACATGAGATATTGTGGGGGCGGCTGTATCTGCTCTGGACTGCATACCATCAGACTTCTGGTGTCATGAAAAAATAAACTCCTTTCTGGTTTAAGTCACTGGATTTAGGTTTATATTACGTGCAGCTGAACACAATTCTAACTGACACAGTAGAGTTTCAGAGTTTTTTTTCATGCGTACTGGAATTTTCCATTAGAATTTGAGGAAGTATAGTAATTATTCTCTAGAAAACCCATGCTTTTGGAGGCAGCTGGGCAGTTTCATTTGAGCCAGAACTGATAGATGTTCTCTGACCAGGTATTTTAGCTGTTATTCCAATAAGAAGGATTTCATAAGATACAGAAGGTCATCGAAGCTCATGTTTGGGGTGTCTATCATCAGTGGGTCCACTGACAATAGGAATTTTGTTGTAGTGTCATCTTTGTTCTGGGTGTACTGATAGGTTCAGTATGGGAGGTAAAAGGTGAGGTCATGTCCTAGCTAATGAACAGTCCACTAATAAAGGGGCTAAACAATGAAAAGAGAGGTTCATTGTTTAAAGTATATTGATGATGGAAACTAGTGTATGAACAACAGGGAACACTCTTGGAATTGTCTGGCTTTGTCTCTGACGAGCACTCCTAGGGACTCAAATCTTTTCTGAGGTGCCTTTGTGTCTCAGATTGTGGGGTGCCAGTATAAGCATCTGCCTTCAGGATAGCTTTTGCTGTTTGTACCTCCTTTATACTCCAAAGAGTATAGTCTAAGGTAGAAAGGACTCAGTGCCTGAGGAAGGCACAGAGAAAGGGTATGGGAATTTAGATGCTGGGGAAATCCAGAAGACTTCTTGGCAATGGTGACATTAGAACTGGAACTTAAAGGATGGACCATATTTGTACATTGGTAAAGGGTAGTGGGAGTGGGAAAAGGATATCCCAGGCAGAGGGGAAAAGAGTGAACAAAAGCAGAGGTGGGAAGTGTAGTCTTGTAGGATGAGTTGGGCTGATACTTTGGGATTTTAGAGACATTAAGGAAACCTCAAAATGACCTTATGCAGCCTCATTCAGCTCTGGAGTTTTCCCTGGGGTTGACAATCCATTCTCATGCTAGGCAGCATGAAAATTAGATATGTCACTCCCTTCCCCATTCAAAACCACCATGGCCTCTTCTCACATTTATAACAACAACCACTTTCTACACTATGGAGTTAAGAAGAATATATAGATACTATTTTTAACATTCATGTAAATTCTCTTTGAGGAGAGGTTAACAAAACACTGAAGTCAGATTCTAGAAAGGTCAGATTAAAAAAACTAGATGTCAATGCTCAGCAACATTTTAGAATTGATTAGTAAACTGATGGATTGTGAGGATCCAGAACAAGGAGGGATCACTAGGAGCCAGCTTACCAAAGGAAGTCAATTTCTTCTCTGGATGTGGTTACTTCTAGAGAGAGAGAACTCTTTAGTAATGATGTATATTGACTTCAGTAAATTTTCTCTGTGACATCTTTGTGTACAGAAGGCAGAAACATGGGCTGAATGATGGAACAGTACAAGAGTAATAATTTGAGCCCCCAACTCTTTGATTTATGTTTTTATGTCTGCCTAAAGGAGATCTCTAGTGCCACACTGGAGTTGGTCTTTTCCTAGTCAACATTTTAATCAAGGATATGGATGAAGACATAGACAGTGAGCTGATCAAATTGCAGATGACAGAAAGCTGGGAGAAAGTGAATAGGCTGAATGTCAGAATAAAGATATAAAAAATAATTGGACAGGCTGGAATAACAGGTCAAAACAAACACAATGACACTAAATAAGAACAAAATAGTTCCTGTTTTTGCAACTGCAAATGTCTAGGACAGGGAGATCTGACTGGATTTTAATTCTTGTAGCTAAGATTTGGGAGTTGTAATTGACAACAAACTCACTATGAGCCAAAATTATGACATGGATTCTAAAAAAAGCTACTACAATCACAGGCTTCTTTTTCGGTATGCAGATCAAAGGAGGGCTAGCTCCAGGATAATGTAGATCTTGAGAGACTTTCTACCCTTGATTTTCAGAGCACTGTACTCTACTGGTTCTCCTACTGGTGATTCTTACATCTCACTTGAGAACTTTTCACTTGTCTCTCTCCCCCTTCCCAAGTTTTATTGAGGTATGATTGATAAATAAAATTTGCATATATTTAAGGTATAAAATGTGATTTTTTTTACATCTTTATTGGAGTATAATTGCTTTACAATGGTGCGTTAGTTGCTGCTTTATAACAAAGTGAATCAGTTATACATATACATATGTTCTCATATCTCCACCCTCTTGCATCTCCCTCCCTCCCAACCTCCCTATCCCACCCATCCAGGTGGTCACGAAGCACAGAGCTGATCGCCCTGTGCTATGCAGCTGCTTCCAACTAGCTATCTATTTTAAGTTTCGTAGTGTATATACGTCCATGCCACTCTCTCACTTTCTCACAGCTTACCCTTCCCCCTCTCCATATCCTCAAGTCCATCCTCCAGTAAGTCTGTGTCTTTATTCCCGTCTTACCCCTAGGTTCTTCATGACATTTTTTTCCCTTAGATTCCATATATATGTGTTAGCATACGGTATTTGTCTTTCTCTTTCTGACTTACTTCACTCTGTATGACAGTCTCTAGGTCCACCCACCTTACTACAAATAACTCAATTTCGTTTCATTTTATGGCTGAGTAATATTCCATTGTATATATGTTCCACAACTTTATCCATTCATCCGATGATGGACACTTAGGTTGTTTCCATCTCCTGGCTATTGTAACTACAGCTGCAATGAATATTTTGGTACATGACTCTTTTTGAATTTTGGTTTTCTCAGGGTATATGCCCAGTAGTGGGATTACTGGGTCATATGGTAGTTCTATTTATAGTTTTTTAAGGAACCTCCATACTGTTCTCCATAGTGGCTGTACCAATTCACATTCCCACCAGCAGTGCAAGAGTTTTCCCTTTCCTCCACACCCTCTCCAGCATTTATTGTTTCTAGATTTTTTGATGATGGCCATTCTGACTGGTGTGAGATGATATCTCATTGTAGTTTTGATTTGCATTTCTCTAATGATTAATGATGTTGAGCATTCTTTCATGTGTTTGTTAGCAATCTGTATATCTTCTTTGGAGAAATGTCTATTTAGGTCTTCTGCCCATTTTTGGATTGGGTTGTTTGTTTTTTTGTAATTGTGCGGCATGAGCTCCTTGTAAATCTTGGAGATTAATCCTTTGTCAGTTGCTTCATAGGCAAATATTTTCTCCCATTCTGAGGGTTGTCTTTTGGTCTTGTTTATGGTTTCCTTTGCTGTGCAAAAGCTTTGAAGTTTCATTACGTCCCATTTGTTTTTTTTTTGTTTTTATTTCCATTTCTCCAGGAGGTGGGTCAAAAAAGATCTTGCTGTGATTTATGTCATAGTGTCCTGCCTATGGTTTCCTCTAAGAGTTTTATAGTTTCTGGCCTTACATTTAGGTCTTTAATCCATTTTGAGCTTATTTTTGTGTATGGTATTAGGAAGTATTCTAATTTCATTCTTTTACATGTAGCTGTCCAGTTTTCCCAGAACCACTTATTGAAGAGGTTGTCCTTTCCCCACTGTACATTCCTGCCTCCTTTATCAAAGATAAGGTGACCATATGTTCGTGGGTTTACCTCTGGGCTTTCTATCCTGTTCCATTGATCTATCTTTCCTTTTTTGTGCCAGTACCATACTCTCTTGATTACTGTAGCTTTGTAGTATAGTCTGAAGTCAGGGAGCCGGATTCCTCTAACTCCATTTTGCGTTCTCAAGATTGCTTTGGCTCTACAGGGTCTTTTGTGTTTCCACACAAATTGTGAAATTTTTTGTTCTAGTTCTGTGAAAAATGCCAGTGGTAGTTTGATAGGGATTGCATTGAATCTGTAGATTGCTTTGGGTAGTAGAGTCATTTTCACATTATTGATTCTTCCAATCCAAGAACATGGTATATCTCTCCATCTGTTTGTATCATCTTTAACTTCTTTCATCAGTGTCTTATAATTTTCTGCATACAGGTCTTTGGTCTCCTTAGGTAGGTTTATTCCTAGATATTTTATTCCTTTTGTTGCAATGGTAAATGGGAGCGTTTCTTGATTTCACTTTCAGATTTTTCGTCATTAGTGTATAGGAATGCCAGAGATTTCTGTGCATTAATTTTGGATACTGCTACTTTACCAAAGTCATTGATTAGCTCTAGTAGTTTTCTGGTAGCATCTTTAGGATTCTCTATGTATAGTATCATGTCATCTGCAAATAGTGACAACTTTACTTGTTGTTTTCCGTTTTGGATTCCTTTTATTTCCTTTTCTTCTCTGATTGTTGTGGCTAAAACTTCCAAAACTTTGTTGAATAAGAGTGGTGAGAGTGGGCAACCTTGTCCTGTTACTGATCTTAGTGGAAATGCTTTCAGTTTTTCTCTGTTGAGGATGATGTGGGCTGTGGGTTTGTCATATATGGCCTTTATTATGTTGAGGAAAGTTCCCTCTATGCCTACTTTCTGGAGGGTTTTTATCATAAATGGGTGTTGAATTTTGTCGAAAGCTTTCTCTGCATCTGTTGAGATGAACATATGGTTTCTCTCTTTCAATTTGTTAATATGGTGTATCACGTTGTTTGATTTGCGTATACTGAAGAATCCTTGCATTCCTCGGACAAACCCCACTTGATCATGGTGTATGATCCTTTTAATGTGCTGTTGGATTCTGTTTGCTAGTATTTTGTTGAGGATATTTGCATGTGTGTTCATCAGTGGTATTGGCCTGTAGTTTTCTTTCTTTGTGACATCCTTGTCTGTTTTTGGTATCAGGGTGATGGAGGCCTTGTAGAATGAGTTTGGGTGTGTTCCTCCCTCGGCTATATTTTGGAAGACTTTGAGAAGGATAGGTGTTAGCTCTTCTCTACATTTTTGATAGAATTCGCCTGTGAATCCATCTGGTCCTGGGCTTTTGTTTGTTGGAAGATTTTTAATTACAGTTTCACCTTCAGTGCTTGTGATTGGTCTGTTCATATTTTCTATTTCTTCCTGATTCAATCTTGGCAGATTGTGCATTTCTAAGAATTTGTCCATTTCTTTCACGTTGTCCATTTTATTTGCATAATGTTGCTTGTAGTAATCTCTCATGATCTTTTGTGTTTCTGCAGTGTCAGTTGTTACTTCTCCTTTTCCATTTCTAATTCTTTTGATTTGAGTCTTCTCCCTTTTTTTCTTGATGAGTGTGGCTAATGGTTTATCAATTTTGTTTATCTTCTCAAAGAACCAGCTTTTAATTTTATTGATCTTTGCTATCATTTCCTTCATTTGTTTTTCTTTTATTTCTATTCTGATCTTTAGGATTTCTCTCCTTCTGCTAACTTTGGGGATTCTTCTTCTTCTTTCTCTAATTGTTTTAGGTGCAATGTTAGGTAGTTCATTCGAGATGTTTCCTGTTTCTTAAGGTAGGATTGTATTGCTATAAACTTCCCTCTTAGAACTGCTTTTGCTGCATCCCATAGGTTTTGGGTCGTTGTGTCTTCATAGTCATTTGTTTCTATGTATTTTTAAATTTCCTTTTTGATTTCTTCAGTGATCACTTCGTTATTAAGTAGTGTGTTGTTTAGCCTCCATGTGTTTGTGTTTTTTACAGATATTTTCCTGTAGTTGATATATAGTCTCATAGTGTTGTGGTTGGAAAAGATACTTGATACAATTTCAATTTTCTTAAATTTACCAAGGCTTGATTTGTGACCCAAGATATGTCTGTCCTGGAGAATGTTTCATGAGCACTTGAGAAAAATGTGTATTCTGTTGTTTTTGGATGGAATGTCCTATAAATATCAACTAAGTCCATCTTGTTTAATGTATCATTTAAAGCTTGTGTTTCCTTATTTATTTTCATTTTGGATGATCTGTCCATTGATGAAAGTGGGGTGTTAAAGTCCCCTACTATGAATGTGTTACTGTCTATTTCCACTTTTATGGCTGTTAGTATTTGCCTTATGTATTGAGGTGCTCCTATGTTGGGGGCATAAATATTTACAATTGTTATAACTTCTTCTTGGATTGATCCCTTGATCATTTTGTAGTGTCCTTCCTGGTCTCTTCTTATAGTCTTTATTCTAAAGTCTATTTTCTCTGATATGAGAGTTGCTACTCCAGCTTTCTTTTGGTTTCCATTTGCATGGAATATCTTTTTCCATCCCCTTACTTTCAGTCTGTATGTGTCTCTGGGTCTGAAATGGGTCTCTGGTAGACAGCATATATATGGGTCTTGTTTTAGTATCCATTAAGCCAGTCTGTGTCTTTTGGTGGGAGCATTTTATCCATTTACATTTAAGGTAATTATCAATATGTATGTTCCTATTCCCATTAATTGTTTTGTGTTTGTTATTGTAGGTCTTTTCTTTCTCTTGTGGTTCTTGCCTAGAGAAGGTCCTTTAGCATTTGTTGTAAAGCTGGTTTGGTGGTGCTGAACTCTCTCAGCTTTTGCTTGTCTGTAAAGGTTTTAATTTCTACATCAAATCTGAATGAGATCCTTGCTGGGTAGTGCAATCTTGGTTGTAAGTTTTCCTCCTTCATCACTTTCAGTATGTCCTGCCAGTCCCTTCTGGTTTGAAGAGTTTCTGCTGAAAGATCAGCTGTTCACCTTATGGGGATTCCCTTGTGTGCTATTTGTTGTTTTTCCCTTGCTGCTTTTAATATGTTTTCTTTGTATTTAATTTTTGACACTTTGATTAATATGTGTCTCGACATGTTTCTCCTTGGATTTATCTTGTATGGGACTCTCTGTGTTTCCTGGACTTGATTAACTATTTCCTTTCCCATATCAGGGAAGTTTTCAACTGTAATCTCTTCAAATATTTTCTCAGTCCCTTTCTTTTTCTCTTCTTCTACTGGAACCCCTATAATTCGAATGTTGGTGCATTTAATGTTGTCCCAGAAGTCTCTGAGACTGTCCTCAGTTCTTTTCATTCTTTTTTCTTTACTCTGCTCTGTAGTAGTTATTTCCCCTATTTTATCTTCCAGGTCACTTATCCGTTCTTCTGGCTCAGTTATGCTGCTATTGATCCCATCTAGAGTATTTTTCATTTCATTTATTGTGTTGTTCATCGTTGTCTGTTTCATCTTTAGTTCTTCTAGGTCTTTGTTAAATGTTTCTTGCATTTTGTCTATTCTGTTTCCAAGATTTTGGATCACCTTTACTATCATTATTCTGAATTCTTTTTCAGGTAGACTGTCTATTTCCTCTTCATTTGTAGGTCTGATGAGTTTTTATCTTGCTCCTTCATCTGCTGTGTGTTTTTCTGTCTTGTCATTTTGCTTATCTTTCTGTGTTTGGGGTCTCCTTTTTGTAGGCTGCATGTTCGTAGTTCCCTTTGTTTTTGGTGTCTGTCCCCAGTGGCTAAGGTTGTTTCAGTGGGTTGTGTAGGCTTCCTGGTGGAGGGGACTAGTGTCTGTGTTCTGGTGTTTAAGGCTGGATCTTGTCTTTCCTTTGGGCAGGTCCACTTCTGGTTGTGTGTTTTGGAGTGTCTGTGGACTTATTATGATTTTAGGCAGCTTCTCTGCCAATGGGTAGGTTTGTGTTCCTGTCTTGCTAGTTGTTTGGCATAGGTGCCCAGCACTGTAGCTTGCTGGTTGTTGAGTGAAGCTGGGTGCTGGTGTTGAGATGGAGATCTCTGGGAGATTTTCACCATTTGATATTACGTGGTGCTGGGAGGTCTCTTCTGGACCAGTGTCCTGAAGTTGGCTGTCCCACCTCAGAGGCACAGCACTGCCTCCTGGCTGCAGCATCAAGAACCTTTCATCCACACCACTCTGAATAAAAGGGAGAAAAAGTAGAAAGAAAGAAAGAAAGAGGAGAAAATAAAATAAAATAAAGTAAGATAAAATAAAGTTATTAAAATAAAAAATAATTATTAAGAATTTTTTTTAAAAAATTAAAAAAGAAAATGAAATTTAACAAAACAATAAATAAATGGATGGATAGAACCCTAGGACAAATGGTGAAAACAAAGCTATACAGACAAAATCTCACACAGAAGTGTACACATACACACTCACAAAAAGGGGAAAAGGGGAAAAAATAATAAATCTTGCGCTCAAAGTCTGCCTCCTCAATTTGGGATGATTCATTGTCTATTCATGTATTCCACATATTCAGGAAACATCAAGTTGATTGTGGAGATTTAATCCGCTGCTCCTGAGGCTGCTGGGAGAGATTTCCCTTTCTCTTCTTTGTTCGCACAGCTCCCGAGGCTCAGCTTTGGATTTGGCCCCGCTTCTGAATGTAGGTCGCCAGAGGGCGTCTTTTCTTCGCTCAGACAGGATGGGATTAAAGGAGCAGCTGACTTGTGGGCTGTAGCTCACTCAGGCCAGGGGGAGGGAGGGGTGCGGATGCAGGGTGAGCCCACAGCGGCAGAGGCCGGCGTGACGTTGCACCAGCCTGTGGCGCACCTTGCTTTCTCCCAGGGAAGTTGTCCCTGGATCACGGGACCCTGGTAGTGGTGGGCTGCACAGGCTTCCCGGAAGGGAGGTGTGGATAGTGACCTGTGCTCGCACACAGGCTTCTTGGTGGCAGCAGAAGTGGCCTTAGCATCTCATGCCCATCTCTGGGGTCCGCACTGTTAGCCACGGCTCGCGCTCTTCTCTGGAGCTCCTTTAAGCAGCGCTCTTAATCTCCTTTCCTCGTGCACCAGGAAACAAAGAGGGAAGAAAAAGTCTCTTGTCTCTTTGGCAAGTCCATACTTTTCCCCGGACTCCCTCCCGGCTAGCCGTGGTGCACTAACCCTCTGCAGGCTGTGTTCATGCTGCCAACCCCATTCCTTTCCCTGAGCTCCGACCGAAGCCCGAGCCTCAGCTTCCAGCCCCACCCGCCCCAGCGGGTGAGCAGACAAGCCTCTCAGGCTGGTGAATGCTGGTTGGCACCAATCCTCTCTGCGGGAATCTCCCAGCTTTTCCCTCCACACCCCTGTTGCTGCGCTCTCCTCCGTAGCTGTGAAGATTCCCCCCTCCCGCCACCCGCTGTCTCTGCCTGAGAAGGGGCTTCTAGTGTCTGGAAACGTTTCGTCCTTCACAGCTCCCTCCCACTGCTGCAGGTCCCGTCCCTATTCTTTTGTCTCTGTTTTTTCTTTTGCCCTACCCAGGTACGTTGGGAGCTTCTTTCCTTTTGGGAGGTCTGAGGTCTTCTGCCAACTTTCAGTAGGTGTCCTGTAGGAGTTGTTCCATGTGTAGATGTATTTCTGGTGTATCTGTGGGGAGGAAGGTGATCTCCGCATTTTACTCTTCCACCATCTACTCGCTCTCCCCAAAGCAATCTAGTACTTTCTGAATATAACAGGCAGAGAGCGGATGCACAGAGGAAGAACAAGCGACTCCAAATGTGATGTTTTGATATATGTATCCACTGTTAAATGATTACCGCAATCAAGCTAATTAACATAGTCTTTCCCAGGGTTTATTTTTTGATTCTCGTCTCTTTTCAGTCTATATTTTGTCCAAGGGTAAGCTCATCTATTTTCATAGTTTTGGAGGTCTCCTATATACTGAGGACTCCTATATCTGTATCCCTCTTCTTCATCTTCATCACCATTATCTTACTCCAGGCCTTTGTTGTATCTCACCTATACTACTGTAGTAGCCTCTTAACTGGTCTTCTTTCTTACCATTCTTATTTCTTTTATTCCACCATTCATATAAACACTGGAGTTGTCTTTTTAAGTCAGAGGTTAGACCCTGTCACTCCTCTGCTTTGATAATTCCTAAATAATTAAATCCTCACAGTCTGGCCCCTGCTACTTTCTTCTGATGGCATCTCTTATTGCATTTCTCCAGGAATCCTACATGTAATCATTCAATATCTAGTGAGCACTGTGGGCCAGGGCTACCGTGCCACCTCCTTTAGTCGCAGCTGATTACTCATTTGTAGCTTAAAAACTCACTTACTTCTCTTCCTTCATACCCTTGCTTATGATGTTCTCTCAGCCTGGATTGATCTTTGTCATCATTTCTATTTGCTGAAATGAAACTCACCCTTCAAGCCTTAGCTCTAATTCTATTTCTCTTTAACGTCAGCCATGATCTCCCAATTAGATTGAATGGTTCTTTTCTTTTTAATCCCTTAGCTCTTTGCTTGCAGTTTATCATATTATTTCATTCCTCCTTGTTGGTACTAATATTTATTATGTACCTATCTGTTAGTCCTCCTAGACTGTAAACTAAACCTTAATCACTATGCTACACTTTTAAGTAAATGTCTGTCTCTTTGTTAATTAAAGGCAACAGTACTTGTGATAGGTTCTGCTAAAGGGGTTTGGAGTATAGCCTCAGTTAAGGAGTACCCTACCTTGCCTTATTTCTGGGATCCAGCATGCTGGATAAGAAGCATGAGGGCTCCCCAGATGCTCTTCTTCAATACATAACTTACTTGGTGGACTGGGGAATGTTCTTGGAGAAAGTAATTTGATCATTGCGATAAAAGAGCTGCAATGAAGGCATGCTAATGGGAATTGTCGGCAGTGAAGGCCTGGCTCCCACTCTCTGGAGGATGCCGAAAGCCTAATGAGTCTATTTGCAGGGAGGAGAAAAGAAGGAGAAGGACAGTTATTTATACAGATGAGAACTTTCTTCCTCCCTATAACCTTCCTGAATGTCAGAGGGCTCCTGGCAGTCTACCAAACGCAACTCTTCTAGAATGCTGTGAAGGTGAGGCTTTGAGGCCAAGAAGGGTGGGGAAGTGCAAAATCTCTTTGACACCGTGTAGATCTTCCCTTCCCTTAGACTTATATGTAGTTGCCTTTCCCAACTTCTCCTCGGAAAACTGCAATCAACAGATTCATTTCAGTGGTTGTCTCCATACCTTCCAACACCCTACTTTAACCCTTAGGAATATCTTCCCTTAGCCAACCAGCCCCTCAAAGGGCTAAAAAAGAAGTTCATGAAGGGGTATTGGTGACTGATGTTAGCTTAGTTTGTTCTTCATGAGAGACTTGAAACTTTTCATGGACAATAACTAGAGTGAAGGGTGAAGGATGGTGGCTGGAAATTTTCTCCACAAGTGGGTATAACTTTGTTGTTTCTTCTGATTATAAAAAATATTATATGCTTAATGTTAAAAGTTTAAACACTAAGAAAAGCATGAGTAAAAAAGTCAAAATTGGGGCTTCCCTGATGATGCAGTTGTTGACAGTCCGCCTGCCAATGCAGGAGACACGGGTTCGTGTCCCGGTCCAGGGAGATCCCACATGCCATGGAGTAGCTGGGCCCGTGAGCCATGGCCGCTGAGGCTGCACGTCCGGAGCCTGTGCTCCGCAACGGGAGAAGCCACAACAGTGAGAGGCTCGTGTACCACAAAAAAAGAAAAAGTCAAAATTAACTAAAACCACCCAGAAAAAAATGGCCATTAGCTTTATAGTGAACTTCTTTTCAGACATTTCTCTCTTTACACAAAACACATATACATGTACATTCAAAATTTTATATAAATGTGAGTATAGTATATATTCTATTAGAATTAAATTCCATTCTCTTCCTAGTTGCTATGACAATGCCTGGTACATAGTAGATGCTCAATAAAAATCTGCCTAATGAATGAATATCTCATTTTGAAATATGCTTTAAAAACCTAATAATGCATCTTTCCATGTCAATATATATTAAATTCTTTGAAAAAACTATTTGCATTATATTTAATTCAACATAGAATATTTTATTTAACTAGTTTCTTATTGATGGCACTTAAGTTTGTCTAGGTCTTTTTTTAGAAACAATCTTGGATGCACAGTTCTATTTTTTTGTTTTGTTTTCTTTTTCTTATAAGCATATTTATTGCATGTGATTTTAAACATATCTCTAAATGCATTACAGAAGAGCTATCACATCCATTTCCTGAAATAAGACTAGTGTTAAAGTAGCTGGATGCATAGTTTTATACCTACATCTTTGAACAGTTCTCTGCTTGTTTTCTCCTTAGGTCACATTCTCGTAATGGGAATCTGTTTCAAACAGTATGTGTATTTTGAATTTTAATACATTACCACACTTCATTTCACAAATTGTAGGAAAATTTTTTAATCAACAAGGTCTTATATCACACAACTATCTACTTGTAAGGCTAGTCCCAGCATTCTAGGGCTCATATATAAACAAAAACATGAAGGAATATATGTGAAAGGGGACAAAGTTAGGACAAGAAAAAGAAAGTGGAAGGCCAGGAAAGAAGTCACAGGGAACTACCAAAAGTATCAGATACTAGAATTTAGCCCCATTCCTTGCCATGCCAAAAATAATTAGGAGAGGTAGGAGTGGCCAGATGGTAGAGTAGGGAGACTCTGAGCTCACTTCCTCCCACAGGCACACTAAAATTATAACTACTTACAGAGCAACCATTGATGAGAAAAATTGGAGGACGAGCAGAAAAGATCTACAAGTAAAGATATAAAGAAGGAACCACAACAAGATGAGTAGGAGGGGCAGAGATGTGGTATAGTAAATACCCAGACTCCTAGGTGGGCAACCCACAAGTGGGAGGGTAATTACAATTACAGAGGTTCTTCCCAAGGAGCAAGGGGTCTGACCCACACATTGGACTCCCCAATCTGTTTGGCTTGAAGCCTGGGGGGGATTACTTTTGGGAGATCCAGAGGGCTGTGGGAAATAGAAAAGGCACTCTTAAAGGACACACACAAAATCTCACCCACTCTGGGGCCCAGGGCAGAAGGAGTAATTTGAAAGGGTCCTGGGTCAGAACACCTAATGATCTTGGAGAGCCTCCTGGAGAAGCAGAAAGCATCTGTAGTTCACCCTGGGGATGTGGACACTGGTGGCATCCATTTGGGGAGCTCATTCTACCATGAGGACACTGGTGCTGGCAAGTGCCATTTTGGAATCCACTCCCTATCTTATTAGCATAGGGACCCAGCCCCACTCACCAGCCTGTCAGCACCAGTACTTGGACACCTCAGGCCAAGCAACTAGCCCGGCAGGGATACAACCTCTTACACCAGAAGGCTGGCTGCCTTAAGATCTCCTGGGCCCACAGCCACCCTCAGATCTGGCCCTGTCCACCAGAGGGCCCAGGACCCTGGGCCACACAACAGTACACTGGCACTAGATTAGGAAACCCAGATCTGCAGGCAGAGACTCTGGGACCTGGCTCCACCCATCAGTGGGCAGGCACCAGCCCCAGGACTCCCTGGGCCTGGCCCTGCTCACCAGAGGGCTGAAACACCAAATCTAGGACCCCAGGAGTCTTGCAGCCAGAGATACCTGGACACAGCTCCACCCACCAGAGAGCCAACACTAGCCCTAGGACCCAGTCTCACCCATCAGTTGGCAGGCCCAAGCTGGGATTACCTGGGCCCCAACCTCACCCACCAGAGGGTGGATACCAGCCCCAGGATGACTGTATGCCTACAGCCTGCTATGTCAGGATCCAGCCCACCCACTAGCAGTCTGGAACTAGCCCTGGGACCCCCTGGGCCTCAGCTGTGCCCACTAGCAGGCCAACACCAGCTATGAGACACCTTGGGCCACTCAGTCAGTTGCCCTGGGATCTGGCCCTACTCATCAGTGGGCTGACACCAGCTTTGGGGCACCCTGGACTCTGTAGCCAGTAACCCTGGGCAGTGGGTCTGCCCACAAGTGGATTGGCATTAGCCCTGGGATGCCCCTGGGCCCACCCACCAGGGGGCTTGCGCTAGCCCTGGGGCCCAATAGGGCTTCATAGCCAGCAGCCCTGTAACACAACCACCCACCAGCAGCTAGCTGCCTCTGCACAAGGGAGGGCCTGGCAACCAATAGGACTGGGGGCCAGACCTGCCTACCAGACCACCCACAATAGTCATCTCACACAGAAGGACCCACACAGCTCACATAAGGGGTACCACTAGAACATGTAGTTCTGGTGACCAGAAGGGAGTGCCCTGCTGGGATGCATAGGATGTCTCCCATAAAAGGCCAATTCTCCAAGGTCGTGAAATGTAACCAACCTATCAGATACAGAGAAATAAAAACTGCAAGTTAAGCAAAATGAGGCCACAGAGGAATATGTCCCAAATGAAGGAGCAAGATAAAACCGAGAAGAAGAACTAAGTGAAGTGGAGATAAGCAATCTACTCAGTAAAGAGTTCAAGGTAATGATCGTAAAGATGTTCAGAAAACTCAGGAGAAGATTGGGTGAACAGAGTGAGAACCTAGAAGTTTTTAACAAAGAGTTAGAAAATATAAAGAACAACTAAACAGAGATGAAGAATACAATAACTTAAATAAAAAGTACACTAGAAGGATTCAAGAGTAGATTAGATGATACAGAGAAATGGATCAGTGAGCTGGAAGACAGAGTAGGGGAAATCACCGAAGCTGAGCAGAAAAAAAGGAAAAAGGATAAAACGAAATAAGGATAGTTTGAGAGACCTCTGGGACAACATCAAGCATACTAATGTTTGCATTATAGGGGTTTCAGAAGGAGAAGAGACAGAGAAAGAGACAGAGAACATACTTGAAGACATAATAGTTGAAAACTTCCCTAACCTGGGAAAGGAAACAGGCATCCAGGACCAGTAAGCACAGAGAGTCCCAAACATGATCAACCCAAAGAGAAATACACCAAGACACACTGTAATTGAAATGTTAAAATTAAAGATACAGTGGGCTTCCTTGGTGGTGCAGTGGTTGAGAGTCCACCTGCCGATGCAGGGGACATGGGTTCATGCCCCAGTCTGGGAAGGTCCCACATGCTGTGGAGCAGCTGGGCCTGTGAGCCATGGCTGCTGAGCCTCTACGTCCAGAACCTGTGCTCCACAGCAGGAGAGGCTACAACAGTGAGAGGTCCACATACCGCAAAAAAAAAAAAAAAAAAAAAAAAAAAAAATTAAAGATACAGAAAGAATAATAAAAAGCAGCAAGGGAAAAGCAAAATGTTATGTGCAAGGGAACTCCTATAAGTCTATCAGCTGACTTTTCAGTGGAAACTCTGCAGACCAGAAGTGAGTTGCATGATGTACTTAAAATGATGAAAGGGAAAATCCTACAACCAAGAATACTCTAACTGACAAGGCTTTCATTCAAATTTGATGGAGAGATTAAAATTTTCACACACAGGCAGAAGCTAAAAGAGTTCAGCAGCACAAAACTAGGTTTACAAGAAATGTTAAAGGGACTTTTCTATGAAGAAAAGGTCACAACTAGAAATATGAAAACTGCAAAAGGAAAGTATACAGAAAAGATAGTAAATCAACTACATATGAAGCTAGTAGGAAGGTTAAAATACAAAAGTAGTAAAATTATCTACATCTACAATAAGTACTTAAGGGATACAAAAAACAAAAAGATGTAAAATATGATGTCAAAAACAGTAAATATGGGAGGTGGAGAGTAAAAATGCAGGGTTGTTAAAATGTATTTGAACTTAAGAGACCAGCAACTTAAAATAATCATATATATATTGCTATATATAAACCTCATGGTAACCACAAACCAAAAATCTATAATGGATACACAGACACACAAAAAATAAGGAATCCAAACACAACACTAAAAGTAGTTATCCAATCACAAGGGAAGAGAGCAAAAGAATAAAAATGGAACAAAAAAGAACTACAAAAACAACCCCCAAACAATTAAGAAAATGATAAGTACCTACCTATCAATAATTACTTTAAACGTAAATGGACTAAATGCTCTAATCAAATGACATAGAATGGCTGAATGGATAAAAAACC